>NC_133337.1:43072534-43697534 GCF_030506205.2 Paramisgurnus dabryanus | reverse complement strand
CCAGTCACACAAAATATTTTATTGGGAAAGCAGAAGAAATCACGCTTAAATGATAATAAATGATAGTCTCTTTAGTACTTAGCCTATCGCTCAACTACGCATCTTTCAGAAATAAATAATTTGTAGAAAGTATCTTTTGCATGTGTTTTTTTAAACCTTTGAAAAATGTCGCATGGCCGAAGTGGGACTCATTTTCAGCCCTGGAGTTTCATATCTTAGACCGGCCCACTTTAGTTCACCACTGACTATATTAAAATAATATAATTAAATCCTCAGTGCACTATTCTTTGCAGCCTTGCAATTAATATATTTTCCAAAAATATCATTTCCAATTCAATGCAAATAGTCTAAAACAGTTATGATTTTGCCATAATCGTGCAGCCCTACCATAAGGTATTTTAATATTATTCAATTAACCTTATTCAAAAACTGCTGAAAGGGAACAAATGTTTTCCCCTATATTTTTTCCCCTAGAGTTTTGCATGAAATAGATGAAGAATAACTATTAATAGATTAATCATTGTTACATATATAACTTACCGGTAGATATAAAAAATACGACGTTTACCTTTTAGAGGCCGTTCGAATCAAGTTGCGCTCAAGTTTATTTTAAATCTAAACGTGCGGCAAGTGCACTCAAATATAGACGCGTCTAAAACAAAACTCGTGTTCACAGGCGACCGCTTTGAAAAGCAGAAGGCGGCGGCGCATCATGCGTTGTCCATGCGTTTTAAATGAATATGGACCCTAATTATGATTATGAACGCAAGAATTACTTCGTGATCGGAAGTTGGGGCACAATCAACTTGGTCATAAAGCGGTGGGGACGTATACCACCCGCAAATTACGCGAGTGGGGCTGCTGTGAGTGCTGGGGACAGCAACCTTGAACCTGGTGGCATGATAACTATCTTTAAAATTATGTATCTTTAAAAAGATTAATTATATTTAATTTATACAGTGAAGAAAACAGTGTTATTATTCATTTGATTCTATTTATGTACCTAAATACTATAAGATCTTGCTTTATTTGTAACTTTGTTCTTTTCTATTTTTATATGCTCATAATTTCCGAAAATTATTCGATCTATGACTCAAAAAACGCAATGTAATCATCAATTTAACCACTACTATATAGTGAAATTATGTAATTTAAGAATGAGTCCACCCTATTTCACCCCTATTCTGTTTAAAAGTTCTGCCCTTGCCAGTGTTTCACACTAATTTGAGGGGTAAACATTTTTTTAGAGTTTGAGTTAAGGGTAATTTGGGGTTTCTTTGATTAAAACCAGGATCAGATGATTGTTGATCAAGGACGATCACATCTTACGTTGTGAAATCACAGCGACCCTATAATGAGGGGGGTGGAGCTTAGCCGGGGGTGGGGCTTAGCTAGGGGACCCCCCATAAGCTTTGACATAATTCGAACACTGGGTAATCCATGGTGTTTTGCTACTTGTACGAATTGTTTTGCGAAATGCACTTGAAGAAATGTACCAAAGCGACTGAGAAAAACTGTAATTCTCATGGTTTAGATCTCAAGACAAATTTCTTGTTATGCACGTAAATACAAAATATCAAACATGAAGGACTTTATCTGAATCTCCTTAATGGATTTTTTTTAGAGATTTACAATAATTATAGTAGTTCTTGTATTTAACATATGTCCAGTTTAAGGACTAATATAACCAAATATAAAACATTTGAAATAAAGTATTCACCCATATGTCATCGCTGCATCTCAGATGCACAGTACTGTGCAAAAGGCACATAATTTTGGGTTGAAAATCTTAGGCCAACACCACTAGACTTGTTGTTTTAGAAGTTTTCAAGTCCATCCATATTTATTTTGCAATCTATTTTATTAAGATACAAACAGAAAACACAAGTAATATGTACAAAAAAAAAAAATCATGACTAAATGTCTTCTTTAAACATTGTCTGTGTTTAGTGTGATCTCTCTTGGCACTAAACACTTCTTGAGCGTTTTTGAACAGAATTAAGTAAAAAAACTGATTTCTTTAAATTAGAAATTAGGATTTAATTTTATTCAGGTCTAAAAGATCCTTCAGTTTCCTGCTATTGCACATTAGTTTTATATAATAACATTTTTATACAGTTTTTAATACTACATACACATTTCCTGTATTTTCTGGATGTATTTTATTAAAGAGACTGAGAAACAATATATGATCACTATAACATTGCAAAAACAACTAATCTAATTCTGGCATGGAGGCCTAAGACTTTTGCACAGTACTGTATATGACTTCCTTTGTTTAGTTGAACACATAGAAATAATTTTATTTTAAAATGCTGTAATGTAGTCTTCTTATAAGGGAGCCAAGATGGCAAAGCTCCAAAAAGCCTGTACATCCATTAATAAAATAATCCATATTACTCAAGAGGGTTAATGTATGTCTTCTAAAGCAACATTTTAGATTTTGAGCTTATTTACTGTAGTGATCAATACACCAGGTATTTTTGAAAGCATACACTTTAAAAAATACTGGGTTGTAATTTAACCCATGCTGGCTTGTTTCAACCCAAAATGCTTTGTTGTTTTAACCCATTGGGTAAAACATAAACACTTTCTGGGTTAATGTCAACCTAGCTGCTGGCCTCGTCCCTTTTTGACCCAACACTGGGTTGAAAATAACCCAGCATTTTGTTCACTTTAAACAATTCTGGGATGTTATAAAAAATTAACAAATCAAGTCGTTGAGTTGAATTAACCTAGAAATCATTTATGTTTGACCCAACAATGGATTAATACAGCCCAGCATTTTGGGTTGAAAGAACCCAGCACGTTTGTAATTTTACCTATGCTGGGTTCTTTCAACCCAAAATGCTGGGCTGTATTAATCTTTCTTTTTTGACCCAACACTGGGTTGAAATTAACCCAGCATTTTTTTGTGTGTAACTTTGAAACTCATTGGTTCTTGGGTGTCTTGTGATGAAACACGTATGATGATGACTAAATTGTTGAGGACATTTCCAATTTTGGGTGAACTACACCTTTAAGAGCGTACTATTAGGCTCCTTGCAGACATTGAGCCAGCAACCTTTCATTTACAAGATCTAAGCCACTATATAAGCACATAATATAACATCTTTTGGGTTGTGATTGTGAAAAAGCACATCTAAGGCTTTAGTTTCTTGTTTTTGACACAAAAGATCAAAAGCCTGTGACACACGTAATCTTAACAGAAAGTGACATTTGTTTTCTAGCTCTTATCCACCATCACACAAAATGAACTAGTTGGAGGAAAAAAGTCCTCCATCAATTAAATGTTAAGAGCCCTGCACAAAAGCACAGAAGTGCTAGCAAAGATCGTGACCGGAGTCACCCTCGAGTTTCTCACCTCCAGCAACCAGGATTAACAGATTTACGTTGACCTGTATCTTTAACCACCACATTACCACTATCCTGCTGGGAAACCCTGTTCGTTTCACTCTGAAATCTATTTAGATTCACTGTAAGATTAGGAAATGTAGTTAACACGGTCGATTCAGACGTGCAGCGTTTTATAATTTTCAATGTTTCATTCGGAAGTGGATAAAGCGATCCGCAGTTAAATTAATCTGGAGTTGATAACAGCTTGAACCTGTCAGGGGAGCCCTCTGACAGAACAGCTATTTATTCAAGTACACGGGGTTCACATGAGATAACTTGATTACGTTTTTTCCCCAGAATTATTCCGCTACGAACTCCTGCAGTTTAATGAAGTCGGTGACACCGCCGCATTTTTGTGCTCTCACCTTCATCTAATTTCTTTGCGCTATAAAATCATAGCTTTTAACATTTTAAAGGTGAAGTGTGCCGTCTGGCGACACTGGGGGCACCAGACAAAATTGACAAAATAATTACTGTTTTTAAACGAGTTTCTTAAAAGCTCTCCTAATCTAACTTTGGGTAGACAAACTGTCCTGAATTGCAATGACAATGTTCATCTTATCAGGATGTTCAAATAAACAAAGCTACATTTAGTTTGGCCAGAGTCACATTATTATTATAATTTTTTTTAAATTGGAAAATCGACCTGGAAATGGTCTTTAGTTTTCTCTGCAAATTAAGTACTGCAACACTAAAACTATAAATAGTGTGGAATAAAACAAAGTGAGATTAGATGACAGTAGTCTGTTTCTCTTTCTTCATTGTTAAGATTTTCTCTAACAGATAACTGGATTACATACACACACATCAACCTGTATTTCATACTCTTCTCCCCCCTCCCATTTTGTTATTTCTCCAAGAAAACTCCCATAATTTGTATGGCCCAAACCTACACAGTATGAACAATCACATCAATATATAATTACAAGGTTGTCCAGTTGCCAGATCTTGTAAGAAACCCATCCTGCTCACACAATCAACAAATTTCAACCCATTTGCTACCTCAACCTGGCAACCAACAACCAAGTTGAGCTACAGTATTGACAGCCTATCTGCACAGGTAGTAGATGCGGGAAGTTGAATCAAGCATCACTGGTAGAAACGAGACAAAAAGACTCATTTAACAACAGATGGACTGATTTAATTTCATATCTCGAAGCCAAATGGACAATGCCCCATGCATTTTTCTAAGCGTGTTGGCTGGGACATGGTGGGACAAATTACATTATAACAACACCACAATCTCGCATCACACCTTCATCACTTAGGGGCGCGGGCATTTTGTGATGACACCCCAACCTCGGCACTCAGAAGTCTCATAGATTTTGTTGACCAAATGTTGACAGGTATGATTATATAATTATAAAATAATTAAAAAGAGATTATTTCAAATACATGATGTTTTATCATCACGTAAGGTGTTTTTAAGTTGTCTTCCTGTACCACCAATTGAAGTTGTGAGTAGAGGTTTTCCTGGGTCCAATCTGAAAACCTGAGGTCCGATTAAAAGCAAGGCGGGTCGGGTATAATAATAGCGGCATAATTTAAAACTAATGTGTTTTTGCCGAACAGACCAACCCAGTCTCACCCCATGGCCTCAATATTTGACGACACTTGACCATGCGTCAATATGTTGACGCGGAGGGTATACCTTTCGCGTCATTTTTTGACGAACTGGGGACTTCAATACTATTACGTCCGTTGCATTCTCTTTCCTATTTTCTTACCATTTTCGCGTCGGTTTAGGGTTAGATTTACATAATGACATCCCTACCCAAACCTAACTCTAACCCCAACGCCAGGTGACAACTGTTTAATTTCGCGTACTTAACTCTAACCCCAACGCCAGGTGACAACTGTTTAATTTCGCGTACACTGTTTAATTTTGCGTAATCTAACCCTAAACCGACGCGAAAATGGTAAGAAAATAGGAAAGAGAATGCAACGGACGTTATAGTATTGAAGTCCCCAGTTCGTCAAAAAATGACGCGAAAGGTATACCCTCCGCGTAACATATTGACGCATGGTCAAGTGTCGTCAAATATTGACGCCATGGGGTGAGACTGGGTTAAACAGACGCGAGACTACTCGAACAATCTTTTCCAATCCCCCTTTGTTTGCCAAGAGCCAAACAGACAGACCTGTTAATCAATTTTGGATGCACATTTTAACCAACATGAATCTCACGGAAAAGTCATGTTATAGTCACAAAAAAAATATTAATTTATTCCCGTCCATGGCTTGTGCATGAGCATGCATGTCTTTTTCATGTCACTCAGCATAATTTCTATAAGCATTTTGTCGTGTCCGTGGCACAATTTTCTGTTTTCGTGTCATTTTATGTATTGTTTTCGCTTTTTTTCCCCCTATTTTTAAATCATTGTCGCTTGGGGTTAGGGTTTGATTTGGGGTTTGGGTTAGGATGTACTTTTATATATTGGTTTCTACAAGTTTTTCTTCAGCTTTTAAAACTATTGTCACTTGGGGTTAGGGTTTGAGGTGGGGTTTGGGTTTGGATGTCTAAAAATGTAACAGAAAGTGATTCTAACCCCAACCCCAAGCGACAATGGTAGGAAAATAAGAAAAAAACAATGAAAAAACAATACATAAAATGACAGGAAAAGATGGTCGTGCATGGACACGAAAAAGACATTTGTGCTCAAGGCATGAATAAAAAGCTGAATTTCATGCCATGAACGCGAATAAATTGATACAATTTTCGTGACCATAACACGACTTTCAGTGAGATCAGTCTGATTTTAACGGTTATCTTGGTGTCATCGTTAACAAAGGAAATTAAGTGAAGCAGAAGGCCAAATTGAATGCGCGACTGCACACACACCGGTGTCACTTATATTCGGACCCAGTCGGGTTAAAAAAAATGCCACTGGGTCGGGTCGGACTCAGTCTAATTTTCTCAGGTTTGTCCAGAGTCGGGTCTTTCTTTAAAAATATCTATGCAACGTCGGGTTTGGGTACAGGGAAAAAGTGATTCGGGTCGGGTACATTTCTTTGTACCTGAAAAGACCTCTAGTCCACAGTTAATGTTGCTTTCGAGACTTCTAGATTTTCTCATTGAAATCAATGTAATAAAGACTAAATATGAATTGTGGAATTTTATACTGATAATCCCTAAACGCAGTGTAATGCAATAAGCTACTAATGGTGGCCACTAACATCTACAGATATCAAGCAGAACATTTTGAAAGACCATTCATCTTTCACCTGCTCGTTTCTCTGATAGCTATTCATTCCCACACGATTACATTTTCAAAGAGGCTTTTCAAAGACAGCATACTACAAGTCTATATTTAACGTGACTAAAAGCTCACATCACTTTGCGGGGTTTGGCAGCTTGAATTGCACACTGTGTAGGAAAGCTTAGGTTTTCTCTCCACACGTCACGTCGTGGTGGCGCGTGTCAAACCTCATCTACAAGCCCTCAGCGTGGGGACACACGTGCATCATCTGATGCTGAAGAAATGAAATTATACCGTCACTGTTGGTAATTTGTCAGTTTGATGATTGTAATGATGATGATAATGACATCGATGATGACATTGATTTATTTGTTATTATATTTATTTATTTACGTAACAAACAACAGTGAAGTGGCACTGTTATTTTGATAGGCACACTACTAGTAAATACACATATTGTATGTAACCCAATCTGTGAAAACCTGCAGTTGTTTTTTTGTGATTTTTTTAAAGAACATTCTGTGAAAATATAACCTTGATATCTTTATTTGTCTTTACTGAGTATGGTCATGTCAAACATTGAAATCAATGTGAAATGAATGAATGAAATCAAACTTGCATTGGATTTCACAAAAAGGGTCACATATAAATCGAAATTGCATCCTAATTTAAATGGTAGATACTGTGTGTTTTGTTGAGTATACTATTTATGCTATAAAGTACAGTTTACAATAACAACATTCCCATGCATTTGGCAGATGCTTTTATGCAAAGTGACTTACAGTGCAATCAATGAATATGTTTCTACAATAAGGGTTTTTCCTGAGATTTGAAGCTTTAACCTTTTGCATTGCTGATGCAATGCACTACCAAATAAGCTACAGGATCACAACATATTACTAGGTGCAAATAGTCACTCTTAAATGAATATTTATTATTGTTTAAATTAATAAATATGAATGATTTAGCTATATTATATACAGTACATAGCAGCAAAAAAATAGGAGACCACATGCATTATGACAATTTCTGTCCAGTGCATGTTCAGTTGCATCATGTGAACCATGTGCATCGTGTGTCTTGTCAAAATACGTGCCTGTTGCACACGTATCGAAAGGATTTATGATAAAAGAGAAGCTCACGTTTACAAAATACTCGCAAGGCACTAACTTATCACTAAACTCTGATTACACATGAGATGAAGCGATTATCTGGCAAATGCAAGCATCTCTTTTATCATAAACATGTGCAGCAGACACGCATTTCAAAAAGATGCGTGATGCACATGACCTGATGAACACATATTTTGACGTGACGAGCCACACACGACAGGCTAAATGTGTTGTGACGATCTCACCGTCCGTCACGTGTCCAGTGTCTGTTGAAGTCCAGTAAAAGCAAAACATAGTCACCCAAAAGCAACTTAAAAGACTAAGTGGATACAAAGACACATTAAATATGTGATTAAAAATCGGGTTAATCCATAAAATGTATATTTCTGAAATTTTCCTAAAATACATGTAATAACATTAGCATTTTGTTATTGAGAAATTAATTTGAACTTGTTTTCTCTGCAGTATTTAAGATCGGAAAACACTGTATCTTTTATGTTATTTGGACCATGTTTTCCCCATTTTAATTATTAGTAAATAAATGCAAATAATTTTTTTACTAGGAACTTTTTACAGGCAGAAATGTTGTCAGTAGTTGGGAAAATGAAAAAAATTGGTATTAAACACATACACATAAATGTTATATTTAGAAATACTGAAAATAATCTTAAAGTGATCTCTTAATTTTTTTCCACGGCTGTATACACTCACCTAAAGGATTATTAGGAACACCTGTTCAATTTTCAACCAATCAACCAATCACATGACAGTTGCTTCAATGCATTTAGGGGTGCGGTCCTGGTCAAGACTATCTCCTGAACTCCAAACTAAATTTCAGAATGGAAAAGAAAGGTGATTTAAGCAATTTTTAGCTGGGCATGGTTCTTGGTGCCAGACGGGCCAGTCTGAGTATTTCACAATCTGCTCAGTTACTAGGATTTTCATGCACAACCATTTCTAGGGTTTACAAAGAATGGTGTGAAAAGGGAAAAACATCCAGTATGCGGCAGTCCTGTGGGCGAAAATGCCTTGTTGATGCCAGAGGTCAGAGGAGAATGACCCCTTAGTGCCAATTGGGCATCGTTTAAATGCCACGACCTACCTGATCATTGTTTCTGACCATGTCCATCCCTTTATGACCACCATGTACCCATCATCTGGATAATGCACCATGTCACAAAGCTCGAATCATTTCAAATTGGTTTCTTGAACATGACAATGAGTTCACTGTACTAAAATGGTCCCCACAGTCACCAGATCTCAACCCAATAGAGCATCTTTGGGATGTGGTGGAACGGGAGCTGTGTGACCTGGATGTGCATCCCACAAATTTCCATCAACTGCAACATGCTATCCTATCAATATGGGCCAACATTTCTAAAGAATGCTTTCAGCACCTTGTTGAATCAATGCCACATAGAATTAAGGCAGTTTTAAAGGAGAAAGGGGTCAAACACAGTATTAGTATGGTGTTCCTAATAATCCTTTAGGTGAGTGTATGTCTATAATAATCTAAAACACAGCAGATGTCAAATTTGCTGTGGTGAAGTGAATTTGCGTGCCACAGATGCAACCTCTAGTGTTACTTTGTTCTTGAGTTGACCTCTAAAGATTAAACAAATGAGTGCAGAATTAATGACTGATGGGTGCGTAAACCGAGGTTATTTGCCAGAAGAAAGGTTGTTGTGTTCGTTTTGTGTGTATCGATGATGTTATACAGCCAAGCCACCGTACCCAAGGCAACCTTTCTGAGTTTAATCTAATAAAGTCACAATATCAAATTATCTTCACATTTTCCACTTTGGCATCAGGAGATATACTCACAGGTGTACGTGTTTCATGCCCTGTAACAGTGCTTGTGTATTCCTATGCATTACCGACACTAAATATGACAGTCATGCATTGGTATACTGTAGCTCAAGAATTGTCTCTTCAAAAGAAAGATTGATATTTACTCGCAGTTTAAAGCGACACTATGTAGTTTTTTTACCTTTAAATAATGTCTCTAAAATTATTTCAGTGATAGAACAACTTTTAATTGGACAAATTGTACTGTTGCTGCAACCTAAGCAGCCTCCTAGCTGCTACAAGCACACTCTGAAAGTGGCGGTGGAGGGTAGGAAACACAGCCCCGCCCCTCCCCCTGCCTGCAGAAGAGTGTCTGATACCAGGCACTGTTGCGCTTTTCAACCACATGGGGGAGCTGTAAGTCATTTTTACATGGAAACTACATAGTGTTGCTTTAAAACATGAACTCTGTTTACAAAAATGTTAATTAGTTACCGTTGAGTAAAACAATGCAAAACAAAGTGATCTTCAAAGATACTCCATCTTAAAGTCTATTAAAGCCTGATCAATATTTAACAGTGTATGCATATTTAAGTGTAGAGTTTGGGGATTTTTTTGTGAGAATGCATTTAACAACTCTCATTACTAAAGATGTTTTAAATCGTTTTCACCGTGTTTTAAAGGCTACATGAAAAGTTATTTGTTTCCACACCAAATCTGATGCATTTCTAACTGAAGCAGGATATTCAACAAGGGAAATTGATTGGTTTATGAATATTACAAGTGTTTGGGGCTTCTTGTTCTTGTGGTAAATCTACCTTTAAGCATTCATCATCTTTTACTTTGAACATTGACCAGAAATGTCATTCTAGATCAACATACAGTAATTACGTTCCAGTAAACATTTTGGTTTGCATCGCTTATAGTAATAAAGGATTCACTCAGGCTCTGTTAATGTAAATGTTGTAACTTAAAACATACATACATATGTGCATTTCAAATGCTCTGAAATAACCTCTGGATAATCTTTCAGTGCATAAGTATCTGCCATGTGTTCAGTGCAATGTATCTTTTATTACATGATCCTATTCTTTACAATCTACATTCACACCCCTAGCAGTCACAGTTATTTCCATTAATAGAAAACTGTTGCTGGCATGTGACCTTTTCGCTTTTATCTTGGTGTGAAAAATAAGACACTTTTAAATTCTGCCCTCTTTTGATGGATTCTTAAGGGTGGGTTTGGTTAAAGGCATTTGATTTTAATTAGATTTTCTTATTCACCGTGATTTTTTATGATTAGTACGAATACTGCATTGGTTATGACATCTGTCCCGGACATTCAGAGTCTCACACATATATAGTGTGTGATAGTGGCCTCCCTGATCAATTATATGAGAATATATGAGTTAGAGAGGTCTGGTTTAAATCATTTTTACAAATGCTCAGTCTGACACAGTGAGCGACAAGACGAAAGAGAGCATATCCCAAGAGCTCCTCTATTGAAGTCATATAACATGACATAATATGATAATGTATACATTATATTAATGCTTTTTTTTGTGAGCTACCTTCCTGAACTGAGTGGAATGACTGTATGGAAATATGACTATAATTTTATTTATTTATTTTTGCTGTATTTGTGCTTTAGTTGTTTAAAATAAAATAAATCCTGGATAAAACACTAATACATTTTCTTTAGAAGGGTTTATATGATGCTGCAGGGAGGACCCATATATTCTACCAAATAGAAACTCAAACTGTTGAATTGGACCGAAAATTGAAAGCATTTTGGTAAAGATACTTCAAAAAAGTGATAAAAGTCAGAAAATAAAAGCATGTTTCAAAATAAATGAAAGTGAAGTACAGAAAGAGCCAGACTGAACATGATTAGGCCTGAAGATCTCTACAACAAAAACAAATCAATACTTTGGGCAGATGAATCAAATCCGGCACCATCAGTTTAATTCCCGAGAGACTGCTGAACACTCCTGAACCATTCTTTTCCCATTATTTTCCAATCCCTCTGAAATTCAACATGACTCAACCTAAAACCTCTAAAATCAAGCATATCTATTGCTCCAAATAATATTAAGAGTACATTTAAAATATGAAACAAACACAAAACATGCATTATCACATCACCTTACTATGGTACTGTATGGTAAAATGACACAGCAGTATTTCTCCCTCCTTTGCCTCTCATTCTTGTACTTTGACTCAGTGTGCATTGACCAACTCTCTTTTCAAACTCAAAATTACATTTTTAAGCCCTCCAGGGTTTACTGTAAATTAATAAAAGTTCAGTAGACTCTTAAGCTAATTGACAGAAGTCCCACTTTTGGTTTTCATACTGTACTGTATTCCAAAAATATATTTGTTTTTGTTATTAAACATATTATTTGATTATGTGTTATATAGGTGCCTTATAATATCACTTTTTTGTTCTTATAATATGTTAACTGAGGTATGTGTGATCATTTGTAAGTTCTTTGGATAAAAGTGTCTGCTATAAAAGGATATAAAATGCAAATGCTGATGGCCTAAAATATAGTATACTGAATGTATACTAAAATATAATTAAACATAATTGTTAGGGTTGTGTCTGTTACGTTCATTGTAATTATTTGCTCTTTGTCTTGCCTAGTATAGTTACTCATTGCTTTCACGCTCCCCTTGTTACTCATTGTTATAGTGATTCATTGTTTTTCTATTGGTCATTGTTATGTTTATATTCACTTCCTGTTTCCCTGTCTTGTTGCGGTTCATTGTGTATGTTATGTACATGTCACGGTGTGTTCTCGTAGTTTCTTGTCTGTTTTTTTGTCATACCTTGCTGTTTTATTAAAATACGCTGCATATTGGATCCGCCTGCCCTGTCATCTCTTGCCCGTGTGTCGCACATAGTGACAATTATCAATAATCAACAGTTACAATTGTAATAAATTGTTATTTTGCTTATTAAAAGTGTAAAAGTCAGACACTACAAATAGGCTAATTTAGTGCAAAAAGGTATAGTAAACACCAATAATATTTGAATGTTTTCTGATTTTAGTATATTTAGTATCTCATATTTTTTCTGTCTCAAAATACCCTTACGAAAATTAACCAGGTTTTACTAAAGTTAAAAAAAATATTTTATTAAAAACATGGTTTTGCTAATAGTAATCAAAACTCACAAAAAAACACTTTTACCAGAAGAAAATCATGGTTAATTGGTTAAATTGGTTAAAAAGTGACTACAGTTGAGTAAACTTTTATCTTAAGAAGTAAAGACATATTAAGTACAAAAAATTACATTAAGTACAAAATTAGTGAATGAAAATACTGTAATACAATTACTAAGTGTACTTAAAAAAAGTGCAGCACTTTGTTTCACCTGGGTCTGCACAATTCAGTAATTACAATAGAACATAATGCAAAGGAATTTAAACTATACCTTTTAAAACAGTTAGCTATTGCTTTTACTGTAGTTCATTGTACTTTATCCCAGGTACTAACAATCAATGAATCTGTATTTACTAATTAACCATATAATTATCTTACAATTTAAAGGGGACATTTCACAATACTTTTTAAGAAGTCCAATAAACCTTTGGTGTCCCCAGAGTATGTATGTGAAGTTTAAGCTGAAATTACCATATAGATATTTTATTGTAGCATTGTAAAATTGACACATTGTAGGTGTGAGCAAAAATGTGCTGTTTTGTGTGTGTCCTTTAAAATGCAAATGAGTTGATCTCTGCACTATGGCAGTGCTGTGGTTGGATAGGTATTATCCCTTTATGACATCACGAGGGGAGCCAAATTTTAATGATCTATTTTTTCACATGCTTCCAGAGATATGTTACCAAAACTAAGTTATTGGGTTGATCTTTTTCATATTTTCTAGGTTGATTGAAGCACTGGGGACCCAATTATAGCACTAAACATGAAAAAGTCCGATTTTTATGATATGTCCCCTTTAATGTTTTCTTTTAACCGTGTGTAACTCTACTGATATTTTCACAAGTTTTTGTGGTTTTATGAGCGGTTCCTGTATTCAATATCTACCTACAGCCCCTGTCAATCAAACCCAAAGAAATCAATCCCAACAGTTTGCACATGGCAGAAGAGCTCGGTCCAGGCCTGTATAGGGCCTGACACAAAGTGTTTCTCAGCATGACACAAAGAGAGAGAGCGGAAGAGATAGAAACAAAAAAATCAAAGGGAGACAGATAGGAACGAGAGAAGGTTATTGAGTTTGGATGCTGCAAAAGGTCAGGGGCTCAGTAAAGTTTCTGTAGTATTGTATATGAACTTCTGATATTGTTCATAGAGGGAGGCACAAAGAAGGATATGTTTTAGCTTGAAAGGTATTTTTCTTTCCTATTGAAAATGTTGATTTCACTGAACTCATACATGCACTTTGTTTTGGGTTTGCCATTTGGGAAATGAAAGATAAAGGCGAAAGATTTGTCGGAAACATTTTCCTGTGATATGCTTCTTTGACCTTAGGATTTTTTTATAAGAAAACAAAACATACTGTATAGTGGAGACCGGGGCTAGTTGTCACACTTGTTAGTGTGTTCCAGTAGGCCGTGCAGCTTGGGCAGTGAGAGGTGTTTCAAGCGAAAGAGTTTCAAGCTTAAATACCCCTGGAAATTGTTTTAGGACCCAAAGCTGTTGGCAGTGGCATTTTCTCCAGAGCATAAAACTGCATCACTGAGCAGATCTAGCAACTTGTTTTATGTTGTTTTTATGTTTATATCTGGACATGCAGTACTACATTTGTCTAGTGCACAAAAAACACCACTGACATTTATACTGCTTTTCATTATGAATGTCTAGTTGCTGAAATAAATATATATTAACCGTGTAATAACTAGCCTTAATCTCAGGCATATATTTGATGCCTTACATTAAGTAAGGAATAATTGACGACATGCCGTTGAATTATAAGAAAATAATGCACACCCAAGGTGATAATGTGGCATGAAGCAAAGTCAATTATTGCGCTTTTACCACGGTTACCACAAACTTTGCTCATTTGACAGGTTAGGTGTGTGGTTTACAGAAAAATAATCAACACCCATGTAACATTTCTCAGGCAATCAGAATCATGCATTCAACAGACCCATGGTAAAAAAATGAATTAATAAGCATATACATTGTTCACTGACACATGGGCCAAAACACAATACTGGTTTAGGTAATAAATCAGACAGAACACCATCTGCAAATTAAACATATGTATATTTGAAGAATTCAAACCTGATTTGTGGTGTGTTGGCAACAAGGGACGCTTTCATTTGGTCCATTTTCTAAATGGACATACTGTTGTTTTGAAAGCAGTGCTGCAACTGTCATCATAAATCGGATGTCTTCTTGGTTCCTCTCCTAATGTAATAAAGGCCTGGCCAGATTTAATTCTGCATTAACATTTGAATTCGTATTTGAACTGAAAGGAGGTCATGTGATTTTGGACCGGCATAATGTTTTGACTCATATTTTAAAGAGCACCTATTGTCAGATTCAAGATTTGACATTTCCGTTGGTGTGTGAGTGTGTATTAGTACACGTTAACGATATGCAAAAGGTACAAACCCCAAAGTAAATGACGCGAGTTATTGTCTCCAACGTAAATCTCTTTTTTAGACTACAACAAACGCACGGATTGTAGGCAACAGTTTACTTGCAGGGCCTGTTGACGTGGACAAGACCGACATGATCATAATTCCACCCCCTTTGACTCATAGCTTGTAAATAAATGGGTGATTCTCATGAAATTAGACTTATGAGGTGTCATGAAACATTATGGTAAAAAAGTAAATGCAAAGTAAAAGTATCAAAATAAGAAGCATACAGTTACAAACATCTCTTTATGTACTATTTTGCACATGATTTCAAATGACATCATACAAACCAATTTTGTTGTTTTTTCCACATTTAAGGGGAACATTTTCATTACCGCAACGTGTCCATGACTGGATTTGGGTTCTTTGACATGGAAATATTTATAATAAAAAAATCTAAAAAAATAAAAAGCTTCAGTGCATGTTAGACTATAAACATTTACACTAAAGAAACATGTGGTATATGGTGATCATTGGTAAATGTAGAGACAATTATAAGCAATATAAATGTGTCCAAGACAATTTTCTCATCCTCCGCAACAATTTTCAATATTTTTTTAAGCCCTCAAGGAACTAACATCTTAAAAAAAAGTTTGAAGGGACATATTTGACTGTGACACTCAAGATGGCTACCAGGTAAGCAGTTCTTATTTTTTCTCTCCAGATAAAAGTTGAAATTTTGTTTGTCATAGTACCTAGACAACTTTTTAGTTCTCATTACCGAAGAATGAGTTTGAATGCATATATTTAATGTACTATCATGTTGCGGTAATGAGGATTTTTTTATAATGATAATTAAAAAAATGAAAATAGTTCTATAGGAAATATGTTTTAAATCCTCTTAAAATAATGGTTATAGTAATTTCAGACCTAAATCTTATATGTGCAAAAAAAAAGAAATTGACTTCAAGGGCTTTTTAAAAAATCTGATGCTGGACACCTTCTAAGTCTGGATTTCGTGGGAATCACCCAAATTCCTGTTAGCATTGCATTGTGAGCGAATCTTTCAAACATGGTAAGGAGCGTCACATTTCCGGCTGACGTCAGATCAGGCCAATCACAACGTACCAATTAGCTGGCAATCAGGGACACAGCTCTTTTCAGATCGATGAGCTTTGTACAAAATCAGAGCGTTTGAGGAAGACAGTGATATCTGGAGCTACAAAAATGTACGGTATTTGGAAAATAATGTATTTTTAATCATAAACCAAGCGAACACATTGTATTATACCAAATACACAAAATATAGTTTTTTAGTAATGAAATAAGTGCTCTTTAACATTTCGATTTTTAACATTTCCTTTTACTTTTTAAGAAATAGTAAGCATCTAGCATGCATCTCCCATGCCGTTTTGTGGGTACAGATGCTTGTGTCTGCAGCACAGACCTGACTAATTTGTTATAGGCTGTTCCATCACAGAAGGCTGAAGCCTCTGTGAATTGTTATTGCTATCAAAAGACTTGTTTTCTAAGGTGTTTTTCTAGTGCAGATCTATGGGGAACTCTTCACGAGTATATTATATCCAGTCTGGGCCTCATCATCCATCTTTTTAAGATCTTCGCAAGCCACTGCCATCTGCATGTCTGCGTATTTAATTCAACTCGCAGCTGCTGTGTAAGTTAAGAGGCGCTCCGTACCTTTGCAGCGTGAGTTTTAAAATCGCAATATTTAATTTACGTGACGAGCATGCCACTCTAAGCTCGTCTGCGTGGATGCAAGGATCAGGTCGATAAATAAAAACTAATGCGAGACGAGCGTTGTGTGGGCTGCTGGATTTAGGAGCTTTTGACACTATGGCTTTTCTTTAGCCAGGGGAGCGCATGGAGGGCAGAGAAGACTGCCAAGCTCAGACATTTTACTCTTTTAAATGTATAATCGTTTTTCGATGCGCGACCTGCCCTTGTGAAGTTATTGACAGAGCAGATTTTTTCGCCACGTTATGAAAACTCGCTGTATGAATATGTATCCGTGCACACCTTGAAAATAAGCTATTAAAAATAAAAAAAATGATATTCTCATATCAAGTGGGGTTACTGTACTGATTAGGCCTTGAAGGCAAGGCTGGTAGATTCATAATACTAGATAATCACAAAAAATATATACAGTAGGCTACATAATAATAATTTTGCTCTCATCACAGACAATGATGTTTTTTCCAATGATGAACTTGACATTGCGTCCCATCTTGAATTCTACTGTCCTGCTTATCTTCTGAGGACATTCAAACAATACAAAAGTTTATATTAGTAACAGGGCATCTGTTCATCTTGATGAACCTTGCGTATGGTACAGAAACCCTTACAGCAGCCTATCTTAATGTTCAAGGCCAACCCTTTATTTATTAAGAATACACACGGATCAACCCATAAAAAATACAAACAACAATCCAAAGTACGTTTGTAAAAAGGCCTTGCTTCATTATTCCATTGGCTACAAACATCCAGCATCCATATTACAGTAAGTTATCGTATTTTCATCTTTTACGCCAGGAGCAATGTTTTCTTGTGAAAACTTCGGCCTGGGATTTTCGGCATCAAAGCAATTCACTGTGAAACAGCAATAACCACAAGAGAGGACAGTGAAATACTAGTAATATAAAACCGTTCATGTGTGTGATGACTTCATTAATGAACCATTGTGAGAAGTTTCCCCCTGACAGAAGAGTGTTATGGCTGAATATCAGTTTTCTCACGTGAGACATCAGCTGTGACATTCATATGAGAGTTTCAGTAAATATTTTGACTGTGCTGGTAGGCGGCACGAGAGACGTCAGATAACACACGGGTGCATGATTTGAAGTTTATGAATAACGTTCTCTATATCCTGTTGTGTCAAAGCACAGGTTGACATGTTAAGAAAATGATGGGTCGTATGTTTTTCCTTTCTATAAAGGATAAACATTTATTTTCACACATACAGTCTGGTAAATTACTAGCGGAGCCCCCCTACCACCATTTTTTTTTATTAAAAAATAAAGAAATTACAAACATTTATAAGGAACAAAGTTGCACATTAAAGGTGTAGTGTGTAATTTTTTAAAGGATCTCTTGACAGAAATGCTAAATAATATTCAAAACAATATTATCAGGGGTTTATAAAGACCTTTCATTATGAACCGTTATGTGTTTATTACCTTAGAATAAGACGTTTTTATCTACATACACAGAGGGTCCCCTTACATGGAAGTCGCCATTTTGGGCCGCCATGAAGCCCTTAACGGACAACATTTTTTACTAAGTTGTCTCCAACGATGACATGTTTGTCCGGTGGTGGCTATCATAGCTTCTCTTTGTGTTTTAAAAGCGAGGGGTGAGTAGTGGACTGAGCCGTTGGTTGCAATTCGCAACCTCACCACTAGATGCCGCTAAAATTTACACACTGCACCTTTAAGTAAGATCTAAAATTAGCATTAGGTACAGAAATCAAATCAAATGAATCATAACGCTGTCTTTATTGTATGAATTGAATATAATTATATTTTTTTAGAGCTACAGAAGTGATTTTCTCTTTGTCTTGGATTGTTTGATTAACATTAATGACACAGACTTAAGTAGGTTAATTGAGATTACTGTCTCTTTAAGAGAAGCACAGCCCTGTTTCTGCCTAATCTATACATACTTGAATCTTTTACAGAATGACTTAAAACTTGATAACTTGGTTTGTTATGGCCAATTTAAGAGGCTGTTAAATTGTCATCTGTCAGTGCATCCCAAATTAGGAATTTTTTTTGTTATGTTTGATGTATTGTATTGTTATTGTTTTTCTGAATGTTTGTTATATTTACTATTTATTATTATTACTATTCTATTTTATGTGGAATTTTTATTGCGGCTTTCTTGGCCAGGGCTCCTTCGCAAAAGAGACTTGTTCTCAAAGGATTTCCCTGGTAAAATAAAGGTTAAATAAAAAAAACTAATAAAAAATAAACCTAAGACATAAACAAATGTTTTTATTGGAAAAGAGTACTGTGGAGATCATTTTGTTTTGTATGTGCCCTGTCAAGAACAGAAAGATTTTATGTTCGGTTGCTTTCTGAAATGCGTCTCTACATGTGTGCACTACTGAGTGTACTTAAACGTGCGCACACACACAGGACGAATTAGTAATGGCGCAGCATAAAAACGTTACGTATGTATGTTAATGGACTACAGTATGACACACAGTAGCGTAACTCTCTCTAAAGTTTAAACATCAAGTGTTCTGATCAGGGGCGCCGTAAGGGGGGGAAAAGTTAGGACGATTCTAAGGGCCCATGAACTTTTGAGGGCCCCAGCCAAGGACTGTGCCGCAAACGCAACCCCCTTAAACTGAGCCCTCTTAGCTCCGCCCCGTCTTTACTCTGCGTGTTAGCGCCGTCTTCAATCCACGGTCTCACAGTGCGCGTGAACTTCACACGAGAGCAAGGTGTGTGTATTTACTGCTATTTCCTATGATATCTGCATATGTGCGCTTCCTTACTATAAATGCAGTTTACACAATGTGACGCTGGAGCAATACAATGCAGTTTTCTTTCAAGTCTTCGCTCTGTTCACCTCAGTTTAAAAATAAACAAGGTGATTTACGTTCCCTGTTTTATGTTATGATTCTAACGCGAAGTCAGCCCTTATAAGCTGTTTTAATTAACGTGGCCCGTATAAGATAATTAACATAAACTAGAAATGCGATCGGAAATGCGAATGTTTTGTAACACAATATGCCAAGGAAGTATTTTTATGCAGTCGTGAATCGAGTTGATTGTGATAAAATGCAACTAAGGCTAAACTAGTCCAGTTATGTATATTAAAGCTTCTCACCTTGCAACAGGTTTAAGAAATCAATGGAAATCTATGTTGTAATCTGCTATAGTTGTCATTCATTTTATTCTAAGTCCTGAAGTATCATTTAGAATCATTTAATAACAGTATAGCTGTTTTCTTAAGTTCACAGTTTCAATCATCTGTCGTTATTTTTGCTTTACTGAGGCTGCTGGTGTTCTTTACCTTATAAATAATGCTAATAATTATAATACAGGCTTTGGTCAAGCATTTTTGACCCAGTCTTATAAGGTAACTGTATAGAAAAGATGCATTGTTGTTGTTCGCCATTTTTAAATGTTACAATGTCATTGGTGTGTGTAACAGCTCAAGTATACAGTATGTCACTGAGACTGCCTGTGAAAATCAGACTAAAGTCTCAAATCTTACTGTGAAATAAAAAGCATCACAGTTTAATTTCAAGCATTAATTTCACTATGATTTCAATCGCCGACATGACATTACTCAGTCAATATTAAAGATATCAAGTTTATATTTTCACAAAATGTTCTTTACATTATGTAGGATGAATTTATGTGGGAAACAGTAAATCACAAAGAAATACTTCAGCTGGGTTTTCACAGGCATGGTCACATTTATCTTTAATCTTTAAAGCGGAAGTCCACCCTAAAACTACATTATGCTCCAACACTATATTTCATGCCATATATGTAGTTGATTGTGCTGCCATCAAATGTACTAACTCCATATAAAAAATTAAAGCTTTTAACTGCTACAGTAACGGTGATTTGACGCGTCATCAAATCACCGGAAGAAAAATGCACGACTACATTAATTCTGAATGTTCTAAATGGAGGCGGGTCTTGAGGCGAGATGATTGACAGTAGATGATAACGTTTTTGATTGACAGCTGCACAGGAGCTAACGTTAGCTTGCTTTGCTCGTGTTTATAATAACAACAACATGATAATAACTTTCTACGTAGTATGTTTACCGTAGTTACACAAAACAAGCAACAACTAAGCCAAATGATGTTTTAGATATTTTAACAATTTTACATTACCTGAGTCCGCGGAAAAACTGGGCTGAAAACAGTACTCAAAATCTTCCTGACGAAAGTGCTGGCTGCATATTCAAAGTAGTGTAGTGGTGGGTCAGCTGAGGGTCGCGTTGATGTCAACAATAAAAACTCCCGGTGGCCTGAATTTGTTGTCCTTACATCCACATACTGCACAGGTTCTAGTCATCTTTTATCGAGGGCTTTGGTGATTTCCCCCTCAGAGACGGTTAAAGCGGAGTTACTCTTTGGATGGGTTCGTCTGCCGGCTAACTTCAAGTTGACTTGAGTTGATTTGAGAGCTAGTTGAGCGGTAAAAGAAGTTATTAGGCTTGTTCAACTTCATGTGGCGTTGCAAGAATCGACAGCGGGATGACGTCAAAGTACCGCGAGAGCGATTCGCGAAATCATACGGAGGAGTTTGCTTTTAAATCCCTTTCGCGGAACCTTGACGTCATCCAGCTGTCGGTTCCTGCGGCGCCGCATGAAGTCAAACAAACCTGACGACTGCATCGAACAGTGGTTAGTGGGTGGAGCTAATGAATCAGTTTCGCGCAGTGCATTCTGGTTAATTGTGTCCATTAAAGACCGTTACGAAAATTCCGCTTCAACACACTATCAATCTAATAATCGAAATCGTGCAAATTTATTTATTTTTCCTCATGTATAATGCAAAGTGGACATAAATTACCCGTGATAAACAGGCTAAAATGTCTAGATTGGACTTCCCCTTTAAGAACGTTGCATTTTCTCTGAATATTCGATGAATGTACTGTATTTGTCAATTAAATTTACATTGCACAATAAATTATCTTAGCTGCAGACATTTTAGGTATCTATAAATACTGATAACTGTGGTCATAACAATAGCAAAATAAATAGTTCTGTATTATTAAATTACAGACAAAGATTTTGAATAGCTACAGTAGGTTGGATTGTATGTTTGGTGCGAAATGGGTATGGTGGGGGCCTGACCCCCTATTCTTTCATAGGGCCCAAAATTGCTAGCGGCGCCCCTGGTTCTGATCTCTGAAGGGCATAGTGAGGATCTGGACTGGAGCTGGATCGGACACATTCAACCACATGCGCGTCCAGAAAGCTGCTCTCTTTAGCGCCTTTTTGCGGGTTAAATTGTTTAAAATCACTTGAAATGTTAACATTTACAAGCCTTTGAAACATGTCAAATGATAAACTTTCCCTATTTAAATTTGCGGATTAATCCGTGAATCGCATGCGGGTCGATCAGGGATCAACTGCGATCTGTCACACCACTTACTGCTGCTGCACAAATTAAACATACTGTAAATAATCATGCAAACATACCTTTATCTCTTATACCTTTTCTTCTTTCTCTTTTTGGCACCAGAGGGATACATCCTTTTTTTGTGACATGCTACAATGCGTGCCGGCGCATGTGAGGTGTCTATATTGCACATGACTCAAACGCTAGCACTGCAGACACACAGCAGTTGTCTGTAAATCAGATCTTTTTTTCTTGAATTATTCATTTATTCATTCGTATTCATTCTTTCATATCACTTGTTTAAGTTATTTAATAAAAATAAAAAAACGATTGGGGGCAGCCTCTTAGTTTGCTTATGCCTCAGGCCGGCCCTGAACGTTGACTATAATTGATAACTATTTTAGCGTCCACAACACCAGACAATAATGATAATGATGTTGATAGATATCATTATGAATAAATCTTTTGTAAGGTCCTTTTTAGGATCGAAAGTAAGACCATACACTGCAAAAAAATATTTTCAAGAAAAAACTTTCTTTGTATTTTTGTCTTATTTTCAGTAAAAATATCTAAAAATTCTTAAATTAAGATGCTTTTTCTTGATGAGCAAAACTACCCAAGAAAATAAGTCTAGTTTTTAGACCAAAAATATCAAATTTAAGTGATTTTGTGCATAAAACAAGCTAAAAAATCTGCCAATGTGTTAAGCAAAAAAATCTTGAACATTTTTCTTAAACATAGATTCAAGAAAATTCAAGACAAAATTGCTTACCCCACTGGCAGATTTTTTTTGCTTGTTTTATGCATAAAAATAACTTAAATTTTGTTTTGTTTTTTGTCTAAAAACTAGACTTATTTTCTTGGGTCATTTTGCTCATCAAGAAAAAGCACCTTAATTAAAAAAAAAAAATAGATATTTATAATAAAAACAAGACAAAAATACTAAGAAAGTTTTTTCTTGAAAATATTTTTTTGCAGTGTACAGCACAGAAAAAAGTATACAGTATAAAAAAATGAACTTGCATGATTTTCATCAAAAACATCTAATACTAAAGTCTAATATTTTGTATACCATAGTAATGGCGCATATGATGGGAACATGTAAATGTACTGCATAGTAGGAATGCCCCAGTTGCTCTCTACAGCCGAATCGCTTTTCAGTCTCATATTTTTAGACTCGATATGATATCCATGCATGCACTTGCGTAGATTTAGTTGCACTAGATTTAACATCCTCAGTTCACCTTTCGACATGTATGACAGTTCTCCACCCAGGGAAACGGTTTTAACTGCAGAATATTGCCAATAAAACTAAGTCCACGAGGAACCTTCTAAATTTAGCTTTGCCGTATAGTGATATGGTCTCTCCTTGTTTTTCATCACTCTATTTTCAAAATAAAGTCAAATTTCAAAAGATATTAAATTTGCCCTCAGCCTTAAAGTTGAGCTTGTGTCTGTCATATATACAGCATGTATGGAGACACTAAGAACCACAAAGAAAAACGTAGCTGGTTTCATTATACATATACATACACCTATAAATGCGAACATCATAGAAACAAACTTTAAAGGATTTTTGTAACTGATGCAAAAATGCATTTTTTCAGTCATATCTTCTCTGTGAAATTTATGCACTTCTAAGAACTGAGCCGCACGGCCTCTATAAGGAATAATGACTTCCCAGGAGAAGCTGGGTCTAGAACCCGTCTCAAGTTATGAGCTCCGGTCCTCCTGTATAACGTCTATCCTTTTCTGACCCCTCGAAAAATAGACTTGCATCTCTGGTCCAGCTGTGGGTTAGATACAGGAGAAAGAAAGATATGGTCAAGGGTGAGAAACCAAGTAGGACAGGCGGGTACATTTTATGAAGAAACAAACACTACGGCTGCGGGACGTTCATCCGAGCTTCAAAGTCAGAAGGAAAATGCTCCACAAAGGCCAAGCACAAAGAGATCCTCACCTCAAAGATCCAAAGAAAGACCAAAGGGAAATAAGAATCAAAAAGAAACTGAAGGGCCCTGATATTTAATATCATACTTCCGTAAAAGCAAATGAAGATATAAGTTATATTGATCCATTTATTACACATCTGCTTCTAATTTGGACCTGTTCAACTGGTAAATATCAATTATTATTTGTAAGAAAAG
Organism: Paramisgurnus dabryanus; assembly: GCF_030506205.2. Lineage (NCBI taxonomy): Eukaryota > Metazoa > Chordata > Actinopteri > Cypriniformes > Cobitidae > Paramisgurnus > Paramisgurnus dabryanus. Next base: position 43,673,221 of record NC_133337.1, on the reverse strand, counting down.
CTTTGCTGAATATAAAACATGTTACAAATGTGTACAATACTGTAGAATAAAGTAATATATGAAGAGCTCATATGCAAAAGCCGCTAAATGCCACCTTCGGCAAAAATGAGATAAAGATATTGATCGAATGCTCATGGCACGTATTATATGTTCATCATCAAATACTTCTGAATCTTCAAATCCACTTAATCCCAGCCTCAGGCCATTTAGAAAATGCATAGACTGTAAAAAATATGGACATAGTGTCCATGACATCACACATAGGTTTGTGAGGTGCTTTTTTGAAGCCAATAGTTGGCATGTCTCGCCCCCACCATCTTGGCATCGCGTCACCATGCATCACTCGCAGATAACCGAAAATGGGTAAGGACATGGGTAAAGCTGAAGTGGCTGGTTTCTGAAACCATGCCCGCCTAGCTCGACAGTAGTGACAGCAGTGGCAGTTCACCTGTCACTCAAGTGAGCACGCCCTTAATTACGCAGAACTTTAACGCTTATATAATTTAATTTAAACAGATTTTCACCCCCTCACAGTTGTCATGAAGGGCAAAATGAGCTCTATATACCAAAATCACTTTTTGTACCAGCAGGGGCGGATCTAGAAAAAATTTTATGGGGTGGCAAGGGGGTGGCATGAGAACTACGAGGGGTGGCAATGAAGTAAGCGTCCTTGCATGGTTGTCGTGGATACAAGAAATTATATACTGTATATACTATATTCGGTGTATACACTGGACCTCAAATTTTTATAACATAAAAAACGCAACAACAAATGTTCCTATAAGTACCCAAGCAGCTACTTTTAGCATCTCTACTGTAGCACCCTTTGTCTTAATACTAAGTTAATACATACCGCTTACAAATATCTAAAAACACTGACTGTAACCATGATGGGCAAAGTTGAACGAAATGGTATAAAGACTGTTATATAAATAAAATAGGTTTGCCTAGTTTATATTAATGTTAAACATATTTGAAAGGCACACATCTCATAACCCTCTTCTTTAATCCTTTCACTCACTTGATGATGGATTTATGTCTTTTCACTTCTTTTTAGCTCTTTGCCATCCATATGTTTCTTTCTTTCATGACTTCATCTATTCCTTTCCCTTCCACAACATATTTTTCTGTTTTATTTGTCCCATCCACTCCCATAGTATTTGATTTTTCAATTCTTTTAGGTTAGAAAAATGGTTGTCAGCCTTTCTTTTCATAGTATCCTGGAAAATGCAGCATTGAGTTTTGTCTTTCAAGCTTTCTAAACATACACAACACTGAATAGTTTTGTCTCCTTAATGAAGACAAATAAAAACATTAGACTATATCATAACGAGTGATTTCATATGCACGTATGGAATACTTTGATGGCTGCAGTAGCTAATAAGACATGACGGGCTAACTCTAGAAAGAACTGCTTAAAAGATATTTACTGCTTACACAAACCTGCAGTTCAGTTGTTTTAACTACCAAGCAACTACCTCAGGCAATAAACAGTTTAATTTTTGTATTTTTATCTTGATGCAACATTTATCTATAAATATGACCCTATTCAGTACTCTGATTTGCTGATGTGATGCTCAACTTAATCACTTAAAGACACTAAAGAGAAACCACTAATGTTTTGGCAGCATGTGATGATGTGAGGTGCTTTATTAGATCAGAATTTCTTTCTAACGACGTCACGTGAAGAGACTCTTTCTTCATGGGCATAAGTTGCACGTCCATAATCATTCTTGCCTTTCACCTCAACGATGGAAAAGTAACGTTTGAGCTTTTTATACTTTGTGTTTGCGTCCGCTTCCTTTGTTTTGAGATCGTTGTATTTCCCATCTATCTGTTGTTGCGGTTTGTGCGACTCGGAAGGGATGGACTGCAGCGCGAGAACCGGGCTGCGTGTGAGTGCCTTGGATGGGGCGATGCATCCTTTCACCGCAGTTTCCAAACGTCTCCAACCACGCCAGAAAAGATCGCTAGATTTGTCCTAGTCGCTTTTTTAATAAAGTCGCTAAAGGGGTCTAAAAAGTTTGGCAAGTTGGCAAGACTGCGCTGACTTTTTTTACACTGTAAAAGACTTTCTGCTCGGACTGACTGTTCGTGCTGCTTGTGTATGAACTCTGCTGCCTCTGGTTGGCTAACGATGGAAATTAAGCCAATCATCATCATTGTCCCACCCCCTCTAAGACACACACACCAATCATCGTCAGATATGTGTCTCCCACCCCTAAACACACGCAGAGAAAAACTACATTGCCTTTCTGGTTAAAAGAGCCTTCTCGGGTATATATTATATATATTAGGATACAAGCGCTGGGGTGGCATATGGGGTGGCAATGCTTTTATTTAGGGTGGCAACTGCCACCCCGTGCCACCCCAGTAGATCCGCCCCTGTGTACCAGGCTGTAAACACATTAACTCATTCCATTTTTTGAAAAGTTGCCTGCCAGCATTATCTAGGATTTTCACAAACGTTTTTTTTTTCTCTGCTTATAAACTCTTAAATATGGGCTTTGTTCTTTAAAAATACAAGTTTTTTAGCAAAAAGCTGAAATTATTGAATTTTTTTTGTGAAGGAATTTTGAGAATGATCATCAAAACATACACAGAGTTTAAAATAAGAAAATTATGTTTTGGCTTCAGTTTTTTCATGAATTGGGTAAGTCCAAATCCATCTAGTGGATAATCATGGTATTGCAGGTTAACATAAAAATTCATCAGGAATTCATGAGATAATTTGTCAATGGCGGGGAAAGTGTTAATTTCTGCTGTAAAACTGGTGTATTTTAACATTGAGGTCTATGGGAATTGACTCCCTTTTTTGCAGTTTAAGTCACTTCTGTTTTGGCTTAAACTTCTGAGATTGGTTAAATGTCATGACGATTTTTTTGCAAAGTTTCCAAAGTGCACAGAAGAATTGCATTTTACGATGGCGCATGTAGGTCAGATTTCATTAGCTCGTTCATTACGCTGCGTTTACACCAACCACGTTTCAGGCGTCAAAGTTGCCTCTACCGTGCCTAGTTTGCCGCTTGTACAGTTTGAATGCATTCGCGCGTCTAGAGCGAAGTAGACGCGCGTAAAAAAAGCAAGCATTTGACGCGCGTCAGAGGCAAAATCCGCTTCTTGAGGGAGGGGCAAGTGCTATGCGGTTGTCTGTTTACAAGATGACTAAAGTTGTGCATTTATCGAAGATGGTAACCGGTTTGTATTTGGTAACCATACTATAAGGGGAAAATAAACGGCACGGGTCGATAAACGACATGTGACTTAAAAGTGAAATGTGTATTACAACTTACCAGATTGCCCGATGTCCTCAGTGACACTCTTCCAAGCGTGGTCCTTTTTATAGAACTCATGTCGGATAGCTCCGGGTGACTGCTTACGGACAATATCAAGCCTTCAGGTTGAATGAGTGACTCCGGGCAGGGCTCCGCCACAGCAGCAAGCAGGCTCCTGATTGGTTAACACGGCACGAAATTCTGACAAAGTTCAAAATTTTCAACTCGGGCATCAAACGCCAATTCCCGTCAAACGCAAAATGCACAAAAAGCACAATTTGTAAGTACCACGTATACCGCGCCAGGCGCCAAACACCTCATCCACGCCGTGAGACCTCCAGACGCCCGTCAACTCGTCTTCACATTGACTTAACATTGAAATCACTCGCGCTTCACGCCTCTACCGCGGCTGGTGTAAACGCAGCATTAGAATTAAAATTTTGAACCTTTTCCTTAAGTCAAAGGACGTGGAAATTTTTGCACGAACTTAGAGGGTTTTGCAGCAAAAGACAGTCTAAATTTGGTAAATACCAATGAATAGAGTAGAGTGACATTTGTGAAAATAAGGCATTTCAATTACTGACTAATAATCTTTTTATTGCCATTAATATGAAATGATTGAAACATTAAGGCTTTGATAAAAATGCTAATTTACAAGATAACATGTCAGATGCACTTTGAGAGTTTGATCTAAGTCCTCTCAAGATTGCATGCTGGGTATAAATCACAGAGGCAAGTAAATTCAGAACAGTTTTGGTTTCCATACAGGATCAAAACACGATCACGCCATGTTCGCTCAGCCTTAACATGCCTTCAGTGTAGACGAATAGCCTGGATTTCCCCCCAGCATTTGTAATCATTAATCCTCAGTCTTTTACTACAAGATTAAGAAAGCGTTGTAAGCAATATTAAACAGCTACCCGGTCAGCTGAAACAATAGCCTGATGTTGACATTCCCAAAATGTGCCCCGAACGTGAATGCAGACTCCCTAATCATTTTCATCAGGACCGAATTCATCGTCTTAATCAGTTTGCCTTTTATATGTCTGCTGCAATTTGTACCGGCTGTAAACACTGTGCATCTTTCTACTTTATGTAAAGCCATTAAATGATAACAGATATATGCACAACGCAGTCAATTTCGGGTAACGTGTTTAAATTGATCCTCACTGAAACCAATGAACTGTGTAAGACAACAGCCATCAACGGCAAAATTGAAAATATTGAGCTGCATTTAGCTAAACAACCTCCTTAAACATTGGGTTAATTTGTGGCACAAACAGCAATGAAACAGCCACAGAGTGAAATTAATCTTTACAATTGTGGTTTAGACTCTCAATTAGGATAGATTTGCTCATACGTCTAATGGAGTATTTCTGTAAGTTTCTACTGGTGTTATTTAAAATGAATACTAACAAAGTCATTCATACTAGGAGATATTAAAGGAGCAGTACACAAAAAAAATGGATGACACTTGTATCGTGTTATTTGTTCTGTGTAACACAAAATAATAGATATAAAGGATCTTCTGCATAAAATTACAATTTATAGTGACTTTGTCTGTTAAAAGTGCAAATTACATCATATAAACGTTTTGCATTATGTTACATACATTATTACTTGAATACAACGTAATGGCTTTAATGGCTCACTAAATTTCTCGTACATAAAAGTATAACAGAAACGACTCTAATAAAAGGCTTCATTATCATTTGTGTACTTGGTAACCTATGTCCTCCACAATGCATTATGTGCACATGTTTTGCCATGTCACAGCATACGATTTCGAATGGTATGTAAAATGATATTTGACAGTATTACTATTTAAAGCCGGGCACATCCAACCTTTATATAGTGTTTATGTCATAACTATTCAGCAGGTGTACATTATTTTTATACTCTCTACTATTTTGATTAGTGTTTAGTTGGCCATAATCCAGTTCATTACTATGGTAAGTAACAATTTATCCTCTATTAAGCAAAGACTAATGTTGCCAGTTTTTCATCACAGTGCACTGCACATTAACAGCTCTGTGTCTCAAATACCTAAATGATGTACTGTATTAATGTTTTTTTGTTTTGTTTTTTTTTGTAATTCAGTGTTTTATTTTCAAGTATATTGAAGCCCTATTCGGACAGTAATTTTTTCTCGTAGGGACGTAAGATATTTTCATCATTTACAGGGATTAGCATAGTCAGTGATTTTATTGACGTCCGAATCTGTTTTTCTCCAAAAATTCCTGGCCGAATGAACTACTGTTTTTTGACAAACATCAAGGTTGTGCGGTCTGAATCCACATCTCTAAGTTTATAAAAGGGATCAAGTCATTCTGCACATCCTTTTAGACCACTGAAAAGCACTGTAGGGTCACATGCTTCATATTTATTCATCATAAGTGAAGCGTCTTCCTTCATAACTGAAATGATGAGAAGTAAATGGGTACAAAGTTTCATTATTGCCATTCTACAGTGAGTGGGAGCTGATGAAAACGAAGAGAAGAAAACGTTTATATTCTCAACAAGTGCTAAATACAAATTTAAAAATGTATTTAAATGTATTTAAATATGCTTATCCACATATATAAACCAAGTATCCGGGTCATGTGAATGATCATGTAATTATAACCACACGAGCAGCGCATTTCCAGGCGTTCAGAGTTTTATTATATACTATACTTATAACTCACATATCCAATATTTATCTTTATCTGAGTGCATGAGTTTTATCACGGAGGAGGCATACAAATATATTTTTACAAACATCCTCATAAGAAACAATTATGGTCTGAATAGGGCTTTAGTATACAAACAAGTCATGGCCCAGTGGGTAGAGGGTCGTGCTTGTGACCCAAAGGTGACCAGTTTGATTCCCTGAGGTGACCTTGATATTGGCCATTACGTAATTTTTACTTAATTTCAATAAACTGTTGCCGCAAACATACTCCTGACCCTCTCTTACCATCACACAAAAGTAAAAGGTCAATAGACAGTAAATGAAAAAAAAAAAAGAGTATCGTAATACCAAGTATGGAAAATATTGAATTAATGTGTGTTGTATTATTGTAAAAATAATAATCGCACGCTCGCATATACTTTATTTCATTTATGTTTAGGCCAAAACCCTTTGTCAAGCTGTAAGGTCAAGATGGTTTTGGTTAAAACGTTTGTGAAAGTGTGAGCGAGTCTACAGTCATATCTTCTTTTTACATATTTTTAACCTTAAATGGTTTACCTAAAATGAGAAAATGTACGTTTATAAAACAACACATTTTCAGGTGTACCAAACGAAGTAAGTTTTTTTACAGTGCATGTCTCGTATAGTGTGGGTTTGCTTTAAAGGGACACTATTTAGAAAAATGCTCCCCTAGAATTAAACATTTGATTTTTACCGTTTTGGAATCCATTCAGCTGATATTTGGGTCTGGCGGTACGGTTTTTAGCATAGCTTAGCATAATTAATTGAATCTGATTAGACCATTAGCATTGCGCTCAAAAATAACCGAATAGTTTCGATATTTTTCCTATAAAAAAAAAAATGACTCTTCTGTAGTTACATCGTGTACTAAGACCGACGGAAAATTAAAAGTTGCGATTTTCTAGGGAGATATAGCTATGAACTATATTCTCATTCTTGCATAATAATCAAGAACTTTGCTGCTGTAACATGGCTGCAGCAGGGGCAATGATATTACACACTGCCCGAAAATAGTCCCCTTGGTTACTTTCAATAGCAGGGGACTATTTTAAGGCGAAGAAGAGTCAAGATTTAAATAGGAAAAATATTGAAACTCTTTGGTTATTTTTTTTAGCACAATGCTAATGGTTTAATCAGATTTAATGGATTATGCTAAGCTATGCTAAAAGTCGTACCGTCAGACCCGGAGATCGGCAAACAGTAAAAATCAAATATGAGAGAAAGCAGAGCGTGCTACACTGGTCTTCTTTGTGACAATCACTGGTGCTCTTTGGACGATGATGAGGTAATAATTATACTAAATACGCAAAAATCCAAGGCACTCAAGTGAGAAAAATATTACTGATGAAGGCGTAAGCCGAAACGCGTAGATCTGCCATTTTAAATTTTGTATGTAGCCCAGTGAATTAAAGGCTTTTTAATATTTTTCTCACTTGAGTGCCTTGGATTTTTGCGTATTTAGTAAAAATCTAATGTTTACCTCTAGGGGAGCTGGAAAATGAGCATATTTTCAAAAAAAGTGGAGTGTCCCTTTAATGTTTCATTTAAGAACTGTTGCATTATTGTCACATGACCTTTTCATATGGCATTAACTGTAAATTAAAAAAATGGCTCTGGTGCATTTAACTTTGTAACTAGCATCATAGTTATTAAAATTTTATACTTCTGGCTTGCACTGCAGTTTTGAATATGAAATTTCACTTGATTTTCACTGATTGTAGTCATCCTTGAAAAAGTGAAACAAGCGTTTGAATCAAGGTTGCTTTAGTTGGATATGCATATGCCTTAAAGTGCTGACTACCAGACCGTGATCAGTTTTAATGACATCTTCTAGTATTCTCATCATGTGTGATTATAAGTCCTGATTTTCTTTCTCTAAGTGCATGCACACAAATGATCTTCACTCTTTGATTTCACCTGTTGTGTTTGTCCCTATGTTGTTAGCATGAAACGCCCACAGTTTAGTCAGAATATACGCCAACAAACGCAGTTTGATCAACCTACTTTTGTCTTTGATCAACCTAAAGGTTTCATCCAGAGATTATATTAATGAGACTCGGACTGGCTTCTGATCACCCGTATGTGCTTAGGTTCACAAATAATTGCTTTGGATTTCAAAAAGTGAGTAAGAATTCTCTCTGGGTCTTCTGGATGCTATTACCTGTGAAAGAAAAGCATTGAAGGAAATCGTTTTGATTATTTTTTTGTTTACCGGGGTAGCACCAGGTTCTTTGCAGTATGTGGTGTTGTTTCACACTCTCCAGTAAACACATTCACACAAACCATAATCAATTGTGATGTCAGTCCAGGTTATTGCACTGTAAATCTTGTGGCACTTCTGTATAGTGTGATCACTTCTGAGGGAGCATGATCGTAAATTTTTTACTTCTTCTTTAGCAAGCTTAATGAAGATTGTACACGGACATGTTGGTGCTCATTTACATCTACGCATTCCGTAGATGCTTTTATCCAAAATGACTCGGCCAGCCTGATTTAATAGAAATTCACACCGATGATATGTGGTGGCTTCTCTTCCTGACAGGCAGGAATGCAAAATATGTGTTTGGCGTGTCATGTGTATGGCTCATCAGGTCAAAATACTGTATGTGTTTGGTGCATAACGTAAACATGTGCATCGCACATCATGTCACAATAAGTGCCTGCTGCAGACACGTCGAAAGGGTTTATGATAAAAGAGAGTGTCGCATTCACAAGACACTCCCTTAACACTTACTCTGATTACACATGAGATTAAAGGGACACTTCGCCGATTTGCATTAAGCTTTGAATCGTTAGAACCGTTAGAAAAAAGGAAATCCTGTATCTTTGTTGAGGGTGAAAGACTACAGACACTCATTTTTCCAAGGTGGGGGCTATGGATGGGACCTACTCAGGCTACAGACCTATTACAGATAAGTTGATGGGACTTACGAAAATATACGAACACAGACGAAAAAACCAATCAGCCGCCATCTTTATGCTAAGCTAAGCTAACAGACGTTGTGGAGCGAGCTAGACTTCATGTCACTATAATAATGGAAGGTAATCGATATGATATGGAAGAGGGTGATTTCGCAAGCTTGATGCTCTATTCCGCTGTTCATTGCAGGAACAGAAGCCCGAGGAGTAGGCCAGAGCCTGGGCTTCGGCCGCGTAGACAGGCCGGGGAAGACGCCGCAACCCTCGGCCTCTGCTGCGTAGAGAAGCCCGGACTGGCTAGAGCTTGGATGGACTAGTAGTGCCTGTACTCTCGCTGTGTGCTTTCTGTATAACATTTCAGGATCAGATCAGGATATAGACGTTTGTTTGGTGAATGTTCCTGGGCAAGAAGAGGTACTTTGCGCGTGTTTATTTCAAAGACGTGTTTCGGTTTAAGTGCACAACAGTGAGCCAGCGCGTCTGTTGAGGATACATATTGTGCGGTGGACGCGTTTGTGTGCAGGATGCGCAATTTTCTTCTTTGGGAATGTACATGTTTGGCCAAGCACTCTCAAAAAAATATATCAGAAACTGAATAAGACTTTCTCCTGCCCAAGCTTCTTACCTTATATGGACAGCGGCGTCCTGGATACATATTTTAAAATCCTAAACTGGAAGCGACAGCCAAAGCCCGCAGGGATAAACGGACATCTGACTATAAAGTGAGGGTTTCTATTTTCTTTGTTATACTAACGTGGCATTTACTGTATGTACACAATAGCATATCTGAGCGATGTTTCGATTAATGGGAGTGGCTTGCAGAGCTGTGCATTGTGGGAGTTGTAGTTTTCCATACAAATGTGCGCTAAAGTCACGTTCTGTCTTTTCTCGTTCAAATAGGCACAAAATTCTAAATTTATGTTACATTTCGACTACAAATATGACCCATTTTCAATAAAGATTAAGGTTTCTATCGATGACATGTCCTTTTAACTCTTTCCCCGCCATTGACGAGTTAACTCGTCAATTAACTCTTTCACCTAAAGGTTTTTCATGATTTTCACCAAAGTTTAATGTCTTCCAGAAAATGTTCTTCTTCAGATATATAAACATACAATATACCAAATGAAAGAACAGACCCTCTGCTTTCAAAAAAAAAACAACAAAAAAAAAAACGTTTCATCATACCTTCAGTAGTTCTTTTGTAATCAGCTTTTGAATATGGGCAGGTTTCTGCAAAAACACCACATTTTGAGCAAAAAGCTGAGATAATTCAATTTTTATGACAGACTTTTCATAGAGATCCCATTCAGAGCGATATTTAAAACAGACACGGACATGCAGCCGCTTGCCATAGGGCAATACTTCCGGGTTTAAAAAGTTACGGAAGGGTGCCACCTAGTGGATAATATCGGTATTGCGGAAAGACGGAAAAACTCGTCATTGGCGGGGAAGCGTTTTCTCTTGATTGACGAGATATCTCGTCAATGGCGGGGAAAGAGTTAAGAGAAAACACTTTCCTGCCAATGACAAGTTTTTCGGGCAATCTGTATTTTCCCTATTTTCCACCAGGTGGTGCTCTCACCCAACTTATAAAACCCAGAAGTATTCCCTTAGGACAAACAGTTCAAACTCTGTGTATGTTTTGATGATTGCTCTGAATCTTATCTTTATCAAAAGTCATTCACAAAAATGCAGCTATCTCAGCTTTTTGCTCAAAATTTGGTATTTTTGATGAAACCTACCCATATTTGAGAGGTGATAAAAAGAGAACAAATGAAGGTAGGATGAAAAAGTTTTTGGTTGAAAGCAGAGGGTCTGTTTTTTCATTTGATATATTGTATGTTTATATATTAAAAGAAGAACATTTTCTGGAAGGCATTAAAACTTTTGTGAAAATCATAAATAATGCTGGTGCTGGCTGGCAACGTTTTTGCTGGCGGGGAAAGAGTTAAGCAAGTATCTTGCAAACACAAGCATCTCTTTTATCATAAAACCTTTAAAGCGTCGGCAGCAGGCACATATTTTGACATGACGGGGGATGCACATAGGTTCTCATGACACGGCAAACACATATTTTGACATAATGAGCCACACACGATAGGCTACGTACATGTTTTGACAAGTTTCACATTCGTGCCTCCACAAATTATGAAGTCACCACATGCAACTGATTCATACGTATTTTATGAGTTGGCAAATTTGTATAAACTGAATCGTACAAAAAATCAGTAATAAAAACCCCACCCCTAACCCCAACTTCACAGGGTTAAAGCAAATCCTAGAAAATCATACAAATGTGGTTGTACGAATGAATGAATTAGCCACCTTGTAAAATATGTACAAATTGCCATGAGATTGTGTTGTCAAGGCCTGTTTACAGAATTTTTTAAAATGGTATCTGTATGGGTTATAAAAAAGACGGACGTTCAATGCTTTCTTATGGAAATGTTTCTGTAATGGCGGCCAATGATCATATTACCATCATAATGAAATCCCGCGCTTTGCACCTCAAAAAATAAAATGACATTTGAACATTATGACTCATTTATTGTACTTTAACATCTTTTTACTGTGATGACTGTGCTATAGATAGACACTTATTATATTTGAATCATACTGCATTAGTGCCTGTTACACTTTTCCTGTGAATCTTTCTATTTCTAAGACTTTTGTTTTTCTAAAATGTTAGATGCATTCAAGAAATCTCTTTGTGAACATAAAGTACTCTTTTCTTTCTGTGAGAGCATAGGAAACCACAGCACTGGGATTTCTTCTCTAATTAGCGAACTGTTGATAACGAAAATGGCAAAAACTACGAATAGATCCCAGAATGCTGCATGGAACGCGAGTGTTTAACATTCTGTCAGAGCCGTCAGTGCCGTTCGCCTGATGCATGTCAACATCCTCTTTTGATGAGAGCAGTTGTTGATATTCTCACCAAGCTCTCGGCGGAAAAAAGCGGCAAGGAGAGGAAAGGCGGAGCTGGTGTGACAGGCACGCCGCATTACTCAGCAGCTGCTGACTGATTGCTTTTCGCATGCGACTCTAGCAAATCTCACATCGCTAACCTGCTCTTAACACGGCCCCTGTTGTGATAGAAGAGGACAAACCTGCCAGGACAGAAAAATTCCCGGTGTTGTTTACTTACAATTGGCTGTGTTCCGTTCGCTGTTGACCCTTGGGGATAAATCCCACTGGAGCTGAATAAAGTGAAACGGGGAAATTTGCACGCACTTAATAGTCAAGGACTGTGTTTTTGATGATTGCAAAGACATTGAGGCTTGTGTTAGGTGTGATAGGATTGTGTAGGGATTTAATTAGGTTAAACATTACAGCCCTGTCTGGAAATGTCATGCATTGCCTGTTTCCTTACATTTATGCATTTGACAGACGCTTTAATCCAAAGCGACAGTGTACACAAATTTTGTTTTATATCTGGGAATAGAACCCAAGAACTTGGCTTTGCACATCTATTACTAATGGAGCTACACCTAAAGGTTTCACTCGAGGTTAGTGAAGTACAAAGTGAAATGCAGCAAACACCAATAAAAGCCACCTAAAAAGTCTATATTACACCATGAAGTGGTTCACTTTTTCCAAACACAATTCGCTCTGGACTGGAACTCTGAACTCTCTTGCAATCTTAATTACCCTGTTCTCCCACACTATTGAACCTGGCAGGTTAGCAATGGGCAAACTGAATGACCTGTCTTACCCAAGCGTGCCACAAAAGCCCTGAAAAGTCAAGCCCCAAAACGTCTCGATCGCCCCCCCCCCCCCCAGTGACTGGTCCTAGTATAGGTCATAAACTCCGCCTCCCCCATGTTATTCAATGGGACTTGAGACCAACTAAACAATTTAATTACACTTCAATTCCAAAGCTGGTTTCTGTCATTTACTGTAGTTTTAATCACGCTGATGTAAATTCAAGAGTTTATTTTTAAATTAAGTTTGTTTTTAGTTAGTTATTTAATGCTATAAAACGCTGGTGTCATGTCATGATTGACAGCTGTGATATGTGCATTCTGCGAGAGCGAGGGCGGGACCTTGATTCCGCGGCTTTACTTCCTGCTCACTACTGTGCAAGACTGGTCCTGAAATCGCTATTGCGCAGACTCAAGACCCAGGATGTCAGCGGCGTATCAGGACACTGGGGCTTCACTTTTCACCAATGGAGGAGACCGAACGTGCGTCGTCCATATTTTTTACAGTCTATGGTCTTACTGGTTGTTTGTTTGGAATAAGCAAATATCCGATCAATTATATCTGGGTTGATCCATGAATATACATATTAACATCTGGATTGGGAGTGTAGGGTGAGGTTACCTTTGCCACAGTAGCCACATAAAATTAACATATGCAAAAAACACGCAATCCCATGTGAAACGTGCGGTTTGGAACACTTATGGATCACATGCATGGATGGTATGTTATCCATGTGATTTTACTGTATGTTTTCCATGTCCACACAATTAATCTGTTTTATTAGGTAAGGGTAGGGTTGATCAAATACGTTAGCATGTCATTGCAAAGTTACTCATACAGTATTAAGAAATATATCTGTTGTGGGATCATCACAATAAAGTGAAAGCAGATGTTAAATATAAACAGTCTACTAATACTCTAACGGTGCGTTCACACCAGACGTGAATAAACATTAAGCGTGAGTGATATTAAAAGACGCGATAGACATCTCTTGAGAAATCATACATATTTTACTAGTTGGCTTATTTGTATCAATTCATACAAAGTTAATCATGCACAATCGTAAGATTCTCATGAAACCAAACCCCTAACCACACACCTAACCCCAACGTCACAGGGGTCAAGGCAAATCGTACCAAAACTTATGAATGTGGTAGCATGAATTGATATGAATTAGCCAACCTCGTAAAATATGTACGAATTCTTGTGAGGTACCATTGCAATGACACGATTTGTGTGAATGACGTGGCGTATCTTCATACTTTTATAGAAATAGGAATAAAAAGGATCTTGCTTGGAAGAAAGTGAGTGAGGAGGTCGGACAGTCTGGTAAGTTGATCTATGTCAAACTCAAACTGTCTCCTTATTTTTGTAAACAGATGCAAAGTACACGGTCAGAAAAAATAGCAAAAAGTACAGCTTTGGACTTTAAGAGTTCATATTAGTACCTCAAAGGCAAATTGGTACCAAATTCTTACATGGCTGTACCTAATGGTACATATTAGGACCTTTTGTGACAATGTTATAGACAGTGTATATAGCACTCATTTCTATGATTGTATCATTCCAATTTCACCCATCAAAAGCTTTCTTTTCAAGCAGGATTCTGCATTTCAAATTTCTTCTATATAACCAAATTGTCTTATAATGTGTTATCTTCGCTAAAGTTCCCTGGGAGCATTCAAAATGACTCACCAGAAACCAAGTCTTTCTGGCTAGAAAGTGTCTTTTCAGTTGCAAATGCCATTTCGAAGACCCTGTTGGAACCCATCTTGGAAAAATCTTAGGTCTTGTTAGAGGTGAGACTGCTCTGAAATCCCTCACCGAGTGATAAGTTGGTCTCCGTGTGTCTTTCTCTCCTTCAGATTAAGCCTTAATTAGCTCGGCCTAACAAAAAGCTTTTCTTTCACAGACACATGCTCTTTGTTGCTTTCTTATTGCATCATTTGGGTTGATGCTACGCTTTTCATGTGCTTGTTTATTAATTTATGTAAGCCTTTCTCTCTGATCACACATCACAGAGAATACAAAGAGATGTCCTGGAATCTCACCCAAAAATAATACATGTGAATTCTTTAAACACCTTCACCTTTGACCCGACACATTGTCTTGTACTTTTTTATGACATATGGGAGATCTCGCTCTACCTGGACCCGGATTTGACTTTCATCAGTCTTAGGTTATAGTTAGAGAATAAAGAGAAAATGAGAGCGAGCGTGAACAAGAGGATGAGAGGGAAGCAGGGTAGACCGAGAGAGGCAGAAAGCGAAGAGAGCTCGATTCCTCTCGCTTCCCCGGAGGATGACAGAGGTAGAAAATAAGAACAACCTCGCACATAAGTTATCTACGTGTCCGCTCTACTGGTGCATATCCAATCACCTGCTTTTCCTGAACTATGACCACCAGGGGAATTCGGCACTGTGTCTAATCTATGAAGCTCATCGTAAAACAGTTTCTAATAAATGCGTGCCTCTTGCTCCATGACGCCAAGGTTTAAAAGGAACAGCCTGCTTGGAAATTTCAATTCTTTCATTTTTTATTCATGTTTGTGTCATTGTAAACCTGTCATAGGCTACTGTTACTTTTCATGGGGGACAAAAATAATATGATAAGGAATTTTAATGCAGTTCATAGTCAACACAGCTGTCCTGCTCCTCAAAACGAAAACAACATGAGGTGAATAACTACCCTGACGCACTATTCTCAAGTCTTATTATTCTTAAGCATACAATAGCAATACCTGAGAAAAATGCACACATTTAAATCAACAACTGAATGAATTTATGGTTTTTATTTACCCTTTAAAAAGGTCAGAATATGTAGTGATGTAGTACTCGAGTCGGGTAAAAAATATATAAAAAAAAAAATATTGGTTAATTTAACCCAATGCCTGGGTATTTCACTTTATGACCCAATCCTGGGTTGAAATAGCCCATTTTTTTACAGTGTGATATTTGTGGGTGTCTAGCTGTTTACATATTTGTATTGACTAGATTTAACTTGTTTATGGTCAGCACAGGTATCAGTATAAGCCGTAAATAAATCCATGAAGCCTTTGACCACACAGCATGTAGCCATTTTATGTTCATTGATCTAAATGTGTAAATCAATAGCTTGACTGGTTATTTAAGAGATGTTTATAAGTAAGGGATAATGTAGAGGCAGCCGGTAGTTATCGGGAAATAAGCCCCCACAGTGTGATCAGGACCCGACGCGAAGCGGAGGGTCTTATATCACACTGAAGGGGCTTATTTCCAGATAACTACCGGCTGCCTCTACATTATCCCGCTTATTACATGGCTACTTGCCACATAAGAAAAAAAACTGGACATGAATATGAATTTGAACATTTTATTGGCATATCTGTTTTAAATTAACATTTTTATCCTTCCGCGAAACTTTGCACAGATGCATAAAATGATCGTAATACCTTATTAAGATCCTCTGCTTCATACTTGTCTGTCTCCATTTTTTTCTCTTTTAGCCAGTCTTTGAGAAGTTTTAATGCCCATTCTGTATTTTTTTGTGTGTTGGCTTCGTAGCTGTCATGCTCTATTTTGTCAAGTTCAGTCTCAGTAAGCTCTCTGTGTCTTGTCGTTGTTCGTTCTTCTATCCACTGTTTAAATGTTTTGTTTTTTCCGTACATGTTAAAATTAATGTCAAAATCCATTCTTAATTGTGGTTGTCCAGTGTTTGTCACAAGATGGCGGCAAACAGTAATCTTTATTGGCGCGGAGCGATTTTAATTGTACAAGTAGTACCGGCTATGCGTTATTACTTTGGAGCGGTTATTATTTGAAAAGAACGAACCTGCAAATGTCTCAACTGACCAATCAGAATCAAGCATTCCAGAGAGCCGTGTAATAAACATAGTTATTTCTCTTTACAGTTATTAAACGGACAGTTTCCTGGTGATAATAAGGGTGAAGTGCTTTGCTTAATGCTAAAATAACCCAGGTCCTAGTTGCCAATATGCAGATTCCCACAAGGAACATTTTATTGCTCTTTGATTGTTTATTTCATAATGAATGTTAACATTTGCTTCTTAACATTTTACCATGAAGTAGATATATAAACTGAAATAATAATAAAAAACACAGTCATTGAAAATTAGACTTGCACATTAGTTTGAGCACTGTAAACCATAGCCTTTCAAATTGACACTTTATGTTACAATAATCCATACGTTACTTTCTACCTAACTGCGTCCCTGACACCGAAGCAAATTAATTTGTTTTTAAAGCGCTTCAAGGAAGAGCAACCATAATGTAATTACCGTATGAAACATGCTCATGTTGCAAGGATGGATGGACAGAAAGTGGATATTTACAGGTAACTTAATTACTCTCGTGGGATGAAACACATCTAGGCCAAAGAGAGGAAGATTCTGGGCCATTAGAACAAAAATACAAATGTGGAAGAGGTGATAAAAATTGGAGGAGGGTATAATTTGTCGGGGAACTGCAGGGTAAAATCATCTGTCCATTTCTCTTTTCTGTGCTTGAGCATTGTTAGCGTGAACATCAGGCTCTGCAGCGAGACATAATGAATGTGATTTTCACCAGAGAGATGAAAAGCATCAGTTTGTCATCACGGTTGACTGACAGTGCAGCAACATGAATCCATATGGCAAACCGTCTTAGTCACAGTTGCTATATGGCTTGAAAGATGATGAAGAGCCCCCCCCCCTTTTTTTTTTTTGAAGAAAACAATGCATTAAAAGGAATAGGCTAATACTGATATGGTGATCTGGATCAAGCATAGTTTTAACTAGGGATGCATCGATATCACTTTTTTGGAATACGAGTACGAGTACTTGCATTTCAGTACTTGCCGATACCGATACCGAGTACTTAATAAAAAAAACATGATTTAAATTTACAGGTAACAGCTTTAGTCATATAATTTAACAAAAAAACAAAGTTTTCCAATTTGTTGTAAACTCTGCCTCTTTGGGCAACACAAGAGCCATTAACCCCTTACACGCCGCTCAAATATAGACATATCTCAGACCGTGGTATCGATTCCAGGTATCGGGGGACTTTTAACGAGTACGAGTACTTTAGAAAATGTGGTATCAGGGCCGATACCCGGTACCAGTATTGGTATCGGTGCATCCCTAGTTTTAACAAACAATCTCATGGCAATTTGTAACTATAAAGGGGGCTAATTCATATGAATCTCATTTGTAGGTTTTAGTATGATGCGCTTATACCAGGATTTCATTTGTGCTTTATTAAAGAATCATACTGTACGTTTTTTGAATGATTGACGTTGTGTGAATAGATGGGAAATTATGCCATGATGAATTCAGAATTCAAAATGTAAAAAAGAAGAAACTGAACCACACATTAGGGGGATGCATGTGGCTGCCACATTCGGGTTGTTTTCAGGTCCTCACAGTACTCACAAGGGACCTAAGTTTGAATGTTATCCGACCTTATTTCCAAATCTCTCCCTTGTCACTCTTAACCAGTGGCGGCTGGTCAATAGAAGGCGCTATGGTGCCGCCCTTCCTGGGCCACACACACAAAATAATCAAATTAATTGTTAAAAATTAAAAATTTTGTCAATTATATAAATTGATTTTTATGTAATGTGAAATAATGGAAAATTGTATGTGGAAAATATATTCTTGCCCTGTATGTCCCCTCTGCCTGTCAGCTCATCTCAAGTTCAGCTGTGGGGCAATCGAGAAATTGCCCACAGGAGGCACGTCTTTGTAGAAGTTAGGCCAATTGCTAATTTAGGAAATTAAGACATATTATGATATGACCTAAAATTTAGCCAATCAGCATCATCAATCTGATCTAAAATGGGCAACTTTTCTGTTACCCTAAAAACTGCTAAATTCAGGACTGAAAGATGGGGGCACAATTTTTACCCCGTGACACTGGTGGTCACAGTCTTCATTTATTCACCCACTTATTCAAGGCAAACTCCTTCAATGTCCATTTGAGAAGATAACTTGGCAGAAAAACATAAAGTTAGAGCTGGGTCCAGATTAGTCTCAGCCACAGAATGTTGGCTAAACGTCTGATGTATATCGTACACTTAACTGGAAACCCTGTGAGAATGTCAAAGTTGTCTTCCAGGAATTTCTGTAGGAATTTTTGCTACAGAAACCATAGCGTAAACATGGTATTTGTAGTAAAACTGTGGTTTTAATAAATCTCAATGTTACTACACTTTCACTATAACAAAACCATTGAAATTTAAAGCATTTCTACATTATGATGTATAATTTTATAGCCTGTCAGTCAACCTCGGAGCGTTGATTTGCTTCACGACACTGAACGTCTGGCAAAAAAATGTTATCGCAATGAAAATGTATGTATTCTGTTGCCCCACCTCAAAACAATTTAGCACCAGGCGCCACTGCTCTTAACTGTCCTTTCTGAATAACGGTAAAAGGCTCAACAATATATAAAAAATATATCTGTAAACCTCCTTTAACAGGGTACTTTTGAATCTGGACATTTAAAGCTGTCTCATATGTGTCCCATAGACTGTTTATTAATTCTTCTTCCATGCACTTAAAGGGACACTCCACTTTTTAAAAAAATAGTCCCTTGCTATTAAAAGTAACCAGGGGACTATTTTCGGGCAGTGCGTAATATCACTACGCCTGCTGCAGCCATGTTACAGCAGCAAAGTCCTTGATTATTGCATCAGAATGAGAGTATAGTTGCTAGCCATATTGGCCTAGAAAATCACAACTTTTAATTTTCCGTCGGTCTTAGAACACGATGTAAGTACAGAAGAGTCAATTTAAATAGGAATAATATCGAAACTCTTTGGTTTTTTAGCATGATGCTAATGGTCTAATCAGATTCAATGGATTATGCTAAGCTATATGCTAAAAGTGGTAGCCTACAGCCAGACCCGGAGATTAGCTGAATGGATTCCAAAACGATAAAAATCAAATGTTTCACTCTGGGGGGAGCTGGAAAATTAGCATATTTTCAAAAAAGTAGAATGTCCCTTCAAAGGACTTAACTAAAAAAGATATCAAGTTGTCATAACAAAGACATCTTAAACAAATGTCATCTTGCATTAAAAATGATACAATTGAACTAATGACACTTGATGACAGTTGTCATAAATATTCATAAAATCTGCTTCATGTTCATGACACGTGTCATGTCAGGATTATGAAGGTATCATGTCAGTTTTATGAACACCCCTTCATCCTCAATCTGGTCAATCCCAGTCAATATCATTATCTCATTTTTGATGGAAGAGCCATTTAGCTGCTTTTGCATCTGAACTTTTTATAAATAAGACTGATATAGTGATTTATGTTTCAGTTAGCATTATATTATGAATTATATCATAGATCATCTTAAATTTCCAGCCTAGAAAACAGTCACAACACTGGAAGCACAATGATAAGAGACAAGTATGTACCATTTATTCAGTTTTTGGTCATTTTTTGCTGCTTCTGTTTAAAATAATAATAATACAATAATAACAATAATATAAACAAAAATACAAATATTAACCATCAAATGCCATGATGGACCAGTCTGATTAAAATATTTCAGTGTTATAATTTTATATAAAAATATATGCACAGTGGTGCACCCTTCCTTATTTTGGATAGGTGCAGTACAATAGCGTTACAATAAGAAAGATTTGAGCAATTTAAAGGAAACTGCATCTTTCAATCCATTCATACCTCCATCTAGAAGGTGAAATGAGTTTTCACAGACCACAAATTTGAGCTTCTGCGAGGGTCAAGAAAGGAAGAAAAAATATTTTTCAAACAGGTCTAATATACAGTGAAAGCTTGCACACACACACACACACACACACACACACACACTGTACAATAGCAAATAACCCAACACAAACAGTGCACAATACCACAAACGCAGACAGACCACCACAAAGGCTTTCCTAATACAATAGGGCTTTATAGGAGAGTGCAATCTCCACAACCCTATTGGTCTAATCTCTGTGCTTCTGCTTTATGCGTTTGTCAGCTAGACAAAGTTGTCAGTCAGGTTGGCAAAGCCATTTGAGGTTGTCAATAGAAGAGAGAGGGGGGCATTGAGTGACTCAATAGAAAGGGAGGAATTACAGTGTGACTGAGCTCAGTCGAGCCCTGTCCTACTGGTGATAGATCGACATCCGAGCGGCCTGAGCCTGTGTCTCTCTCTCTTTCTCTCTCTCCTTCCCATTTCTGCCACGGTGATTGAAAGACATTCAGGGCGCTACAGATAGATTGAAAGAGAGAAACAGAAAGAGAGGGAGACTGTAAGTAAAGGCTGACTGTGGATGAGAAGAATGGACCTATTCAGACGATGCTGTGAGCTACAGGTGAAAGGCTAATGCTAGTTTTCACAAGGAGGGGAAAGGAAAAAACAGCAGTTTTTCTCATGGAAGGCCTCTGGATTGTTGTATCCAGCAGTTACACAGATATATAGGTCGAGGGTGTTTTTTTAATGTTATATAATTATGCAACATCAGTATAAATAAATTATATCTGACATTTTCTGTGAATGATGCAAATTATGAAAGTAATAGACTCAGTGGTGACTACACAGATGTTGGGTTGTTTTTGGACAAACGCAACAGTTCGGATAATTTTACCACAAACTATGGGTTGCTTCAACCTAAAAGCTGGATGTTTCAACACATAGTTGGGTTAAAACAACCCAGCATATGGTTATTTATAAACCAACAGTTGGGTTTGTAAATATTTGACCCAACTATGGATTGAAAAAAACCTAGCATTTTTTTGAGCGTGCACACACCAGTGATGTTGTGTTGGGGGTAACGCATTAATATTTGAGTTACTTTTTAAAAAAAATATGCGAGTTACTTTTCAGTTTAATTAATTAAATTTAAAAATAATTTACTGAATTTAACTGAACATATTAACGTAGAATTATGCACTTTGAGCGCCTTAGCGGGAACAGTTTGAGTCAGAAACGGAGATGGCAGACATTTTTGCGATCATAAAAATACCTGCAAGGCCTGAAAGAGATCAAGCCTCAGCCAAGTAAGAAAAAGTAAAGCAAAAGTAACTTAAAAGTAACGTAAGCATTACTTTTCATGAAAAGTAACTAAGTAACGCAATTAGTTACTTTTTTGGGATAGTAACTTTATATTGTAATGCATTACTTTTAAAAGTAAATTTTTCCCCAACACTGATGTGCGGGTTGATCCAAAATGAGCGGGTGCCTGCGGTCACGAGTCAAAAATATTTTTTATGATATTCAGTTGCGGTCAGTCAGGTGGTTTGAAATAAAGATGCCAATTTACTATTTTAAACAATTACTACTTTTAACTCTTTCACCGCCAGCGTTTTTAAAAAAAAGTTGCCAGCCAGCGCCAGCGTTTTTCATGATTTTCACCAAAGTTTAATGTCTTCCAGAAAATGTACTTCTTTAAATATATAAACATACAATATACCAAATGAAAGAACAGACCCTCTGCTTTCAAAAAAAAAAAAAAAAAAAACGTTTCATGCTACCTTCAGTGGTTCTCTTGTAATCTGCTTTTGAATATGGGTAGGTTTCTGCAAAAACACCACATTTTGAGCAAAAAGCAGAGATAATTCCATTTTTGTGACGGACTTTTCATAGAGATCCCATTCAGAGCGATCTTTAAAACAGACACGAACATGCAGCCGCTTGCCATAGGGCAATACTTCCGGGTTTAAAAAGTTGCGGAAGGGCACCACTTGGTGTATAATAGCGGTATTGCGGAAAGACGAAAAATCTCGTCATTGGCGGGGAAGCGTTTTCTCTTAATTGACGAGATATCTCGTTAATGCCGGTGAAAAAGTTAAAGAAAAAATATATATTTTTATTTATTTAATATTTTTTTGTGGTCCGAGTTACAGGCAGGTAAGTTGAAAACGTTGGTCGGGTGCGGGTTGTTTATACATTGTCCCGCGCATCACTGGTACACACTACAAAAATAATGGGTTAATTTTAACCCACTGTTGTGTCAAAAAGGGACAAACCCAATTGTAGGGTTAAATTAACTTAGGAAATGTTTATATTTTACCCAACAATGGGTTAAAACCCCTGCATAGGTTTAATTTAAACTAAGTATGCTGGATTCATCAATTTTTTGAACCAATACTGGGTTGAAAATAACCAGAACATCACATAAAAACATAAAAGGTTTCACGTAACCTGCAAGGCTCCACAAGTCTGTGCCTCTCTATGTGAAGTTTTGATTAAAATAATGTCCTGTTATTTCAGGGTGTCAATAAGAGGGCGAGATCCTCGAATGACCCTGTACAGTAAAACCACAGCAGTGTTTAAAGGTCGGATCGATTGCATTGGCAAACCGTGATCAAAAGGCCGTAACACTCAAAAAGAAAAATTGCAGAAGCAGCATGTTGAATCAAAGACATCGTGTGATGTATTCAGATGCTGATAGGGCAGCGCCTCTCCGCCATGTTCTCCTTTTCTGATCTCCACTTTAATGATCGTGTCAGCGTTTTAAGACTCTTTCGTCCTATCAGATGTAGGCTACGGTCTCCTTCCTTCAGTTCTTCCCACAACTCCATCTATCAATTAATTGAAGAGGTCTGAGCTCCTGATATGCTGATGTGACTTCAAGGGTTGGGAAAATCTTTCAGATCATTTTCAGGTTTTTTTTTACATTATAGAAGACATATTCTTTAATATTTGGAAGGAATGGGGTTTCTATAATTAATGTAGGTTTGCATAATCAACGTTACTCTTAAAAATAATAGTTCTTCAATAGCAGTGCCGTAGGTTCAAAGAAAAACTATTTTAACTCCAAGCCGAAATGTTTCTTTTGTTAGCTATATGGTTCTTTTGGAGACGTTTTTCACTAATATATGCCCTCACACTCTTGTTTGAGTAATATTGCTTTAGGTTAAGCTCATTTTGTTTCTAACTATATAAATAAAATAAACCATTTCTTTACTACACACCAGTGGCGGCTCGTGACTGTTCTTCCGAGGAGCGCAAATTCAAAATAAGTGTTCGGAGTGTCATGTGTGTTGCTCGTGTTTACAAAATAAGTGTTTGTTGCGTCATGTGAACCATGTGCATCACATGTTTTGTCAAAATTAGTGCCTCCTGCACACGTATCAAAACCGTTTATGATCAAAGAGACGCTCACGTTCACAAAATACACACAAGACACTCCCTTAACAGTAAATTTTGATTAAGCATGAGATTATGTGAGTATCTGGCAAACGTGAGCGTCTCTTTTATATAAACCATTTAGACGCGTCTGTAGCAGGCACTTATTTTGACAAGACACGTGATGCACATGGGCTCACTCGCATGCCAAAAACATATTTTGAAATTACGAACCACACACATGATGGGCTACATACATGTTGTGACGTACTTCCCATCATGCGCCCTGGAAAAAAAAGTCACCGGGGGCCACTGCTACACACAATGCTGGGTTCTTTTCAATCCAGCGCTGGGTCAAAAAGAGCCGAGCACAACCCAATAGACTATAATTTAACCACTGGTTTGTTTTACCCCGAATGGGTTTTTACCCAAAAGCTGGGTTCGTCCCTTTTTGACCCAATGCTTGGTTGAAAATAACTCAGCATTTTATACCTTGACAGTTTTTGATGATTGTGTAGGGTGCACCCCTTCGCACCCTCCCAGAAAATTCATGAAATTAAAAATTTTGAGACTAAAAAGTTTAATTAAACAAAACATATAACATTTTACAATGTAGTGGTTATAATGCCTTATTTTTCTAATGTATGATAAATAATAATGTATTTCATAATACCCCTGGCACCATCCCACTGCCTTCAGGGGGACACGGCCCCAGTTTGAGAACCACTGTAAGATACCATAATGATAACATAAAGATAACAATGATAATCAAATGCATTTTCAGCTTTTAGTAAATGCTGATGTTAGCTTACTGCCGTTTGCCACCCATTTAACGTAACTTATCTTTACCATGGCATACAGTTTTTCTCTTACACAGCCTAACGGTTATGTTGTTCAGATTTCTCTGGGGAAATACACACAGCCCTTGTGATGAATGGACGTGTTTTG
This sequence comes from Paramisgurnus dabryanus, assembly GCF_030506205.2. Taxonomy (NCBI): domain Eukaryota; kingdom Metazoa; phylum Chordata; class Actinopteri; order Cypriniformes; family Cobitidae; genus Paramisgurnus; species Paramisgurnus dabryanus. The sequence continues at coordinate 43,648,595 of NC_133337.1, read as the reverse complement.
CCTTTATCTACCGCAAATAATGCCAATGAAAAATATTCCCAAACTGAACTTGAATGCGTTTGATTAATCAGAAGAGAAATTGAATATGCTCAAATCCCAAATGTAATTTCAAAAACATGAAACATACAGAATTCTTGCTGAAAGTTTGAAAAGTATCACTGAATCAGCACTTTGTTTCACGATCTCCGAGCAGCGCTATGTAATATTTATGAAGAAAACTTATAAAGGCTTCATTTAGAAAGAAGGGCAATCACGTATCCCACTTTAAGATTTCATCAGAGGCCATAAATCCTCGAATTAAAGAGGATCAATAGACCTTTTTTTAAATGGCAGCCAATTACTGCTAGTTAATTACATACTTAACATACCCATGACTTTAAAAGCTCATACACACATATTTGTCACCTCAAATTACCCTATCATCGCTAACTGTTCTCCATTTATCATTTCCCTCCTTTCGTTCCCTGGTGACCTCGTTTTTTTGATAAGCAGCATCGGTGACCTTCAGCATCTGTGATATAGCAGTCACCAGGGGCCAGAGATCAGTCCTGATGAATCTATCTAAACCTAGAGCTACGGTCTAAAGCAACACATACGCAAGATAAAATGACAGCGCCAGAGGTCGAAGCATTTCTTTAAAGCGCCGTTCTGGTGCAATGAAATATTGCATGTGCGAGCATGTAACCATGAAAAAATACAGAAGTGAGATTGGCAATGTATTTACATATGACAGGTTCAGATTCAAAAACCTCAATGCGCATTTGACATGTTTTCTTATATATGAGCATTATGTATCAGGCTCTTATGTTTAGGTTGAGTAATTTTAATGAAAAAGTTATTACTCAGTACTTGAAATCCCATCACACGTCATTTTAGTCATTGCATTTATACAGTATTAGATTAATTTCACAAAACTTCAATTCACTGTCCTTTTTGAATAAAGGTAAAAGGCAAAAAAATGCAATAAATATCCTTAGATATTCGGTAAACCCTTTTTAAACTCTTGCACCTTGAACCTCCAAATTTTCTCCAGTGCACTTAGAGGACTTTGTTGAAAAATCGCAGTGACGTTTAAATGATTCTGCCAACAAACTGGTATTTCTAATTGGCCTGAGGCTGGGAATAAGCAGATTTGAATATTTTATTTGTTTAACGTATATGGCCAAGGGCATTTGGTCAATATCATTATCTCATGTCTGACGGAGGTGATGTTTAGCGACTTTTTCATCGGAGCTCTTCATATATGCTTTTTTACACTCAAGGTATATGTTTTTTTAATTAGAATATGTATTTCCTTGGAATCAACCCCACAGCCGTTGTGTTGCTAACACAATGCTCTACCAACTAAGCTAGAGGAACACAGGAAATTGTCAGGAATGAGCGTCTCAGATATGGAGCGTACACTCTTAACCCTTATGTGTTGTTCGAGATGTTTTCATCCACTTGGGATTTTTTGTTGTTGTCTTAATTTGGCCACATTAGCAAATGGAATGCTTTTTGTGACAAATCTTATATTTACACATATTTTGAGAAAATGCTTTAAAAATTTTCAAAAACTCAAAAATACACTGTGGGCATATTTACTACCCTTTTGTGTTGTTCAAACACACAATATGCTTTTATTATGGAGTTATACCCCATATAACTCAATGCAAAAGGCAGAAATTAAGCTCTGTTTTTGCACAACCTAAGGGTTAATGGTGCCACATGGTGATCAACAGTAAAAATGACAAATTTTACCTCTTTGTAAAAGAAAAAAAACACAAGAATGCATAATAAAAAGGTGTCATGGCTCTGCAATCAAAAAATGTTGTTTAATGGAAGTCAATGGGGCAAAAACATGAACAATAAATGAGAGAGCAAAATCCAATGCTGCACAAAAATGCATCAAAGCCAATGTTTTTACTCATCTTTGACATGCCCAAGACTGTGAAAAAGGTTAAAAAAAATCCAGTCCACAACCATTTTTATATTGATAAACTGTCATTTTGTGTTTGTTTCCCCCAAATCAGTGACATAATTTATGAACTTGGTAATTAAAGAGTTAAAATCATGGAGTTTTTGTAAAGATTTGGTATTTTTGACCATTACTGAGGTTGATTAACAGATTTATGCAAAAATTTAAAAAATATATTTTCATCTGATAAATTTTTACAGCCATTTAATTAAGTGGATGTTTTCATCCACAAACAACACGAAAGGTAGTAAATTTGAACAATGCACAAGGGTTCGAAAATAAGGTTCCTAAAAGCGTTTATGTCCATCTGTATGGTTCCATAAAGAACCTTTAACATCCAAAGAACCTTTATGTTGCACAAGAGATTTCTTGTACACCATCAGAAAAATGTGTCAAAATATGTGCCCCAGCTTTCACTCATGCACTTTGGACCTAAAGATTTCATATTAGTACCTCACATGTAAATATTGGTATCTCAAAAGTACATATTGGTTCCAAATGTACACATATCTGTATGGTACATATTACGACCTTTAAAAGGGGTTCTGCACCAGTGACAGCTGGGGTACATATTTTTATTCGTATTGTCACCATAACAGTTTGAGAATCAGGTGAACTGATAACATAAATGTCAGAATTATTTGAATATTTTCATGGTCATCTTTTGCTTTAATGACAGCATGTACTCAAGAGTCCACATGTTTGTACAAAACCTGATGATGCATGTTATCTCAGCATGATCTGAGAATGTTGCAAAGAGCATCTTGTGCGCCTCAAAAAATCTGACCTTTTGCACAAAGGAGAGCCGTTGGTGGTCCATCCGAGATTTGTCCGGGGAGGCTGATATAGAGATCAACATTTATTTGATCGATAAAAGTTGTAGTAGCTTATTATATTTGTGCCAGATAACTACGCCTTTAGATGATCTCTCCTTGATTTTTTCTAAAATAACCTTGACAATTAACAATGTGTAAATATCTCCAATCACCAACCCAACATCTGTTAATATAATAAACAAACAGAACAAAAAATGTAGTTTCATCTACAGACTACTACAGAGCTCCATTCCATCTAACCTGCAGACAACCAAAGTAATTGTCCCTCCCATTTAATTTTCAAAGAAATTCAATATTTATTTAATATTATTTGCTATTTTTAAACGTCTCTCATCATATGCCGTGCTACAGGAGGTCTAAAGTTCAGTGTTGCTGAAAGCTTATTGGTGTAAATTTGACCTCTGGTTGACTACTTCTGTATGAAGATGCTTTAGTCCCGTACAATATACGATGAAAAGCTCTCTGTGCTTGAGGTGTAAGAGAAACTATTAAAATGATATTACAGTAGCTTGTGTGTGTGTATACATGTCCCACTGTGCCTGTGTTTGGAGAGCTTTTATTAAGATGTTGTAAAAAAGGGTGATGAGTTCTGTGTGTGCTTTAGTCACGGAAAATTACTGTAGGAAATTACATTTAAATGTGTAAAACCGTTCATATGAGGGATGTAGTGTGTGTGTGCAGAGCTTTAATACTCAATGAAATTCACTATTACAGTCCACATCACGCCATAGAGCCAAGCAGTATATATATAACAAAATACAGCCTAAAGCTACTGTACTGCATAACTGTACACCTTTTCTTTCTTTCTTTCTTTCTTTCTTTCTTCCTGTATTTGAACAGCGTACCACACTTTAAACAAACACGTAATATAATTTCCATCAGAGGATGGGTACATGGTGGTCATAAAGGGATGGACATGGTCAGAAACAATGCTCAGATAGGCTGTGGCATTAAAACGATGCCCAATTGGCACTAAGGCGCCTAAAGTGTGCCAAGAAAACATCCCCCCACACCATTACACCACCACCACCAACCTGCACAGTGGTAACAAGGCATAATGGATCCATGTTTTCATCCTGTTTACGCCAAAATCTGACTCTACCATCTGAATGTCTCAACAGAAATCAAGACTCATTAAATCAGGAAACATTTTTCCAGTCTTCAACTGTCCAATTTTGGTGAGCTTGTGCAAATTGTAGCCTCTTTTTCCTATTTGTAGTGGAGATGAGTGGTACCCGGTAGGGTCTTCTGCTGTTGTAGCCCATCCGCCTCAAGGTTGTGTGTGTTGTGGCTTCACAAATGCTTTGCTGCATACCTCGGTTGTAACGAGTGATTATTTCAGTCAAAGTTGCTCTTCTATCAGCTTGAATCAGTCGGCCCATTCTCCTCTGACCTCTAGCAACAACAAGGCATTTTTGCCCACATTACTGCCGCATACTGGATGTTTTTCCCTTTTCACACCATTCTTTGTAAACCCCAGAAATGGTTGTGCTTGAAAATCCCAGTAACTGAGCAGATTGTGAAATACTCAGACCAGCCTGTCTGGCACCAACAACCATCCCACGCTCAAAATCTTGACCAGCACCACAGCCCTAAATGCATTGAAGCAACCGCCATGTGATTGGTTGATTAGATAATTGCATTAATGAGAAATTAAACAGGGGTTCCTAATAATCCTTTAGGTGAGTGTATATAGACATACTGTAGCATCATTTATAATAAAAACTATATATAAAAATTCTGTAGCAAACTTTACGGTACATAAAACTTATAACTAAAATAAGTTCTGATATTTATTGCCTTTCTTTCCTTCTTTCTTTTTCATACTTTATGCATCTATATAGACATACTGAAGCATTATTTATAATAAAAACTATATATGAAATTCTGAAATGTGGTTTCCTTTATCTTATTTTTTTCTTTCTTTATACTATAAGCATTTATATATAGAAGTAACCTTTATAGTACAAATATATTCATGAAATTCTGGTATAACATGAAATGTAGTTTCTTTCTTTCTGTATTTACTGTAAACACTGTAGCACACTTTTCGGTCCTTACTAATATGTATAGCATTTCTTTCTTTCATTCATTCTTTCTTTCTTTTTTCATACCGTATGCATTTATATATTGTGGTATCTGGTAAGTTAACATTCTTTATAGTTAAATTTATTAATAAAAATCTGGTATAGGGTTTCTCTCTTTTTTTCTTTTTCATACTGTATACTATATAGGCCTACAGTATTGTAGCATGCTTAATAGTAAAACTATAACCATATATGAAATTATGAAATGTAGTTTCTTTCTTTCTTTTTTCTCTATGCACTTTAAATGCTATAGCATCCTTTAATGAAACAAAAAGCTGTATAGTTCTGATATGGTTATGGCACAAATTTGCATTTACTTCTTGCAATGCATAGTAATTTTCGCAAGATTAAATTGTGATTATCTTGATTAACATGAGAATTGATGAGGAGCTGGATGACATCCAACTCAAAATACACGATTTCCACAAATGCAAGTTGACAAACTGGATGCACTCCACATGCGTGCGACTGTAATTAGATTTTCATTGCTATACTGTGGCATCAGATCGTCTCTAAATGTTTTCAGATGAGTGACATAATGAAAAGTGATCCAAACAAACGCATTCCGCTCACAGTAATTAAGAGTGCAAGGAAGTTTTTCCTGTTGTGTGTGTGTGGGGGGGGGGGCAAAGTGAAATAGATTCATCCCATAAGATTCAGCTTTACTCAGAAAACAGGTGGGTGGTTCAGACGAAAGGGATATGTGCTTAATCTTCTGCAAACAGTCTGCCGAGTACACGACAGAAAATGTACTTTCAGACGGATTTACAAAATGTAATGAATCACGAAACATAATATTATAATGTTATTTATTTATTATTGCAGATTAATCCACAAAATTAAGACATTTAAAGAAAGGCCTCATTTGTCTATTCTAAGCACAGATTTACTTGGGGATTTTAGGAGGAATGAATGAAGTCTGCTAATACTCAGCATTTATTTGCATACACTGTATGTGATGTTTTCATTATGGCCATTATGCAATTATGTAAATCAAGTAGCGCCCACAAAATTGGTGTTAAACGCAATTTGAATTGTGCGATTGCAGAGCAATGCTGAATGCTGGTTATGCAGTGGACTAAACAAATCAAACAAACTATGCAGAGATTGAACGTGTTTGGAAATATGATGGTTTTAATGATCTCCGCCTTTAAATCATTTACTGCAATGCATTTTTTTTTGTGATATATTAAAATAACTTTTAATCTTTGCATGGCAATAGTGGTTCAAATTAGCTGTTGCCAATCTCAGTTCCTAAATAGGCAGTACAAACTTTACACTAACATTTTAATAACGTCATTTTTTTAATCAATGGATTTCTGTTAAGTCATGCATATTCACCTATTAACATTTTTTTTAACAATAAACTGAGCTTACATCTCCATTGATCTGTGTTAGTGAATGCTTTAAGAACACCAGTGTGGACCGCCTCGAACCATTGTGGTCTCGTCCAGTGTGAATGTGGTAAAGTTTTAATTACAATACCAGTAAAGCTAATGGCTGTGACAGATGACAAAGACCCAGTCAGGCTCTCTGATCTTCTACCAGTGACCTCTTCCTCTCATTCATTACCTGCAACAGCAAGGTAATAGTGGTGTATGTACCTATTTGCAATTCAAATGATGGATATTGACTTCAAACTGTGCCTACAGCGACCGTGAACGGTGCAATATGTGTATCAGAGACAATTCCCCAGTTCCTCCTCCACAGGGCGTCGTCCATGACTCTTAGATGGATAGAGAGTGTCAACATCTGTTTAGGTGGCAGAGCGGAATTAAGAAAGAAGCAATTTGGGTGGGTTACTCTTTTGGGGATTTGGAAGTAATGTGATCTGATGAGTACCGCTTATACATACCTCACACCGCAGCACTAATACAGTCATCTGACATCAGGCTGTTTCATGGAGGCGACCAGGTGTTAGTCCTCCATCATGACGTGATGGATAAACATGCCTTACGGAATATTAATGGTCCTTGTAATGCAGGACCTGTCCCGTGTTTGCACACCCACTCTGTTTCAGCTAAATGAGTCTGAATTATTTAAACTTGTGGTATTTTAAACAAGACTAATAATTCCTTGAGGACATTAGGGCCATGCCATTAACAAAGGGTTTTAAAAACGTCTCCAAAGTGCAACAGACTGAAAACGCAAGTTAGTGTGACAATATTTCGCAGGCCGTTGAATAGCACACTGTAAAAAGAATACTGTGAAAAATACAGTAACTTGCTGGCAGCAATTAGCTAGTAAGTTGCTGTATTTCATTTCACAGTATTCTTACTGTAAATGTAACTGCAGTAAAATTAAAATTACTGTGAACTCTTTTACAGTAATAATCACAGTACTGTATTTCATAACTACTACTGTAATAGGGATTACTGCATTTATTTTGTGTACTGTAAAATGAAGACACTGTTTGTCACAAAAATGCCATTTATTTTCTCACTTTAAATTACAAAAATTCATAAATTAAAAATAGCATAGCATACATTTTTTTCAACATGTTAAATTTTTTCTGTGAACATCGCAAAACTATTTTGAACACATACATTTTTTTTAATATGTTAACATTTTTCTGTGAATATTTCATTTAATTTCAACACTTCATACAAAAACACTTTTCTGAACACACAAAACAATCAATATGTATTAAAATGTTTCTGGTAAATTACAAATGCATAAAAATTAAATGATTTACATTTACAGCAGGATTTCAAACCTGAATATTGTTTTTCTCCAAGACGTTTTTTTTTTTCAGAACTATTATTCTTTTAAAATTGGACCTGAACTAGTTGACTTCCTGGGCTGGACTCTACCCTGTAGTGAAAGAAATTGACTATTAATGTAAAAGTTTATAAGCAAGACAGATGGGTTGATGACATATACATAAAAGTTTACTTCACAGTGTTTTAAAGGTGCGGTGTGTAATTTCAAGAAGGATCTCTTGACAAAAATGCAAAATAATATACAAAACTTAATTATCAGGGGTGTATAAAGACCTTTCATAATAAACCGTTATGTGTTTATTGCCTTAGAATGAGACGTTTTAACTACATACACAGAGGGTCCCCTTACATGGAAGCCGCCATTTTGTGCAGCCATGTTTCTACAGAAGCCCTTAACGGCAAACTTTTTTACTAAGTTGTCTCCAACTATGACATGTTTGTCCGGTGGCAGCTACCGTAGCTTCTCTATGTGTTTCAAAAGCAAGAGGTGAGCAGTGGACTGAGCAGTTGGTTGCAATTCACAACTTCACCACTAGATGCCGCTAAAATTTACACACTGCACCTTTAAATAAACAATTTTTATTTTTTATATGCTCTGTTGGTGGTTTGTGGAGTAAAATCTAATATTTATTATTTAATAACTGTCTACATTAAAGGCGGAGTGCATAATGTTTGAAAAACGCTTTGGAAAAGGAGACGGGCCGACTACCAAAACACACTTAAAGCCAATCAGCAGTAAGGAGCATGTCTACTAACCGACATCCTTGCTGGGTTGCGTATGTGTGAGGCGGGTCTTTTAAAAGAAGGTCCAGATTCTATTGGGGTAGGGGCGTGTTTGTTTAGGTGATTTCAAATATCAACAATGGCTTTCAAACATTGTGCACTCCGCCTTTAATACTATTATAAAATTATACATAAATATCCCACATTTCTGCCACAATACCATGTTTACAGTTAGTGATACAACAGTGAAATTTATGGTAAATATTTGTTGATTTGTGAATGGAAAAGTATTGTTTCACTCGACGCGCCAAACACATATTTTGAAATGACGAACCACACACATGACGGGCTACATACATGTTGTGACAAACATTGCATCGTGCGCCCTCGAAAAAAGAAGTCACCGGCCGCCACTGCATTAGACTAGCTGTGCTGCTTTTCTACCATTTGCATGGTGAGTTAAATTAAACGTTTGATGTTTAACAATAGCACAACAGTTGATAAACAAAAATAAACACTTTAAAAAGTATTTTACTTATCGGGTAGTTGGTTAAAGAATGACTACTCAAATATTTGTTCCCATTCCTAGTCAAAACTATATAAAAAACACTATATATAAAAGTGCTTACCTCTGGATAAATTCCAATGTAGTGGCTGCATCATACATGGCTAGAGCAGAAGTGAAATCACAACGGTCACTCAATTGGAGGAGAACTCTGCCCTCGATGGAAAGCATCCATTTTTTGCCCCCAGAATGGACTCTCCTAAAAAATATTAAATAAAAGTTGCCATTGCACTGTATTCAATCTGATATGGTTTACTATTTTACATAAGCAAAATTTATTGAAAACACTAGCCCTACATAACTACCTATTAGATCAATAACCACTAGAGATTTTTGGAATGTATGTGCAAGATGACATAAAACTTTGTTCACACCACACAGTGACTCGATACAAATATGCTTTATAGATGAAGTAACCCTTAAAATTGACATCTATTGTGTATGTCGAGTGCTGGGATCTTACCGAGCATGATGAGCCTTGGAGTGCTTGGCAGGGAAATCTGGGCCTCAGCATCTGTTTAGGTGGAAGTTTCCTGTAACACAAAATAAACAAACAAATAAAAACGATTAGAAATCACAAGTACAATATTCATAAGAGAAAAAGTGTGTCAATACTGTACAAAAATAACTTGCATCAACCAAGAGAAAAACAGCTTCTTCCTGTTGCATGGTTTCTGTGCACTTTAACATGTTTGATATATTAATATATATATAAATCATAGAATAAACAACATTGCTTGCATTTGAAAATCATCATGCATGCCAGTTCATGTAACTTATGTACCTGGAACGATGGTCGATGGCTCTTGTCTGCAGTCTGAAAGGAAAAAAAAGAGGTGAAAGAGGTAAGATCTCGAAATATCTTAATACAGTGCGAGAATATTATAATAGTATAATATATATACACAATTTCAAACTATTTTGAATTCAGCAATGCTAACGTTAGGTACTCTTTAATCAAATAAAAAAGACGTTATAACATAGCTGCCAACTCTCACGCATTCACCGTGAGACACCCGCAATTGACCCCATTCTCACGCTCTCACGCCACACATCCATTTTCTCACGCAGGCTCGTGCCCACCATTGACATTCCCATTGAGTTTAATAAAAGTCATGAAATAATTGCCTAATATACCTAATTGTACTTACTGTAAAACGCCTAGCTATCTCTATCTGGCCTGCCTCAATCAACATAAAGCGCTCGTCAAAGTCAAAATGATGCGAAGGCCAATCAAATCAAAGAAGGTGGAGTTATTGTTTACAGATGCCGGAGCGCCAGCTACAAACTACAGAGCGAGTGCGCGGCTGCGCGATGGTGAAAGAGCAACGCGCGATGGTGAAAGAGCAACGCACGATGTAAGTAGCTAAACCAGTGCTCGCAGTACTGACACTTTTATATTTAAGCGTACCTTCACTGTCTTTTGCGTCCCACCACTTCTCATGTTGCTGGTACTTTGCTGCAAAAAGTCAAAGAGCATTTCACTTTATGTGGCGCTGCGCAGGAAGTTCGGCAGCGAGGACATCAGAGTACCGCGAGAGCAATTCGAAATGTTACAAAAGGGTCCGCCTTTACCTTTGCTCTCGCGTTACTCTGATGTCATAAGCCGATCAGTCAGCGCCGCACCAGTCGAACACACAAAGCGTCAAGGTCTGGGTGAGAAGCAGAGACCTGCCCGGATTCCACGCACACAGATACCCTCAGAAAACAGCTATTTTAATCAACCCTCACCCGCGTGTGCATGCCTGTAATCAGTACAAGCCTGTGTGATGTTTGCTGTGACAGTTTTTAATAAAAGAGAAAAAAGTCAATTGATATTTGACATCTATAAACATAATATATACGAAATATAATTATATGGTCTTGACATGCACATTATCTGTTGCTTTAGTTTAATATAAACTACTCATTTGGTTTATTTGATTGTGACAGTCCCTCTATCACCAATCAATCACAAATCATCACTTTATGCTTTTCTTTCTCAGTGGATAAACTGAATCAAAGCTGCTGTTATCTGCAGTTATACATTTTACAGAGACCAGTAGCCTATTCATTAGATTTTAAGAACTTTTTTGGCACTTTTATCAGAAGGAAAGCATAATAGAAGTGTATGAAATAATAATAAAGACTCTAATTTCAGTCATTTAAACTCAGTAAAAGCTTTTATTTCAATTTAATTTGTAAAATATGATTAGATTTGTATTGTAATCAATTTTTATGCAGTTTTTCCAATAATTTTATACAGAAATAGCTCAAATCCACACTATTATCAATTGGTTAAGGACTTAAAAATTATTACCACAACCCCCCCCCCCCTCAAAAAAAAAAAAATCTCACTCCAAGCTGAACTCAGAAGTTGGCAGCTATGGTTATAAATGTAATGTCGCCAGATAAGACAAATATTTATACAATATGCTCCCCAAAGTCGGGTATAACACTTCAAATTAGGCTATTAACAATCTAACGTTATAGTTTCTGCAGTTTGACCTCCAATGAAGTTCAGAAAAATCGTGAAATTATGAAAAATGTGTGTTACTGTGTTTTCTTTCGAATCGGCCCGCTTAACTTTATGTCCGTTTCCTCAGGCAGAAGCGAGAAAGAGAAAAAAACGAGAGATTTAAACGAATATCGCGCCAATAAATACAAAAATACACACTTTTAAATTAATTTTGGTTCACAATGCTAACGCTATAATTAAATTAAAGACGTTATAAATGTAATGTTGCCGGATAAGTCTTACCTCATATCTCCTCAGCTGCGTTTTCTTTCAGCTCGAGAGACTGGTTTCAGCCTGCGGAGGTCGTCGCACTCGCATATGCAGGGTCCATACGTCATCAACCCTGGGTTATTTAAGTTAACTGACCATTAGATTCGCAAGTCATAAGCATATTAAACAATTTACTATTAACTTAGAATAACAGTCAACTTTATAATTGTTAATATTCTGAAACAAGACAGTTTTGATGACGTATGCAGCCGAGAAATGCGACCTCCGGAGGCTGCAGCCTTCGCATTGAAACACGGCCAATTACTATTATTATTAAATTATTATCCTTCTCTAAACTAATGACGTTATAAAATGTTGCCAGACTAGAAAATATATCGAAATCATGCAGAAATATATATTTGTGGTAATAAAATTGCAAAATGCACACACGAGACGGGTTTACTAGGAAGTGTGCCGCTCATTACTCCTCTCTCTCAGTGCACTCTTAAAGTTGAACAAACAGGTGACTTTACAAGAGTAAACTTTGAAATTAAATTAGCAAATTTACCTTTCTGAAGTAAAAATTCTGATGAAAGTGTGGAATTTCGTAGCTTTCCTTGGCTGAAGAAAAAAATCCTCTAGAAATTGCTGTATTGTGATTCACAGAAAAAATATTTTTACTGTAGAATTTACCCGTCATTGAAAAAAGACCATGATGCTTTGCAGATCTACAGCAACTTGCTGTATACAAGTTCTACAGTAAGCATTTGCTCATTTTACAGTAATAATGCTGTGAAAACTACAGAAATTTGTTACAGTGCACAGTTCAAGTCTGTTGAACTCTGACCTACGAATTCGGATTACGTGGAACGTTGTGACCAGTACAAAACCAGTATGTCACTGTGTGACCTTTCTCTCTACTGAAAAGCACAAATGGAAGAAGCCAAAGATCATACTGATGAGCAGTGGCGGCCGGTGACTTCTTTTTTTCGAGGGTGCTCGATGCAAGTTCATCACAACATGTATGTAGCCCGTCATGTGTGTGGTTCGTAATTACAAAATATGTGTTTGGCGCGTCAAGTGAACCTGTGTGCATCATGTGTCTTGTCAAAATAAGTGCCTGCTGCAGACGCGTCTGAAGGGTTTATGATAAAAGAGATGCTCGCGTTTGGCAGATACTCGCATAATCTCATGCGTAATCAGAGTTTATTGTTAAGGGAGTGTCTTGCGTGTATATTGTGAATGTGAGCGTCTCTTTTATCATAAAACGGTTTTGATGCATGTGCAGTAGGCACTTATTTTGACAAACACGTGATGCACATGGTTCACATGGGATGAGCAGTCACGAGCCGCTAGTGCTGATGAGCCACTTCCCACAGCAACGTCTGACAAATACTTGCATGTTCTAAGTCTAGTGTGACCGTGGCTTTAGGATTCAATTCAATTTTCAATTCAATTTTATTTATATAGCGCTTTTCACAATTGTCAATTGTTGCAAAGCAGCTTTACATGAGTAGATGTAGAGTAGAACACTGAAAATCAATACATAGTATAAGAAGTAGAATAAAGCGGCTATGGATAAACCGTGTAAGCGAGCGTATTAATAATGTAACGTACACAGTAAAGTGCTAAGTTAAGCCAAAGTTGGCTGACTCTCCCTGGGACTAAAAAACCCCCTTAGGAGAAAACCCGGTGGGAAAAACTCCTAGAAGGACAAAAAACCCTAGGGAGAGATTAATATATATATATATATATATATATATATATATATATATATATATATATATATATATATATATATATATATATACATATATATATAGACACGGTAGGGATAGGAAGCGGGTAAGTGGATTAAACTGGTTCAGCCGGTGGTCGTTGGTCGCTCATCGGCTGGGCATCACGTTGAAGGACAGATCAGTGGTGCGATGACCTTCACAGCAACAGGAACTGGGTCTATTTGTCTCAATGTCCTCGGGGTCGAGGACGAGACAGGGAGACAAAAACAGAATTCTATTAGCGTAGGGGCCGTTCGCATGTAATGCAAGTGTCATACATTATAGTGGTTTAATTCAGCTCGGTTCCAGACAGGCTAACTATTGCAGCAAGAGTAAATTACCCATATAAGGGTATGTGAGTGCTTTGTTCTAGACAAAATAACTAATGCGGGAAAAAGTACATTTATTGGACATTCTATGTGAATGCTTTGTTAAAGAAGAATGTCTTAAGTTTAGATTTAAATTGCTCGACTGTGTCTGATGCTCGAACATTATTTGGTAAATCATTCCAGAGCTTAGGGGCCAAGTAGGAAAAGGATCTACCACCTTTAGACACTTTTGATATTCTAGGGATAATTAAGTAACCAGAATTTTGTGATCGCAGTTTACGTGGTGGATTGTATTCTGATAGTAATTCTTTAATATACGAGGGCGCTCGGCCATTTAATGCTTTGTAGGTGATTAGTAATATTTTAAATTTTATGCGATATTTAACTGGTAGCCAGTGTAAAGATGCCAGAATTGGACTAATGTGATCATACTTTTTAGATCGAGTAAGCACTCTTGCGGCGGCGTTTTGAACCAGCTGTAGCTTGTTTACCTGATTTGCATTGCATCCCCCGAGTAACGAATTACAATAGTCTATTCTAGAGGTCATAAAAGCATGGATAAGCTTTTCTGCATCTGATGCAGACAGCATATGGCGTATTTTTGAGATATTTCTAAGATGGAAGAATGCTGTGCGGCAGACGTTGGAGATATGACTATCGAAAGATAGATTGCTGTCAAACATTATGCCTAAATTCTTAACCGTGGAAGATGGCACCACCGTGCAGCCATCTATGGGCAACTTGTAATCTGACATATTATGTTTGGAGCGATTTGGTTCAATAATAAGTATCTCAGTCTTATTGGAGTTTAGCATAAGAAAGTTATGTGCCATCCAGTCCCTAATATCACTAATGCAGTCTGTTAGTTTAGCAAACTGGTGTGTTTCGCTCGGATGTGACGAGATGTAAAGCTGGGTATCATCCGCATAGCAGTGAAAACTTATGTTATGTTTCCTGATAATGTCTCCTAGAGGTAACATATAGCGAGAATAGGATAGGGCCTAGAACTGATCCCTGAGGTACGCCGCATTTAACGGGGGAGTGATAGGACTCTTCCTCATTTACATAAACAAAGTGATATCGATTTCGGATGACATGTTAACCATTCTGAAAGGAGGGTAATGAGATAAATACGGTGTTTTAAGTGAGGAGACATCTAAAACTTTCTGGAAAGGAGTATGCAAGTACCGGGAATGGGAAGCAGTGCCATAGAAGATACATTTTTGGTTCCTCAAAGAACCATTTCGTCAAAAGATTCATTTTATAATACCATCTTCATTACAATAAACCTTTTGTGAGATGGTTCCAGAAATGGCTCTTTTATGGGATCGCAAAGCACATTTATTTTTAAGAGTGTGTGGGAGCACGGCATTGTTTCTCAGCAAATTCCATAGGTGAAAATGACCTTTACGCTTTGTTTAAAAGTTTTCTACATGTATATGGTAAATAGATGGTAACAGTGTTTGTATTATTTCGTTTGCACTACAGCTGTTATTCATTTTATAATAAATTTTGCACTGTTACTTCACACAGATTAACTCAACAGATGGCCTTGGTTGGGTGTGTATACTTTTTTCTCCTAATTCTTTGTGTGAACATTTTACAGAATTATCTGAAATAGATCTTTTGAACTGTTCACTCCAAGGACGACATCCATAAAAATGAAGGTACATTTTAAAAAATAATTTCTAAGAATAGGGGAGTCCACATCACACCTATAACAATAAAGATGCAGAGGAACAATGCTGGATTTTTTTTGTTTTTTTTGATAAAACAGCCATTTCAAATCTATTTGCATTTAGAGGGCAGCCGCACACGGGCTTAGAATAAAAATAACTTATAGGTTGTAGATGTTAATATAGTTCTTCCTGCTTCAGACTCAGCCTGTAAGTTAACTCCAGTTAGCATTCCATTGTGAGCGAATCTTTCAAACATGGTTAGGAGCATCACATTTCCGACTAACGTCAAAGGTATTCAGGCCACTCACAACCTACAGATTAGCTGGCCAATCAGGGACACAGAGCTTTTCAAATCCTTGCGTTTCAGGAAGAGAGTGAAATCTGGAGCTACAAAAATGTTTGGAATGTGGAAAAAATATGTTTTTTAAACCATAAAACATGCAAACACATTGTATTATACCAAATACACAAAATAAAGTTGATTTTTTTAGCAATGAAATAGGTGCTCTTTAAGAACCCTGCGGATGTGTGGTAAGTGCTCCCTTTAAATTGCTTTGGTTTAGAGGTGACACAACTTTTTAAGTAGCCACCCTCCTCATTTGTTTCATCGATTAGCTCACTACATCTTCAGGTTTGATGATGAATTCTAGCATTGCAGAAGTCATCCCCTGTTGCGTCACTTATCAAATCTCTGTGCTTGATTCAAAGGCAATAGCAAGCTTTTACAACTTAATGTATAATAAAGACATAATAGTGTTTCGTAAAGACTGACTGTGGATCAACTGGTGCTGTCGGCTTTTCCAAGACCTCATTGTACAAAAAATTATTCATAAATATTTAGAAAAACCACAAAGGCCAAGAAACATTATTTACACATTCTGAAAATCATTGCCAGTAATTAAGGTTTGTTCTGGTCGATATCTGGACTCCAGTCTATCATGGTTCTGTAAGTTTGTTATACTAAGTTCACAAAAAATTATTCAGAATGACTATGAATGTACTTTTTGTTTACCCAGACTATCTTAATCTATTATTGTCAAACAGCTAGAGGCAATTCCTGCATATGCACTAACAAATGCACATACACATACATACCCCGAAGCAACACACACACACACGCACGCACGCGCACACACGAACGCGCGCACACAGCTTACCCACTGTCAATACAATTACTGCTCTCAATTGTTTTAATGAATATTTCATTACGTGGACTATTCTTGTTTAACCGGAGTTGTGATTTGGAGTTCAGATGAGAGATACACAATTACAGGGAAGCAGCTGCACTCTGTCCTCTTATAAACTCTATTAATGAAGGAAATAATATTTCATATGGGAACCCCAGTGAGACATTGCCACTAAATTATTGATACATGGCAGTGTTTGCCTGGGTTTAAGCATGTGTATGTTTCAGCATCTGGCAAGACACTAACTCACTCTTACTCTCTCTCTCTCTCTCCCCAAACATTTGTTGTATGCTGGCATAATTTCTATTCAGCCTGCAACATAAACACTGTGCTTCATAAACACACTATTAGATTATGGAAATGAGAGCAAGGAGCATCTATTCCAGCTTAATTCCTAAAGGAAGTCTTTTTATCTGAACTAATAAATATAAAACATCACTGCATCAGGTGTTTTGTGAAGGCTATTGTGTAAATATAATGCAATAGATAGAATAATAAGCACCGAATCTAATGGGGAAACTCCAACCCGCCCGACACAGAACCTCATTAATGCTCTTCAGAGGCTCTCTGTCTGATGATCAAAAGACCATCAGCAAACTCACTGATGCGACACTATTACTGGAATTACTGAATGCATCTGAAGTTATGATATACTGTCATAAACAATTGGCTGGAAATGCAGAGACCGGTTTGAAGAAGCCTGTGTCAGCAAAGGTCAGAGACTAACTCATTTTGTGCAGGGCAAAACTTACAGCACTGACAAACAGTAGATGGTCTGTCTCAAATGATTTGCAACAATTAAAACCATATTTGGGTGCATTGTGTTTGGTTATAATGCCAAGGATTAATCTGCTTGAACAAGATCAAGGCCTTTAAAGGAAATATAAACTGAAGCCTAATGTAACCCTAACCTATATATAGGTAGGTAGGTAGGTGGATGGATGGATGTACCTATAGATGAATGGATGTACCTATGGATGGATGGATGTACCTATGGATTGATGGATGAATGGATGTACCTATAGATGGATGGATGTACCTATGGATGGATATACCTATGGATGGATGGATTTACCCATGGATGGATGGATGAATGTGCCTATGGATGGATGTACCTATGCATGGATGGATGGATGGATTGATTGATTGATGTACCTATGGATCTATGGATGGATTAATTGATGGATGGATATTCCTCTGGATGGATGGATGTACCTATGGGTGGATGGATGTACCTATGGATGGATGGATGGATTGATTGATGTACCCATGGATGGATGTTCCTATGGATTGATGGATGTACCTATGGATGGATGGATGGATATACCTATGGATGGATGTATGGATGGATGTACCTATGGGTGGATGTACTTATGCATGGATGGATGGATTGATTGATTGAAGTACATATGGATGGATGGATGGATGGATGGATTAATTGATGTACCTATGGATGGATGGATGGATGTACCTACGGATGGATGGATGTACCTATGGATGAATGGATGTACCTATGGGTGGATGGATGGATATACATATGGATGGATGTACCTACGGATGGATGGATGTACCTATGGGTGGATGTATGTACCTATGGATGGATGAATGTACCTACGGATGGATGGATGTACCTATGGATGAATGGATGTACCTATGGGTGGATGGATGGATATACCTATGGATGAATGGATGTACCTATGGGTGGATGGATGGATGGATATACCTATGGATGGATGTACCTACGGATGGATGGATGTACCTACGGATGGATGGATGTACCTATGGATGAATGGATGTACCTATGGGTGGATGGATGGATATACCTATGGATGGATGTACCTACGGATGGATGGATGTACCTATGGGTGGATGTTTGTACCTATGGATGGATGTACCTATGGATGGATGAATGTACCTATGCATGGATGGATTTACCTATAGATGGATATACCTATGCATGGATGTACCTATAGATGGATGAATGTACCTACAGATGGATGATTGTACCTATGGATGGATTAATTGATGTACCTATGGATGGATGGATGGATGTTCCTATGGATGGATGGATGTACCTACGGATGGATGGATGTACCTATGGGTGGATGGATGGATGGATGTACCTATGGATGAATGGATGTACCTATGAATGGATGGATGTACCCATGGATGGATGGATGTACCTATGGATGGATGGTTGTACCTAAGGATGTACCTATGGACGTACAGATGGACGGGCGGACAGACAGACAGACAGACAGACAGACAGACAGATAGATAGCTGTAGCTCTTGTAGCTCAGTTATGGAGCATTTCGTAAGGTTAAAGGTTCAATCCCAGTGTGATAAAGTGTATACCTTGTAATGGATTATAAGAAACAATGTGTCTGCCAAATGCATACATTGAAATATAAATAGATAGAAAGGTAAATAGATAGATCTCCAAGTGGATTTATTGCATATAAAAGCAAAACTTTCCAAAAACAGAAGAATGTTTACCTGCATTAGAGGAACCTGAACTTTAGCAAAATGATGGATTGAGGTTAGGTGTTGTGCCTCTGTTCACAAGAGAAATGAGTTATTTTTTCCATATTAAGCTGTTATATAACACTTTGGCAGTCTTTATACATTCAAAACACTATTACGCCGGTACTTTTTCTTCAAAACTTTGCTGCAGAAATGACATTAAATGCCAGGCTGCTAAAGAGAAAAGGAGAAAGGGAAAATAAATGCCGCTCTTTCGTCTAGTCTCCCACAGACACACATGAACCCTGGACCTTCTGTCTGCACTTCCACCAATCAGAAACACTGGAGTAATTTCATCGACTCGGTCTTCACAGGAAACCAGGCCAGTGTGAGAGTGAAAGTCACATGAATTATGCAGCAGGGACACCTGTGTGTGTGTGTGTCTGCCGCTGTAAGAGTCCGGAATGAGAGAGATTTTACGTTATATCTGGATCAGGCTGTCAGGACAAGATTTTATTCCCCATCCTTCTCCTGAATTAAGATAGGAGAGTTACGTTAAGTTTCGAAATATTCGTGTGCACATGTATTTCTTAAACCTTTATAAGGAATTCCAGCCTTCTTGGATGATTGAAAGACAATTACATAGGAACCATATGCTTTTAAACACATACGTGCGAATGATTAAAGTAGTAAATGATTACAGTAAATAACAGATGTGTCTTCATCTCTTTAACGTGCATGCACAAAACGTCATGGTACATATGACTGTATGACGTCCAACAAGATAAATGCTTTAACTAATGGGTTTATTTTTAGTTACTCTTGACAAATTATACAAATGACGCGTATACTGGCAAAAAACGCGCATGTTAATGATCTGTGTATATACAGTTGTGAAGTTCAGTAACTGTTTGCACAAACTTTTTCAATGCCTTTTCTGTTGAAAGTTTTTTTTTCTTTTTTTAATTACCGCGGCTTTGTTTGTGCACCTCCGCGCATTATTTTCTTCTGGTTTGTTTTGCCTTTTATTAAAAATAATGAGGAGGACTAAATCTTGTTTTACATCACATTACAAAGAATGGGGGAGATGTGCATCAAAGAGCCTTCCAATGACCTTCAAAGGGACTAAATGAAGGGAAAAGAATTCAAAGCCATGCTAATACACAATACAGTAGAGCAGATTAAAACAGTGTGTTTGTTTTTGGAAAGCACATAATGGTCCGTAATTCTCGGAGCGCAGATCTGAAACAACGCTTAGAAGAATATAAACATCACAGGCAATGAGCCACCAGAAACCGTTTGTTGTCTCTAAATTTTATCTTGTTATTACCAGGTGCAACGTGGGAGATCCATGTGTGTGTGCATTGAAAAAGACTAAAACAGTTAACGTCAAAGACTTTTATTATCCACCAAAGCGTTCGCCTTTAGCTGTGAAGTTCAACAAAATATGCATTTCAAACCCCCCCATTGTTTGTCGCTCTGGTTGTGCCTCTTCCAAACAAAATCTCATGGTACGGATTTAAACCATTATTAATTAGCAGGGCCAGCTGCAACTTCAGCTGGTCTTGGTCTGTTTCATGTCTTAATGTGGAGCCTTTTGCATTTCAAACCCGCAGAGATGAACTAGCACTGCTTGCACAAACAATGATTAATATGTGATGTCAAAGCTCCTTAGATTTCATCAATAAATTGTCATTGAGATTAATACTGAGAGGCAGAAAGCATGATGCATTCCAAATGGAGTTTCTTGCCTTCAACGGTCCTCTACTGTAAACGTGCGACTACCTATGCTTTATTCTAATAATCACCAAGCAGTCATTTCATTGCCTTGTATACGCTTACAAGAATAATGCAAGGGAATGAGATTAGGTGTTTAAAATATAAAACCTGACACTTCCAAAAAGACACCCAAGGGAAAGTGACAGATGAACTGTGCAGCTCGCCGGTGGTATTTTCTGGCAATTAATGGGTGATTTTGTACTGTGAGATTGCAAGATACACACATACACACGTGTGCATGCATGCACACAGTCTTGATATTCTAAACATCAATCAAAGATTTGGATTAGTGTAAATCTCTCTGCTGGCTCACGCTCATTTCAAACCCACTATCACCACCTCTCCACCTCCCGAAGAAGAGAATTGCAGTTTGATAACTGAATGACAAATGTTTGTGAAACGCTCCAAACTATGATCACATCCATAATCCTTCTTGGCCTGTCAGAGAAAGCTGGCAAAATGCAGAGGAAATGAATATCCTGCTAAATAAAACAACAAATAATAACTCTTTCGGTTTAATTGATTACTTGTTGGCAGAGCAACTTTAAACACGTGTCAAATCATGTAGTAAGTCTTACCTCGTCTGCGAAAACCCAGCTAAAGTGTGATTTACTGTTTTCTACATAAAATAATCCTATATAATGTAAAGAACATTCTGTGAAAATATAACCTTGATATCTTCAACATTGACTGAGTACTGCCATGTCAAAGATTGAATCAAAATTTGATGCTCCCAATCACGTCATTAGATTCACATACAGGTTACATTTTATGTAGTCTTGGCTAAATAGAGCAACTGGGAACCCTTTCGTAAATACCTGTGTGTTGATGTGCACTGTGAAACTGTACGGATCCATTAGGTCATTGCATGCAATCTCTAAAATATGACTTAGATAATTTAATCTCAAATTTAATACATTTTAAAATGCTTATGAAAGTCTCCCAGAAACGCCAAAGACCAAGGATAGAAAACATAATTGTATTCCATATTTGGCCAGGAATAGATTTGTTATAAAGGATGTGCAGAATGGCCCAACAATAATTGCTCCAATCACAATGGAGAATCATTTGTACCAAGATTGTAGTGTCAATATGAATACAATACTCGTTTTAAAACACTACAATTATACACTTATAAACTACTTTAGGATTAGAAAGGTAATAAAAGCTTATGTGGGACTATAGCGGTGTCTGAATTATTCACCTATCTCATTTATAGTGAACAGTACAGAGTGTTGGGCATTGTGTTGTCCGAATTCTGAGTGAATTATTAATTCCCTATATTTGAAGATTTTGGTTCCAAAACGCAATAAATCCATTTGGGTAAAAATGTGTTTTCTATACCAAGAAAGTGACAAAATTAAAACCCTTATGTTCTGTTACAAACTGTCACATAGCATATTTAGGTTATAATAACATTAAAATTTCAAATCCATAATTTGATTTTCAAAGATTTATTATAAGAACTGATTTTTTTCCACATGAATACAAAAGTTTTTATTTAAATGCTATAAATCTATTGAATCAATAAATGTGCATTCATCTTTGCCATGTTAAAATCATTAAGTTGACTACTGGTATACACTGATTAAAAAATAAACATTAATGGCATTCATCAAAACACTTTGATTATATCAAAACACTTTGTCATATTAAGATCACTTGACGCTTCTGCTGCATGGTAATTACATTTGTGTCCAAATTCGCATATTCTTATTTCATTCACTCCTTCCCAAACCAGTGAACTTACGAGTACAGTCATTCAAACATAGCTTATGTAAATAAATATGTCTTGCTATAACATAATAATGTATATATGATGACCAATTTTGAGTTTTCAATAAGAAGGTTTGTTTATCCCCACTGTTCCTTTCAAAGTTGCATACAGCTTACCAAATATCTTGCCCACTACATCACCAAAGTAATATGACAGACCATAGCGCTAAAGTGCTTCATGTCATCTATGCATTTCAAGTTTGAGCCATGTAGGTTACATTATGCCTTTCATAATTCGGCCTTATGAGACGTATTAAATTATACATGCCTTGGTTGTATATGTTTCATGAAATTCATGTCCATAGGGGGTGTGTGAAATTAGTCATTACCCAGTTTTACAACATTAAATCTTTTGTGTTGGTGGGCTATACATCATTAACATTAATCGGTTCCATTGGGCATTTGCATTCAAAAACGAGAAACAATCTGTGGCATTGACAGCTATACATATGACAAAAATCTGTTGGCTTCCCCCTATTAATCCTGGCAGTTTTCATGGTTTAAGTACAAGGACAGGTTGTATAACAATCCATTTAGGAAAACAAAATATTGCATGTGATCAAAGGGTTGTCCATTCAGTGGGTGCCCAAGTAAGCTAGACACATAAGCAAGGGCGTAGATTTGGTTTGAACAATGGGGGTTGTTTATATGTTTTCATGAATCATTGTATAAATATTGGAGGGGGGGGGGGGGTGTCATTGAAGAGCTCAGTTTCAAAACACGCTAAATGCAACCATTGAGATTATGATATTAACCGATAGCTCTCGGCAAAAATTAAGTGTTCATCACATACTTTTGCTTCAAATCTTCTTAACACATGGCCTCAACTTCCTCTACTACATGTTTTTTTTGGCAGAATCTATAAAACAATGCTAATTTACAAGAAAACATGTAAGATGCAGCTCTTCATTTGCTGAAAACAATATTATATTTCTCCTGAAAACAGTTAATATGTATTTGTTCATGTCCATAGTGTACTCAGAGCATTGCAATAGCATTAAAAAGGTTGTGGGTTCAATCCCATGTAATGCATGCTGATAAAATGTATTTGAATGCATTGTAATTCACTTTGGATTCTACCTGATTTGGAAAGACATAAATTGCCAAAACGATGTGTTGAGATGTGTTTATAACACTAGGTAGTTGTGAAACTATGCATTTATGTTCTGATTTGCTATTTTAAGTTAATGCGGGACATCCATTTATTATCTATAAGTGTCACATGTATCATACACTGCAAAAAATGACTTTCTAACTTAGTATTTTTGTCTTGTTTTCAGTATAAATATCTAAAAATTCTTAAATTAAGATGCTTTTTCTTCATGAACAAAATGATCTAAGAAAATAAGTCTATTTTTATACAAACAAAATTATGCCAATGTGGTGAGGAAAAAAAAAATCTTTAAAAAGTTTTCTTTTTTCTTAAACACTAAGAAAATAAGTCTATTTTTTAGACAAATAAATACAATTGATTTACAAACAAAAATATACAATTTAAGTGAATTTTTGCTTACAATTTGTAACATTTTCTCACCCCATTGGCAGATAATTTGCATGTTTTAAGCACAAATTCACTTAAATTGTGTATATATATATATATATATATATATATATATATATATATATATATATATATATTTTTTGTCTAAAAACTAGACTTATTTAAAATAATTTATTTAAAAATTATTTTCTTAGGTCATTTTGCTCATCAAGAAAATACATCTTAATTTAAGATTTTTTTTATATTTCTACTGAAAACAAGACCAAAATACTAAGTAAGAAAATATTGCAGAAAAATATTTTCAAGAAAAAAAAATCTTAGTATTTTTGTCTTGTTTTCAGTAAAAATATCTAAAAATTCTTAAATTAAAATGCTTTTTCTGGATGAGCAAAAATTGCCCAAGAAAATAAGTCTAGTTTTTAGACCAAAAATATCAAATTTAAGTGATTTTGTGCATAAAAAAAAGCAAAAAAAAAAAAAAAAAAACTGCCAATAGGGTAAGCAATTAAATGCTTGCTTGCTTGTTAAATGCACAAAATCACTTAAATTTGATATTTTTGGTCTAAAAACTAGACTTATTTTCTTGGGTCGTTTTGCTCATGAAGAAAAAGCATCTTAATTTAAGCATTTTTAGATATTTTTACTGAAAATAAGACAAAAATCCTAGGAAAAGATTTTCTTGAAAATCATTTTTTTGCAGTTTACTTTCTGTGGTGATATTCAAACACAGAAAACTGAAAACTTTCTAATTTAAAGGATAATATCTGTCGCACTCATTTTTATTCCATTCCCAAGAGCATGACCGAGCTGAACTTGAAGAGAGGAAGAGCTAAGCAGAACTAAGAAGACAGTAAGGATGTGTAATTCTGCTCGATACAGGCTTTAACCCCCCGAACATTCTGTCATCTACTAATGAAACCCCTCTCCCTCGATCTCTCACCGCTGAATGACCTACGAGAGGAAGCGTTAGCAAATCGAGTTTAAAATGACTTCCTGAGTTCCTCTGTTTTGGCACATTTTTCTTGTTGTCCATCAGCAGAAATGAGGCAGAAAATAATAGCTCTTCCTCCTCTGTTTTTCAGCGTGACCCCCTGGACGCAGACGACTGCCACCGTTCACAAGCCAGTTCATCTCACTGCCCTCTCCTCTCAAAGACATTTACCCGTCTACATGACTGTGAGGCAACAAGACAAAGGGGAAAGCAGACTAATTCATATGCTTTTAAAACTTAAAGTCAGCAGGTAAGCTGGAGACTTCAGGTGCTTTTATACCTTTTCATTTTACAGACACTTTAATCCAAAGCAATATATAGAGCATTAAAGATATATAAGGTATTTGATCAATTTTCAAGAGTTGCTACCAGCTGAAATACACAAACCTGAGTCTGCTTGTCATCAGCTTTTGATTTAAAGCTTTGAATAATAAATACTCATAGACAATAAAAGGTAAAAAAAATCAATGTAAATGTATTGATGGTATCTTTCCTTAATGTCTTTACTAATTATTTGAAGACATCCATGCAGTAATGTAGCAGTTCAATATTTAGACAATCCCATAGAAGGACTCTCATTTATCAGTAAATGATGTGGATAATCTCAGAGAAATACATTTTTAATTCATTTATAAATGAAATCCAGATGGGACTAATACAAGTAAAGTCATTTGTAATCTTTGCATGGCTGAATTTAATTATCATCAAATGTCAACAGTATGAAAAATAAGTGAAACAACATTAATAATATCAGATTTGAGAAATGTGTTACCCATGTTAAATGTGTAATTACGTCACAATAATCGTATTTATTAAACAGTTAAAATAAGGAAATATTTTACTAAAACACAAAGGATTTTTTTTTTTTAAGTTGTTTGCAAATATTGTACCACACATTTTACATTTGATGAGCTCAGATGCAAAATTGTAATTCTTGTAAATTACCTTTTTTTTTTATTAGGCTCTTATGTTTCGATTCAGTAATTTCACTTTAATGGGAATGAAAAGGTTATTGAAATGCCATATATTTACAAATAAAAATAACTATTCACTTTACTCATTTCATTGGTATTAGGGGTGGGCCGATCCAATAATTGGGAATGGTATCGAGCTGATCCAAACCTTTTTTCTGGATCGGGTATCGGATGAACTCTGATTTAACTCTTCCGCCGCCAATGATGAGATATGTCCTCAATCAAGAGAAAACGCTTCCCTGCCAATGACGAGTATTTCCGTCTTTCCGCAACACCGCTATTATCCACCAGGTGGCGCCCTTCTGCAATTTTTTAAACCCGGAAGTATTGCCCTATGGCAAGCGGCTGCATGTCCGTGTTTGTTTTAAAGATCGCTCTGAATGGGATCTCTATGAAAAGTTCGTCACAAAAATGGAATTATCTCTGCTTTTTGTTCAAAATGTGGTGTTTTTGCAGAAACCTTTGCAGAAACCCAATATTTAAAAGCTGATTACAAAAGAACTACTGAAGGTAGGATGAAACGGTTTTTTTTTTTTTTTTTTTGAAAGCAGAGGGTCTGTTCTTTCATTTGGTATATTGTATGTTTATATATTTAAAGAAGAACATTTTCTACAAGGCATTAAACTTTTGTGAAATTCATATAAAACGCTGGCGTTGGCTGGCAACTTTAAAAAAAAAACGCTGGTGGCGAAAGAGTTAAATATGATACTGTGCGTTACTCGTGGTTGTTATGGTACATTCACACGGGACGTAAGCGTTGACACTTCCCATTCACTTTTAATGGGTGACGTCATGCATTACTGAAGTGAATTGTGGATCCATCGGCGCCACGTCACTGCCGTTGCTTGTTGCAGTAGTTGAACATTTCTCAACTTTTAAAACGGCAATGTGTGCGTCAGCCAATCTGATTGCCTTATGCAAATAACCTATTCAGACCCAGCCAATTACATTTATGGAAGACCGGAGCACTTGCCACTGTGATTGATTGTTGGCCACGCTTCAGACAAGCCTTCCGTCAAGCGTTAACGCTTCTGTCTCATGAATGTACTGTTACTGTCAGGCTATAGAAAAGTCAGACTATTATATACGTTTTTATACATTATATTCAAAGTCTTCTAAATTCAAAATGAATCAAGATAAATACTAGGATCGGAATGAAGATTGGTATCGGTCGATACTCAGAATTTCGAAATTGGATCAGTATGGAAAAAGTGGTATCAACACACCCCTAACAAATTTGATTGTCTTTTGTTGCAAAACCCTCTAAATACATGGAAAAATCTCTACTTTTCAAATAAGTTACTCTTCACCGTCCTTTCTGAATGACGGAAAGGGCTCAAAAATTCAGCTAATGTCCTAATATATTCAGTAAAACTCCTTTAACCAGATAAAAAATACTTGAAATCCTATGTCTGTTGTCGCTCAATCAAATCTTCTCCTGTGCACTTAAAGGACTTTACTGAAAAATCCTTGTAGCGTTTAATAGAGGTAACGAAGAGGTATTTCTGAATGGCCTGAGGCTGGGATTAAGCAGATTTGAAGAAAAATATACTTGGTCAATAGCATTGTCTCATTTTTACAGAAGTGGCGTTTAGCGTCTTTTAGTTCTTCATTTCACAGATTTTCACAGTGCACACTTTAATTACAAACAGTAATGAAATCATGTTGAAAAAGTCACATTATTGTTATTATTAACAGCACAAACCTTCTCACAGTAGATGTTGTTGTCCTGCAAAAACATTTCTCATAGTCTATTTATAAGACCATCCAAGAAATTAGCTATGACTCAGAATGTCACAATGGTGTTCGAGAGAACGTCAACATTACAGAGAAGTTGAACGTACGGATATTAACTATGACTCAACTATTACTCAAGTTTCTTGATGAATTGCTAATTGGAGAAAAAGTTTGAACGCTCTCGTCAACATAATGTTTTGTTACAAAACCTATCATGTACATCAAATAGACGTGGTACCCAAGGTGCAATGCTCTCCCCATCTGATTTATCTCTTCACAAGTTCAGGAAAAAAGTGTGTATGATAATGAATGTTACTGCTTGTTTTGCTGAATATAATTAAACCTGAATACAGGAAGCAAACGCTTCTCGCAGCCAGCAAACAGCAGTGTTCATCAAAGCATTAAGGTCATTCAAATGAATTGTGTCCAATACCCATTTTTTTTTTCGGCTGTGTAAAATCCAACCCAGGTGTGACTTTGGATGTTGTGACAAAATTGGACTGTTGTACTGTTAATTTTGTGAGTGAGAAAATAATATGTGTTCTGTTACAATAGTTAATTTATATGCCTGTCATCCAATTCTTTTCCTGCCGTAGACGTGATAAGACTTGACTACAAAAGAAAACAGAAAACACACACAAAAAATAAACATAAAAATGTGTTGATTTAATTTTTCCATTTGTTTTTGTAGTGGTTCAGTTTTTGTTTAGCAAGCAAAGAAACTGCAGTTTAAATCCTGACCTTTATTCATTGTAAATAGTTATATTTGTTATAAACTAGGTCATGATTTGATCGCCGTCTCTTTGGGGTCGAACCCACCAACTTTGGCTCTGCTAATGCAATGGTCTACCAACCAAAAGGGTTTTTTGGGAGGTGAGGTTGTATTCAAAATCATTTTGGCCTCAACAGGTCAGTCACTTTGGTTAATTTGAATTACTAAATGTCAAGGAATAAAATCACCGGCGGAAAGGTTTGTCATAGATTCTCTGAATCATAATCTCCAATTCTGCTGAATAAATTCACCCATGTCGCGTGAGCCTGACCCCTGGACTGATTGCTCAGAGATTACCTTTAGTTGAACGGAAAACAATTTATTAACTTACCATAATAAACTTAATTAGACATTTTCACAACCTAAATGGCAGAGGAATAAAACTGCATAGAAATCGATTCATTACCGAGCAGGCCCTTGATTTATAATTTGATGATTTCAATTAACTAGGCTGATGGAGAGAACCTGCTCTGTATATTCAGCTGGTATATGCAGGTGTTTCTGTCCAACTAGAGGTAAAATCTGATGAAGTACACTATGAAGAAACGAGCTCATTCACTTCACATAATGGATACGGTTTAATTATAATTACTTAGTGTAAATTGGTTACTGACTCTAACATTTACACATTTGCCATACGCTTTTATCCAAAGTGACTTACAGTGCATTTAGTCTATACATTTTGTCAGTAGTGGTATGTTTGTTCACTGGAGATCAAACCCATGACCTTTTGTGCTGTTAATGCTCTACCATTTGATTTACAGCAGGGGTCTCAAACTCAAATTGGCATTGGGCTATTTCTGACATTGTGAAATGCCCCATATTACTGTATAACAGGTCTGCAGAGCTAATTTATAATTCAAAAGGCACAACATTTCTGCAAATATGCTATTCATATAATTGTTTTTATCATATAATAACACTTAAAAATAAAAACATTATTTTAGAATTTATAATTTTTTTATATTTTCTTAAAGTGACACTTTGTAGTTTTTCAACCTTCATTATATATTTTCAAGACCCTTGTGATGGTACATCGACTTAAAATAGGTTGAATGACATGTCCACCATAGCCTGACGGGGTCTGTTTCGAAAATTTGCTTTACGGCATACGTCACTTCCTCAAATTCGGACGTGAGAGCGCAACTATCTGTTTTCCTGATGTTTTTGTCATAGCCGAAGCAGCAACTAAGAAAAAGAAACCCAAGGTTTTGTTGGAGGAGACCAGAAAGAGAAAAGGGGAGAGTGACAGAATAAAAAGAAGACCACCGTTACAACTTGTAAACATGAGCTAAGCAACTTTTTTGGCGTTTAATGAAAATAAAACCTATGAAATTATATTATATGACACATGACATGCTGGAAGGCATGCTTTGTGACCTAAAGAGTCTTCTTTTCCTTTGCGACAGTGCTGCGGCACTTGTGGCCTCTAGGGGCGCTAGACGTGAAAAATACATGTCTAGCACCCCCTAGTGGCCAAAAAGTTCCATGGTGTGCCTTTAAAATTATCCTAAATAACTTATTAAAACCTAAACTAACACATTAACTCATTCCCCGCTAGCAATTTTTTTAAAAGTTGCCCGCCAGCATTTTTTGTATTTTTCACAAATTTTTTCTTCTAAAAATAAATAAGCATAAATAAGTATCAAATTAAAGAACAGACCCTTTGCTTTCAAACAAAGAAATAAAATGGGGGAAACAAACTTTCATTCTATCTATATTTTTTTCTCTGTTTATAAACTCCTAAATATGGGTATTTTTCTTTAAAAAATATACATTTTTCAGAAAAAAAATAATTGCATTTTTGTGCAGGAATTTTGTTAGATGAGATCAGATTCAGAACAATTATCAAAACATACACAGTGTTTAAAATTAGTAAATAATTTTTTTGCTTCAGTTTTGTATAAATTGGGTAAGTGTGCCATCTAGTAAATATTTGCGGTATTACAGATTAACTTAAAACCTTATTAGCAACACGTTTGTTTTTATGCAAATTTTTCTAATTGACGACATAACTCGTCAATGGCGGGGAAAGAGTTAAATTAATGAATACGTTTATGAACTATTATACATTTTTGTCACCAGGTAGTGTTATCTCCCTCTATTAGGTGTCACCAAGATCTGACCCAACCCCTACTTTTCGTTATTCTGAGTGACAGCTCTTTTTCGGACAAACATTCCAGTCCTGGCGTGTTTTAGATGCGACATGTGACCGGCCCCGTAAAAGTTTAAATAAATTCTGAAACAAATATGAAACCAAGTAAATAATAATATTTCTGCAAGCCGTATTATCTTATATTTTTGACAGTAGATGCGTGCCACATAGAGTGGGAGGGTGGGCCGCAAATAGCCCGCGGACCGGCAGTTTAAGACCCCTGAGCTCAAATTTATTGAAGTAATATAAAGGTCTGGTACAGGTGCTGGAAGCATAACTTTGAAGAAAAACTGTTTTTATATCAGATTTGATTGGTGAGTGATTATGTAAGCGTACAGTATATTAATTAACAGACTCTCACGGCTGATAAGAATCTATGGCAGCTGTGTAGTCAACAGGATAAAACTGCATGTAAAGTGATTCATTATAGAGCCACGTCTTAATTAATGCATTTGACATTCAAATAGAGTATTTTGATTTGGAATTATCCAACACCATCGCGGCAATGGAAATCTCTCATTAGCCTGCTCAAATAACACATTTCAACACTCAAGGGTATTCAGTCACTTTAAAAGTTAAGATACTGCAGGTCTGACCAAAAACTGCATTAATCCATATGATGAGATGTAAACATGTGTTGTCAGGAAACCTAAAAATGTACCTAATGTGACAACAGTTAAATTAATTAGTTAAATTAAACAAAAACGTTTGGTCGTTTCAACCCATGGTCAGGTAAAATATGTGCAAACTTAACTGTTGGGTTAAAAATAACATAAGGTGCACACTAAAGAATCATAGGTTAATTTAAACCCAGCATTGGGTCAGAAAGAGACAAACCCAATCCGTTGGGTAATAACTGAACCTAAGCTTGGTTGTCTTAACGCATAATGCTGCATTTTTTATAATTAACCCAAAGGCTGGGTTTGTCCCTTTTTTACACAATCCTTTGTTGAAAATAACCTAACTTTTTTAAAGTGTATGATGGGTTGTTTCAACCCATTGTTGTGGGTAAAATATGGATATTTTCTAGGTTATTTCAAACTAGCAGTTGGGTTTGTCGATATTTTACCCAACTTTGGGTTGAAACAATACAGTGTATGACCAGTGTTGGAGAAAGTTTCTTTTAAAAGTAATGCATTACAATATTAAGTTACTTTCCAAAAAACTAACTAATTGCATTGCTTAGTTACTTTTGCATTAGTTTTACTGTACTTGGCGCTAAGGCTTGATCTCTTTCAGACCTTGCAGGTGTTTTTAATGACTGAGAAGTTCTGCATTCAGAAATTGCATATTACCATCACAAAAATGTCAATCACTGGCCTGGCATCTCCTTTCTGACTTTCTGTTTCCATTCAGGCGAGCATGCATAAAGTGTGTAATTCTACGTGACTATGTTCAGTTTCAGTCAGTACGTTATGACATGGGCGATCTGGGTTTGATTCCCCTTCAAGGCAATTTTTTTTTTATATAAACTTTAACCAAGCGACCACCGTTACAACTGGCTTGTGAACGTGAGCTACACAATCTTTTGGTGTTTAAAAAAAAATAAAACCCATGAAATTATATTCATATGACATGCTGGAAGGCACTTTGTGACCTAAAGATTTGTCTTCTTTTTCTTTGCTTGTGGCCTCTAGGGGCGCTAGACGTGAAAAAATAAATGTCTAGCACCCCCTAGTGGCCAAAAAGTTCCGCGGTGTGCCTTTAAAGGATTGTTTACATAAAATTACAATTTATTAATAAAAAAAAATTGTAAATCAGTATTTTTTTACAAATGTATCATTTTTAAGAGTCATATGTCTACAATCAATGGAGCATGTTTAGAGAAGTTGACCTATAAATGGTTTACTTATTATTACCTTCACACCTAAAGACTTTTAAAAAATGCTAACTTTAGCCTACTAGCACCGAAATCCCGATCGAAATGACCATCCAAAGTCACGGCTCCTCCAAACCTATGGACATGCACAGACCAAAACACGCTCTCAGAAGAGAAGCAAAAATGACATGCGGCCAATTATTTCATTCAGTCCAAGTTCATTGATTTGTTAAATATTTTTTGGTCCTACGCCTTTCACAGATGACATATATTTATACAAATACATTTAGACAACTTAATTGCTTTCAGGATGTGAGGAGCCTTTCAACCAGCATAACTAAAAATGTTTCTGGATCAAATCAGACATTCTGCCTTTAAAGCTACGATTCATAACTTTTATTTAGTTTTAAATGAACATAAATCAGTTATTGACCAAATACATAAACATTCAAAACTGTCTCTTCACCTTACCACGATTCACAAGAGTAACCCTTTACTAATGATTTTTAAGTTTAGTTTTTGGATCGTTTTTGTCAGTTGTTACATAAATATGTAACCTGCAATTTTACGTTTCAGACAGAGATGGCGATAGAGAGGCCAAAGTTATGGATTGCAACTTTAATATGGCATAGGACAAAGTATTAACATCAAATTTTCACATTCCTTGAATACTGACACTGTCTGTTTGAACGTAGCTAATATATCATAGCAAAGTGGAGTGATGGAGTCGTGCATCATGTGAAAGTCTCTGTGGCGTTTACCCATCATCCTTGTTTGTCTTGTGAAACAGCCTTGAGTATGTTAGCCAACGTGATACATGACTCCCCCGACTCATCTCACAGAGGCCATGCGGTGGAACTACAAACAGTCATTTGTGAGCAAGTGAAAGACAAGAGGGAGGAAGAGTTTATCTGTGCGGGTGATTAATGAACGGGTGAAACACATATCATATGGACACACAAGGGAGAGAAATATACGTCAACGACTTCAAACTCCTTTTTTCTTCGTTCTTACACTGTTTCACCTGTTCTCTTACTCTAAGCTATGCCACATGTCTCTCTTAACTTTGTCTCAGATTGAGATATCTGACATATCTTTTCTCTTCTGCTGCTGTGATGAAAACCATCTAAAAGCCCAGAAGGGCTTTTCGGAAAAGGAAATCTGTTCCATCTAGCTTTGTGTTATATTTTTAAGCTGGTAACTGTGAAAGTTTGTACTTTTGTATTTATATCCCCACACCTAGAGACGCACCTCGGCTCTTAGCTTCAAGCGTGTAATGAAACCGAAATGTTTAGCAAAAATGTATTTTTTGGGAGGAGGGTTCAGTCTCCGTGACATGAATGATTTAACGTGCGAGCACATCTGTAAGAATGACCTGGGAAAATGAACTGCATCACAGACCATCTGGAGTGCCATCTTATAATGATTAAGAATATTTAATGAGCTATATGGCTTTGGGTGCGTTTGCATTATTACATTCAACCAACCCCTGACAGACACATCACCACAGAGTAGCCTATTTTAAATAAAATTGAATCAAATATTGAAAATGCAAACCATTTTTAGTCCCAAGCCATCAAATATTGCTGCTTGGGCAGAAGTCCCATCCATCACTATGTAGATGCCAAGGATGTCATTTCACCGGTGTGGCTGATAATCACTGATGCCTTTGCAATCGATACACTCATACGAAAGCCAATTAAATTTTGTCATACAGAAATTAGTCTCTTATGTTTCCATTATCTTCAATCTGTCCACACTTCACGAAATCTGATTTGTATAATTATTATTTTTAATTAATACTTTTCTATGTTTAATCAGTTGTATCTGAAGAAGAATGAGAGAGAATGCACTGGGATGTATTTTTAGTTTAAACTTAGTAACACTCATTAGCTTTTAGCTGTTAATGTTTTAATTTGTTGTTTTGTGCAGACGTTCTGCTCCGTTGAAGAGTGCTGTTGTTTCTCTTGGTTGGTTGATCAAAGCAGAAGCAACTGTGGGGCTTTGAGAATTCAACCCAAATGCTGCCAAACGTATCTGCTGTTGAAGAGCTTTATGTTTTAGTTGGCAATAAACTAGAAGCAGAAGTTCGAAAATGGTCAAAAATGGTCCTTAGTTGTCACTGTGGCAGTACCCTTTCAAAAAGTACCATTTGTACCTAAAGAGTTCATAGTACCTCAGAGGTACATCCTGGTACCCAAGAGTGCATATATGAATGTACAACATCCCATATAGCAAACAGACTTGGGTCGAATGTAGCCTTATGATGGCACTGCTGGCGTGTTGCCGGCACTGGCATGCAACATGTAAGCCAAGTATGGGCCAGGTGTGGCAATAATGGCACTGGATCTATGATGGCAGACAACATTTGGGCCAGTTGTGAGTGAGATGTATGTGGCCCAGATCAGTCTAGTGATTGTAAGCCACATTTGAAATACTGTGATTTACAATAAATCATTATAAGAATTTAAGGAAATTAAAATGTTTAGGTTTTCAAAAAAAAGAGAGAGACTTTTATGTTGTGACTAAAAACACTCCAAAATAAATCCAAACTTTTATTTACACATATTCAGTGTAGTTACCCTTTGCCTAAAATGGGAAGAAATGTACCGTATTTTCTGGACTATAAGTCACACTTTTTTCATAGTTTGGTGGGTCCTGGAACTTATAGTCAGGTGCGACTTATATGTCAAAATTATTTCATATGAACCAAGAGAAACCATTACTGTCTACAGTCCGCTCTATCCTGCTCTTGTATTTATGTAATTCAATGGATTCAGTGATGCGGAATGACTTCGGGACCTTTTTTAACTTAATTTGGGTTGTCGTGTTAATTTAGCCTATTTAGCCTCCTAGTTATCTGTTATATGCTATTGTTAATGTTACTTTTACATGTCAGACACCTATTCAGCCTGCTGTTCTGTGCTATTGTTTAGTTGAATAACTTGCCTTTCAAGATTAAATGTCTGTTCTTTGGCTTGAATTTTGTAAAATAATTTTCTACGTATAGTCCAGTACAACTTATAATTTTTTTCCTCTTCAAAATGCATTTTTGACTGATGCGACTTATACTCCGGAGCGACTTATAGATCGGAAAATACGATACTTATTATTACTTATTACCAGCTTACTGATTTTATAAACAGTGCTTTCTTCTTTTTTGGGTTCTGTGGCTGCTGTTTCTTTATTATTCAAAAGTAATTGATTTCAAGTCATTGTAAATAAAATGTTTTATTTAATAAACTTTCATTAAAAGTACATACTGTATTAGTAGACTGTTAAGTGTAAGGTTAGTAGAATAAGCTGACATGAGGTTGCAAATATACTTTCAGTCAGTTGAATGTCTGTTGAGGGATTATCACAATAAAGTGTTGCAGATATATAAAGCAGTCATCTATTGCTTTAATGACCGATTTTTGACATGAAGTTGCAAAATTACTTATAGTTAGTAAGGGGCAGTTTCCCGGACAGGATTTAAGTTAATCCAGGACTAGGCCTTAGTTGAAAAAAAAAAACTGACTTTTTCAATGTTTAACTCTTTCCCCGCCATTGACGAGATATCTCGTCAATCTGCAATACCGCTATTATCGCTCTTCCGCAACTTCCGGAAGTATTGCCCTAGGGCAAACAGCTGTATATCTGTGAATGTTTTAAAGATTGCTCTGCATCTGATCTCTATCAAAAGTCCTTCACAAAAATGAAATTGTCTCAGCTTTTTGCTCAAAACTTGGTGTTTTTGATGAAACCTACACATATTTGAGAGGTGATAAAAACAGAACACATGAAGGTAGGATGTTGAAAGGATGTTGTTTTTTTTTTTGTTTGAAAGCAGAGGGTCTGTTGTTTTATTTCATATATTGTATGTTTAAAGAGTTAAGTGCTATAATTGGGTTCCCAGTGCTTCTATCAACCTAGAAAATGTGAAAAAGATCAACCCAGTAACTTTAGGTAAACCATTCTCTACAAGCACATGAAAAAATAGGTAATTGAAATTTGTCTCTCCTTATGATGTCATAAGGAGCTCTTATTATAATAATACCACCCCTTAATCTGCACTATCCAACCAAAGCACTGCCATTTAGTGCAGAGAGAGAGAGAGAGAGAGAGAGAGAGAGAGAGAGAGAGAGAGAGAGAATAATTCATAACACTATTGAGTTTGAATTGCATCAAACCACCATCATTGCGATCAGTGTTTGCGCTTCATCCGCTCATTTGCATTTTAAAGGACACACCCAAAATGGAATACTTTTACACACACCTTCAAAGTGGCAAATTTAACATGCTATAATAAATTATCAATATAGTATTTTGAGCAAAAACTTTACATATGTGCTCTGGGGACACCAAAAATGTATTTGACATCTTAGTTGTCCCCCTTTAAGATAAGGCAGGGCAAGATCAAACATGCCTTTTAGTTTGGGCCTAGGAAAAACCTTGTCTGGGAAACTGCCCCATAATGTCTAAAGTGGACCATTGAAATAAAGTGTTACCCAAAATACAAAAAAGTAGAGAGAACTTTTCACCTTTCCTCTGCAACCAATTTCAAACTTTCTTTCTTCAGCATTATACTCTTACAGAAAAACTAAAGTGTTTAACCTGAAAAGTGATGAGTCAAGACGAACTGTTCCCTTCCTCTGTCAGGTGACCCATATAAGGATCGGAAAGAACTCAGAGAATACAAAGCAAAACTATCTGTTCTTTCCGTTGCTCGTGCTTCACCCCAATACAAATATCAACTATCCTCCAGCTGACCTGACTTTTAAAACCAAAAAGTAAGAATTTGAGTGCGCATGAATGTAGAAATACACAAAGTCACACACACATTGATAAAGCTCTCCACACTTGAGCTGTGATTAGAGAGTGTTTTGCTCTCTGCGGCAGGCTGAGTAAATGGGAGAGTGAGACCTCCTGCAGATCTTTAGAGTTATAATCACCCATCAGCAGGATTCTAGCAGGAGAAATAAGGAGGGTGGAAATACAAGGCTGTACTCACGAACTGCTTCAGAGTTAATTACTGCTGGATGCACTGGCTGTCCTGAGATTTGAGCACATTGGGTAACTCGTACACAAAATTTCCCCTGGGACTTGCTTTGGGGGTTTCAAGGGCCCTTGGTCTATTTTTATTTATTTTGAGAGGAGCTAAGAGTTTGCCACTGTTAATTGCAAAAAAATATGGTTTTAAATGACCTTGGATGACCTAGTGTGTGATTTTTAGTGTCATTAGTAAATGTTTGGTTAATATTTGGAGACTTTGGGGGATAATACTGATGTTTGTTTTAGCGCTAAACTAAGTCCCCAAAGACCTTCCCTTGTAACTTGTTCATTAAATGTTTTTTAAACTTTCTTCACTTCACTCTGATCATTAACTTCCCTTAGCACACTATTTAAAAAAAATGGGTCTGAAAGATTTGTTGTTGTGTTGTTTAATTTGTTGTTGAACCTTTAACATTCACAGATTCTTTCTGTGGCATTAAAGGTTCTTTGAAGTGAAAATGGCTTTTAAAAGGTAACAAAGAAATGGTTCTTTCGAAGACCTTTGAA
This sequence comes from Paramisgurnus dabryanus, assembly GCF_030506205.2. Taxonomy (NCBI): domain Eukaryota; kingdom Metazoa; phylum Chordata; class Actinopteri; order Cypriniformes; family Cobitidae; genus Paramisgurnus; species Paramisgurnus dabryanus. The sequence continues at coordinate 43,610,515 of NC_133337.1, read as the reverse complement.
TGAAAGGTGGGGTGGAACAGTGGCTCAGTGGATAGCACTGTTGCTTTACAACATTTTCTGCCATTTCCCACTTTAGAAGTAGGGAAGGGTTCCGAGCCCCACCTGTCCCCAATCGCCCCAATAAAATGGGGTAACACTTTATTTCGATAGTCCACTTTAGACATTTTACTAATTATAAGTAACTTTGCAACTAATTATCAACTACCAATCTTTAGAGAATTTGTAGACTGTCTGCTTAATATCTACTAACACTTTATTGTGATGATATGTCAACAGACATTCAACTGACTATAAGTATCTTTGCAGGAGCATGTCAACTTATTCCACTAACCCAAACCTCTTCCCTAACCCCAACCGTTACAGTCTACTAATACACTAATGACAGTTAGTTGATGAATAGTTGCAAATTATTGAAAGTTAGTTGACATGTAGTAGCAAAGTTGTTTATAGTTAGTAGAATGTCTAAAGTGGACTATCAAAATAAAGTGTAACCCAAAATGGTAATCAATTAGGCTTTAAGTATAACTGTTAAAATTTATTTAATCACATAACAACATTAAAGGATCAGTCCATTTTCTTAAAAAAAAAAAAAAAAATCCAAATAATTTACTCACCACCATGTCATCCAAAATGTTGATGTCTTTCTTTGTGCAGTCGAGAAGAAATTATGGTTTATAAGGAAAACATTCCAGGATTTTTCTAATTTTAATGGACTTTAATGGACCCCAATACGTTGCAGTTTAAAATTGCACTTTCAACGCAGCTTCAAAGGGCTCTAAACGGTCCCAAACGAGCTAAGGGTCTTATCTAGTGAAACCGATTGTCATTTTTGGCAGGAAAAATAAAAAATATGCACTTTTAACCGACAACTTCTCTTCTTCCTCTGGCTGTGTGACGAGCCAGCTCGACCTCACATAATTGCGTAATGATGTGGAAAGGTAACGTGTTACATAAATGAAACGCACATTTGTGGACCATTTTAAACAATAAACTGACACAAATACATTAATTAGTATCATTGGACATACAACAACGTCGGAACGGTCCTCCTTCTCAACACTTGTAAACACTGGGGCGTAGTTTCGATATGTCATCCGTGACCTCTTGGCGTGATGACGTATTACGTAAGGTTGCGCTGGTGCGTCACATGACCAGAGGAAGATGAGAAGTTGTGGTTTAAAAGTGCATTTTTTATTTTTCTTGCCAAAAATGACAATCGCTTCGCTAGAGAAGACCCTTATGCCTCGTTTGAAACCGTTTAAAGTCCTTTGAAACTACAATTTCAAACTGCATTAAAACTGCTATGTATTGAGCTCTATTGAATTCCATTAAAACGAGAAAAATCCTGGAATGTTTTCCTCAAAAAAAAAAAATAAATAAATAAAAAAAATTTCTTGACTGAACAAAGAAAGACATCAACATTTTGGATGACATGGTGGTGAGTAAATTATCTGGATTTTTTTTTTTTTTAGAAAATTGACTAATCCTTTAAACACTTTCAATACAGAAAATAAACATGCAAATGTACTATCACTTTGCATAAAATAAGACTTTGTTCAAAAGTGAATAATAATAATGCAACTTTGTTTACATTTTGTCTCTGACAAAAGTCATCATACATCAGATTGGGTTCACTGTTGTCTTGGTTTTTTTTGCTGCTGCCGAATCTCCAGTTATTTTCATTCTGTGTCTCAAACTTATCCATGATAACTTTTATACCTGCTACACTGTAAAAAGTGAAAGGTGGATTAACTTAAAAAAAATACTTTAATGGTAACACCTAAAAATTGATTTTTTTTAACTTAAATTTTCACACTTTATAAGTTAATAAAGCTTAAATATTTTGGGTGTTACCAATTGAAGTAATAAAAAGTAACCTTAACATTTTCACTTAAAGAAAATGTATGTTAATAAAAGTGTTATCAATTGAAGTAATTTTTAAGTAGATGCCACTTTCATTGTTTACAGTATATAGCCTCTCCACATTAAAGTTTTGTTTCGCTTCAATTAACATTTCGACATCAATTCATTCTTGCAGACTACGGTTCCAAATGACATTTTCTTCAGTCTGACGTTGTTTTAAGTTAAGCTTATATTTAAATGTGTCGTTTTAAGTGTATGGTCAATAAATAAAGGAATTAAAGGGACACTTCACTTTTTTTTTTGAAAATATGCTCATTTTCCAGTTCTCCTAGAGTTAAACATTTGAATCTTACCGTTTTGGAATCCATTCAGCTGATGTCCAGCTCTTTTAGCATAGCTTAGCGAAATCCATTGAATCTGATTAGACCATTAGCATTGCGCTAAAAATAGAGAGTATAGTTCCTAGCATATCTGCCTAGAAAATCACACCTTTTAATTTTATGTCAGTCTAATGCTGTGGCGGCGCCCATAGAGTCTCGCGTCGTGAGAGGAAAACTTCAAGTAATAGACTATAAATTGTACTTCTCTGCTTGTAGGGTTGTTTTACTGTAATGTTAACACAACTTTTTTATATTATGGCGTGAAATTATGTCGTTATTATCTGTTAGCATGAAGATACGGTAAAAGTATACCAAGTTACTTAAGCGACATGCAGCGCTTTTATATAATTGCTCCAGAACACTTTGTAAAGATGTTTAACTTGATGTTTTAGTGTAGTGTGAACTGCACAGTTCGGACCGACATTTAAAAGTCATGTAGTCTGTACGAGCCTTAAGAAGACCAGTCGATCGTCCATGTTTTCTGTTTACGTTCCACTTCAAATGCCTGGAACGCTTTGAAGTAAGAGCTAGGACACTTCAGGAAGGATAAGTCCCACGTCCCACTGGTTTGGATGGGCTCTGGAACGCAGCATTAGTACACGATGTAACTACAGAAGAGTCAAGTTTTAAATAGAAAAACTATCAAAACTCTTTGGTTATTTGTTAGCGCAATGCTAATGGTCTAATCAGATTCAATGGATTGTGCAAAGCTATGCTAAAAGTGCTAGTGCAAGTCCCGGAGATCAGCTGAATGGATTCTAAAACGGTAAGATTCAAATGTTTAACTCTAGGGGAGCTGGAAAATGAGCCTATTTTTTTTTTTTTTAAGTGGAATGTCCCTTTAATAGGGAGCAAAACAATTACCAAATTTCCTCCATTTTGTCACGCCCCACTTGTTATGTTCATATTTCCCACGAGTTAGGCCCGCCCCACACTTTGAAAAACACTCCTTTACAGCAAGAAGATCCCAGATTCAAGCTTTGGCTGGGTCAGGAGTGCTTTGCATGTTTGCATGAGTGGGTTTACTATGGGGTACTCACACAGTCCACAGGGCAGGCAGGTTAGGTAAACTGGAGATTAAAGAACAGAACCTAAACAGGTCTCAGTTTTTCATCGGGTCTGTCCACCTGCCAGCAGCTTGGCGATAATTAATTAAAATAGCAAGGACAATGTTTGACCTCATCCACTATTTTTCCATCAGCTGTGACATGCCACATTACTGATCTACAAACACAAGATTTATGTTTGACAAAATGACAGGAAAACTGTGTTCTGGTGTCTCCCATTATGAGTGAAGAACTCCAGCGGGAGAGTTTACGACTCTTCTTCATCGATCAGTGTCATAGAATGGAAAGCACTTAGAAGAAGAGTGCATGAAGAGGGCGGACAGACTCTACACCAATCTGCAGGGAACTGGCCTACTAAAACACAGGACGTCATTTAGTAACTGGATTTGAAATGTGGTTTGGTTGTCCATTTTTTGCCCTTCTGATATGATGAATCTACTGGAGAGTTACTGTAGTGTGTTAAGGGTTAGGGTCGATGTTTGTGCTGTTTACAGTCTATATTGGCAACTCATTTGAAAAGGCTGCCTACTGATTATAGCAGTAGTTTATGTTCTCAAATGACTAGCCGTTTCCATCTATTATCGCTGTCATAATAATCATGTACTGTAAGGTTATGCAGCTGACATTGATTAATACAGTATACACGTTCACGTGAATAGAGATCTCTTTAACAATGAGACCTATTTATTTCCACACATAAAACATTCTGCCCCATAATCTCAGCACGTGCACACACAGGATCAGCTCGTACTGAAAAGGTCATTAACATTGTTATTGCACTGGGTGCACTCAGGGCTAAAACAATTATTTCAATAATACAGGATGACACTTCTGAATAGGTCCGGTGAGACAGAGCAAAACACTAGACAGTACAGAAGAGCAGGACACCGCAACGGAATAATGGATGGCAATAAATAAAATGCGTGCATGAAAGAGAGATTAGTGATCAAAGATAAACATCACCAATGAACTCATACGTTCACGGAAGCCTAAGTGACTCCCAAAATCCACTGCAATCAACATTCAAAATGCAGAGATGAGCTACAGCGCAACCAATTATGCACATCAAACATTATATAGGAGACTTTCCCTTCAGTCATAATTCATCCAGGCCTGAGCAGATGGCCCTTTAATCATTGCAGACATTGGCAAATGCTAGACACAAGGGTTTCAGCACCATGGACAGCAGCCAGTTGTTTGTTAAGCAGTTCAGCACCATGGACAGCGACCAATAAGTTCCACTTATTTTTTGGCAGATCTGAAAAGCAAACCACTCCAGATAAAATCACCTTTTCCATCTCTCTTTCCTCTCTTACCCTTTATCTGTCCATTTCCTTTCTATCTCTTTAGCTTACTATTATTCCCTCCCAGGATCGGTCCCAAACCGTGCTCTCCGTTCCTCTGCAGGCTGTGAACAGTGGTGTCATGGATAAGACCTTTTCCAGGTAATTGAGTCCTCTAGCTCACACCACTAATTTGTGAAGCTCAAGTCTCCCTAGCAGTTACCCGAGAGACAAAAACGGAAGAAAGAGAGAAAGTGAGGAGAAAATAACTGGACTGAGTACAATATGTTAATTGGTTTCCTGTAATTGACAGTCTTTGGAAAGGTCATTGTGCATTTTAGAAGACTGCAAGAAGCATTTTACTCCTAGGAAACTGATGCTAAAACTGTCAGTGAGTGTCGGATGCACGCGTGGTAACGACCAATTACCATTGTTTTTCCGCATACGAAAGCAAAGCAATGACTCACCAAGTTGATGCTTATGTTTCGGAATAAATAAGCAAGAGTTCAAAGTAAGGGATAAGCCGTGAGCAGCCCTGCCACTCAAACTACAACAACCACACATCACCTCGAGTCAAGTCTTCTGAGAAAAGTCTCATCTTAATGTATTGTGTGGCTCAATCTGTAACTTAACAAAAACTCTCCTACAATAAAATGATTTGCCATATGGAGACAACAATTCAAGAAGTGCTTATACCAAGTTAGTTTTCACAATTTCGAAACAATACCTGCTTAGAGAAAGTTCAGTATTTTTAATTGAAGATCTACTTGTCAAGTATCCTTGGAAAAATATGAGTTTTTAATAATTTTTTGAAAGTAGCAAGAAATGTGGCTAACCGGATTGCATTTGGAAACCATTCCACCAGCAGGGAATAGTAAAGGAGAATGAACAGGAAAGAGATTTAGTGCCCTTGTGTGAAGTTATCACAAAGCACTGCTCATTTGTTGAATCCAAGGTTCTGGACGGGATGTATTAATGTAAGAAGTTGTGAAAGTATCCGGTGCAGTTTCAGTGATAGTCCTGTAAGTAACAAGAAGTGACTTATACCTGACACAGGCTTTAATCTGTAGCCAGTGGAGAGTGATGAAGAGCGGCACCACATGAGGTCTTTTGGGCTTCTGGAAAATGAGCTGAGCTGCTGCGTTCTTTTTGTAGCTTTTTAAAGGCTTCGATAAAGCCATTTTTGTCTTTAAATGCAAAAGATAGTAATAAAATAAAATTTCTTGACATATACACGTGGCTTTATGGCTAGCACACATGCTTAGTGTTAGCTTTGGTGTTAATATCTTATTTATCATTTAAAAAAAAAACATATTTTGTGACCGCAATAATTTAAAAGAATCCATGGATTTTACTACAAAAAAATGACTTTCTTACTTAGTATTTTTGTGTTGTTTTCAGTAGAAATATCTAAAAATTCTTAAATCAAGATTAGTGATGCACCGATGTATCGGCCACCGATATTTATCGTGCGCCGATATTCATCGTCCGCCGATATTTATCGCCCGCCGATATTTATCTTCCGATTTTTGATGAATTTGAAACCATCGGCATATTGCCAATAGCAGGAGAAAGGCTGATACCGATTATTTATTAATTAACTGCATAAAGAAATCCATTATATGTAAAAAAAAATGAGTTAATATTGTTAATAAAATAATTGCTGAATAGCAAAAACCACCTTTGAAGGTTGTCATGCTGTCTTATTATATTTGTTTTAGCTTATTTTGTGCCTCTCTTATTATGTTGGTCAGTTGAATGTTAATCAGATAAAATCCATGTTCAGTAAAAATTATTTGATGCAGAAATAAACAAGCTAATAGACCAACTGTATAGTATTGTATAGAAGTGTTTAATATCGGTATCGCCCCCAAAAAATCCTATCTGTGCATGCCTTATCAAGATGTATTTTCTTGATAAGCAAATGAGCAATGAAAATAAGTCTAGCTTTTATGACAAAACATATCAAATTTAAGTGAAATTTTTGCTTAAAACAAGCAAATAAATTTGCCAATGGAATAAGAAATGTTTTCTTGAATTTACTTAATATAAGAAAAATTCAGCAAAAAATGTCTTATTCCCTTGGCAGATATTTTGCTTGTTTTAAGACATGTTTTGTCTGAGGTAACACTTTATTTAGATAGTCCACTTTAGACATTTTACTAATTATAAGTAACTTTGCAACTACTTATCAACTACCAATCTTTAGAGAATTAGTAGACTGTCTGCTTAATATCTACTAACACTTTATTGTGATGATATCTCAACAGACATTCAACTGTCTTTAAGTATCTTTGCAGGTGCATGTCAACTTATTCAACTAACCCAAACCTCTTCCCTAATCCCAACCCTCACAGTCTAATGCACTAATGACGGTTAGTTGACGTATAGTTGCAAATTATTGAAAGTTAGCTTACATGTAGTTGCAAAGTTGTTTATAGTTAGTAGAATGTCTAAAGTGGACTATCAAAATAAAGTGTAACCTTGTCTGAAAACTAGACCTATTTTCTTAGGTCATTTGCTCATAAAGAAAATAAATTTAGATTTAACATGTTTTAGATATTTATACTGAAAACAAGGCAAAAATACTAAGTAAGAAAGATATTATTATTATTATTATTTTGGCAGTGTACACACTGCAAAAAATTATTTTCAAGAAAATAAATTCTTAGTATTTTTGCCTTGTTTTAAGTAAAAGCATCTAAAAAAATCTTACATTAAGATGCTTTTTCTTGATGAGCAAAACGACCCAAGAAAATAAGTCTAGTTTTTAGACCAAAAATATCAAATTAAAGTGATTTTGTGCATAAAACAAGCAAAAAATCTGCCAATAGGGTAAGCACATTTTTCTTGCATTTTTCTTGAATTTATTGTTTAAGAAAAAAATTCTAGATTTTTTTGCTTACCCCATTGGCAGATTTTTTTGCTTTTTTATGCACAAAATTTTGGTCTAAAAACTAGACTTATTTTCTTGGGCCGTTTTGCTCATCAAGAAAAACCATCTTAATTTTTGGATATGTTTACTGAAAACAAGACAAAATACTAATAATTTATTTTCTTGAAATTTTTTTTTTTTTTTGGAGTGTAGATAAGGCGGTATTAGATGCTCCCCGAAGAACCACCTTAATTGAGACTACTATAGTTTTTTATATTATATTTAAATAAGTGCTTTAAATGTATTCCCTTTACTTACAGTATAAAAAAAATAGAAGAAAGCAAATAAAGAGTAAATTCTGGATCCTCAGTTCAACAACAAGTCAAAATTTTTCGATTGTCTGAATTCTAATTAGTAATGAACAACAGGTTGTTTAATTTTCACTCCCTTCCAACCTATCTTCCAACAAAACAAGACCCTTTTCAGTACAATGACAGTGCTGTGAAGTGCATTATGGGTAAGTGGTTACAGAGTCATTCAATGCTTTGTGGCAGTGACGCTCCAGCAGAAGCTCATTGCATCAGTCAGAGCTGAGATAATGAAGTCTGAAGCAAGAAGAGATTCACAGCAATCAAAGACAATACAGCGAGAAAAATGTGTGGCTCTTTTAGCTTCCAACTGATATTTCTGCTGTACTTTTAGTTTCTCTGTGGTAGCCCAACACTATGCAGTCTTGTAATGTACAAAACTAGATTTACTCTCTCTTTTCCTCCCTCTTCTTCTTTCCCAAGCTTCTCAACTCTGCAGGCACCATGTTAAGTGTAATTGAGAATTGTCTTAGAATATAGCAAAAACTGCATGGTATTACAAACTACAGACGTGCGACTTTATTAACACACAAGTAAAACGAATGATAAATATGAATAATATTAAAGGGGGACATTTCACAAGACTTTTTTAAGATGTAAAATAAATCTTTGGTGTTTCCAAAGTATGTATGTTAAGTTTTAGCTCAAGATACCATATAGAAAATTTATTATAGCATGTTAAAATTGCTGCTTTGTAGGGGTGAGCAAAAATTTGAGGTTTTGGGGTGTGTCCTTTAACATGCAAATGAGCTGATCTCTGCACTAAATGGCAGTGCCGTGGTTGGATAGTGCAGATTAGGTTCGGTATGATCCCCTTCTGACATCACGAGGGGAGCCAAATTTCAATGACCTATTTTTCACATGCTTGCAGAGAATGGTTTACCAAAACTAAATTACTGGGTTGATCTTTTTCACATTGTCTAGGTTGATAGAAGCATTGGGGACCCAACTATAGCACTTAAACATGGAAAAGGCAGATTTTCATGATATGTCCCCTTTAAAAAGAAAAAGTGGTAAAAAAAGCAGAGAAGAGGTCGAAATTGATTAAGTAGTTGGTGAAGTAAAGCAGCAAACAAATGTAAATAGATAATTGAAGAGCTCAGAAGCAAAACCCTATATATATATTTTTTTTTTTATTTTTTTTTTTTTAAGTTAAACATGCAAATGTGCTAATTCATTATTGAAATATTTACCTAAAATCTCAAGGGGGACGACTGACAAAAAAGTTTAAGAACATCTGCGTTACAACAACATAAGTAACTGTAAAGGTCAAACCAAGTATAATTGCTATTGTGACTCTCTGACTTTGATGGCAGGTGTTTTGTCAAATCCAAGCACAAAATATATATGAAATGTTAGTATCATTATCTGTTACATAATACAACCTCAAGACAGAGGGCCCTATTTTAACAATCTAAGCGAATTGTCTAAAGCTCACAGCCTAAATGGGCGTGTCTGAATCCAGTTTTGCTAATTTAACAACGGAAAAAATGGTTTGTGCGCCGAGCGCATGGTCGAAAAGGGTTGATCCTTTTTTTAATGATTAATGGGAGTATTTTGTGCGTAACGTGCAATAAACCAATGAGAGTCTCAGCTCTAATCCCCTTTAAAAGCCAGTTGCGCTGGCGTTATGTCTAATCCCTATTTAGATGACAGACTTTGTAAACTGAAAAACTAAGCTGAGGAAGAAGATCCCCGATTAAGATTAATGTTTAATAATTGTGTTGTGTTTCACTTGTATTGAAATTGTTATTTTTTTATTAAAACCTTTAAAACCCGTTTTCTTTTAGTCATGGAAGTAAAAAAGCAGGCTTTTAATTGCTTTAAATGTATGGCTATCCAATATCATCAAAAAATAATTTACAAGTATGTAAGAAAAGGTTTGTACTGTAAAAATACTTTATTTGTAACAAACAGGAGATAAAGAATTTACAAACGGCTATCCGCACGTTTCAGCACTTGGACAGCGTCAGTTCTTTTAAGCATTACTTAAAAATGTTTCTCATCTTACCATATCCACAGAGTCATCATATACAATAAATCCATGAGGTAGCATAAAAAAAAACATTTAAAAACAGATGCATTTCTTTAAAGCAAAGCATTTATTTACTTACCAGGCTGCAGGTGAAGCAGCTCTTTGCCTAACACAGTCTCACCCCATGTCGTCAATATTTGACGACACTTGACCATTCGTCAATATGTGACGCGGAGGGTATACCTTTCGCGTCAATTTTTGACGAACTGGGGACTTCAATACTATTACGTCCGTTGCATTCTCTTCTCCTATTTTCTTACCATTTTCGCGTCGGTTTAGGGTTAGATTACGCAAAATTAAACAGTGTACGCGAAATTAAACAGTGTACGCGAAATTAAACAGTTGTCACCTGGCGTTGGGGTTAGAAACAGTTGTCACCTGGCGTTGGGGTTAGAGTTAGGTTTGGGTAGGGATGTCATTATGTAAATCTAACCCTAAACCGACGCGAAATTGGTAAGAAAATAGGAGAAGAGAATGCAACGGACGTAATAGTATTGAAGTCCCCAGTTCGTCAAAAAATGACGCGAAAGGTATACCCTCCACGTCACATATTGACGAATGGTCAAGTGTCGTCAAATATTGACGACATGGGGTGAGACTGGGTTGCTTTGCCCCTTCTAACGTTTCATAATTAGACCTCATTTATGTCCAAGAGACTCAATAATAATCTTTTACATTCAATCCTTTAATCTTTCATATATAAAAGCGTTTTTTTTTTGTGCTGCTGCGCAATCATGTAATGTGCCGCGTTGTCGTCCCGTTTATAGGCACATATTACTAATGCACTCTTTAAATAACAAAAAAATATTGCGTTTTTGTTGGTCAATGGCGTAGTCTATTTTAGTTGCCTCAAAATAGCAATGCGTCAAAACGCCCATGGGCGCAAAAGGGGGCTCAAATGCATTTGCTATTTAAACAACGTGGCGCTAAACGTGAAAATGATAATTGCGCAGGGTGGAAACTAGCAAGAGACACTTGCGTCGGGCATTGTGTGGGTGTAAGATAGAGCCCAGAACCTTTTTGATACAAGATGTAAAGGATTGCGGTCAATTATTATTGCTGAGTTTTTTGTATAGAAAACTGCACAGCTCAGTATCAACAATATTGTGAAATCACGCTAGTGTTTCTAAGATCTTCCTCTTGAGACTAAAGCAAAGGGAACTCATTTGTCAAATGCATGTTGTGCGTTCTCACTCCCATCGGTAAAGCACAACCAAATCAATTTCTTCAAAAGCATCTCTGGCAAATTTAATAAAATATTTCTTCTGGTGTAACATGATTTATTTTCTCAACATTGATAATCTCGATATTTAGCATGGGCAGAACAGAGTTTGTACATTTGTTGGAAACTTCTTTCTGTTGCCTGTGAGCAAGATTAATAAAAGATTAATAAAGATTAATAAAATAAATGCAATGATTTAGCTCACCTAACGTTAACTTAAGGTAATTTCTGTTTCAATGCTGTTTCTTAGTAAAACAGTTTCACATACTCTGTCACCTCTAGGACTGCGAGTTTTCAACAAAACTTGTGGAAAGGAGAGAGAGACAGAGCCAAACAGCCAACAAAGACATAAAAAGGACTCACATCCACATCCATCCACATCCATATTCTCTTTTTCTTTCTGACTGCCACTAGAAGTGAACTTGGGGTAGGGAGAAAGACAAGGGTTTGAATAGGACTGCAGTATGTACAGTAAAAGAGAAAATAACTTGAGACAATAGCAGGACAGGCACTGAGTACATCATCTGCATCAAGCGATGATTCACCACAAAATCATTAATTGTGTATGTCGTGACTGGACCGCTCCTATCTTCACTAGAACAGTGGTTTGGCACAAACATGCAGCTGTATTGATTCATCTAGAAATAATCTGTTTGCAGATGCTGAGTCACACTTAACTTATGGCGTATGGCCCATGGGAACATGGAAAAAGTCTCCAGGAACTGATCACAAAGGCCAGCAAACCAATGCTGTCATAGGGCAAAAATGCTCTGGCAATTCAAAATGTACTTTGGAATCAGTGGGTCAGTTGAGTCAAGTCATTAATTCAATGAACATGACCTTTATGACAAATACTATGCAAGTAGACAATATTGGCATATAGATTTATTGTAGAGGAGAAAAATCTTCCCCAGTCAATCTCATCCCAATTTATTTCACATTCTCTCTCATGTGGAGGTTTTTCTACACACGTTTTCCTACGGGAGATATTAAGGTGCTATTTTCTGTAAAGCTGCTTTGAAACTATATTTGTTTTGAAAAGCGCTATACAAATAAAACTGAGCTGATTTAGTGTGTCAGATAAACAGCTCTTCTAGGAAAGATGCAATGGCCCTTAGTGATTTGCCAACTAAAATGTTATATATGAACAAGATACAGTGAGAAGAAATATACATCTGCCATCCCATGACCCTTTGGCTTATCCCTACAGGGATTAATAAACTCAACTCAGTATTAATATAAACAATTCAGCTTTGATCCAAACAGTGCATGCAATCTATAATACATCATGTCTTTATCAGTATATACTGTATGTTCCCTGGGAATAAACACCATTGACCTTTGGGTTGCTAACACAATGCTCTACCAGTTGAGCTAAAGAACACATCTACTCAAAGTTTACCTAACAGGACCAATGTATTTACCACATGGGTTTACTTAATAAAAGCCATAGACTTAAAGACACACTGTCAGAAAAAATTAACAAAAAATTGTCCCTAGCTGTCACTGGGGCGATGAAACCTTTCCCTTTCCAAACGTACACCTAAAAGGGTTTTATAATAGTTCCTCAGAAGTAGAGGTCTTCTTGGGTTCAAAGAAATATACATGATCCGAAATTACCCAAATCACTTTTTACCCAAACCCGATGTGCATAAATCTTTATTTTTTTTAAGAAAGACCCAAGGTAACCACTAAAATGTAACGGAAATGTACTTGCCAGGTGATGTTGCAAGCGCTTTGGGCAAACAGAGGGGTTGGAAAAGGAGTTAGATAGTTTGGGTCTTCTCGGGTCCTTTCAACAAAACACATTAATTTTTAAGTACCAGAGACCTGAGGCCACTAATGGTGCTTTACCATTGCATAGAACCCCACGGTTTGGTTTGGGTCAGCTCACCTCACTTTGGCTTGGTTAGCTTTTCCATCGAGTTTAGTAACACTTAGCAGTGGGAGGGATTATAGGCGTGTCGTTATATTTGCTCTGCCTGCTGCTGTATCATACAAGTGAGAGTGTTTTAGAATGCTAAACATCTCCATACATTCATTTATTTCTCAGTCCAAAATTGACCACCAGAAAGATGTTTGCGCATTGTGTTTAACACTACCTCTGTGTCACATGACAGTTTCTGTACAAAAGCCGGTGGCGTCAGCCGACACACTCGGCTTAGCCTCATTTAAGTTGCATATACACATATTATGCGCATGTGCGTTGCAAATGTGCCACTACAAACTGCAAGTCCGGAAAAAAACTGGTATGGTGTTCCTGGTTCTCAACCTGTGGATGTTTTGCATCACTACAAGGGAGTTTGGGAACTTATAGCAGAGCACAGATGACAACATTTTTGCTCAAGACAGCGCAAGCTAGCATGAAGGTAAAGCTAATCTTTACATTACAGCGAAGACGCTGGTAGTGACGATTCTCTCAGACCAATCAGTGATCTACTGTGGTTTCACGTCACGTTTGGTATCAGCTCAGATCGCTTGGAAACCCAACTGAGATGGTACTAAAAAAAGTATTGGGTACTACATACTGCACCCAATGGAAAAGCTCCCATAAGTAAGCTGACCCGACCCAAACTAAACCAAACTGTGGGGTGCTATGCAATGGAAAAGTGCCATACCCAACCCGTCTCCGAGGCATGCGCAAAACCTTTAGACACAAACACCTTTGGGTTTTGGGTGTGACCTCTGATTTTTGGATCTAAAGTAAGCGACCCCTGGAGAGCTCTACTCAGAAGTACATACAATATTGGTACCAAAGAGTGCATATTAGTACCTCAAAGGTACACATTGGTACCAAATGTATATATATATCTGTACCTAAATGGTACATATTAGCAACCATTCAGGGTACTACCCTAGTGACATCTTGGGACCATTTTTTTCTGACAGCACAATGAAATAAAAATGTTGCACATACAGTTTTGTGAGTGGCCCATGAATATACAGAAATAAATGAACTATTAATGACAAGGACAAAAGGTTGTAGAAAAATACGGAAAAACAGACATGTTCAATTGATAGCAATAGCCCCCACAAGACCAGACTTCTTGATATAACACCTAATATTATCTGCTTGCAATGACAGTGGCATGAAGGGAAAGAGCCTATTATAAGTAAATCAACACCAGGAGTGAGGTGAGATAAAGACATAAGAGATGAGGGTGCAGCTGAACTCTCTTCAGACACTCTACAGGGGTCTGTCATTACCATCCACAAGAAAATTTGCAAATCAGATCTTGTTAATTGTTACTTTTAGACCGCAATGGATAAAAAGTTTTAACTCACTTAGAAGTCTCATCTGAGTATTTAGTATTGAGTATATCATAGTAATCATATATATTAGTGATGCACCAATGTATCTGCCAATTTTTGATGAATTTTAAACCATCGGCATATCGGCAATAGCACGAGAAAGGCCGATACCGATTGTTTATTAATTAACTGCATAAAGAAAGCCATTATATGTAAAAACAAAAAAAAAGAGTTAATATTGTTAATAAAATAAATGCTGAATAGCAAAAACCACCTTTGAAGGTTGTCATGCTGTCTTGTTATATTTGTTTTAGCTTATTTTGTGCCTCTCTTATTAGGTTGGTCAGTTGAATGTTAATTAGATAAAATCCATGTTCAGTAAAATAATTTGATGCAGAAATAAACTAGCTAATAGACCAACTGTATAGTATTGTATACAAGTGTTTAATATCAGTATCGGACAGAAGTTGTCTGTTTAAATCTGTATCTGTATTGGCCCAAAAAAATCCTATCGGTGCATCCCTAATATATATAATTTATTTTTTGTAGAGAAAACTCAGCAATGCCTCAAACTATGCTCAGATTTGTCAAACATTCGTACTTCACAATACCAAATGTGCTCCTGGATAGCACAGTGGTAGAGCATTGCATTATTAGAAAGATCATGAATTTGAACCGGGTGTGCCTCATACATCCTGAAAAGTGAAGCTGCTGGTTTTTTGATCGCCCACTGGTGGCTGGATGCAGTCATAAAGTCATAAAAGTCATAAACCCCACCCTCTTCATGCAAACGACCGGGACTTTGGGTCAAAATAAAAAATTAAATTAAACTTCCAATACAATTTTCAGAAAGATGGTTTTGGTCCTCAGCTTCTTTGAGCTGGACTGTCGGAGCTTTAGGAAAAAAAAATGAAGATATAACTAACTATTATTTTTCATACTGCGGCTCCGTCTACAGGCTTCTTAAACGATGCCTTCCGCGCATAACCTGGCTCCAAATTGACGTTTTTGCATAATATGTCAGCGCCCATCGTCGCATATTTTATGTTTAGTTCATTACAATGGAAGGAAGCGACATCGATTTTCCATCTTTCTTACAGTCTATGATTTAAACCCAAGTGAACACACAAACTGATAAACTTGCTTAAGATAAAAGCGTCTGCGAAATGCATACATGAAAATGATCTGTGTTATGCTATCCATATATTTTATAGCTCTTAGAATACATGTGAACATAGATACCTGAGACATAATCAAGGTGCAGTAAATGTTTCCTTTTAAAGAAAAGAAGATAATGGTGAAAAGTAATTGAGTTTTTAAGGTGGCACAGGGAATTTGAAGCTATATTAGAGAGAGATTCACATTTGATCTGTTTTACCAACGCATGATTGCCCAATCTATACTATATTTGAAATGCAGCAATTTCAAAAGCATTCATTTACAAATGTGAACTCTTTTACACGTTTGCATTATCACACCGTTTTAACTCCAGCAAGGTCTCTAGAAAACTTCTCAAAGTAAAAATCACACTTTCCTCTAATAATTCCAGACACCATACCGTGTCACATCCCACCCACAATCCTCTGGGGCTACAAGACACTTATGGAAAGTGTCTGTAGGAACACAACAACTCATGAACTGATTAAAAAAGAAAGGAAAATACCCTGATAACTACATCACTGCATTTTAACTAACGAATGCATAAATAGGATTAGCAGATACGGTTTACTGCACACTGGTTGTTATTTCATAGAAATGAACTGTCACAGGTTTGTAAAAACAGTTTTAACTGTTGACTTAGTGTATTGTACGAGCTGTAACATCTATGTGGATCAAAGCTATTTAAGCACCATGGTAACTAGTAGAAAATAATAAAAAATAGTCAATTTCATGTCAAATCCCAGCAAGCAATAGCCGTCATTTCACTCTCAACCAGACCCAATACACAGCAGTCCAGATATGAGTAATCCACTTCTAGACAAAAATAAACTTGAATTTGGTTACATATTGTTTCTGCCAAAACAATTTGTGAGATGTATGATATTCCATCATTTAAGAAAAGTCAACAGTGATTAAAATGTGTTTTTTTTTTTGGGGGGGGGGGGTATTTTTTGTGTTAGACATTTGTTAAATTTCCACTTGTTTTGGCCTAGACATCTGGGCATACCTGTCAACATTGGGATTTTAAAATAAGGGAACTACTGGTGTTGACAGGTATGCATCAGTGCTGTGTTTGGATGTCTATTAGACTTATTTTAAATACAAAATAGCTCTCTGGGCGTTTTGGCATGAAATATGGTGCTTGATACATCTGTTAACATGACTGCATACAATAATTTATAATGTTTGATACATTTTCCCATTAATCTGTATATTCAGATTATAGCGTGCAGTTCAAATGGAGAGATAAAGGGACAGGGCACAAATGGAAAGATAAAGGGATGGGGCAAAAGATAGAAATTGTATATTGCATATGGTAATGTGTGTGTGTGTGTGTGTGTGTGTGTGTGTGTGTGTGTGTGTGTGTGTGTGTGTGTGTGTGTGTGTGTGTGTGTGTGTGTGTGTGTGTGTGTGTGTGTGTGCGTGCGTGCGTGCATGTGTGTGTGTGTGTGTGTGTGTGTGTGTGTGTGCTCGATCGGCAGTGAAATTCTACTAAATTATTTGATAGAGACACTTGAATGCAGGATATGAAAATTATCATGCCTTAAATATTTTAACATATAAGAAAAAAATGTGAAGCACAGAGAGTAAAATCAAAAGAGATATGGCTGAAACTCTCTGCATGATGTTCTCATGCAGATTTCAATGCTATGTTCACTAAGAATGTGTTATGAACTTGCTCTCTTAATCTCAAAGTAAATACACGCCAGACTATGAGAAAACTGTTGTAACTGCATGACATATTCAACAATTAGCACCGCTTGGCTTTTTGTGTAGTGGTGATACTCGAACTATGAACTATGTAATATATATATATATATATATATATATATATATATATATATATATATATATATATATATATATACATACATATATATACATACATACATATATACATATTTTTTTTGTGTGCACAACAGTTTATAATCAACACACAAACATGCACACAGATTACCTCACTGTCACATTAATTTTGTAACTGCATCGTGTTTACCCATCTTGAATGTTAATCACACTACGTTATGTTTTAAATGTGCCATAGAATGTAAAACTGTATTTACCAAGGCATAGATGAGTAATAAGAGCTCGGTTCATGGTAATGACATATTGTGAGCGTTAAACACAATTGTATCCTCCTTCTTATGTAAACTTTTGTGCATGCAAAAGACTTCTGGAAAACAGGCCAGTGTCAACATAACACCAACTGTGACATTACACATGAGATGTACGCCCAACATTAAAGGTAACTCCTTAAATAACACATTAAATTAAGAACAATGTTGTTACAATTCTAAAAACAAAGTTGTGACTGCTAAGTTAACGTTATATGATAGTTAAAGGAAAAGTCTATCCATTTTTCATATTAAACTATATTATTACCTTAACTAAGAAGAGTTGATACATCCCTCTATCATCTTAGTGCGTGCACGTTAGCGCTGGAGCGTGCTGCGACACTTTGATAGCATTTAGCTTAGCCCCATTCATTCAATGGTACCAAACAGAGATAAAGTTAGAAGTGACCAAACACATCAACGTTTTTCCTATTTAAGACGAGTAGTTATACGAGCTAGTATGGTGGCATAAAATAAAACATAGCACTTTTCTAAGCGGATTTAAAAGAGGAACTATATTGTATGGCGGAACAGCACTTTTGGTAGTACTTCGACTCAGCGCAGTAACACTCTCTCTCTCCCATTATGAGAGGGAGAAGGGGAGCGGATTTTTCAGGCGAGTCGAAATACTCCCAAAAGTGCTATTCCGCCATACAATATAGTTCCTCTTTTAAATCCGCTTAGAAAAGCGCTACATTTTATTTTGTACCACCAAACTTGCTCGTATAACTACTCGTCTTAAATAGGAAAAACGTTGATGTGTTTGGTCACTTCTAACTTTATCTCTGTTTGGTATACCATTGAATGAATGGGGCTAAGCTAAATGCTATCGAAGTGTCGCAACGCGCCACAGCGCTTACGTGCACGCACTAAGATGATAGAGGGATGTATCAACTCTTCTTAGTTAACGTAATAACATAGTTTAATATGGAAAATGGAAAGACTATTCCTTTAATGCTATATGCTAACGTTAAGGCTAAAGTTCTACTTTTTGAGTTACAGTCACGTTTGCAGTCCATACTGAAAAAAACACAAATTTACCACTCAGAAATGTCCATTAACAATCTCCAAACAATTAATTATTCCTCAAATTTTGTATCTTCATCTGATACCGACTAAAACAAAGTTTGTTTACACGCACACACACACACACGCACGCACGCACACACACAGAGAGAGCTACTGAACTGAACTGCTCTGAGAAACAGCCAATCAGAGCAGAGCTCAACATTATTATTCATGACCCTTTCAAATAAGGTTATAATAGACCATTTCATTATAAAGGCAAATCCTATTATACATAGACATGTAAAACTATCTCTAAAACTATACCTTAAAAATAAAGCAACATACTTTCTATGTAGATATCAGAGAACAATATAACAGATTATTTAATGTATTATTTGCCACCTTTAAAATCTATGTTTGCCTATTTGAAATCGCTTTGAAAATCTTGTAATTCCTCATGCAATCCCACATGTTTACATTGAATTTCTAACAAGTTTATAGCATTGTATCGCGCTTGTTAGCAGCTTTGTCTCTAATAGAAACATCAGCTTCAGTTAATTCATTGATGTTTTCATTTCACTGATTATAGAAGAATAGTGTGAGGTATAACAATGTCAGTGACACAAAACTGAAAAAGCTGCTTCTTTGCATACTTTTTTATTTAAATTATTAATTTATTTAAATGAGTGGAATCTAAGACGCACATTTACTGCATACAGTACCAAAAACAACCAGAGGGGGCACTGTTTACTTTCAAGTCAAACGTTCTGACTTGACAGAGCTGTTGTCTCAATTGTGATCTTCAAGATAAAATTATTTAAACTTAAGATTGAGAAAATCGCTCTCTATCTGCCATATTGTCTTCCTTTCCACCTGCTCTCATGTCGATCTGTCAGTTTTAAAAATGGATTTAATTTCGGTGCCCTCAGGCAAAATCATGCTGTTGAAGTTCTCCAGTTATGAACGAATTCTTAAATATAACATCTGCAACAAACACAGACATGAGGCAATATCTCACATTCAGTATTGAGAGGAGCTAGGCTTGAAGTTCAATGTTGTTATAAATGTAAATAAATTCTTCAACTTAACACCAAATCAAATCCTGCAGAATTGAATTTAAAGGGATGGTTTCCCGGACAGAGATTATCTTAAGACAGGACTAGGCCTTAGTTTAATTAGGAAATATAACTAGTTTTAACAAACATACCTTACTTGGGTGCATTTTGGGGCTAAACAAAGGGCAATGATGATATGTCAGTGCAAGTTGTTCTCCGCTTGGACAGTTCTTACATTTATTTTAGTCTAGGACTAGTCTAATCCCTGTCCGTGAAACCACCCGAAAATGTAGTGTAAGTAAACTGCAGTTAGATTAGATTTAAGATGTATTACTTTGTCTCTCAAAGACTGAATAAACAAAGATTAAATCAAGACAATTACTCCAGATATAATTTTGCATTTATGCTTACAAAGTTTTTAAACTGTATATATATACAGTAGAGAGAGAGAGAGAGAGAGAGAGAGAGAGAGAGAGAGAGAGAGAGAGAGAGAGAGAGAGAGAGAGAGAGAGAGAGAGAGAGAGAGAGAGGCGGTAACAGAGTATACGGACTATGATGAAGGCACCCGGTTGCCAGCATCTTATCCGTCCTTCCCCTTCAGACTTCATTATCTCAGCACTGACTGATGTGATGGAGCTTTGGCTGAAGTGTCACTAACACACAGGGTTGAAATGTCTCTTTACCCACTTACCCATGATGCAGTTCACACTTGGCTTGGCATTGTTATTGCACTGTAACCGTATAGGTGCTTCTCACTGCTGTGGTGTGAATTGGCGGTAGCGAGCCAGGAAAGATGAAATAAGTCATCCTTGATCAGAAAAAGAAAATTAAAGTTTCAGGCGCTCACAAGCGTCAAGAATTCCCATAGTGCGGTGTGTTATTTCATAGGCTCTTGAACTTTCTCACTTATAGAATAAGTATATACCATCTCTATTTCTTTCTCTCTCTGTTGCTATTATGACTGTCTGTCAGGATGGCTTCTTAATGACTGACATTTTTCTTTCTGGCACTGTTTAAGAACCCAGCAGGGTGCTTGTCTGTCTACTGAATGCCTACTAAAGCAACTTCTCAACCAGTGACAGTAGTGTATCACCTTACCATGTCAGTACCACTGTAAAGTCATGCGGTCAGGTGATACATTTTTTAAATGGAAACCGGGGACATTTCTTGCTCAGCAGATAACGTGCCATTCCCAATGTTGTATCCATGAATAAAATGGGTACAGTTTAGGTATTATAAATTTGAACTACTATACATAATTTATACCACAGGTCTGTTAAATGCTTTATTCTGATTGGTTGAGAAATGTTAAACGGGTATACATTATGTTTAGATAAACACACACCTGACCTATCAAAAGAGCAATGTCTGTGGTAACTGTGGTATAAGCGTAATAATTTGACTTTGGTCCTTTGAATTAGCAATAAGGTACGAGAGGCTGTGCTGTATCGTGAATAAGTAATGGCTGATGGGCGTTGTTATGACGTTTTATCGTGAATAAAGCACAGCTATTGACCAAACAGAATCAAGGATTTGAACTAACCGTTTTATAAATGAAAATAAGTCACACCCATGGGGTAACTGCTTTGCATCGTGTTGCATCACCACCTTGAATTATTGAAATATTTTTTAATTATTCAAAGGACCGGAGTCAATTATTCCCTTGATTAACAATGCAAGATCAAAAGCTGCATTATGGCCCTTTAAAACAAAATACACAGATCAAAATTGAGGGCACATTGTACTTTTGCTCTAACAATTTACTGTACCTGCATTACAGAATTGCTTAAGCTAAGACTTTAATTTCTGTACAGAAATAGAATGCGTTTGCAGATTTGGTTTTTGTTTATTTTGGGTAAATATCCACCTTATTCACTCTTTTTTATCCACTGTGCCCTAAAGCTTCCAGAGTTGTTATTTACCACTAATGAACTGAATAAATCATTCAGACTCTAGATTTGCAAAGCGATTCAGACTGTTGGCAATACATTTAGCAAACTAACTTAAAAATAATCGCCTCAAAAGAGTGATTTGTGAAATGAGCATCCCAAATCAGAAAAGGGGATTTTCACGCACAACCATTTCTAGGATTTACAAAGAATGTTTTGAAAAGGGAAAACATCCAGTTTGCGGCAGTCCTGTAAGCGAAAATGCCGTTTTGATTCTAGAGGTCAGAGGAGAATGGGCCGACTGATTCAAGCTAACAGAAGAGGAACTTTGACTGAAATAACCACTCGTTACAACCAAGGTATGCAGCAAAGCATTTGAGAAGCCACAACACGCACAACCTTGAGGCGGATGGGCTACAACAGCAGAAGACCCCACCGGGTACCACTCATCTCATACTACAAATAGTAAAAAGAGGCTACAATTTGCACGAGCTCACCAAAATTGGAGAGTTGAAGACTGGAAA
This sequence comes from Paramisgurnus dabryanus, assembly GCF_030506205.2. Classification (NCBI taxonomy): domain Eukaryota; kingdom Metazoa; phylum Chordata; class Actinopteri; order Cypriniformes; family Cobitidae; genus Paramisgurnus; species Paramisgurnus dabryanus. The sequence goes on along the minus strand of NC_133337.1, from coordinate 43,588,419 downwards.
AATGTTGCCTGGTCTGATGAGTCTCGATTTCTGTTGAGACATTCAGATGGTAGAGTCAGAATATGATGTAAACAGAATGAGAACATGGATCCATCATGCCTTGTTACCACTATGCAGGCTGCTGGTGGTGGTGTAATGGTGTGGGGGATGTTTTCTTTGCACACTTTAGGCCCCTTAGTGCCAATTTGGCTTCGTTTAAATGCCACGGTCTACCTAAGCATTGTTTCTGACCATGTCCATCCCTTTATGACCACCATGTACTCATCCTCTGATGGCTACTTCCAGCAGGATAATGCACCATGTCACAAAGCTCGAATCATTTCAAATTGGTTTTTTGAACATGACAATGAGTTCACTGTAGTAAAATGGCCCCCACAGTCACCAGATCTCAACTCAATAGAGCATCTTTGGGATGTGGTGGAATGGGAGCTTCGTGCCCTGCATATGCATCCTACAAATCTCCATCAGCTGCAAGATAGTATCCTATTAATATGGGCCAACATTTGTAAAGAATGCTTTCAGCACCTTGTTGAATCAATGCCACGTAGAATTAAGGCAGTTCTGAATGTGTATGGTTTTCCTAATAATCCTTTAGGTGAGTGTATGTGATGCCACTAATGTATTTTATTTCTTATTAACATTAAAGGTATAGTTCACCCAAAAATAAAAAATCTGGCATCGTTTACTCAACCTTAACCTGTATGAGTTTTGTTATTCTGTTGAATACAAAATAACATTTGTTTTGCTAAATGATGGTAACCACACAGTTGATGGCATCCAATGACTTTTATAGTAGAAAAAATACTATCAAAAGATATATTGCTAAATGATGGTAACCACACAGTTGACGACACCCATTGAAAAATATATAAAATAAATATAACACGTAAAAATATAAAAAGAAAGTGAAATAAATCCATGTCACCAGATATTTTTCCCCGACTGAATGAAATAAGGAGACCATGTCTCTAAAAATCATTGCTTTATTCCAACTTATTCAATACAGCATCCTCTTGTGAGTCAGACCTCAGCCCCTGAGGATTCATCAGTAGCTCGGAAGAAATTATAAGCACCCTAGATCTATAAAAAAAGGCCACTGGACTGATTCCAGAGTCTGGCAGATATAATGATGAAATTCAAATATACAGTAACAGCATGATATTTCATTCTACCATAATAAGTAAAGTCATGGCAAATCCTTATTTAACTCCTTATGAAATACTTGGTTTAACCAAATGCTTTATTTGTGTTATTAAAGAGATACTTCAGCCAAATTTCAAATTGCCCCATGATGTACAGTACTCACCCTCAAGCAATCCGAGATACACATTTCCATAATCTTTCAGAAGAGCACATTTGGAGTTATTTTAGTAAATGTCCTTACTCTTCCAAGCCTTATAATGGTAGAAAACAGGGATCAGGAAACATCTTCTGAATTTAAAGCCCCAAAAACTGCATTCATGCTTCACAGAGGTAATCCACACGGCTGCAGAAGACCTTTATTAACCCCTTAGAGCTGTCTGGATTACTTTTGTGAAGGATGGATGGGCTTCAGTTGTTGTTTTCTGATCCCTGTTTTCTACAATTATTAACTTGAAAAACCAAGGAAGTTTAATAAAATAACTCAAAATGTTTTACTCTGAAAGATGATGGGATAACTTTGATATTTGGTTGGAGTATCACTTTAATGTGCAACTATACTTCAAAATTAAGATGCTTAATGATGCCTGAATGGTTATTTGAGAAACCAACAGTGGTTCTTCCATGGCATCACTGTGGGGAACATGTTTACTCTTTCCCCACCAGCTTTTTTTTAAGTTGCCAGCCAGCGGCAACATTTTCATTATTTTCACAAAAGTTTAATGCATTCAAGAAAATGTTTATCTATAAATTAAGAGTTTGGTTCCAAAATGAGTTACTGCCAAAATCAGCATTGCATCCAATCATTGTTAAAAAGTAAATTCTTAATTTTACACAAAATACAATATTCGCCTTATAATTCTGTCATCTTTTTTCCCTTTTTCCCAAAACACAATAAAAACCACTCCTCCTTTTCTGCAGAATGCAATAAATCCGCTTAACCAATCACAGCGCACCATTAAACGCATTGTAAACAACAATGGCGGCACGTTGAATACACGGAATCCTAGTTTTCCTCATATTGTACTTCTTGATCAATAAACAAACAAAAACAAAATAATACTTTGATGGCATTGATAAACCTGTGGTGGTTTTCTGTGATGGGAAAGAAACGTAAGGCATCAACATCTTATAATTTACGTGAGAGGCACTTGGGAGATGGAAAAAGCTGGTTGCTTGTTCACCTGACGGTACCAAGCTTCTGTCATGCTAACACATTGACCCCAGAGGATCATATGAAAAACTTTACATTATTTTACTCAAAGTCAACGAAAATCGAGCAGGACCAAAAAGATTTTACAGCTGATCGCTGTCAAAAAAATTCAGTGATGCCGTCCCAAGAATAACAGCAGCAATAACAGTGTTCTATTATGACAAAGTAAGTGTTTTGATTAAAGCCATTAATGTTTATTTTTTAATCAGTGTATACCAATAGTCAACTAAATGAATATAACATGGCAAAGATGAATGCACATTTATATATTGATTCAATAGATTTATAGCATTTTGAAAAAAAAAACTTTTTTATTGAATTTTGTGGAAAAAATAATCAGTTTTTATAATAAATCTTTGAAAATCAAATGATGGATTTGATTTTTTTATGTGTTTATTGCCTGAAGATGCTATGTGAAAGTTTGTTATAGAAAATAGTGGTTTTCATCTGGTAACTTTCTTGGTATAGAAAACACATTTATTTGCCCTAGGGTGATACTTCCGAGTTTTATAAGTTGCCACCCGGTGGATAATAGTATTATGGATTGCCAAAAACACTCATCATTGGCAGGGAAGCATTTTTTCTCTTAATTGATGAGTTAACTCTTAATTGACGAGCCTAGCCACCTCCCTAGTGCAATGAAATGGCAAAGTTCCACGGGATAGTTATGGAATTTTTTAACCCTATATCACTGCTATGCATCATTGATACATACTTTCTTCCCTTCTTTAAAAAATAAATAAATAAATCAACTTATTGGTGCCTACAGTGATATGCTTTGATAGTTGTAGTAACAACACCGATGCTATGCTCTAAATATTTCACGAATGAACAGTGACCTTTTTCTGATCCGATCATTTAAAGGAAACTAATTAGCATATTTTACTAAGGCCAGTTATTTTCTCCCCTCTGTCTTTCCATCATTTATCGTCTCTCGGGTAACTGCTGGGGAGAGCTGAGCTTCACAAATTAGCGGTGCGAGCTAGAAGACTCAATTACCTGGATAAGGTCTTGTGTTGCATTTTGCCTATGACACTAACGCTCTCACCCTACAGAGAACACAGCATGGATGAGATGGGGGCTGTGGACGCCGTGTGGCGATGGAAGACATTTGCTGGGAAGTAGAGAGAAGCCAAGAGCTAGTACGTTGAGGAGATGTGAAAACAGGTGATGACATGTGGAGGTTTTAATGACTACTCCATCAAACAAGGTTTCAGTTATTACCCGCAATGCCTCACAGGGGACAGTGGCAGGTTTTTCCCTCATTAGGCCTAAAACTTCCTGCACACTTGCAGCCTTCACTGTATGACACGGTACAGTCTGCTCTGCTTGAGAATTATCCGGAATATCAAGGAAGTCGGCTTATCTCCCTGAAGGTATCTAGATCTTGTTTAGATGTTCCTCTGTCAATTTCATGTCTTACCATCACTATATCAGATTGGATTGGACCGGGATCAAGATGAATGACTTTAAATAGCAGTGATGAAGCCATATATTCTGCTATTTTGAGAATACTGTCAAGTTTAATTTCAATCACTTATTGCACTTTAATTTCAAAGATATCAAGGTAATATTTTGACAGAAAGCTTTTACATTATGTTGAATGATTTTATGTAGAAAACAGTAAATCACACACACACACACACACACACACACACACACACACACACACACACACACACACACACACACACACACACACGCAAAAAAAACTTTTGCTGGGTTTTCAAATGCAGAGTCACATATATGACAGTTCATCTCTCATCATAATACAACAGGTGTCCTAGCTGAATACTTACAAATGTAGATTCTCACATTAACTATGAACATGTCCCATGGACAACTGTAAATTTTCCAAAATACAGTACTTTACAGTATGTACTGTTTGTTCATTTCACATTTTCAGGGTTCCCACACCTTAGTTAACTTCAAATTCAAAGACCTTTCAGGGACTTTCCATGTCCAATACCCTCAAATTTAAGGACTAAATTTCAAGTGAGAGCAAGGTAACATCGTGTTACCTTTTAAGATACATTGTTACAGTTCCCTTTCTAGGGAACTGACGCTGCGTCACTGCGGTGACACTTTGAGGATGCCTCCAGGGGTTAGGGGGCAGGAAGTATGGCAAGAGAGATGTAGCGTCTCGTTACCTTCTCAGAGAACAACAGTTACATACGTAACCCGAGACGTTTTCATTTGTCAAACACAAATATGCAAAAAAGCTTTTTGGTATGAATCAACATTCGCATACAGAAGATATAAGCATTTAAAGCGAACAGTATAGCACGTGTGCTTGAAAAGTCTATAATTTTTATGACATTATCCTACTCTACACAGGGAATAGCATGGATTTTTTTCCAGATAACTTCTTGCATAAAATAGATTCAAGCACTTTCAATGACCTGTATCTATAAATGTATATTTTCTAAAACTTCCCAGGGCCAAGGATTTCAAGGACCTGTGGGAATCCTCCATTTTGTGCCAGATTTACAGTACAAAAAGCGCCAAAGGGAGTGCTATCTGCGGGTTATTTAATAAAAGGCGCAAATTAAATAACACATACACAACTGATTTCTATCTACTAAGAGATAAACTAAATTAGTCCAGGTTGCAAATAAGCAGAGCTGATGAAGTGCGGGTGATCCACTGACGCCTAATGCAGTTAAAGGGGTCATATTATAGGGCTAAAAAGCACATTACTTTGTGTATTTGGTGTAATACAATGTGTTCGTGTGGTTTATGGTAAAAAAAAAACATTATTTTCCACATACCATACATTTTTTTAGCACCTCTAAGTCCCGCCCATCTGAAACAGGTTTTTTGGTACAAAGCTCATCGTTGTGAGAAAGCGCGGTGTCAACGGGTGTGAACTGATTGGCCAGCTATCCAGTGAGTTGTGATTGGATGAATACCTCAGTAACGTAATCGGAAATATGACGCTCCTTGCCAAGTTTTGGAAGATGAGCTCCCAAAACAATAGTGAAAGCCACGAGATACTATCGTATTTACTACTACCTTATCAACACGAGCCTAAATCGGACCCAGAAAACACGGATGGCTAAGCCAATCGATCAACTTTACCAGCGCGATGTGACCAGAACGTAACAGATGGTAAGGTAAGGATACTAAAACATAAACCATGTTTGCATTTGTGAACGTAGAAACAACAAACAAGCACTAATCTGCACTTCTCAAATCTCGCGTTTGGATCATCATTAGGAAATGCATTAAAACACAGGCGCGTCTCTGCACCAAACTCGTCTTTGAATCGTCAGTGAGGAAATGTATTAAATGTGAAAACATCGGCTACTTACAGGATGTCAGTGTCGTTGCAAAGTTACAATTGCTCCACTTTTTAGACGAAGCCTTTTTATACATCCAGCGGTTGTACTCCGTGATGTTTAGAAAGTAATCCTCCTTAAAATGTGCAGCACACAATCGAACATTTGGGCTGTACTGTTCTGAAACAGTGTTGTAAATAAAACCTAACCACTGGTTTCTTAATGTTTACTCTGTTGGAATGCCAACCAAAGTTGTTTTGCAACGAAACACAGCGTCTGCTCGACATGGCGGAAACAACAATACTACAGCGTGATTGAAAGTTACACCCTCTATCTTTGCGTATATGAGGACGGTGTTATGAAAATGTTCAAACCAGTATGACGTCTAACTGCATGGGCGTGTTAAACGAGCCGTTTTAGGTGGGCGTGGATGAGACTTCACGTTTAAAAAGAATATCTCTTTGGATTTGAAACTTTAATTTTTGCAACTTCACAGATCTTTTATGTGCCCAGACATCATTTAACACTCTAAAAACAAAGGAAAACATGCAATCTGACAATTTGACCCCTTTAAGTCCAGCACCACAGACATCACAGCTAAAAATTCAGCTAACAAAACCATAGGACACATAACTAATAAGACAAAAAACTAATCACACAAAAAATATTTTAGACATTTTACTTACGTGATTGTTGATTTATTTAGTCCAGTAAAAAAGGTTATGTTCTTCAAGGCAGGTTTGCAGGTTTTGTAAGTTAACGGCCAGGAAAACAAGTCTACAATTCACTCTTAGAACGAATGTGTTAAAAACAACACATTAGTGTTAATTCTGGGACGACACACTAAATGCGTTGTCCCAGAATCCACCCATCACTGTGTTATTATTGAAACAACACATTTTGTGTTAATTTTAAAACGACTTTTATTTTAACAAAAAATCAACATAAAATTACACATAATGTGTTAAAAGCTTACTGCACAAAGATGTGTAAAAAATTAACACATCCTTTCTAAGAGTGTTTATAACCATTGCAGGGTTCAACAATAGGACTTTTTAGTTGTGTAGATGTGGTTTTAAAGAGAAAAGACATGTACAGGTATATTTTATTAGACTAATAAACTGATGTTGTAATATTACAACCGAGGGTTTTACAGGGTTAAAAGAACTGGAAGACAAAAAAGGTTTATGAAAAAGCCTGGTATTGTGTGACTTCTCCTAGTGACTCCCGTTTTATTTCCTCCAGCAAATAAAAAATAACATAGCTTGGCAAACAATATTTTTGAGTATGTTCCTATGGCATTCCAATTAAACTGTTAATGTGCGAAAAAAAATTATCTGCCTTGTACAATGCGCTTTCTGATCTCTGATGCCTCCTCCTATGAGCAACAATTGCAGCCATTTAAGAGCTGAAATTATTTAAGACAAACTTTTTCGACATTAAATAATGCCACAAATACCAATAATATCTCATGCTCAAAAATTAGTAATTCACGTTGCGTAAATCATTTAAAGCACACTTATTTCATAAAAACAACATTATTTTGTGCATTTGGTATAATATAATGTGTTCGCATGGTTAATGGTTAAAAAACACACATTATTTTCCAAATACTGTAATTTTTTGTAGCTCCAGATTTCATTCTCTTCCTGAAATGCGTGTATTTGAAAAGCTCTGTGTCCCTGAAAGGTTGGCCAGATAATCTGTATCGATAATATAATAAAAAAATAATCGTTGTGATTGGTCTGAATACCTGTGACGTCAGCCGGAAATGTGATGCTCCTTACCATGTTTGAAAGATTCGTGCACAATGCTTACAGGAATTAACTTACAAGCTGTGAGTCTGAAGCGGGAGGAATTCTGATAATGTCGGTCTTGTCTACATCACCAATCCTAGGAAGTAAACTGTTGCCTACCTGTACAATCCGTGTGTTTGTTGTAGTCCAAGAAAAGAGATTTACATTGGAGATGATAACTCGCGTCATTGTTTACTTTGGTGTATGCACCTTTTGCATATCGTTGACATGTAATACACACCTACACACCAAATATAAAATCATGAATCGAACCATTGGTGCTCTTTAAATACTCTCCTCCCATTAATTTTGTGTCTGCAAGGGAAACTCCTAGAAATGCATATGATTATCCGCTGCGTGTCTTTAGTAAATCGTTATTTAACTCCAAAAATGATGGTTTGCGGCTTTGCGCTGGCACAAGCTGTTAGTAAATCTGGCAAATAATCTCTTGATGTCAGTACTGGCAACGGCCATTAAAAAAATCCACCTGTTTATGTCAATTTTTTATTATCTAATCTTTCAAAGCTCATATTTTGACGCAAAGACAGCTACTGGTGATCTTTATGTTGAGTTTCGATTTATCAAGCAGAGCAGAACAGAAAAAAACATCGACTATCGCAATCTTAAACCATTTGTGATATGCCGGCTGGTGTCTGTGGTTCTGAAACGTTTGTCGTGTCTAGCAGGTGCAAGTGTCTCAAATGATTATAAGGCCATCTGTTAAGGAATTATGACTGAAGAGAAAACCACTGCTATAACACTTGAGATGCATTATTGAGTCTATAGGCAGCCGCAAGTGATGTTTGTGTAAATTGAATTTGTCCTGATGTTGAACGTGAATTTGTCTTGGCGTGAAGGTGATGCACCTACAGTAAATCATTATTGTATGCTTATCTTTTGCACCTCTATGCAAACTGAGTTATCCAAATATACAAGCACACACATATGTGTGTGTTTCATTGTATTGAGGGCATTTTACAAAATAAATACCAGACTGCAAGCACGCGCGCGCACACACACATAAACACATAAACAGTTTCATTCAAGTGTCATCTGATATCATTTTCCAACCTTTTGAATGTTTCCAGTGCAATAGCAATGTTAATAATATTTCCAAAGTGTTTGGAGATTATGTTAAGATGGAGAAGAGTGTTTTGGATGAAATGAATACAAGTCATTGTGACCATAAAGAATACTTCATTCTCCTCAACAGAGATTCACAATGTCACTTGAAGTCAAAGGCATAACCTTCCCATCAATGCATATAATGGGAGTAATAATCCACAGATTTAACAGAGAGGCTATTCATTAGAGAACAAAACACACTGTACTCGGAACTGCGTTAAGTGCATAACAAGTACCGATACGGCCTTTTACGCTTTCCCCGTAAAAGTACTGAACGTGTGGTATTGAATAATGAATTGAAATCTAATAAGAGATGGAACCGACTCGCTTCTCATTTAGTTAATGATTATGAAAAGGTGTCATATTAAAAGGATATTTTCATCATCTTTGATATATGAAATAATAATTTATTAACTTCAGAGCTCAAAATGTCCTCCACACTCAATAAAGTCTATTTATTGAAACTAGGCTAAAACTGTTATATTTTTTGGAACTATAAGTGATATCAAACAGATAAAAACCCTTGAACACATAATACATCCACTGTTTGTATTGTGTTTAATATTTCTGCATAGGGAAGATACTACTATAACTTCATCTCATTAAAAAGGGGTATACAAGCCCCTAACCCAGTCCTAAACCTATACATAAAAATGTTGGATTGTTTCAACCCATGGTTGGTTAAATATGGACTGACCTAACTGATGGTTTAAATTAACCTAAACTCTGAAAAAAGCTGGTTATTTTCAGCCCAGCGTTGGGTCAAAAAGGGTCGCACACAACCAGTTGGGTTGCAATTTAACCTATGCTGGGATGTTTCCAGCCAAAATGCTAGGTTGTTTTACCCCTTGTTGGGTCAAATATAAAAAATTTCTGGGTTTATTTTAAGTGCCCATCTTATGACTGCTTTTCCACAAGTTAAATAGGGGTATGAGTTCCATAAAGAATGTTTCAAAAGTTGTTTGCTCGAAATAGCTTGTAGGAAAAGATTGTTACCCATCTCTAGTAGCCTCTGTTTCAGTGCATTTCAGATCGTGCCGTTTTGAGGTGGTCATTACATATTTATGAGCTGCTGCTCCTTTGACCACGCCCCACTACTAATGTCATGTGCGCATGAGCAGTCAGACTGTATTATTATTTGTATATATTATATATTATTATTAACGGTTTATATATTGCCAACAGACAAATCAAGCAAAAAAGTATCACTAATAAGTACATTCCAGGAGAAGAAACTCATGACAAATACTGATTCCAGAGTAAATTGTGATGTAGCAGTCTCAACAATACACTCGTTTTGCCCTGGACAACGCTAACATTTTTCAAACGCATTATTTTTGCAAATTACAGAAATTAAGACCCGGCAGGGATGTATACGGCTTGTGGACAGCATGCTAATTGCTAGAAGCTAGCAGGATGTCCGCCGTATCTTGGAAAAGTGATAAGAGACTTTGGGGTATGTTAGGCTTTGTCGGAAAAGCCGGGTCGGTAAGGCCCAGTCCTGGTTAGTTTGGCAAAACACTATTACCTAGTAAGTTCATGTAGAATTGTAAAATAAAGCAGTTAATATTTCTTTTATCTTTCAAAAACTACGGTAGCTGGTCACTGGCTTTGCAGGAGAAACCACACTGCAAACTAACTAGCATAGCGGTTAGCCACCTCGTCATTCTCAATGGCAAATAACTGCTAAAACACACACACACACGTTCACCCACTCGACGTGCACCAATTCGTGGGCGGGATGATGTCAGTTTACACTGCTAACAATATCTATATAGCCTACTGTCTACAAACATGAATAATATTAACATTACTATACAGATGCTCTAGCATCATAAATGTAGTATTTTGTGACAGAAGTCCAGATGACAACATGCAAAATATAAACGTGACTTCTTACCTTTTGTGTTGATATAACGATCGCGAATCGAATCCAGTCTGTTTCAGGTGTGTGAATAATCCATGAAAGTCCAATAAAATACATCCAATGACAATTTTTGTCCACAAATGCGTATAATCTGTGAAATATAGATACTATATATGGTATGTTGTTTACATCAGATTTTGCATGAACGTCTTGTAATAGAAAATAATATCACCTACAATCTGAGGACTATTTACGTCGTAACAAACTGTATATGAGATTACACTTTAGGTTCCAATAAACAAGCGTTAAAACTTTGTTTTTAAAAGTAGGCAGGAGTATAATCCATAATATCCAAATAGCGATGTTATTTGCATGAGACATGATAACTGTTAGAGGAAATCAGCGAAGTGACTGCTCTCTAGTTACCTGGTGGGTGGAGACCTGGGTAGTGGGGTGGTGGGCAGGAAAATTCAAACGGAATGTGACCACAAGGATAGTTACGTCACAATGGAGCTGATTTGAAACCGTGCAATCTGAGACTCAAGGCAGAGGACATTCAGAAACCTGTATCTCACTCAAAACAGCATGGATGGATTTTTTTTTCCAAGTTTGTATGCGTGTGGAAGCACCAGAGACACAAAAGAACACCAGAAAACCAAGAAAAATCGAGTTTTTCATAATATGGGCACTTTAACCCAACGCCTGTGTTTGTCCCTTTTTGACCCAACCATATGTTGAAACAATCCAGCATTTTTTGGCTCTAACACTGACCCTTAACCCAATTCTGCAATCTGATTGATGGATTGATTGAAATGATATGTGGTTCCAGAACCAACAATGACTACATGTACACCAATAATTTGATTATATCCAATAATCAGAGTAAGAACTTTATCGCAAGATGTTTACAAGACTGGAGCTAACCTCTTCACTCCTGTTTACATGAAGTTTTTATTTTCTGATTGTTTACACATAGCCCAATGAGAGCACAAATTATAAACACACATTTACTGTCAATTGTTTTAATTTACTTATCTTAAATGACAAAGACGTTCATATGGATGTATTTCATTATTCGCTGCCATGATAAAGACAGAAATATTTTGACAGTGTCTGTAATAGTTTTATATGGTGCTGTCACCTTATTTAAGCTTTTTCTGGATAAGGGCAGATGCTGACAGCGAGTCGTGTTGACAGAGTTCAGGGAAAACGTCCTAATGTCAAGTTTAAAACAAATTGAATAATGCGATTAAAGTGCTTACATGACCACAAACTGCGATTAAAAATGATGTATGACGCCTGCTTAAATACGGATATACTCATGAGCCTAACCACATTATTTTTATTAAAGTATTGTGTTTACATGAGGTAAAGTATAATTGCAATATTGTAAACGTGGTCATTGATGTTGATCCGGGAACATATTATACTTTATAAAATTCCATAAAAATACAAAAAAAAAATAAATAAATAAATACAAAAGTACCAAAATTTGTAAAATAGAAAAGTACCATATCTTTCGCTATTTTTGTACCTTTGAGTATACAACACATTAAAATGAAGTACCTTTTGGCTTACAATATTATACCATAAGGACCTACTGCGTACCTTAAAGGTGGGGTGCATGATCTCTGAAAGCCAGTGTTGATATCTGAAATAACCTAAATAAACACACCCCTACCCCAATACAATCTGGACCTTCTTTTGATAGACCTGCCCCACACATACGCAACCAACGATGTCAGTTAGTAGACACGTTCCTTACTGCTGATTGGCTACTAAGTGTGTTTGGTACTCGTCCCGACTCCTTTTTCCAAAGTGTTTTTCAAAAATCATGCACCCTGCCTTTGTACTGGTTAAACTTTAGGTGTACCAAACAGTTAACTGTATCTTCATAGTTTCATAATAGATTCTTAAGGTGCAGTTATGTACCCAAATTTACTCAAAATACATAATTAATTTTAACCCTTTTCCAAACACATGTCACCGCTCACTTTTCTATGAGAGAAATGTTGTGTCTGAATCTCAACCATGACTGATTTATTCAGAGTTATTGTGAAAACATCTACACCAGCTGTTTCAGTGGCTCGCTCCCACAACACTCCCGGTCATCAAAGAATTCTGTTTCATCTGAGAATTGTGATGCAGAGGGCAACATTATCACAATATGTGACTGACATCTCAGCAGCCAACAGACTGAGGCCTCAAGTAACCCAGCGTTCCCCAGGTAGGAGATTCAACAAAAAAAAATAACTATGCCACACTGATAATCACAGGAGTGGTCTGCAGGTCAACACAAACATAAAATGGAACAAGACACGGAGGAACAGACAAATGTCAGTGAATTTGAGAATACCTCTGCTTTCTTAAAGCCACTCACTAAACTGCAGTGTTACAACACACTGTGCAGAAAAAAAATGATCCCTTGCTGTTACTGGGGTGGTAACCTTTCAAAAAGTATAATTGTGCACCTTAAGAGTTCATATTCTTCATACCTTAACAGTTGCTACCAAATGTATTTTTATCTGTAAACTGCAAAAATTTACTGTCTTACCTACACTGCAAAAAATTATTTTCAAGAAAAAAATCGTAGTATTGTTTTCATTAAAAATATCAAAAAATTCTTAAATAAAGATGCTTTTTTCTTGATGAGCAAAACGACCCAAGAAAATAAGTCTAGTTTTTTTTATATATATAATTATTTATATAAATATTAATAATAATTAATTTGTTGATATTTTTGATGTTTACAATACAAATATCTAAAAATTCTAGAATCAGGATGCATTTTCTTGATAAACAAAGTGACCTTATAAAAAATATCTAATTTTCTTGATTTTTTTCTTGAATTGGCAATTTGTTATTATTATTATTATTATTATGTTTCTTATTTTAGGGGCAAATTCACTTAAATATGATATTTGTCTAAAACTAGATTCTTAGGTAATTTTGCACATCAAGAAAATGTATCTTGATTTAACTTTTTTATATATTTGTACTGAAAACAAAAGTTAGAAATTCATCTTTGCAGTGTACCTAAATGGTACATATTACACTGAAAAAAAATATGATTTTTAAGAAAAAAAATTGTATTTTTGTCTTGTTTTCAGTAAAAATATCTATTTTTTAAATTAAGATGCTTTTTCTTGATAAACAAAATGACCCAAGAAAATAAGTCTAGTTTTTAGACCAAAAATATCAAATTTAAGTGATTTTGTACATATAACAAGCAAAAAAATCTGCCAGTGGGTTAAGAAAAAAATCTTGAACATTTTTCTAACCCCATTGGCAGATTTGTTGTGCTTTTTTATGCACAAAATCACTTAAATTTGATATTTTTGGTCTAAAAACTAGACTTATTTTTTTTCCGGTCGTTTTGCTCATCAAAAAAGCATCTTAATTTAAGAATTTTTTGATATTTTTACTGAAAACAAGACAAAAATACTAAGAATTTTTTTCTTAAAAATCATTTTTTGCAGTGTGCACTGTCCATAATAAAATGGTCCCTTGCTGTTACTGGGGTGGTAACCTTTCAAAAAGTATAATTGTGCACCTTAAGAGTTTATATTTGTACCTTAAAAGTTGCTACCAAATGTATTCTTATCTTTAAACTGCAAAAAAATACTTTTTTACCTACAATGCAAACAATTATTTTTAAGAAAAAATTGGCATTGTATTTTTTTTTAAATTTGACATTTTTGGTCTAAAAACTAGACTTATTGTCTTGGGCCATTTTTCTCATCGAGAAAAAGCATCTTAATTTAAGAATTTTTTGGTATTTTTACTGAAAACAAGACAAAAATAAATAAAGATTTAAAGAAAGTCATTTTTTACAGTGTAGTATTTTTGTCTTGTTTACAGATACAAATATCAAAAAATTCTAAAATCAAGATGCATTTTCTCGATAAACAAAGTGACCTAAAGTTTTTAGACAAAAATATAAAAATAAAGTGAATTTGTGTTTAAAACCAGAAAAAAAAAATCTTGATTTTTTTTGTTGAATCAAGTCTTCAAGAAAAAAAGTAAACTTATTTAAAAAAAAATCTTACATTGGCAGAAAAATTATTATTATTACTATATTATTATTATGCTTATTTTAAGCACAAATTCACTTAAATATGATATTTGTCAACTAGACTTCTTAGTTAACTTTGCTTATCAAGAAAATGCATCTTGATTTTTTCAATATTTGACCTATAAATAAGACAAAAATACTAGGTAAGAAAGACATCTTTGCAGTGTACCTAATTGGTACATATTAAGAAAATGTGTTAACACTTTATTTTAAGGTGCCTTTGTTACACATGTTACATGTAATTATTATATTAATAACAGTTAATTATGCATAATTACATGTAACTAACCCTAAACCAAACCCTAGTCCTAACCCCAACCCTATAGTAAGTACATGTTGTTACTGATTATTACTTAGTACTTAAATGTATAATTACACTGTAATAGTGATACCGTAAAATAAAGTGTGACCGAAAATGTTTAAGGGTAATGACAGCTTGGAACCATTTATGAATATTTTTTTCTGTACTCTGTTATCTGGAATCTTCAGTTCTGTATGTGCAAATGTACATTTACCTGACAGGAAGGGCTGTAAAACAGACCAAAGCATCATGGTTTGGTGGGTTGTCATGGTAACAACACGTCAAAAGTTATTTTGAAAGCACCAAAGTAATTATGAGCAAAGATAGCAGATTACAAAAAAATTTATCTAGAGATTTATACAGCATCTGATAAACTAAATTTAGGAAGCTATTGGATAGTTGTTTTTTATTTTATTAAATACTTTTTCGTTTATTAAAAAGAATACAATAATTCAGCTTATGTAGCTAAAGGCTGTTCATGGTTGCATTAATGTTGGGTCGCAGGTGTGAAGTCAGAACATCTGCTAAATTTTTACTGATACCTATAATACAATCTGCTAAACGTTATACCCTGAAGTTTTACTGTACAGTGCAATACTATGACATCCTTACACGACACCCTGTTTGCGCATCACGAAAACCGTCAGAAATCCAAGGTGATGTATAAACAAGTCTGACATCTTTCTCCAGAGAGACCGTCTCAGTCATAGTCGAAGGCTGTCTGTTCATTTTCTCTACTCTTTATCTCTGCATGTCCTCTGAGATTTGAAAAGTCATACAGTTTCCCATCACAGGTACACTTTCACATATGATGGTGTTCTGCAGTAATTTTATCAGAAAGTATCTCGTGTTTGGGGTTCTGTCATTGAGTTTCTTCCACCCAGTTAACCACAAAACACTTAACTGTGAGGAGAGAGGATGTGGGCATTTTAAAAATGAAACCTTAAACAACAAAATAAATCATAAATGCTGCTGATGCAGACGTACGAATGAGCCATAGGAATTAAAGAAAATAAATAAATCAAAATTCAAAGTTTATAAGTACAATAAAACATCACATTCATACACATTCATGCTAGAACCAATTATACCTCATGGCATGTTTTCAAGTTCAAATACATTTTATTTGAATAAGTGAAATAATTTTGAAAACATAGCTTCACCTCTTGACTGGAGTCTTCACAGTTAAATAAATTAGCATGATACTAGAAATAGTTTGGAAACTTAAAAATCCAGTCAATAATTTTTATTAGGCATGATTAGACCCAGATTTGACAAACCATGCAAAGGACAGTGCCAAAGCTGTTTTTTTATTAAAATGTTGGACATGCAATATGACTGACCTTGAAAATGGACAGGGCTGAGCGCTACTATTTCTACAAAACCCAAAATGACAGAAAATCTATTTGGCCAGTTGAAACCTTCATTTCATTAAAATTGGTGCACAGCATTAAAAGAATTTAGTTTAGGCTATGCAGTTATTAAATTAAATTAAAATGCATGCTTGCATAGTATTGCACTAGACGGTTTGAGATAAATACACATCATTTGGCATGACAGTAGCCGTCTTAGAAGTACACTCTTAAAAATAAACATGCTACATGATGCCATAAAAGAACCATTTTTGCTATATGGTTCCATACTTTAGACTATAAAAAGATAAGAATGAAATGCAGGGTTGCCAAGTTCAGAATTGGGCTACTTTAACCCTGTTGCCGCGGGCTGTTTTTCATGTATGCAGGTTTAAGCAATCCCAATATTGAGATATTTAGCCCAAGGAATGCAAATTTTAGCAGATTAACCAGTGGCGGCCGGGGACTTCTCTTCTGAGGGACGCAAATTTAAAATATTTGTCCGGAGTGTGTGGCTTGTCATGTCAAAATATGTGTTTGGTGCGTTGTGAACCTATGTGCATCACGCATCATGTCAAAATATGTGCCTGCTGCACATACATCGAAATGGTTTATGATAAAACAGACGCTTACGCTCACAAAATACTCGCAAGACACTAACTTAACACTAAACTCTGATTACACATGAGATTAAGCGAGTATCTGGCAAACGCAAGCGTCTCTTTTATCATAAACCCATTTAAAGCGTCAGAATCAGGCATATATTTTAACATGACGCGTGATGCACATAAGTTTACATGACGCCCGAACAAATATTTTAACATGACAACCCACACACTAATAAGAAGTCACCGGCCACCACTGATATTAATCCTGCCAAAAAGGCAGATTGTACTCCCGGAATGCGATTTTTATTGGAGTACCCATATCAATGTTTTGGCAGGGTTTTGTTGTGAAAACCTGGCAACCCTGATAAAACGGTTCTTTTAGGAGCATTTCACTAAATGGCTCATTATGGACCCTAAAATGGTTCTTTTATGACATAGCTGTAAAGAAGTTCTTATAGACGGTTTCATGTGACGCACATGCGTTGTCACCGTAAAGCTTCTGGTCGGAACTTTACTTCTGGTCTCTGTTTTTTTATAAGTCTAACTTTCTAAACTGAACTCTTGAACAAATACCTCATAGAAAAATAACAAATGTTTTGGTTTCCTAAAGACAGGGGAAGACGGCGATCCTGGATCAAAGCTATATAAAGGGAGGTTTGGCAGCCGGTTTGTAGTTAACATTGTAGTTCACATTTTACACAGTAACATTACCTCAGTGTTGTTTTAGATATGCTTTAGCTATAAATTATGAACTACGAAAATCTACTTGTAGTTTATTAGGGCCCCTTAACATGCTTGAAAACTCTTAAATTTGGCACAGACGTCAGAGTCATCTGTCATTAGGACTCGGTAGCGCCCCTTGTAATGCAAAAACACATATTGGTGCACAGATCGTGCAAACATGTACACACATGTACGAAAGTTGGTACGCGTATAGATCTCATCGACCTGGACAACTTTCGCCCTCACACCTTTTTGCTCCGCCCAACACGAAGTCGGCCATTTTGGTTTGTTTCAAAAGTGCATGTGGTGAACTTATAAAAACTCCTCCTAAGGAATTCAAGCAATTGACCCTAGATTTGGCCAACATGATGCCGAGACATTGGAGATGCTAAATTGTGAACATATTTTAATATGTTGAACGCTGTTGCAGTGGCATTGCGTCAAAGTTTACATTTATTTCAGGCATATATAAGGCTCTTGGTGCGCTTACATTAACTATAAATTTGAAACACACATCACAGTTATTGGCTGTTAAGTGTGGACAACAAGTTCAGACAAAGGCTTGTCTCTTAAGTGGCTTACTACGCACACATTCATCTAAAATGTGTGGTTACTTTTACCTACAGTCCCCAAATGTGTCAGTCACAAAAAAAATAGTCCACTAATATTTACCCACTTGATGCACCTGCCCACCATTCATTGTTTTTTGGTAGGCACCGTGTAAAAAAAACATGTGTGAGAATAACCCAGCATTTTTATTTTTTATTGTACACTGAAAAAAAAAATGAATTTCAAGAAAAAAAAATATTCTTATTTTTGTCTTTTTTCAGTTAAACTATCTAAAAATTCTTAAATTTAAGATGCTTTTTCTTAATGAGCAAAACGACCCAAGAAAATAAGTCTAGTTTTTAGACCAAAAATATCAAATGTAAGTGATTTTGTGCATAAAACAAGCCAATGGGTTAAGCACATTTTTCTTGAATTTAGTGTTTAAGAAAAAGGTTCAAGATTTCTTTTGCTTACCCCATTGGCAGATTTTTTTTGCACAAAATCACTTAAATTTGAAAACTAGACTTATTTTCTTGGGTCGTTTTGCTCATCAAAAAAAAAACATCTTAATTTAAGAATTTTTAGATAGTTTTACTGAAAACAAGACAAAAATACTTAGATTTTTTTTCTTAAAAATATTTTCAAGAAAAAAAATGCTTAGTATTTTAGTAAAAAAATCTAAAAATTCATAAATTAAGATGCTTTTTCTTGATGAGCAAACGACCCAAGAAAATAAGTCTAGTTTTTAGACCAAACATATCAAATTTAAGTGATTTATTGCATAAAACAAGCAAAAAAACTGCCAATGGGGTAGAATTTTTTTTATTATTATTATTTGCACAAAATCACTTACATTTTATATTTTTGGTCTAAAAACTAGACTTTTCTTGGGTCGTTCTGCTCATCAAGAAAAAGCATTTTAGATATTTTTACTGAAAACAAAACAAAAATACTTTTTTTTTTGAAAATAATTTTTTGCAGTGTATCCCAGGGTTCTATAAGATCCAAAGCCAATCTGAAAATTCCTGCTAAAGACAGAAAAAAAGCAACATAGCGTAATAAAAGTTCAAAGTTGCCTTCTCATATTTTACCTTCAGTGGTCATCATCAAAAAGCTTCATTTTATAGTTGAAATGAAACACCTAGCATTAATCTCCATCTCAGTGGGAATAACAGTACATTTATTTTATTTCTTGGCTTCAGAAGAGGATTCGGCTATATCTGTACGGAGCACAAAGCACAAACATGATTCAGAGAAGCTTCTTAGAAATACCCTTCGATGAAGACGCATATTAGTCCAGGAATGGATCAAATTCAGTATATGCAGTGATAATTAACTCTGAAGCATTTCGTGAGTACAGCCTTGTATTTCTACCCTTCTTATTTTTCCCCGAATCCTGCTGATGGGTGATTATAACTCTAAAGATCTGCAGGAGGTCTCACTCTCTCATTTACTCAGCCTGCTGCCGAGACCAAAACACTCTCTAATCACAGCTAAACCATAGCGCGTGCGTGTATATGTGTGCGTGTAAACGTCCTTTCAAAATCCAATGACATTTCTCTATAATTTCCAAGGATGTCATGCCTTGTTTATGTATGTAGAGCTTTTACTTGGCTTTTTCAGTCAAAGCCACTTTGCCTCAACAAAAAGACCATTTTAATGGATTGCCCTAATATGCCAGTGCAATTTGAATCTTTTATTTCGGCTCATCCCACGCCAAAGTCTTTAAGAAACTCTGATGGGGAGGGAATCCCACTGTTAAAACCCAATCTGTCATTTCCTGGCAGGCAAACGATCTAAAATGCTGCCAGGCGCCACACAAAAGACCCATACACACCACGCCAATTGACTGCCAGTTTGCTCCTCATAATCTCCAATGGTGAGCTTCATTTCACACGCTATTCTGGAGTTGTAGATTGCCCTTCAAACACACCAAAACCTTTTTCTACGAAAAAAACGCCAGCTCAATAAAAACGCCGTATATTTGAACCACAGATAGATCTGTCGAATATGAATGCAATAACTAGAGGCAAAAGACGGATTATGTGATGCACATTTGTCTCTTGATCTTATACTCCATCACTAGCTGTGTTGCTTTTTCTGTATCCCATCAATACTCTGAGATTTGCCTCTTATTAGGAGCATGTTCCTCGCACATACAGCTAAATGACGGTTCATATCAAAGGAACCATAGGAGACATGTTTCATACTCAAAGCAGCTACTTTATTTCAGGAGAACAGGAGGCATGATGGGAAAACACTGTTGAGAGGTTTTCCTGATCGATGGGTTTAAAATGACACTTTGAGATGCACATGGAATACTGTATTATTGTTCACGCGCTGGCTTGGATATTGTTTGGGGAAAAAGCAACATATTGCATCACTGATATCATTCACTAGCAGAAGATTTTCCTGAGAATGATCAGATTACTGCATATTGACTGTTGAGCAAGAAAGTTTGAGCTTTCGTACTACCTGAAAACAGACAATTTAGGATTTGCATTTTTTTATTTCCATCATTTTGTATGCTTCAGCAGATAAGGAAGTGTTAATGAAGTGCATTGTAAAATTTTTACATTTAAAAAAAATAATAATAATGTTCAGAAAGATTACACATTTATGCATGTATATAGGGACAGAAATGGTACCCATACTGCACAATACCCCCTTTGTGATCCTGTATAGGAGGTCTTCACGGGGCCACTTAAATCCAAAAACCCAAGGTCCAATCCGAGACCCGAGCGGGTTTCACGTGTGCCTCAGACTTGGGTCGGGTATTATATTAGCGGCCTCGGGTCTTGGGTAATTTAACTCTTTCCCCACCATTGATAAGTTATCTCGTCAATTAAGAGAAAACATTTGCATAAAAACCATGTTCCTGATAAGGTTTTATGTTAATCTGTAATACCGTAATTATCCACTAGATGCGCACTTACCCAATTTATAAAAAAATTAAAGCAAAAACTAATTTAATTTATTTTAAACTCTGTGTATGTTTTGATAATCATTCTGAATCTGATCTCTAACAATATTTCTTAAAAAAAATGCTATTTATTCAACTTTTTTAAAGAAACATACCTATATTTAAAGTTTATAAGTAGAGAAAAAATATATTGTTTGTTTGTTTATTGTATGTTTGAAAGCACAGGGTCTGTTCTTTCATTTGATATATTTGTATGTTTATATATTTTTAGTAGCAATTTTTTACTGGAAGGCATTTTGTGAAACTTTTGTGAAAATCACAAAAAATGCCAGCGGGCAACTTTTCAAAAAATGGCTGGCGGGGAATGAGTTAAAAATGAATGTGTGTTTCCCGAATGGACCTGAGAAGACTCAAACTGTCTTGCGTGTGTACATCGAGTCCCTTTCCAACTCCCCGTCTGCTTGCCAAGAGTGCTTGCGACATTGTGCGGCTGACTGTAGGTTAATTTTCGTTGAGCCAGACCTGTCAATCAATTTTAAATGCACACTGTAGTGAATACCCTGGTGTTGTCGTCAGATAACAAAGGAAAATAAATGGAGCAAATTGGTTGCCACTGGGGTTTCTTTCTGGTGGCTGCTGACTGCACACACGTCGGTGCTGTTTACATTCAAGTCCAGTCTGGTTAAAAAATGCCACTGTGTTGGGTCAGACTCGGGTCTAATTTTGTCGGGTCGGGTCTTTCTTTTACAAAAATCATTTATGCACATTTGGTTTTAGGTAAAAAGTGCTTTGGGTCATTTCGGGTCGGGAACATTTCTTTCGACCCGAGAAGACTTCTAGATTGAACACAGGTAACACAAATGCTAATAAAAAAGTCTACCTTGTAAAGCACTTGAAGTCGCATTGGGTAAAAATGATGGTGCTACCCTGCAAAAAATCCAAAACAATCTGTCAATGGGGTAAGCAAATTTTTCTTGATTTTTTTCTTGAATTTAGTGTTTAAGAAAACATTTCTAGATTTTTTTTGCTTAAAAGTTAATTTACACTGCAAAAAATGATTTTCAAGAAAAAAAATCTTAGTATTTTTGTCTTGGTTTCAGTAAAAATTCTCAAATTAAGATACTTTTCTCGATGAGCAAAACAACCCAAGAAAGTAAGTCTAGTTTTTAGACCAAAAATATCAAATTTAAGTGATTTTGTGCATAAAACAAGCAAAAAAATCTGCCAATCGGCTAACCTCATTTTTCTTGATTTATTCTTGAATTTAGTGTTTAAGAAAAATGTTCAAGATTTTTTTGCTTACCCCACTGGCAGATTTTTTTTTGCTTGTTTTATGCACAAAATCACTTAAATTAGATATTTTTGGTCTAAAAACTAGACTTATTTTCTTGGGTCATTTTGCTCATCAAGAAAAAGTATCCTAATTTAAGTATTTTTAGATATTTTTACTGAAAACAAGACAAAAATACTAAGAATTATTTTCTTGAAAATCATTTTTTGCAGTGTATATTGTAAAAAGTAAGGAAAAAAATAACACGGCAAAAAAATGACTTTCTTAGTGTTTTGCCTTGTTTTCAGTAAAAAATCTCAAAAAAATTCTTAAATTAAGATGTTTTTCCTGATGAGCAAAATGACCTAGGAAAATAAGTCTAGTTTTTAGACAAAAATCAAAAATTTAAGTGAATTTGTGCTTAAAACAAGCAAAAAAGTCTGCCAATTGAATAAGAAAAATTTGCTTGAATTAAGTGTTTATGAAAAAATTAAACTTATTTTAAGAAAATGTTTCTCATTCCATTGGCAGTTTTTTTTTCTTTTCTTTTTTTGCTTGTTTTAAACACTAATTTACTTAAATTTTATATTTTTTGTCTAAAACTGGAATTATTTTCATAGGTCATTTTGCTCATCAATAACTCTTAATTCAAGAATTTTAGATATTTTTACTGAAAAAAAGAAAAAAAAAACACTAAGTAAGAAAGTCATTTTTTTGTAGTGAACCGAATGGTTCTTGCAGGAACCAATAATGCTTTTTTATGGCATCGATAAAAAAACCCTTTGTAGCAGTTTAATATCCAAGGGTGTAGAATGACCCAATTCTATGTTTATTTCTAGACATTGTCCTATAAGATCTCTGTCTATATAGGTCTACGTTTATTTCAACACCTACTTTTGTTTGAATGCACGATAGAGGTTGATGACCGGTATCCGTCTGGTCTCCTCCGTGTCTTGTTGGCGAGCTGAGAAATGGATCCACAGAGTCATGTGGGCAGGTAAATGTCTTTCGAGAGGAGAGGGCAGTGAGATGAACTGACCTGTGAACGGTGGCAGTCGTCTGCGTCGAGAGGGTCACGCTGGAAAACAGAAGGTGAAGAGCCATTATTTTCCGCCTCATTTCCGGCGGTGGCCTGCTCAGGATGGAGGGATGAAAATAAGATGGAGGGAAACGAGAAATCATTTCAGTCCCCGTTTGTAATACATCTCTCTACAGACTCACTGTCAGCAAGAGGAGAACAGCAGTGGATTTTAATGGGGCCAATTCGCCTGCCGTTAGCCAACACAGCACCTACACCTCAGCGTTGTAAGATTACACATCTGTATCCATATAGCTCTTCCTACACCACACCGAACCCATGAGAGAATAGATTACGGTAAAGTGATATAAAACAGGCCTTGGAGGTTCTTGTACTACTTTGTTTTGTATCACAAATGGAAGTTTCCACAGCATGACTTCGATTTTGTTGATGCTCAGAGTCATTTGCTGTGTTTTAAAACTATCTATTTTTACCACGGCTAATATGTTACTCTTTCCCTCCCATTACTGTAAATGACACCCCACAGGCTAACAAATATCCAGAAGACTAATGGAGTGTCTTAAAACGGCGTATTGGTTGACCAACCCTCCTTCAGACTATGCAATTTGTTTATTATTGGTAAACTAACACTGACTCTGTGAATTGTGTAACATCGCAGGTTTTGTTTACACCCCTTTGATCTGTTGATCTTTGCCAAGTGATATTAGACGCATTACAAAATTTGATATGTAACAATGAGATGTGGTGTCACATGAATACCACCTTTAAGGACAAAGAAGGAAGAAGACTATGAAAGGCAATCCCAATAAGGAGTTTTAACCAATGGCAATCACATACATCAATGTCATCATTTCAAAATCCCATCATCCCAGAGGGGGAAAAATTACAAATGCTGAAGAAAAATATGAGCATAATTTAGCAGAACATGTTTTCATACCCAAAACCTTTTTTTGCTTTGCAATATCCATCGCATCATTTTGCTTTATATTTAATGCTGATGAAAAAATATACAATGCACAACTAAGAAAAACCAGCTACATTTAAGAAACTTAAATAACTTAAGTTATAATCAGGGTTCAGCATAAAGGACACTCTGGCCTGTCTTTTGCTCTCAGTTATTAAAATATATTTTCTGCCTGTGGTCATTTGTCTGTATGTATTCCTACATTGTCAAAAATTAATGTACAAAACTGTCCCTGGGCAGTACCCTTTAAAAATGTGTCTACCAAACTACCAATACCTTTGAAGTACTATACAATCTTTGGGTACAAAGGTGTACCTTGTACCTTAATTTCTGAGAGTGTATGCAATGTTACTTCGAGACACGTTTTAAGCGTCGCGAACGTTAACTTCTCAGCAATATCATGAGGTTTCTCCTACCTTATTGGTGGACACTTTTGCATGTTATGTCAGCTGGTAGAGCAAAGAGACGTTACGATGGTGGCGGCGCCGGCCCCCACTAATTTATTTGTATTGTGATGATATGTGGTATTGTGTTGTTTGAGCTACAGGATGCACTAAATTTCCTTCGGGATAAATAAAGTATCAATCATCATCATCTAATTACAAGGCCAAACAAAAAATGTAATCATGAAGTAATTTGGAAGCAGACAATAACTTGAGTAAAACTTGACGAAAGAAACGATGCAATGTTTTGCACAGTTTGCTATCAGTTAAGCAGACAAGTCGGGAGCATTTTTCCTTGGAACAAGCAACTATCGTAAACAAAACCTCGAAGCTCATGAGAAAAGCCGAGAGCACATAGTGTGCATAGTGTCTACACTGCAAAAATGACTTTCTTACTTAGTATTTTTGTCTTGTTTTCAGTAGAATTATCTAAAAATTCTTAAATTAAGAAGCTTTTTCTTGATGAGCAAAATTACAAAGTAAATAAGTCTAGTTTTAAGACAAATAATATACAATTTAAGTGAAATTGTCTTTAAAACAAGCAAAATTATCTGCCAATGGGTTGAGAAAAAAATTGTGAAATAAGATTTCGTTTTTCTTAAACACTTAATTCAAGTTAAATTTTCTCACCCCATTGGCAGATATTTTTGCTTGTTTTAAGCACAAATTCACTTAAATTGTATATTTTTTGTCTTAAAACTAGTATTATTTTCATTTGGTCATTTTTCTTATCAAGAAAATACATCTTGATTTAAGAATTTTTAGATATTTCTACTGAAAACAAGACAAAAATACTAAGTAAGAAAGTCATTGTTTGCAGTGTAAAAGGGTTGCAGATGACCCTTCATCATGGTCCACTGCACTTTATGGCAAAGCTTTGAGAGACATATCAACACAGCATATTAATAACACGGTTTTATTCCTATAAATTTGTAATCTTCCATACAATAAGATTCTTTTGATATGAGTTCTCCATTTCTGTGCACAATTAGTACTGTATATAATAAAATAATATATATAATATATCTGTAACTATTGACCCTAATGAGAGTTTACATTTAAAATTACCAATTGTTTTAAAGGGACACGACACTTTTTTTATTCAGCTGATCTCCAGGTCTGACAGTACCACTTTTAGCATTTGATATTATGCAGCAACCGAAAAATAATATCTTTGCACCTCCTGCAGCCATGTTACGGCGGCAAAATCCTTGATTATTACACCAGAATGAGAGAATAGTTCCTAGCCATATCTGCCTAGAAAATCACAACTTTTAATTTTCTGTCGGTCTGACACTGTCACTACAGAAGAGTCAAGTTTTAAATAGGAAAAATATCCAAACTCTTTGGTTATTTTTTAGCGCAATGCTAATGGTCTAATACGAATCAATTAATTATGCTAAGCTTTGCTAAAAGTGGAAGCACCAAACCCGGAGATCGGCTGAACGGATTCCAAAACTGTAAAAATTAAATGTTTGAATGAGAATATAAAAAGAAAAGTTTAGTGTCCCTATAACAGATGATGAATAAAATGTATATGTATACAATTATATGTGACTTTTGAATAATTTTAAATATGTGACAAATAAAATCTTTTTTTTTTTTTGGTGAGGCCAGTGAAAACCTAAACCACTGGCCCAACCCGGCCAGTATAAAAATTATTTGCATTGAGCCCTGTAATTGTTAACGTAACGTAAGCAATGCATACCTTTCACTGCACATACAGTTAATAGCAATATGAACAAAATAGGTCTAGTATAAAATATCTCTATGGTAAAAGTTTGTTCAAAGTAAAAAAAAATCTGCAATAATCTGTTGTATTTTCATAAAATACAACTGAATGTGTTGAGACACTTAATATGAAAATATGTATAATAGCCGCCAACACACAGCCCAGAAGTCCTGGGTAAAACAAGGCTAATTTCGGCTCTTAGTGAAAATTAAGCTGAAAAATAAATGATATGAAATAAATGACTTTGACTTTGTGTAAATAATGGAATATCATACACCTCACAAGTAATTTTGGGAAAAATGACATGTATCCAAAGTCAAGTTTATTTTGGCTAGAAACTGGCTACTCATTGCTGACTATATCAGGTCTATAGTTAACCTCAACGGTGAAATGGCGGCTATTGCGTGCTGGGTAAGAGTAAAAGTCATAGCACTTTTAAGACAACTACTGACATTGGTAGTGAAGACTGCATCAATTTGTACCTGTGGCAAAGTTTTCAAGGTTTTTCAGAAAGCTACATTTTTCCCATGAGACCGGGCTGGTAATGGAGGATGGCAGACAGTTCATTAATTCCACAAACACACACAAAAACTATCTTTTGTCTTGACAAAAGGAGTTCCTTTTAAAAGCCTTGCGTATGGAGGTTTGTTGAGCAGGGTCTTCATCGACTCGGTCTCTCTCATTTTCTCTGACAGGCCTGGAAGGATTATGAATGTGATCACGGTTCAGACTGTTTCTCTAACATTTGTCATTCAGTTATCAAACTGCCAATTCTGCTCCTGTCGGGTAAGTGTGTTTGAGAGAGGAGAAATACAGAAGGGAGGTCTTTGCAGATTCAATTTTGGCTTGGTTTTTATAGAATAGTCTATCAAATGTGTGTATGTATGTGTGTGCGCGTAAAAACGTTTGTGTGTGTGTGTGTGTGTGTGTAATCATCACACTTGGATGAGGATGTTCTGTGTTTTTCACGGATGTAAATCCTTTCCTTGGCATACCGTGGTCCCAAAGCACCCATCAAACTGTCCTTTAGCTGCCAGCTTTACATGCACACTCGGATAGACGCACACACATACAGACACTCTCTCCATTTGTTTCTATTTTTGTCATATTATCTTAAATTAAGCTTTTCAGGACTAGGGGAAAATGTGCAATACATTCATCGATTTCATTGCATAAAGGGCAATCAAGAAAGAACATAACACAATGAAATGTTTTACATTAAAAGCTTGGTGTCATGTTTGCTCAGCGTTCTTTTCTAACAAAAAACAAAATAGTTGTATATCAACATGTTAAAGTGGATAGATTCTGAGCCACCAATCCTACCACTGTTCAGACAGCCAAAAAAAGTTTTACCCCAAACCCACTATTTTAATTATGGTAATGTCCAAGCCACAAAAAAACGCAATTCCATTCAAAGCCACTATGGGCGCACAGACTGCACACGACACCTACCCTCATGCACTTTACCCCAAACCAATGTTGTTTGAATGACAGATACTGTATTAGTAAGGACAGGTTGCTCGCCAGTATTTTCACACTGTTGTTGCATGTCAGGAACTCTATCTGGAATATATCATGCTCTGTGCCTCTCCATATCCATCTAACTGACAGCTTGCACTGATAAAACATAGGTGCTCAACACGAGATATTTATCATTGTTTGTGTAATGAACAGATGTTGTGCTTCTCGTCATCACGTAGCAAAATAAAAAATATACCCAGCGTATCAAAACTAGCACTAGCATGTGCATACAATTAGCGATGGTTTGTATCAAAACCACAAAAGGTTGAAGGAACTGCTCCATGGAACTGATTAACTCTTTGCCTTCGGGGTGTAATGATGTATTTTCCATTGAACATCATTATTTGTAGCACTGATTTGTTAAAAGGAATGTAGAGGAAACCATTATGATGTCAATAAGTGGCTCTGGAGAACCGTTTATATTTATATTAAGATGATTTATTTTGCTTCAAAACAATATTTTAGACTATTTTGAATATATTTTTTTTCTAACACAAAGCTACACTCTTAAATGAAGGTGTTACAATGGTTTCTTTGTGATGCCTCTGAAGAAACAATTTTGGTTCTCCAAAGAATATTTAGTCAAGTCAACGGTTCTTAACTATAAAATTCCAATATAAAGAACTTATTTTGCAACAGAAAGGTTCTTAATGGTCTTTGCAGAACCGCACAGTGAGACAAAAGCAATTGTGAAAAATTTTTTTTAAGAATGAACTGGCTTCAGAGGACTTGGAATATAGCACACACATTATAAGGACTGAGTTGCTTAGCCAGAATAAATCAACATCTATTTACCTTGACTTTCCAAAAATAACTTTTCCTACATGGAACACCTTAATGACCTGTGGCGCTTAAGACATTGTAGTGAAAGCTGTTTTTATCAGGAATCGGGATGCGGAAGAACCCAAGCGCAGAAGTGGATAGACAACACTAGACTTTATTAACAAAACTAGGTAAAAAACAGGTAAACAAAACCCACAAGGAGGCAAACAGAACAGGGCAAACAATAATCTAACAGGACAACACTATCACTTAAACAAAACACTAAACATAAACTGGAACACAAGATAATCACTACAAAACTAACTGGTAATTAATTTGACGAACAGCGTAACAATGACCGCGTTTACATGCACCCTAATAATGCGATTATAATGGGATTTTGTCAATACTGCGATTATACGTTACCTCATGTAAACGCAATAATTCGATAAAAATAATGCGATTAAGCTCATAATCGCAATAAGTAAAGTCGCATTAAAAGAGGTGGCGTACGCCGTTTATAATCGCAGTATGCGTCCATGTAAACGCTTTAATGGCATTTATACCGCACTAATTAAGTGTACGTGTGTTTTAGTCACGCACCTTAAGCACAAATTCGTTTTAATCTTGACATTAGGAAGTTTTACATGAACTCTGCCAACACGACTCGCTGTCAGCAGTCTGCCTTCATTCAGAAACAGCTCAAATAACACGACAGCAGTGTATAAAACCTTTAAATGACATTATAACGATAAATATATTAGTGACCACATCATAATGATAACTTCATGCTAATTCGATAAAACGAGCGCGGCATTACCTAATATTGGATATTTCTTGTAATAAAAACTTTTTTTGCAATTGTTTACATGTCACTGAATATGTACATATGCTGTTCTTGTTGCATTTACACAGCGGGAAACCAGCAGATGTCCTCAACTGAATGAATGTAGTAGTTTGTGTAATAATATCATACCTTTTGGCGTAGTCAGTGTGGTAGAAAAATTTCACAGCATCAGCGCTGGATACCTGAGGTAATTTTATGTTATAAACCTCAGCAATGAATGAGCTTTCTGCTGCATTTTAAGTGCGCGTGCACTTCAAGTTCAAATAGATTTGATTGGCTGTCAATGGTTTATCGTTCATCATGTGCCAAAATCGCTATCGTTATAGTTGTTGTGTGAGCTCTGCTATTATCTTTAATATAAAACGATTTTTAAAACTATATTTTTATATCATGTGAACGCCCTTTACAGGCACTGTCATATTTATATCTTCATCACGGCACCGGATAATGAAATACATCTATAACAACGTGTTTGTCATTTAACGTAAGTAAATTAAAACAGTGGACCATATATGTGAGTTCATCATTTGTGCTCTGCATTGAACTTTGTGTGAATAATCCGAAAATAAAAACTGCATGTAAACCGGAGTGAAGAGGTTAGCTCCAGTCATGTAAACATCTTACTGCGATTAAGACCTTACTCGCATTATTGGAAATAATCGCATTTTTGGTGTGCATGTAAACGTGGTCAATGACGAACCTGCACTGGACGACAAACACAAGGACTCTTAAATAGGGACAAAATAAATTACATACACCTGGAAATCATTACATGTAAGGGACCGGGGAAAAGTGACGAGACCCGGGAAATGCGTGGTCAGAATAAACCAATACTAAAACCACGCATCTCCCACATAAAACATTGTACTGTCTGAACACTGTCATGCTGAACTAGATCTAAATACAAACAAGGATCTGTTTTAAAATAACACACATTGGGAAAAGTGCTATATGGAAAATTGTATCTAATATAACTAATATAACTTTTATATTATAATGTCAATTATATTATAAACATTATATAATTATATAATTTACTACTGATATACTCTGAAAATATTAAAAGTTGGTTCTATTTGAAAAAAAAAATGCTTGGTAATGATTAATAAAATGTAAGTTTATTCTGGTCCATAGATTTTTAATAATAAGAGATCTGTGGTAATGACATATCGTGAGCCTCAAACACGATTGTTTCCTTCTTCTTCTCTAAAACTCGTTCATGCAAAAGACTGCTGGAAAACAGGCCAATCTCAACATAACAACAACTTTGACATTACAGTCAAGATGTACGTCCCCACATTAAATCAACTACAATGTTGTTACAATGATAAAATACAAAGGTGTGACTGTTGCTTAGTTAAGGCTATGCTAGCGTTTAGGCTGAAGTTCTACTATTGATGTAACAGTTACATTTTCCAAGTCCATCCTCAAATTCTGCATCTTCGTGTGATACAGGCTCAAACATGAGGTCTGTTTACAAACACAGAGAGTTACTGAAATGAGGTGCTCTGTGAAACAGCTAATCAGAGCAGAGCTCAACATTATTATTCATGAGCCTTTCAAATAAGGTAGCCTAATATACCATTTCAGGCAAATCCTAGGGTTGTAAATAGACAGTAAAACCATCTCTGGATAATTTTTGCACTTGATAAAGCCACATACCTTTGATATCAGAGAACAATTTAACCGATTATTTCAATGCATTCTTTGGCACCTTTAAATTTTCTAACTTAAAGAGTAACTAAACTCCTGGTCAGAGCCTGACTCCACCCACTGGCAATATCTGAAAAATCCAAGAACCTGCTTATGTCACGTCGTACTGCTTACATCGGCTGAATCCGAAATCGCATACTTACTGTGTAGGTACTGAATTTCACTGGGTACCTACTTAACGTGCGCTAAGGCAGTATGTACGTTCGCGTTAAGTATGTACAGCATTCGCCATGTTGACGTTATCATGTGACATATGACGTAGTAGACTTGTTCGCGTTCATGCATAACCACAAGAACCGACAGGAGATTGACATCACAATACCGCGAGAGCAACTTGAAATCAGACTTCTCCGTATGATTTCTGGAATCGCTCTCACGGTACTTTGATGTCATCCAGCTGTTGGTTCTTACAGCGGTGCATAAACTCGAACAAACCTTATAACAGACATGAAAACTTATGCGTGTGTATGTGGGACAGGTGCACTAACACCTGATTGCATCAGTAACTTGATCTGTAACAGTGTTACAGATATATTACACATTATTTTGTAGTGGACAAAATAAGTAAAACAAGCAGATTGTAATTCAATATCGATTGTCAGATGACAGCTGTGCTTGAATACAAACTAGACAATGCAGGCAATGTGATTATATACATTTTAGTGAAGCAATCTCTTGTATTTACTTAAAACAACAGGAAACATGAATAAAAAATGAATGAATAAAACCATCACAATAAATGAAAACGTATAGAAGTGAATCCCATATGAAACAAAACTTTATTCAAATGTATTTTTCTAACAAACCATTATTTACTGTCATCTCAACACAGCTGTGACAATTCTACAGCTTTTTTCATGAATCAGCTGAGCACTTTAATTGTGGTATATCCTGGGTCTGTGCGTGAAGTCTGGGTGCTGAGGAACAGCCCTGTATGTGTATCGAAATCACCCGATTGGCTGGTCTCCGGTCGATTGCTTTGCTTTCCCGTGGCATCATGGGAAAGCTGGGATAGAAGTGTCCATCCGATGCACGCTTCAGAATCTGGGCGGACTCAGTAGGGCATCCGGGATTTCTCGCCTACTGATTTTATGGATACTGAGGATTCGGACGTACTACTCTGTTCACGTGCTGTTTCCCCTACTACATTTTCAGTAAGTAGGCGGTTTCGGACAATACTTAAGTACACGTTCCTCTGAATCTCGCGAGAAATAGTCCAAAATCCCGCTAATTCTCGCCTACCCTTTTCGGAGGTTTCGGACATACTATTCGTTCGCCTACTGCTTTTTGCCTACTATATAGTATGGCAGTATGCGGTTTCGGATTCAGCCATCATGTAGTACACAGCAACATCCAATAGGAAAATTCAACTGCAGTAGCCACCGTTCGATCTGAAGAGGGCAGCACTTAAGACATTTTTACAACATATTGTAGCATTGAAACACTTTTATTAAAAAAGTTACTCAAATCAATGAACAGCACTAATAAATCCCCATTCTTACAGATCATTAACTAAAATTGAGAGGAAAAAATTAAGAAAATAAAAAAAATACTTTTATTTGTAACACCTAAAAAGTAAGCTTTTTCACTTAAAAGTAATGTACATTTTTAAGTATTATTTAAGTACAAATTAAAGTACTTTTTAACTTTTCCCTGCCATTATTTACTTATTTTAAACTCATAATCATTTTGAATCTGATTTCTAACAAAGTTCCTTTCCAAAAATGCAATTATTTCATTTATTAAAAAAAAAAAATTAAAGAGTTTATAAGCAGAGAAAAAAATAGATATGAAAATTTGTTTTCCTATTTTATTTGTTTGTTTATTGTTTGTTTGAAAGCAGAGGGTCTGTTATTTCATTTGATATATTTGTATGTTTATATATTTTTAGAATCAATTTTTCCTGGAAGACACTTTGTGACTTTTGTGAAAATCACAAAAAATGCTGGGGGCCAACTTTAAAAAAAAGCTGGCGGGGAATGAGTTAAAGAAAATCCAATCTTTTAATTTTTACGGTGTACTACTTCTACAACTACTATTCATACTACTACCTCCACCACCAATAATAATAATAATAATAATTAAATAATTCTTATATTTAACCCATCTGTTGGGTAACCAACCATAGGTTAAAACAACCCAGCATTTTTATGTACAGTACTGATTTCTAAAAAGACAATACTTTAAAAATTATACAAATTCAGTGTATAACTGAAAAGCAATCTAACAAAATAATTAAAACCATAATATGCAATTAAATTCAATGTTGGCCTAAGCCAGGGGTAGGCAAGTTCGGTCCTAGAGAGCCGCAGTCCTGCATATTTTAGCCTAAGCACTGATAATCTAAACTGATGTCTAAATCTTAAAGACATTGATAAGCTTGTTCAGGTGTGTTTGATTAGGGTTGGAACTAAACTCTGCAGGACTGCGGCTCTGTAGGACCGAACTTGCCTACACCCGGCCTAAGCCAAACCTCATGTTAATCCACTAAGTAAAGTTTTGCAGAACAACATCATTACTGTACATTAAACAATGCAAATCCTAAACCTCGAATCTCTGTTGAATTCCCCTACCGTCACACTCAATGCACAACGCTAAATGAACAGGTTAAACACACTCGATGAACTTCTAACGCTCTCTGCAGATATTATACAATGTGTACATGGTATCGGCTTGGCTGATTAAACAAATTGGTTGTGCGATGGATTTAAAGCAATAAAATGTTTAACCACCCTCTCTCATTATCTCGCTCTTATGGGTTGATTGATATTATCTCATCTCATCTGCTATCACATACTTTTCCAGGTGTTGTCTAATAAGCATTCAAAGACCAATTTCCTGTGCGAAACAAATACCTATCACCTACTTTAAGTTGCTAAAAAGATTCTTGGGGAAACAAACAAGCTTTAATCATTTTCATGTTTGGAGAGAGAACAACGGTGTTGCGGTTAAGAGAAAATGCAGGGCTTTATGGATGACAAACCTTAGTGCTAAATAAGTGAAAAAAGACAAATCTTTACTTCATCAGGTAGATAAAAACACACCACTAGAAAAAAAACTGCACATAATCCTATCGTGACAGCCCAAAATAAGATTTTAAAGCTATAACCCCAATCTCCACCTATACGCATACACACACAAATACATACATCATTCTTATTACACCTTAACATGGTATTCAAATAATGATTCATCTGCCTTTCACGCAGTAAGAAAAATGGGGCAAATGCTAGTTGTGACAAACTGATCCAGATATAATGTAAAATCCCTCTCATTCCGGACTCTTCCAACGGCAGACACACACATACACACACACACACACACACACACACACACACACACACACACACACACACACACACACACACACACACACACACACACACACACACACACACACACACACACACACACACACACACACAGGTGTCCCTGCTGCATAATTCATGTGACTTTCACTCTCACACTGGCCTGGTTTCCTGTAGACCGTGCCGACGAAATTACTCCAGTGTTTTTGAAAGAGCAGACGGACGGCCTGGGGTTCATTTGTGGCAGACAAGAGTGAAAAAAGCAATAAAGATCTATATCTCTTTTCCGTAATTACAATGGATTAAAATTGGAATATCCGCAAATAGATATGGGAATCATAAAGAATTGATTGATTCCATTAATGGGAAAACATCACCTACCTGGAATAATAATGCAAACAGACTGCCATGTTAGCGAATCAACATGTGTCAGATCAAAAGCAAGTTGAGAAAAAGAGGGCGTGGCCTGCGAAGAAACTAAAGGATATTTTTGGAAAAACATCTCGGCGGTGTTGCAAAAGTCACTGCTGTTTTACATACAGAGAGTTTTCTGGCAAAATGAGATTCACCGGGTAGCTTTAAAGAAGTGTGAAGTTTCTTCATCAAATATAGTGATTGTTATTTTGCACCCCACGCAATATTTACCCAACGAAACACCTGATGCAGACCTGTTATTTATTTATTTGCACAAATTAAATGCTTTCCTAAAGGAATTAAGTCGGCGTATAGATGGTCCCTGCTCTCATTTCCATAATCTAATAGTGTGTTTATGAGGCAGAGTGTTTATGTTGCCGTCTGAATAGAAATGATGCTAGCAGACAAAAAGATGGGAGTGACAGACACACAAACACAAATCTAAGGTTCCCCGCTGGACTGACAGCTTTGTGGTCAGACACTAAGCACATTTACACCCAGCGACACACGCACACACATTTAGCGAGTCTCCCTTTCATACTTGGTGGCAACTCTAAACACATGGACATAATAGTCAACATACCCACAATGAAATATTCATCAGTGCCATTGTAAGCCATAATGAAATTGTCCATGGAACACGCTTTCTAACAGTCTCGAAGGACGGTTTTTAGGGGAGTGTAAGTGAGAGATACAGGATATGTGTTTGGCTCGGCGCAGCCCCCTGTGGCTTCCACACAGCGGCTTTCTGGGTTGAGATTCTCTCGTAAGGAAACAAAACTCCAACACAAATGTGCTACACTGAAAGTCCTCTGAAGCCATACGATAGCTTTGTGTGAGGAAAGACTAAAATCTAAGTCAATATTTACTGAAAATCTTCAATTCTGTGTCAACGCTCAAAGTTGAATCGAGCCATTTTTACTTCGCAGACTGTAGCAACAGTTTGTGGTTTCAAGTTTAAAGGATTATTTTACCTAAGTATGAACATTCTCTCATAATTTATAGTGGTACAGAAACAAATAATATTATATTATAGGGGACATATCATGAAAATCTTACTTTTTTCCATGTTTAAGTGCTATAATTGGTTCCCCAGTGGTCAACCTAGAAAATGTGAAAAAGACCTTAGTTTTTAGTAAACCATTCTTTGCAAACATGTGAAAAATTAAGTAATTGACATTTGTCTCCCCTTGTGATGTCAGAAGGGGATAATACTGCCCATTTATCTGCACAACGGCACTGCATATCAACTCATACGCATTTAAAAGGATCTACCCAAAAATGGCAAATTTTTGCTCACACCTACAAAGTGGCTATTTTAACATGCTATGATAAATTATTTATGTGATATTTTAAGCTAGAACTTCACATACATACTCTGGGGACACCAAAGATTATTTGAAATCTTAAAAAAGTCTTGTGAAATGTCCCCTTTAGCAAACATTTTAACACATTGGAGTCATTTGTATAACTGTAATGATGGATGTATTGGATTTTTGAAGCTAAACCACTAGACTCAAGTTGATGACGCAACACACGCGGGCGAGTTGTATATACCCCCAATCTCTTGACTCCGCCCAAACGCCAAAACAGTGCCACAAAAGGAAGGGCAAAGAAAAATTTGATTCTTACCATTTTGAAATCCATTCAACTGACCTCCGGGTCTGGCGCTAGCACTTATAGCATAGCTTAGCACAATCCATTGAATCTGATTAGTCCATTAGCATCGTGCTAAGGCTGACAGAAAATTAAAAGCTGTGATTTTATAGGCAGATATGACAGGGAAATATACTCTCAAACTGCGTTATAATCAAGGACTTTGCTGATGTAACAAGGGTGGAGCAGGCGTAGTGATATTACGCACTGCCCAAAAATAGTCTCCTCGGATACTTTCAATGGCAGGGGACTATTTTATATTTTATATCACTACGCCTGCTGCAGCCATGTTACAGCAGTAAAGTCCTTGATTATTACGCCAGAATCAAGGGCAACACTGTCATGACTACAGAAGAGTCAAGTTTTAAATAGGAAAATTTCAAAACTCTTTGGTTATTTTTTGAGAGATGCTAATGGTCTAATCAGATTCAATGGATTGTGCTAAGCTATGCTAAAAGTGCTAGCGCCAGACACGGAGATCAGCTGAATGGATTTCAAAACGGTAAGAATCAAATGTTTAACTTGTGACAGAGTATTTCTAGTCTAAACTCACACCTCCTCTTTCAATCTTCCTCAGATTCTAGCAATGTCAAGATCAAATGCCTGACAGGATATTTTCAAAGATTAACACACGTCACTCTGGCATAGACTACAGTATTTAAAATAGCATATATGCATTAGTTATATTTTCAATTTAATGTATAGAGCAATTCCCGCAAAGATTTTAGGTTAACAATAGTCTATAGAAGAGAGTTAGTGTATGTCGACTTGCAGCGGAGTGCTCCAACGTGATGTCAGTCAACCGTCTGTCTGCACAACCCTAGTAGGCATGGGCCGGTATGAGATTTCGGAGGTATGATAACCTTGAGCAAAAACACTATGGTTTCAGAGTGTTGCAGTATTGCCATTGCAAAACTAAAATGTGTTATTTTTTAAATGTGTGCATATACAAACAACAACTTTCCAACTAGACACAATGCAGGACATGTATTCCAGGTAAAAATAAAACCTTAAAATATTATTTCAAAAAATATTTAAAGATCTGTAATATCATATTTAAATGTAAACATCAAATCAATTACATGACTTAATTATTTAACTAATTTTGTGTAAACACAGCTTATTGAAAACCGTATCACACAAAATTGTAGCGGTTTTAAAACCTTGACTCCTAAAACCTCGGTATACCTTAAAACCATTAACTGGCCCATGCCTACTATATAGATACTCAAGATTAACATGAGATGAGCAGAAACAGTGTGTGTTTCATTATGTGAGCTTCAATTGCACTAGCTTATTAACAACAGTACAGTATATAAAATAAAAACAATGCCGTTAAAGCTGTTTCTATGCTTTGTGGCATTGGAACACACAATGATATGCAAATAATGTCAAGGCCGAATATAAACGTCATTGCAGCAGGCTGTTGCTGACAGCCCAAACATTCGGATTCGGCTCACAGACTACAAACACAAAGACGAAAACTGTCATCATGTTCTCATTGAGGCCAGAGTACACAGGGTTTATGGAAACATTGATGGGTCGGCGAGACATCGAATTAGATCCAAGATCTAATGTTGGAAATTCGTTCAATACAATAATCTTATTCAGAAGAAGATCGTCTGCAGATGTTAGGAGGCTTGCATCAACCCTATTCGCAAATACAGACAGACGCACACACGCAGGTCTTTTCTTAGCATAGCATAAAAGAGTCTTTCTACCATGGGACTGATTTGGTCTAGAAATAGCACGAGTATAAAGACAGTGATGTGGCAGGTTTATTTATTAGAAGCATGCAAGCTGAAAATCAGGATAGGGAGAAGGGACAGTATCCATATTTTAAAGTCACATTGAGACAAAAAATGAAGGTGCAATGTGTGTGTAAAAGAGAAAGAAGGACAGAAAGAGAGAGAGAGAGATAAATTCCCAGTAGAAAGTCTTGCCAAATACCCAATGCTACAGGAAGAAAAAAAGTCGCTTTTCAGGACGCGGTGAGTTAAAGTTTTGAATCCGCTGTCATTTCACCATAACTTTGGCCTCTCCGTAACCCGGCCCCAGGGGCAGTACATTTACTTTGCCTCTTTTTCTGCAATGATGTTGACATGGTAGGTGTCGTTGTGTGTTTTACTAGATTTGTCAGCCGTGGCAGGTGGTCATTTAGTTACTCACAAAAATGACATGCTGTCAACGGTGAAATGAGACAAAGGTTTCTGTGTCCGGTCAAGGCCTTACAGACTCAAGGACTGACAGACTCCTTAGTTATCCACTTCAGGACAGACATACAGGTCTAAAAATAATCCCTAAGCCCCCGCCTCACAAAGCACAGGCTGTTTTCAGCAGAATAACACCTTCAGTCAGAGCTGTAATTGTCATCTCACTCAAGTCTGGGACTGGGTTGGTGATGGATAACTTCAATGTGAACACACATATAAGGGTTTAAGGTCATGCAGATGGTTATGTAGGGTCACAAAACAGTTATTAAAGCTTACATAGACAGAAAATATGATGAACACAATGACCAAAGAGAAAGATTGTGGTCTCACTACATGTCTTCTAGTGTAGTATTTAGACTGTAAACATCATATAGTTAGCAAGTATAACCTGAAGTGTTTCTGCTTTTATTATAATGCACCAAATTTTGACAATAACAAGTAAAACAATTAATGAATTATGGCAGAATAATACATTTTAATTAATATAATCAATATTAATTTGAATAATCAAGTTTTTTTTTTTTTGACTTGTGTTTTATTACTCCTAAAATCAGTGACAAACTTTTTTAACAATTTAAAGTTTTATGTAACAGGGCTTATTTTGAAAAAAAGATCTAAGTGACAATTTGCTATAGAGGGTATGCACGTGACGTCACCTTCGGCGAAAGTGACTGCGGTTACGCCCACTGAGTGGCAAGTAAAAGTACACAATTTTAATGTAATTAGGAATTAAATCAATTTTAATATGCAATATAAAAGAATACACATTATGATTCTATCCTTTTGAATTTAATCAAGTAAAAATTTTCTCAAGATAAACTGTTATCAAGTCCAACTAAATTCAATTTAAGCTGATTTTTAAGAAGTTTTACTCAAATTTTCGAAGCAGCCACTATGAAAACAAGCCATTTTGTTCAATGTATGCCACTCAACAGGGCGTGCGGTCATGTGGAAAAGTATATAACTAATTATTAGTTTGTACAGTAACTAATAATAATGATAATATATATATTTTTTAATAATACAAATATTGTTATTGTTCTTATTTATCATAATCATCATCATGTTCTTCTTCTTCTTTGTCTTCGTCTTCTTCTTCATCATCATCTTCTTCTTCGTCTTCTTCTTATTCTTTGTCAACGTTGTGTTCTTTGTTGTCGTTGTCTTCGTCGTCATATTCGTCGTCGTCTTCATCGTCTTTTTCTTCTTTTTTGTTGGCTTCTTTTTCTTTGTCGTCGTCTTCTTCGTCGTCTTCTTTTTCGCTGTCTTCTTTTTTTTCTTCGTCTTCTTTTTCATCGTCTTCATCGTCTTTGTCATTGTTGTCTTCATCTTCGTGTTCGTCGTCGTCGTCTTTTTTGTCTTCTTCTTCTTTGTCTTCGTTTTTGTCTTCGTTGTCGTCTTGTTCGTCTTTTTTGTCTTCGCCGTCTTCTTTGTTTATTTCGTCATCATTGTCTTCTTCTTCGTCGTTGTCATCTTCTTTTTCTTCTTCTTCTTCCTATTATTATTATTTTATTATTATCATTTGTTATGTATCTGTCTTGTGTTTTTGGTTTATTGGTTATGTCTTTTATGTTTTGACAAAATGTTTTACGTTTTTAAAAATGTTCACAGACATGTTTGTCTCTTGTTTCATGTGTCTTGTTCTGATTGGCTCTCTTGTATTATGTGTCATGCCCCCATTGGTCCCAAAGCCCTCTTTATATCATTGTTCTTTATCAGTTATTGTTCATTGTATTGTGTAGTGATTATTGTCTTGTCTTGCCATGCGATTCCATGTATTTATGTTTTTGTCTTATATGTTATTAAAGTTATCTGCAGTTAGATCCTGCTTTATACTTTTTGGACTATGCATTATCATTATTAATAATAATAACAATAATAGTTTTTTTGTGTGAAAATTGCGACTTCTGACCAATGCTGTTTACTAAATCAAGTGAACTGAAGCTTGTAGCAGTAACCTCAAAATGTTCACATCAATTTTAGGTCTGAAGGTCACGATAAATGATTATGTGGAGTTGCAAACATTTACTAGAGGTCATCACAATCCTGGAAAATATCATATACTGTACACGCTGGCCTTGTGAAAGACTGTATTTTACTATCTACATGAAAATAAACATAACATCTGATTTGCACAAGGTCAAAGTCTGTATGCAGCGATCAGCGCGCTGTTTATAGGGAATGATAAAGAGAACAAGGTCATGGTCCTGGGGTTAAGAGTGAAAGGTGAGCTGTTAGTCATCACAGCAGAACCCGGCTGCTGTCTTCTCTGTGTCAGGATGAACGTGACCAGCGTACTGAGAGATGAATCACACCTTCAACACGATTACAGAAAATGACTCCATTTCTCAGACGCAACGAGTTTATGTTTTATGAAGTAATATTTGGCTTGAGCCCAACAGATCTTTGAAATAACTTTGTAAAGCATTTCTATTCCATTCATTTCATTTATAAAATCTTATTTTTGTGTGTTTGAAGAGTGTTTGAAGAGCTTATAATAATGATTATTGTTCTAGGTTACATTAACAAGCAATGTACATAACTGCACACGAAAAGGTACAGCGTTTCTCACGAATGCATACAAAGAAAGTACACGCAGACACACACATATGTAAATAAAATCATGGCTTGCTTTTAAACACTAGAAAACTCCAAAAATAACGACCTCATAGGTCATTTGTGCAAGCACCTTATTACGACGTATTAGTGACGTATTAAGGGACTAGTGACTCAAGCAGTACTTTATACAACCTGTTCTTACATTTTAAGGTTTTTGCCTTATACATCATATTAGACACTTTTAATTTTATGAATTTGTAAATATAGAAACGGCTTCATAAACATTTATGATTTTAAAGATATTTTGGGGCATCTAACCCCACACTCACCCTTACCCTAAACCCAACCACTTCTCAACCATATAAAACACAACACGCAAGTAAAAGTACAGTCAGGTATTTATTGCATAAAACAGTATAAAAATATTACAAACCATTCGTGTTGCAAACCTTGCGAACTGAAGCCATCCGATAACTTTAAATAAAGAACTCTATGATCAAAATGCACAGTCAGATCTCATTTAAACCAGCATGACGTAGTCGGTCACAAGAGCCAATAGCGTTTCACATTCTTAGCTAACGTAATGATGCGATTGGTCACGAGACACACAAGAGCCAATGCCGTTTTACAATCGTAAGTGATGTATCATCGCTTCTTCTGGCGGCAGTTTTTTAATCAGTCTACACTAACTCTGATATTTACAGTCGATTGTCATCACTTTTGCATCTTTTTTTCAAATAAATCGATTGTTTGACTTCGGTACACTTGGAATATTTTACGTACATTTTTAAAAAGTTGTGACTGTTTTGTATGCTGTGTTTATATCATATAATAAATAAATGGGTACGTTATTTGCCCTAAATGCCTGAATAGTGTAATGTGTAATAAAATACAATCAATCCTGACGGTTTAAATTGAAAATCTTATTCCAGTACATGTCATCATTGCAAAATTATACCCCAAAATATAATTTTATACCCTAATTTATTAAGTTTCACCTGCTGCCGGTAGAGGCGCTAATTTAGTAAATGCATCTATTGGTCGTATTTGATGAAATTGACAAATGACCAAAGCAATCGTAAGTGTTGGAGAATAGGTTGAAAACTTACCAGGTTTTGAAAAAGAGATTTTAGATACAGTAGATCTATAAAATATATAATAT
The DNA here is from genome assembly GCF_030506205.2 of Paramisgurnus dabryanus. Taxonomy (NCBI): domain Eukaryota; kingdom Metazoa; phylum Chordata; class Actinopteri; order Cypriniformes; family Cobitidae; genus Paramisgurnus; species Paramisgurnus dabryanus. Next base: position 43,545,863 of record NC_133337.1, on the reverse strand, counting down.
GTTTAACTGTATTTCTTGGTATTTAGTTTTGTTAAGATGCTGTAATCTTTGTATGCAAAGTGAGAATAAGATCTCATAAAAAAAAACTATTTGTCATGATGGCTGCATAATAAATATTTAACTTGCGGTTTTGATTATTGCTGAAATGTTTATGAATCCAGTAGACTCCACAACAAGATTTTCTGTGTCTAGGTCATAAAGCCATTACAACATGGGAGAGAGAGAGAGAGAGAGAGAGAGAGAGAGAGAGAGAGAGAGAGAGAGAGAGAGAGAGAGAGAGAGAGAGAGAGAGAGAGAGAGAGAGAGAGAGAGAGAGAGAGAGAGAGAGAGAGAGAGAGAGAGAGAATTACTGCACAATGATGACTGGTGCTGCATTCTAATTGGCTGAATCACTAAATGCAGACCATTTACTGTCAATCTCCATTAGGCATTAAAGTCCATTAGACATCATCAATCCTTCACTACAGAACGAGACTTCGCTAACAAATTGAGATACGCAGACAAAATACACACACACGCGCAGGTCATCACCTTGATTTAGTTTCTCTTTACAGACTCCACCAGAACTCTAAAAAGCCCTCGATGACGACCATACACAGTTACCCCTCCCGTTACTAACCCGGTGCTTATCAGAACCATTTGCATTCGATCCATGATTCAGATCCTCGCCCTCATCTATCTCATAAAGGCAGTATCAGTGTTACACGCATGAATCAAACAGAGCAAATGGAGCTATCCGGTGTGTCTTCTGTGGTACATTAGTGAGGAAAAACAGTCTGATATTGCACTTACAAAACAGGAATAAATGTTTAAAATGAGGATGAAGAGCTAATTTGAAAGCAGATTTGCATTACCAGGGAAATTTACAAGGAAATGCTTGCAAGACAGAAAAAGAGTAGTATGATGCACAAACATAATATTTACACAAAATTCAAATTGTGTGCTTTTTGCATTTAATTTGTTCCTGTATAAAGTAGCTCATTGGTAGAGCATTGCGTTTGCAGCGCAAAAGGTCATGGGTTTGCACACAGGGGACACAGGTTCTGATAAAAATTTATAGCTTGTAATGCACTGTAAGTCACTTTGGATAAAAGCATCTGTCAAATGCACAATAAAAAATATCAATTTATATACTTAAGAAAAGGTCCCGTTCTTTCTGTGTTTTTGAAGTTATTATATTATAATATAATAATAGTTTAATATGATTTATTCTAGTAACGTTGGGGTTAAAAGCTGACTTTTGTGTTTATATCATAGCTATGCAAGAGCATGCAACTACAGTTGTCCAAAAAAGAAACATCATGCAAGAGCCACAACTACGCCTACAAATCAACACACTTTCAAAGAAAACGGCGACCGTTGGAAATTCACTTTCTGTAACCGCAGAACTTTGCAGAATGAATGGCTCACTTAAAACAGTATTGGTTGCCTTCACAATCATAAACACTGAGCGAACTTCACTGTGAAAGGGCATTTCATGCTAGCTTATAAGTCGTATAACGTTCCAGAATCAATGCAGCTGAAATATTGATATATCCGTGACCGTGTGTGTGCATGCGTATGTGTTTGTGTGCTCATGTCACGCTTATCACGGCTTTAGATTGAGGCTTCAGGTGCTTGATAGATTCATTATCATTGTGCCTGAGCCCCTCATGACTGCAGCTGTCTACAGGAGGAGACTACGTTCAAGGTCACCCACACAAATCACCGAGAAATGAAGGGTACAGGGGGGAAAAGAGATGCTGATGAGATTAAGATGAGAGATGAGACAGGACCTAAAGTACGTGTGCTAATTAAACCAAGGGATTTTGGTGTATATGAGTCATAAATGCGGTGTTAAAGGTAATGTACGATTATGCATTACTATATTATGGGCTCACAGTAATTAGCCAACTTCTACTTAAACTGTTTATTGATCCTCATTAGAAAATCAATATATGGCCTCTAGACTAATTTCTTTTCTAGGCATCCTGTCCAAGTTAGTCTATAATTCATTGCTCATGGGGACTTGGGTTTAACAACTAAAGAAAGGTCTAAAAATCTGTTTGTGTATCTCTATAATATACATGTACACATATTTATTATAAAACCTCTTTAACTTACTCACAATTCCATCAAATATTACATTTGAACCTATTTGTGATTGGCTAATTTGCTTTAGTTTAAATGTTTTTTTTTTTTTTGTGTGTGTGTGTGTGTTTCCCATGTAAACTTCAGCAGTGTAGATTTAAAATTTTGCTGTGTACTTGGGCAAAAATTTCACGAATGAGGTCGTACAAATTGATACGAATTAGTCACCTTGCAAAAAACATACGAATTGCCATGAGATCAATGGACATATAGACACTTTGGTTGTTAATGAAATTGGAAGGCAATATGAGTCTATACCAGGGTTTCCATTAAAACGTGAAGCAAATCTTTTCAAAATTCGCAAAAAAAGAAAAACAAACAAAAGTGAATTAGGTGCGTTTCCATCAAGTTGTTTTAGCGAATTACTGTAATATTGGTAACCTAGTAACCAACAGTAAACAAAACAAGGCACGCTTGGAACCTATGCGATCGTATAAGTGAACGTATAATCAGCCAAAATCCGCATATTTATGCGGGGCGCTTTTTTTAAAAATATGCCGCACTTTTGCAACATAAATTGCAGATTTCCGTGAGCAAAATATGTGGGGCTAGCATGATTTTATAATCCCTGCATTTTCGTAGCAAAAATCACATATATCTTAGCAGAATGTTGAAAAAATGTTGCATTTACTTTACACAAGCACAGCCATGTCCCCTGTTGCCATGGGAATGTTATGAAGTGACGTGATTATGTGACGTGAACATCATTGAAAAGCTTCAAAAAGTTTTTGCAAGTTCCCGCAGTTTTTGCAAGTTCCCGCAATTTCATCGCATAAAATAATTGCAGAAATATCATGTATATTCCATCACATTTTTTAAGAAAAAATGCCGCAAGATCAAGGATTGTTGCCCGCAACAATCACAAAAAAAAACTATTTTTACGATTGAGCAAGTTATAAATTTTTTAGCAGTGCAGTTTGTAATCGACAAACTTAACTCTTTTGCCGCCATTGACGAGATATCTCGTCAATCAAGAGAAAACGCTTCCCTGCCAATGACGAGATTTTCCGTCTTTCCGCAATACCACTATTATCCACCAGGTCCGCAACTTTTTAAACCCGGAAGTATTGCCCTATGGCAAGCGGTTGCATGTCCGTGTTTGTTTTAAAGATCGCTCTGAATGGGATCTCTATGAAAAGTCCGTCACAAAAATGGAATTATCTCTGCCTTTTGCTCAAAATGTGGTGTTTTTGCAGAAACCTACACATATTCAAAAGCTGATTACAAAAGAACCACTGAAGGTAGGATGAAACGTTTTTTTTTTTTTTTTTTGAAAGCAGAGGGTCTGTTCTTTCATTTGGTATATTGTATGTTATATATTTAAAGAAGAACATTTTCTGGAAGGCATTAAACTTTGGTGAAAATCATGAAAAACATTGGCGCTGGCTGGCATTTTTTTAAAAAACGCTGGCGGTGAAAGAGTTAATACTGTGCACAGAAGAAGAAATGCAGTATTTTCAACGCTATTGCACGAGAATTTGTACATATTTTACAAGTTGGCTAATTTGTATTAATTCATATGAACACATTCGTACGTTTTAGAACAATTTGCCTTGACCACTGTGAAGTTGGGGTTAGGGGTAGGGTTTCATTGTTGTTTTTTCATGAGAATCGTATGTTATTGCACGAATAACTTCGTATGAATTCATACGAATTAGCCAACTCGTAAAATATGTACGAATTCTCGTGAGATCAGGCTGGCATTTATGAATAATGCACTTGCATCAAGGACACTGCGAAGACATCGAACTCCATATATGGTAAAGACAATGACAGTGGAAAAAGTCCCATGGGCTCAAAGTTGGCTACGTCAAAATTAATTTGGCAAATGCGTTTCCATCTCCCATTATTCGCATTTACTCTTTCTCGCATAATAAAAAAACACATCAAACGTTTATAAAAACTTTTTAGCGAATTAAGTGATTTTTAATCGAAATCTGGCATTTCCATTACTCGTTTTTGATGTGATAAGCTATTTCAAAATGTGCATAAAATCATTATGATTTTTATATTTTGATTTTCATTGTGCTATTAAATTTGTTTTGTATTGTAAACTACGTTGACAAAAAGCAATAAAAGCTATAAAAATGTATGGTATTAATTTAAAACATATAGAAAATCAATCATGTATACACAATGCATGTGCAAGGATGTTAAAATGTTTAACAACAGTAATAATAATCTGTGTATTGGCCTACAGTATAATAATAATTAGAATATCAGATGAAATGCACAAATACTGTACCGTATGCCACATAATCATTAAAATGTGCATGGTACAATTCAATTCAATTCAAATTACTTTATTCATCCCCAAGGGGCAATTAAGAGACACAAAGAGCAGCACATTACACCACAAACAATACAGTACATCATCAATACATAAATATATAAAGAGAGGGAAAGGGATATGGGATGAATGCATCAATTATCAGTCTATACAGAGGTGGACAACTCAACAAAATGTACGTCTGTGAGTAAAAATACAGCCACTGATTCTTATGACCATGGTTTTATAAAAGAACGAGTTTCCTGACTGACAGAATGCAGGTGAATTTACATTAAACGTGTGAGGGACTTCAGTCTCAAAGCTCTGATCACTGTACAGTGTGTCAGGTATATCGCGGAGAATCTTCCACGTATCTGAGGAATATGAAGGCAGGAGAACGATAACGTGTTTCTCATTGCCCTAAAGAGAGACAATAAAGATCTACTACTATCGGAAGAGTTGTAGAAAAAGACATTAAACATTTGAAAGCCTCCCTGGGCTCCTAAAATAAACTATAGAAAAACCACCGAGTTGTAGTGTATGCACTGAATATAAAGGATGTACATTTGTACTTTTTATATGTAAATTTACCCACAAGGCTTGCTTTCTGACAAACAAAAGTCTAGCAAATGCAGAAAGAGCATTTATCAAAAGAGCAAAGAGCATTTAGAGTCAACAGTGATTTGTGTTTGTTACATTGAAAACATCTTGACAATTCCAGCAGCCTTTTCTAGGTCGAATGGCGCTTTCCATTGGATAGTACGGCCCGGTACCGTTCAGTACAGCTCACTTTTGGGGGGGGGGGGGTTCCACTGTGTACAGTATAGTACCTGATATTTTTTAGTAGCACTTCAGTTGTGGTTCCAAGCCGGCCAAACAGATACTAAAATGTGATGTGTAACACTGCAGATCACTGATTGGTCAGAGATAATCATCACTATCAGTTTCACTGCTAACACTGCAAAAAAAAAAAAAAAATTCTTTGTCTTGTTTTCAGTACAAATATCTAAAAAATCTTAAATCAAGATGCATTTTGACATAAAAAATAAGTCTAGTTTTTAGACCAAAAATATCAAATTTAAGTGATTTTGTGCATTAAACAAGCAACAACCCTGCCAATGGGGTAAGCAAAAAAATCTTGAACATTTTTCTTAAAAACTAATATCAAGAAAATTTCAAGAAACATTTTCTTACCCCATTGGCAGATTTATTTTGCTTGTTTTATGCACAAAATCACTTAAATTTGATATTTTTGGTCTAAAAACTAGACGTATTTTCTTGGGTCGTTTTGCTTATCAAGAAAAAGCTTCTTAATTTAATAATTTTTAGATATTTTTACTGAAAACAAGACAAAAATACTAAGACCTTTTTTTCTTGAAAATCTTTTTTCCAGTGTAAGAAAAACGTTAACCTATTTCAGGATTTTTTTTCTTGCCCCACTGACAGATTATTTGCTTGTTTTAGGCACCAATTCACTTAAATTTTTATGTTTTTTGTCTAAAAACTAGACTTATTTTCTTTGGTTATTTTGCTCATCAAGAAATGCATCTTGATTTAAGAATTTTTTAGATATTTGTACTGAAAACAAGACAAGAAAGTATTTTTTTTTTTTGCTGTGAAATGCAAAATTAGCTTACCATCGTACGCCATTGAGCAAACCAAGTGATGTCATCATCTGTGCTTTGTTGTACAAGTTCCCAAACTCCCTTTTAGCGGTAAAAACCATCATTGATATGCTCCGTTGCTGCCGTGTTGATAATTTGTTTGTATCACATTTACAATAACGATAAGTCTATAATCCCACACAGTCAGAAGTGGCACTAAACTCCAATGGAAAAGCAAACCGAGCCAAAGTAAAGCAAGCTGAGCCCAGACGCGGTCGTATCACACAATGGAAAAGCGCCATAAGTGTTTGATGACACGTTCATTTCACCCTGTTATGTTGTGTTCAAAAAGTTAGCGTTCAGTACAAAGCTCTTCAGAGATCCAAAAGTGAATACACATTCAGATGACAACATAATGTACTACAGCACAAGACTGTAAACTAACACTGATAATCTAAAACAACTACAAGACATATAAAAAACCTCTGCCCTCAATACTCAACAATACTGGTAATGTCTTCTGTCTGTCTGTCTGTCTGTTATTCCTATTTCAAAACAAAAGCTCTTGGAGGGTCTTACAATCACAATGAAAGCTAAGAGAGCGAGAGAAAAGGAGAGAGAGAGAGACATGGAAAGACTGCTCGTGGTGTCGATCTATCACCAGTAGGATGAGGCTCAGTCACAATGTAATTTCTGCTTCTCTATTGAGACACTCAGTGCTACCCCCCAACTATTGACAACTGAAAATGGCTTTCCCAACCTGACTGACAACTACGTCTACCTGACAGAAGCAAAAAGCACAGAGATTAGACCAATACAGCTGTAGAGATGACACTCTGCCATTATGAGACATCATATCAGATTGAGTCACTGTTGTAATGTACGACCGTGTTTTTAAAGTACCTTGTCAAAGTCGATTTTTATTTTTCTCTGCTGGTATTTTGTGTGTGTGCGTGCGTGTGTTTTCTCTACCAATTTAGGGAGCAATTTTTCATTCTGTGGAAATTCGTTTTCTTTATATATAGAAACTTTTTTCATCTTCAAATTAATGTCTAGACTATGAGATAATTATCCTCAGTTTCCAGGTATTTGGTTCAAAGATCTTCTATTCACACTTTAAAATAAAAGATGAACAGGATCAAATTAATCTCTTGTAGATTGGATCGCCTAAATATAATGTCGTTTTCAAGACATGGTTTACTCAGCTCATTCTCACCAAAATGAGTTCAAATGACACACAGTGTAATTATCGTGAAATAGATACGGCAAATTCCGCTTTTGCATGCATATGATACGCCAGTCCTTTCTGTTTACTTATATGGCGAATCGTTTCGTGTTGTTTTATTCATTGGTTTCTCATTTGTTTTCTGTTTTTTTTTTTACCATTGTCGCTTGGGTTTTGGGTTAGAGCAACTTTTTGTAACATAAAATGAAATCCAAACCCCTATTCTATCCCCAACTCCAAGCGACCATGATTTAAAAGTAGAAAAAACATGGAGAAACCTATATATTTAATTACATCCTCAAGCAAAACCCAAATATAACCTCAAACTTAAGCGAAAATGGTTTAAAAAACAGAAAACAAATGAGAAACCAATAAATAAAACGACACGAAACGATGCGCCATATAGGTGAACGGAAAGGACTGCCGTATCCTACCCAGTCTCACAAAGTTTCGTGATATAGTCAGGTATTTTTTTGATTCTTTTTTCGTCCTATTATCATGAAATTTCGTGTTTTTTCGTGATTGTATAACGAATTCTTGTTTTCGTGTGATTATCACGTATTGGTTACTCAACTGCTTTTTACTATTTTTAAACCATTGTCGCTTCGGTTTAGGGTTAGATTTGGTGCTTGCATTAGAATGTCACTTTATTGGTTTATACTATTTTTTTTTATTTTTTTTTTATATGTCGCCTGGCGTTAGGGTTAGAGTTGGGTTTGGTTAGGGATGTCATTTTATGTAAATCTAACCCTAAACCGAAGCGACAATGGTAAGAAAATAGGACAAAACAGTTGAGTAACCAATACGTGATAATCACACGAAAACAGGAAATCGTTATACGATCACGAAAAAACACGAAATTTCGTGATAATAGCACGAAAAAAGAATAAAAAAAAATACGTGACTATATAACGAAATTTCGTGAGACTGGGCTGGCCGTATCATATGCATGCAAAAGCAGAATTTGGCGTATAAAGTTTGGTGGTACTTTGTCAGCAGTCTTCTACATTTGTCGAGAAACAACTGACATTTACCGAAAAATCTGATTTGACAGCTCAACTTTATTTATTAATCTTATTTAAAGCTTTTGTAAATTTGTCTTACTAAAAGTAGTTGTAAATTGTGGTAATGTAAGAAGACATTACTGTTTTGGTAATGTTTTGAACACAGATTCTTTATGTAATTGCTCAGTAATGGATGTTTGCCTATTTAAACCCTCAAAAAGTTATGGACTACAGCTTAAAGTAAGCAAGAACATAGTTTTATTGGCCATTCAGTATGATTTCACAAAAATGCGTACAGTTGGCTAATTCGTATGAATTTGTACGAAGTAAATCCCTAAACCCGCCACCAACCCAACTGTCACATAGTACTCACAAATGTGGTTGTACTAATAAGTACAAATTAGCCACCTCATAAAATATGTACTGCCATAAGATAGCGTGGGGCTATTACACAAGAACATTTTCAATCAAAAATGGGAATTTAGTTTTTGCATTTTTACTTTTTTGTAAACAACAATGGGGTTTTGGGGTCCTGAAAATGCTAACTTTTGAAAATGTCACCTTTATCATTACATGTACTGCACTGTAAACCCAAATGCTCAAAATAATTAAATTGATTGAGTAGTATAAACTTAATTTTCTAAAAAAGTTCTACTAACTCAAATGTTTTGCGTTTCTGAGACTTTTTTTAAATTGTGAGTAAATTAAACTCAATATTTTTAATTTACTGAAACTATTTGCAGATTAAGTTGATTTTCACTTAAGAGTATAATTTCAATGTACTTTTTTTTGTTGTTTCAACTGTCAAGCGTCTGACATTAGTAACGTGTGCGTGCGTGTGTCAGTGTCATTAAATGATATAAATTTTAAAATGGTTAACATTTAAAATATACACACACATTCACTTCAAATTAGGGTCTCAGAATTGTAATTTCATTGACCACGCCAGTGGGTTCAACATTAGATGTTTATTTGAATTTATCACAGATAACATTAATATACGTTTGAAAAAAGTTTAATTTTGAATTAGGTTAGGTCCATCATTTTACTGGCTTACGACACTCACGTGGTCCAAGATCAGCGCGTGCGTGAGAACCGGAACGCGCAACGTGGGAATGACGTTGGCGGCTTGGCGCCACAATTGACTGCATTCGAACTTCAAGCTGTCGGCAGTAATCAGCACCATCGGTTTCACGGTAAGTGTTAAATGTGTTTTTTCTAATGAACAGTTGATTGCGTCCCGCGATACAAAAAAACAGCCGTTGCCAATGTTGTCTGATGTGGACATAAAGTAAATAACCTGGAAACACCGAAGTCGCGTTGCCGTGGCGGCTGGGTTTTGGATAAACCGTCGCTTTCCTTTAGTGGGAAACACGTCAGTACTGCCCCGCGTGGTCTCGCTTTTCTCGCGTGTGTGATTAAACATTAAAGTGTATAGTGTGTGATTCGGAAGGGAGAAGCAGCATATTCAGATCAACCAGGGGCGTCATGCACCAATTTTTTTTAAGGGGGCACAGTGTGCACAGCTTACAAAAATGTGTGCATACATAGTGATGGTCGTTTTCGAAGCACTGCTTCATGAGGCTTCGAAACATTTATGAATCTTTTGTTTCGAATCAGTGGTTCGGAGCGTGTTTCAAACTGGCCCAAGTCACGTGATTTTAGCAAACGAGGCTTCATAAAAGGTCACAAGTTCATAAGCCATTTATCCGATCTGACTAATAACACTACCATTTTGTCTACTTTTTGTTTATAGACAGATTTAATGACAAAAATGTTCATAATTAAAAGGGTAGTTAGTTTTAATGATTTGTTTGCCCCAAATAAAACTAAAAACACATAATACACTTTTAACTATGTCTTAATAAAGTTAAATATTTTTTAAACATATTTTAATAAAAATCTTGCTATTATTTTGTAAAAAAAAAAAATGTTTGGACATATCTGCTTTTACACTCTTTTGACCAGCAGGGGTCGCCAGCGTGTGGGTGGAACTGCTTTGAAAAACTGAATCAATTTTCGAAGCAATTCGTTCAATCAATATTATAGAGCTTTCAGTCTTTTCCATGGCACTATTTTGAGCCTTCCTGCCTTCATGACAAAAACCTCCAAAATAAAAGTGTTGACTAACTTTCATATCAAATACTATTCAATCGGAATAATGACATATTGGCATCATATTTACATCTGGAACGGCATGTTTTTTTAGTAACGTTTTGTTTAATGACTTGTTTAATTGTGTCAATGCATTTTGCACAACAACTGCATAATCCTATAAAATTAATGTAATTTTAAATCCATAAAGTGAAAATTACATAAGCTATAGCCACGTGATTGAGTTTAATGTTCAATAATGATAAAAACATTTTTTAGATAAAAATTATTAGAGGAACGGATTTTTGCATTCAACTTTACCTCATATGTGAGCATGTGTGATTCCGCGCCCCCGTGAACTCTGGCGAACTTTGGCGTTGTACCAAGAAGATGAATCTAGAAATCTCTACTAATATAACATTGAGACGGTCACATTTTAAACCATACATTTTCTACACAGAGGAGGTTAACTGCACATTACCGTACTGGGGTTTGGAAATGTTGTGAGCGTGTCTTGCACGTTTTAATTCCTCGGATAGCAAAATGCACCAGCAACAGCAAAAAGAGCTCGTGAGCGCGCTCTGACGTTGATGACGTCAGCGACTGCGCTGTATGCAGCACCTGCCGCCAGAAGTAACACGATCAAAACACTATAAAAACGGCGAAAATCTCCGAAAAGTGACAAGGATGCAGCACAGAATTAATAATATTGTGCATAGTAAACAGATTAAAAGACAAATAACAGATTAATGGGCGCTTCTTTGATTTTGAGCCTCAAAAAACCAAGGGGGCAACTGCCCCCTCAGTTTGAATGGGCATGACGCCTCTGAGATCAACCTATGGCGGTCAGCGTTTTTAAAACCTGTCACTGTTATCAACTGTTTGGATATATAAGCACGAACATAGTTCGTATGTAAATAAACACATGGTTACAAAGACATAAGCTGTGCATGCGCTGTGTGTGTGATAAAATAAAGCCAAAATCTCAGTTCTTTATGGTGTGTGTTTATCATCGATGTCTTGGTTATGAAACAGAACTGACAACAAAAGCAGAAAATATATAAAGACGCAAGATGCATGTAATGATAATCACTTAATCAGACCGTAGAAATGGGTCTAAAGTTTTAACTTTTGCTGCCTTCACATGTGTTCGGAAGTTTAATAATCATGTAAACTGTTGGTTAACTTATACGTTACTCAGTATTAAGTATGAGGAATTCTACTCAAACTGTTTCAAGTTTCCTGATTTAATGGAGCTATACACTTGCTAACATGCATTTTGTTTGCCTTTCAGGTGGCTGGCTGCAAAATGATTTGGCATTGTAAGTTGTGCTCATCTTCTTTTACTGACAGATTGCAAATATTTAAAGGGACACTTCACCCATTTGCATTAAGCTTTGTATAGTTAGAACATGTTTTTCAATGGTCGTGCATCATTTTCTCAGTTGCCACGGAGAAATACAGATTTCAGTGTTGCACTTCCTTCTTTCAATTATGTAAAAATCATAATTTTGCATCATTGAAAGCAGGAAGTCCAATATCTTTGTTGAGGGGGTGAGACCATAGATATGTATAAAGGCTAGATTTCTCGCCCGTGCTGCTGGCCAATTGAGTGGAACGTCCGCATTTTGGCGGCCATCTTACCACATGACGCTCACTCGTAGCATTGAGTTTTAACGGTATAGGTACTTTTAAATAACCATAACTTGCTTAATTTTGTACAGATTTTCAAACGGTTTGTTATAAACGTCAAAGATGTACCTATGACACTGCATGCTTATACTAAAAAAAAATAGAAAAAATTCATGAAAAATGTTGAAGCATCCAGAATTATAGCCCCGTTAATAATGTTTGTAAGAAACCAAACCGTTTGAAAATTGGTATAGCATTGAGCAAGTTATGGTCATTTAAAAGTACCTGCACCATAAAACTCAATGCTCAGAGTGAGCGAACTGTCTGAGGTAAGATGGCCACCAGGTGAGGACGTTAGAGACTCTGCCGTAAGACATCTAGCCTTTATACATATCTATGGGTGAGACTACAAACACTCCTTTTCTCGGTCAAATAGGAACCAAATTTGAAATGAATGTTACATTACAACTACAAATATGACACGCTTTCATTAAAGATTTATATTTCATCCTCTTCACTTAAAAGAAAGATGATGCAGACAGCATTTGACCTGCGGTGACAGACCATAGTGAAGACATGCCCACCAGTGAAAAACCTCATGGAACTCTGGCCTGCACTCAAATAGAGTCTGAGGTAATGTGTAGTGGCACTTTTTCTTGTTATTCCTTTCCTGATAACCTATACCAGTGGTTCTTAACGTTATTCCTGGAGGCCCACTGCCCTGCACATTTTGTATGTCTCCCTTATTTAACACACCTGAAATCATAGGCTCATTAGAAGAGATCTCCATGAACTGAACTGAGTCTGTCAGACAAAAGAGACATACAAAATGTGCAGGGCAGTGGGCCTCCAGGAATAACGTTAAGAACCACTGACCTATACCACATTCAGGGGCTGTTTTATGCTTTATGGGAGGGTTAAATTTACCAGATTCACATAATTAAAATAACTGTGTTGTCTTTGTTTAAAAATGTAGGTGTATTTAGACTTCCAACGAATTACAATACAGAACCTGCCCAACATATTCTGCTCTGAGCTTGACCGACATCTTCTTTCTGAAAAAAGTCATCAGTCTAGAAAGACAACCAAAATTGGGAAGACATCAAATGCTTTGACTGAAATCCTAAGAATCTACGATTAACAGGTAAAGATATTGTTAAATATTTTATGGATGTAATTCTTAATTGAAAGAGGAAAGTTGAAAAGCATTTGACAAGTTAAATGATTCAATTTTGAATGCTACATTTTCTTCACTTATTTGTCTGATTGCATTACAAGTTTAACATTTACAGTTCAGTTATGTTCCATGGTGTTTTATCATTATAGGAGGTACGTGACATACACACCAAGTGTATCACTGCTCTTCATCTCCTTCCAGTCTATCGACATGAGGACGTCTCAGGGTTCTTCAGGACCTGCACAGTGAGTGTTTTTTTTTTTTTTTGGAAAATATACACTACTATTAATAGAAGAACATGTTTTTCATGATTTTACATTTCCTTTGGTGTGTAAGTGTGTATTAGTACATGTTAATGATATGCAAAATGTACAAATCCCAATGTAAACAATGACGTGAGTTATTGTGTCCAACTTAAATCTCTTTTCTTGGATTACAACAAACACATGGATTGTAGGCAACAGTTTACTTCCTAAGCCTGTTGATCTGGACTAGGGATGCAGCGATTAACCGGTTTCACTATTAACCGCGCTTTAAAATGTCACGGTTAAGTAACCGTAAAGCCTTCGCTACACCGCGTGTTTATGTTTCACGCACGCACAAACCAGATCCACGAACCACCAAGAGGCGCATGCGTCATGATGCATTGTATGACAAAGCTCCGCGTTCAAAAGAATATGTGCGCGTGACGCGTCTCTTGGGTGTTCGTGCATCTGGATTGTGCATTGTATGACAAAGCTCCGCGTTCAAAAGAATATGTGCGCGTGACGCGTCTCTTGGTTGTTCGTGCATCTGGTTTGTGTGTGCGTGTGCGTGGATGTGTGCGCGCACCTGCATCTGTACGTGAAAGAGCCACACTCCAATCGGTCTACTCTGTACAGCATTAAAAACCTCCTGCTCGCGGATCAAACCCGGGCGGGGCTCCTGGTGGTCTGACTGCATTTCATTACGTTGAATTATTTTAACACGTTAATGATTAATTAATGAATAGCATTATTTAACACGTTAATCTTGCCACCCCTAATATTTATATTTGACTTTTGTGTAATATTAAGCTTCACCTGTCAAAATGACTTGCAGTACCTGGTTCAGGATGACCCTGTGTAATTATTCATTTTGAGAGGCTCTTATCATTTTTACTTCATATATTTTACTTCAATACTTCAAACAAACCAAAATAATATAACTTTATTCAGTCCAAATGTAAAGTTACATTTATTCAAAAGATCATTAAAATGAATAGCCTACAGGTTTCAAAGGCACCTATACGGTTTAACTCAAAGCCAGCCAAGTTATTATTATTATCATTTGTCCAAGAATTGTAGAGAAAATACACAAACTGAAAATACAGAAAAAATTAGCAATTGTTCAAAAATTTATTCATGTGATTTTATACATTAATGTTGTAAAATAAATGAATCCTTAATAACCGTAATAACCGTACAACCGTGATTATTTATCAGACTATAACCGTACCATCAAAATCTATAATCGCTGCATCCCTAATCTGGACTCGACGGTCATTATCATAATCCCGCCCGCTTATGTTTTCATATTTAAAGAATTTACTACTGACTAAACCATGATTCAAACACAAGTTTTGAGCAGTGCAGAGTAGCGCTGGTTGTTTGTCGCTTCTACGATCACAAATGCAGGCATGGTTCTAACGTTTTAGTATCCTTACCTTACCAATCTGTTATGTTCTGCGTAACAAACAAGCGCTATTCTGAACTGCACAAAACTCGTGATTGAGTCATGGTTAAGTCTTCTTTAAATCTTTAAAAATTCTTTACAGGCTGTGAGTCAGAAACAGGCGGGATTATGATAATGACCGTCGTGTTCACGTCAACAGGCCATGGAAGTAAACTGTTGCCTACAATCCATGTGTTTGTAGTAGTCAAGAAAAGAGATTTAAGTTGGAGAGGATAACTTGCGTCATCGATTACTTAACATGTACTAATACACACTGACAACCCCCCCCCCAAAAAATTTAAATCATGAATCGGATAATAGGTGCTCTTTAAACAAGATAAGGCATTTATCTTTATAGGTTTTGGAGCATATTATCAACTTGAATGTACTGGTAGCTTGGCTGGCTCCTTTAGAACACTGATGTGTTCCTTGTTCACACATCTTTTAAAATCACTTTCTGTCTGTTGTTCTGTAGCAATATTGTTTGTTTAACATATGTCATGACTAGATTTATGCCTTTATTTTTGCACTAAATCTGCTGTAAATAATTGAAAATTTGTCAAAAATTAATTAATAAAAAACTATTTACCCTTGGTATTTGCCATGTGTAACCAGTTTTTGCTTTAATATCTGTTTTATTTTGCAGGACACATCTGATGAGCCAGAGCTTTAAGATGTTGTAAAGGCCCTCCTTACAGTCATCATAGATGACGACACAAGTCCAGTTCACTTCCAGCCTGAGAAAATCTGTCATCGTTGAAAGCGAGATTTGGTCAACCTCTACAGATTTACTGATGCCTTTCTGGTAATGTTTGGACTGATCTATGCACTACACCTCAGCTATCCCAGGCGACTGACAACACACTTGAATTCACTCAAATGTTACTTGCCTTGATGATGGAAAAGTGTCATCCAAGTAACAGAGTCTCAAAAAGGACTTGATGTGTATGTAGAAATGTATCTAAAAATGTGTTTTCTTCACAATATGCACAATGTGCCTTTGTATTTTCAAATGGTATTTGTGACTTGAATTGTTGTCTGTGTTGGTCTTTTAAATTGACACTGCCATTTTAAATGGAAAGGGCAAAAATTTTGTGAAACACAATGTAATTCCAACTGTTTAAGTTGCCTGTACTCAAAATATTTGAGGCAACGAGTTGCCTCAAAAAAATTAAGTTTTGAGCCATGTGATTTTGAGTTTTGTGTGTCAAAGGTTTTGAGTAATGTGTAATTAAAAAAAAACTGAACAAAAATAAAAACATTGAGTTTACATAACTTAAAAGTGCTTCTTTGTGTACTTATTTTTTTTAGTAATGTTAACTTAATGCCATGAGTCAATGTAACTGAAAATTATTGAGTAGACTTTAATAAGAACTTTTAATTTAATTATAATCAAAAGGTTTATGTTACAAGTAATCAAAATATTTAACCTCTAAAAGAAATTGTGTTTTAAGTTCATGAACTTAAAAATTTTGAGGCAACTAGTTGCCTTAATTTTTTTGAGTTCTGATTATTATTTTGGGTTTACAGTGTGTAAAGAACAACAATGCAAATCTGGAAAAAACAGTGACATTATGCACACATAATAAATGTTTGTTACATGAATGCATTTTATTTATTAATATAATTTGGGCAAGATTAGGCTGAGTAATGGCTCAGTTTTGAAACTTCTGGTTAAATGCTGGTCTTAATATGGTTGACCTATGGCTGAGAAACGGTACCGATGTTAGAACCTGTTCTGGCCCAGGTTAGGGCCGATTATGGGCTATTATATGGCAGAGACATCGGCCAGTTATGTAATTCAGAACTGGGCCACTGTAGGGCCGTCATTCTTCGTTGTATGTGGGCCGGAGCTGGGCCGGAACAAAATTGCTATCTGGGTATATGTGTGAACTGGGATCGTTTTGGAAATGTTGCAATGTGAACTCCAAGTTTTTCAAAAACAAAAGAAAAGTTTCTGTTTTTAGTACATGCATTGTCGTGTGAATGTGCCTTAACTGATCTCCAAGCTATTGTGGAAACCATGATGACTCCAATGCAATCTGGATCAAGTGTCCATCTGTTCCTGCACAACGTCCCCAAAGTCCTTCTGTTCTTTGCTTAATAAAAGTGAATGCAAACAGGAGAGCTGAACATAATGTACCTTGAAGAGACCTCAGCCCATTGATCCATTTAGTTCAATCTAAAAATATCCATTCGAATCTTCAAGCAGTTTGTGTTTCTTAAACATAATTAACAATAACATTGTCCTCTAACCTAAATTTATTCTATCCCACGAGCCTTAAAATAACTAGTCTATGTGAATTGATGTTTTTAAGTTGCTTACATCTTTTCTTTGCTTTAGGCCAACTAGAGAATGGAAAGAGTACGGTAGTTACCTACTTTTTCTTAGACCGGTCTGCAATCCACATGAGGCCACAGGAGCAGCGGGGGTGACCAGGTGAAGGTAACTCACTATTGGCTCATCCATCTAGAAACTCGGCAATTAGTGTTTCTGTTGTTGTCCGACATGAGCCTGGTTTTGCAAGGCTTTGGACCATAAAATGGTGAATAAGAGACCGTTGCGAAACCTAATGGTCTGCGTGCATGAAAACAAAATGTGTGTCATTATTGTACAAGTTTGAGTAAAATAACACAAACCCACATTTTAGCAAAACAAGTGTCATGCTACAATAACCACAGTGTTTTGTAATTCTGCATAATACTTTGCTTATTTATATTAGTTAATTAATTTCCTTAACTGAAGCTGTAATGTAAAAATAATCTGAAGTGCGGTGTTCGTGTCAAATATCTTTAGCCTGTCCATCTATAACTGTGCCATCAACATTAACATTTCTCATACTAATTAAATTATTAATTAAGCGACGTCTGCCCTGCCTGGGAGCAGTTTAACATTCAATTAATTTTTTCAGTGTCAGGACGAGTCAGAGGAGACGATAAATTACTGCAGTTTAATAAGAAAAGTCAACTCAACTTTCAACTTTTTATAAACTGGTTCAGTTTGTGTATCTTTTTTAAATTCTAATGTCGATGATTTGCCGATGCCCAGACCAAGTCTCTGTTCTGTTACGATGGTCCTGGTTCTTATGTATGTATTGATTTATTTATTCTTTGTGATCAATATGATCAAAGGCAGACATACATCTAAACATGAAATAAAAGAAAATAATAAAGAATGGCATCAGACCCATGATGCAACTGCAAAGCAACAGAGACAGAGTCTATTTACGTGCCATACCTGTATGTCATAGAGCCATTGATTGAAATGCAAGAAAGTAAAAAATATTGGATTGTAATTTAGGTAACACTTTACAATAAGGTTTCATTAGTTAATCCATTAGCTAACATTAACTAACAATGGCATTTATTATTTATTCTTGTTAATTTCGGCATTTACTAATACATTTATAAAATCAAGCATTGCAACTAGTGGCATTAATTAATGCACCATGAACTAACATGACTGTTAATGGCATTAATTTACATTACCAAGAATTAAAACATGCTGAAAAAACTTTATTGTTCCCGTTAGTTAATGCATGTACTAATGTTTACTAATAAAACCGTATATTGTAAAGCAATTTGTTGTTCCTTATTGAGGCATAAAACATTTTCTTTTAAAAATGTGTAACTATTATTCTATTTTGCATACAAGCTACAGTATTGCTTAATAAATAACATCTTGTTTTAAACAATTTAAATTGAGATCAAATTTAGGCCGGTTTCTAAGCATTTCATAAATGAGGCCCCAGGGGCTTAAAAAACAAAACATTAGGGGATTAAGCCCCCTAACACCCCCTGCAGCGCAACTATTCTATATAAAATTTACTTTTAGGCTTTTTGCAGACACTTATATTCAAATGTAGGAAACAATAAAACGAGTTTTAGGGAGGAAGAAATGCAAAAAATTTATATACCAAGTTACAAATTTTCACTATTCTGTAACAATACCTTGGTGATATAAGATTAACATTGAGAGGCAACCAAACAAATTGAATATTTATTTCCCCAAAAAGTGTCTCTTTTTGTTTAAAGAAATATATGCACATTACACACTTCTCCTTTAAATATAGCTTCTCTGTCCCTTTATTGCCCTGATCAAACGGACCAATCTTTAAAACTATAAAACTACACATTGTTGCATCACTACCCTCTCAGAAAAAAGAGATGTTTCCCACACTATCAGCTATTTTATGTATTCAAAGTATTAAACTGAAAATTTGCTTTGAATCAGCTTTCCAAGCACTGAGAAAATAAAATCCATCGCTAAAAAAATTTCAGCATCATGACATTTTTTTATCCATTTCACAGTGGAAACAATGTGACAAGAGTAGGTTAGCAATTTGCTAGAGCTGCATGTGAAATGCAATCAGTCAGCATTTACTACGCAATGTGGCGTGGCTGTCACGCCGCTGTTGGCTTTTCCCTCCCTGTCTCTGTTTTCCTCAGAGGATACAATGTGAATACGTGTCTAAAAGGGAATGTTGACATACGTCAGGCAAACACTGTCAAAATGTTAATCGCTTGCATTCTGTACTCCAGTGTAGGACTTTTCCGCATGTTCTGGGTTTTTGCCATTTTCTGCCATCAGATTTTGATAATTGTTGAATAAATTTCAGTGCTCCGATGTTTGAAGTTTTCACCAGGCATGCCTCATACGTCCTGAAAAGTAAGCCAAAACATTTTGATAGGGATGGCTCCCGCGAAACTGACGTTTCGACACTGTGTCGAGATCCCGAAACGTTAATGTTTCGAAACACTGCTCCGAAATGTGATTCGAAACACCCATGTCACGTGATGAAGTGATTCGAAACACCAAGCGGTGCATTTCACAAGTGTTTCGAAAGGTGGCGTACCTGTCGAATCTGTGTCGAATCTTAAACTGACAGGGTAGGAAACAAATCTGACAATACCTCATAGATGCGTTTTTGGCAAGATCAAATACTATAAATTACTGAAAAGAAGTCATTTTTCCTCATAGGTATGTAACAGTTAGGCTACTTACAAAAATGCATGACAGCAACAAGTGTCCCTTGTGTGAGAATGTTTTCAAAGGCTGGAGAACGTCTCGGTTACGTATGTAACCCTCGTTCCCTGAAGGAAGGGAACGGAGACGTCACGTCGTGACCGACGAATTGGGAACCGCTCCGCGGGTGACCTATCTACTTCGAGAAACTATAAAAACGCCAATGAACTTGGCATGCAGGTATTTGCATAATGCCGGCGCCGCCCCGCCAGGTGCGTATATAAGCCGCAGGTGCACAATACCAAATTAGCTATATTATTGCTGAGAAGCCGAGCAACAGTGCCCGGCCTAAAAAACAGCAAATGGAACAGCAAACTGTGGCGACGGGACGTGACGTCTCCGTTCCCTTCCTTCAGGGAACGAGGGTTACATACGTAACCGAGACGTTCCCTTTCAGTCGGTCACTACGACGTCACGTCGTGACCGACGAATTGGGAATCCCTACCAAAACGCCACTGCAGCTGAACCCTTCCAGTGTCTGTAAAAGCCCTCCGCCCTCCACGTAAGGGGCGGAACCTAAGGCGAAATGCAGAAGGCCGGTCACTACCTGTTCCTTAACCCACGATAGTGAAGCAGCGAACTGGGGAAGCGTCTAAACTGAGCGGAGCTAGAACACTGCGGAAGCCATCCCCTAAGAAGGTTGAATGGATGACATAAAATATGAAACAACCGATAGGTTGCTCATAAAAAGTCTCTGAACAAAACATAGTATGCAGAGAGATGCAGAGCAGGCTCTGCTAAGGAAAACGTGGAGGATTAGTACCCCACGGAGTATACACACAAATGAACCCCACGTAGGGGACAAATGTGGACGCCTAGCCTACACAGGTTTACAGAAAATACATCAGTGATAGGTTGACAGCGGATGCTCCGCAACACCAGCTATCAGGGCGGTGGAGGAGAGGCAAAAACAGTTTTTTAGACGTTTTTGCCCCGATGGCCTTCCATATTGGTGCAGATGTGCAGCACCAAAATAGAGGCTCCAAGCCGACACACGAGCCGACCCCCGGCATTCTTAACTAGTTAGTAGAAAGAACCCGAGTGGAAACCGGTTCGACACGAACACTATAGAATCTTGTGAACGTATTAGGTGTCGCCCAGCCTGCAGCTCTACAAATATCTGTTAGCGAGGAACCGCGAGCCAGTGCCCAAGATGATGCCACACTGCGTGTAGAGTGAGCACGTAAATTAAATGGACAAGGCACATTCTGCTTTTGATATGCAAGGGCTATAGTATCCACAATCCAATGGGACATCCTCTGCTTGGTGACAGCTTTTCCTTTCTGCTGACCACCGTAACAAACAAAGAGCTGATCTGAGGTCCTAAAACTTTGCGTCCTGTCTATATACACACGTAGTGCACGAACAGGGCATAACAAAGCCATGGCTGGGTCTGCCTCCTCCAAAGGCAGCGCTTGGAGGTTCACCACTTGATCTCTGAAAGGAGTGGTGGGAACTTTGGGCACAAAGCCGGGCCGGGGTCTCAGTGTTACGCTGGATGCAGCCGGCCCGAACTGAAGGCACGATTCGTCGACCGAAAATGCATGAATATCCCCTATCCTCTTAACAGAAGCCAAAGCAAGGAGAGTTAATGTTTTCATAGTAAGAAATTTAACACTCACACTATGCAGAGGCTCAAATGGGGCTTCCTGGAGTGATTTCAGCACCAAGGACAGGTCCCAAGGAGGAATAGAGGGAGGACGCGAAGGATTCAGTCTTCGAGCGCCTCTGAGAAATCTAATGACCAGGTCGTGCTGACCCACTGTTCTACCGTTTACGGGTGAATGGTGAGCTGATATCGCAGCGATATCGACTTTAATAGTGGATGGTGACAGCCTATTCTCCAAACGGCGCTGGAGATATAAAAGCACAACACTAATCGGGCATTCTCGGGGGTTTTCACTTTGGGAAGAACACCAGTCGACAAACAGGTTCCATTTAAGCGCGTAAGCCTGTCTCGTAGACGGCGCTCGCGCTGCAGCAATAGTGTTAGATACCTCTTGCGGTAAATCACTCAAATCCTCCGTGCCCCGTCCAGAGACCACACATGGAGGTTCCACAGGTCGGGGCGCGGGTGCCATAATGTGCCCTCTTGTTGAGAAAGAAGGTCCTTCCTCAGGGGAATCTTCCAAGGAGGGGCTGTCGCGAGGAGAGAGAGTTCTGGAAACCAACTCCTGGTTGTCCAATACGGTGCCACCAACAGCACGCTCTCCTCGTCCTCCCGGATTTTGCATAGGGTTTGCGCAATGAGGCTCACCGGAGGGAACGCGTATTTGCGCATGTTTCGCGGCCAGCTGTGTGCCAATGCATCCACGCCGAGCGAGTCGTCGGCTAGTGAATAGAACAGGCGACAATGGGTCGTCTCTGGGGAAGCAAACAGATCTATCTGCGCTTTGCCGAAACGTCTCCAAATCTGCTGAACCGCAATGGGGTGGAGTCGCCATTCGCCGGGACGCGCAGCCCGAGAGAGCGCATCCGCCTCTACATTGAGCGTGCCCGGGATGTAAATGGCACGAAGAGACCTCAAATTCTTCTGACTCCAAGTGAGGAGATGACGGGCGAGATGCGACAGGTGACGCGAGCGTAAACCGCCTTGACGATTGATGTACGCCACGGTCGCAGTGTTGTCTGTGCGAACTAATACATCTTTGCCCTGTAACTCGTTGCTGAAACGGACGAGCGCAAGATATACAGCCCACATTTCTCGGCAATTTATGTGCCAATGCAGCTGGGGTGCCGTCCAGACCCCCGAAGCCGCAAGCCCATCGTACGTGGCCCCCCACCCCGTGTCCGAAGCATCTGTGCATACTATTGCATGCCTGGAGACCTGTCTCAGAGGCACACCGGCTCGGAGAAACGCACGGTCTGACCACGGAGTGAAAGTGCGACGACACGCAGGTGTAATGATAACACGGTGAATGCCGCGCAGCCACGCTCTCCTCGGGACTCGATCGTGAAGCCAATGCTGAAGCGGTCGCATATGGAGCAGTCCGAGCGGAGTTACAGCTGCGGCTGCTGCCATATGCCCCAAAAGCTTCTGAAATTGTTTCAGCGGGACCGCGCTCTTGCTCTTGAATGTATTCAGGCAAGTCAGAATCGACTGTACACGCGCTTCTGTTAGACGAGCTGTCAAATCGATCGAGTCCAGTTCCATACCGAGAAAAGAGATTCTCTGCACGGGGCAAAGCTTGCTCTTTTCCCAGTTGACCCGAAGACCCAAACGAGCGAGGTGTTTCAGAGTTAAATCTCTGTGATCGCACAGCGTCTGACGTGTTTGAGCCATTATGAGCCAATCGTCTAAATACGCGAGAATGCGCACACCTTTCTCTCTCAGGGGTTTTAAAGCCCCCTCCACTACTTTGGTGAATACACGGGGAGACAGAGAGAGCCCGAATGGGAGGACTTTGTACTGGTATGCTCGCCCCTCGAACGCAAAGCGGAGAAACGGCCTGTGCCGGGGGAGAATCGATACGTGGAAGTACGCGTCCTTCAGATCGATGGATGCGAACCAATCGTTTGGACGAATGCATGGAAATATGCGCTTGGGCGTCAGCATCTTGAACGGCATTCTGTGAAGTGCACGGTTCAGCGAACGCAGGTCCAGGATCGGTCGCAAGCCGCCGCTTTTCTTGGGTACAATAAAGTAAGGGCTGTAAAACCCCGACCTCATCTCGGCTGGAGGGACCGGCTCGATCGCGTCCTTCGCCAGTAGGACAGCGATCTCCGCACGGAGGACGTGCGCATCGGCAGCTCTCACCGCAGTGAAACGAACGCCGGAGAATTTGGGGGGACGCCGGGCAAATTGGATCGCGTAGCCGAGACGAATCGTGCGTAAAAGCCAACGCGACGGGCTGGGAAGCTGTTCCCACGCCCCCAGACACCGTGCGAGAGGGACTAAAGGCACGATCGGTGTACCCGCGGCGGGCGCAACGGAGGTGATCGCCGGTGTGTGCGTATTGGCCGCACCGACAGCAGTGTTGTGCATGATAACACTCACCTGAGTCCGCTGCTGGGTGGGTGAGTAAGGGAGGCTCTGCTGAAGACACCTCACGCCACTCGATGCACCCTCTGGCGAAGGGGGAGGAAGACGATGGGTTATGAGCCCGTGATTGTCTTCTTTCCCCTGAGAAGTCAGAGAGCGCGATGGGGTTATGAGCCCGTGCGTTGCTCTCGTACTCCTCTGACGAGTCGGAGAACGAGGGGGGGTTATGAGCCCGCTCGTGTCTCCGGCGCTCATCTGAAGACCTAGAGATGGAAGTGGAATTCGCTCTTTTTGTGGAATTGTGGGTGCCGACTGAAAAGTCGGCGGAACAGAAAATTGAAACAAAGGATTCCCCAACCGGCCCTCCTCCGGTGGGGGGAGTGGTGCTTTCACCATCTCCCGAAGAGCGATCCCCTCCATCTCTAGGTCGCCCGTCTCAGGGCCGCTTCGATTTTCTTTTTCCACCCTTTGAAGCGGGCTGAGCGGGCGGGGCGGGCTGCTGACGACCGGTTCCTCGCTTCTTAGAAGAGCCCCGGGGAGGAACGGAGGCGGCCGCCGCAGGACGCCCTCGGCGAGGAGCAGGCTGAGGTGCCGACGTGGACGGGGCAGGCGCAGGACGCTTCCGACGTGGCATGATCTGAGCGATGGCCTCAGTCTGCTTCTTGGCCGCGGAGAATTGCTGGGCAAACTCCTCGACCGTCTCGCCGAACAGGCCGGTCTGGGAAACCGGAGCATTCAGGAGCCGGGTCTTATCAGCATCCTTCATGTCCGCCAGACACAGCCAGAGATGGCGTTCCTGGACTACCAGGGTAGACATCGCACGCCCGACGGCGCGTGCGGTGACCTTGGTCGCACGGAGCGCCAGATCCGTAGCCGCACGCAGTTCAGAGAACTCCGCCGAGTCGTGACCTCCCGCGTGCAGGTCCCTCAGAGCCTTAGCCTGGTGGACCTGCAGCAATGCCATGGCATGCAGGGCAGAGGCTGCCTCCCCACAAGCCTTGTAAGCAGCACCGGACAGCGCCGAAGACTGCTTACAGGCCCGTGAGGGGAGAGTAGGCTGGTCCCGCCAGGAGGAAGCGACACCGGCCGGACACAACTGCATCGCGACCGGCCGCTCCACTGACGGGATACCAGTGTACCCCTTGGCATCTCCACCCTCGAGAGAGGTGAGGGGTGAAGGCTGAAACGGTCGGTTCCGGGCGGAAAACGGGGTTTTCCACGACCGCGTCAGCTCTTCATGCACCTCGGGGAAGAAAGGCACCGGGGGCGAGGACTGAGAAGCCCTGGCACCCCCGAAGAACCAATCATCGAGGCGGGACGGTTCAGGTGGGGGAGGTTTAGTCCACTCCAAGCCGACCGCCTCCGCCGCCCGGGCGAGCATGGCTGCCATCTCGGGGTCGAACGCAGAAGCCGCAACCTGGCCCGAAGGCGGGAGCGGATCCGGATCGACGTCCGAGGCTGACAACCCCCCTTCCGATGTTACGGTGGACATCGCGTCGGGTGGAGGCTCGACAGAGCGCGAGGACACCGTAGAACACGGGCCGCTCGTCTCCATCGGGACCTCCGCTGGCAACGGATCAGGGCGCTGGGAGCTGCTGGACGAACCAGCAGACCGACCCAGCACCGTTATACGGAGATCATCCTTCGCAAGTCTGGTAGCTGCGCTCTTAGCAGCACCAGACTTGGAAGGCGGGCGCCGTTCCCGGAGAAACGACACCCGTCTCCGCAAATCCGCCATAGTCATGCCCTCACAGATGGAGCATGAACTATCACGCAACGCTGCCTCTGCGTGCTGGAGCCCCAGACACGAAAGACAACGCTGGTGGCCATCCCGGGGGGCGATGAACACACCGCATCCAGAAACCGAACACGGACGGAAATCCATCTTTAAAAAGACGACCCCGACCGTGACACGAATGAGTGGCTGTCTTTAAAAAGACACAAAGCTCAAACGTGCTGCTCTTTTAGGGAAATCACTCTTTTGTGCGAGCTGGTGAAACACACAGGGAGAGGCAACGCACTCACTCGAACTCAAGTCCTAAATTAAAGAGACAGAGAGAGAGAGAGAAAGGGTGGAGAAAAAACACTGCGAGCCTCCGCTGAGGTGTCTTTGCCCAACCAACTTCAGCAAGCTGAGATCTTATTTTCTTCCCTTCCAGAACAGGATCTACGAAGATCAGATAGAAAGCTTCTCGAGAGCAGATGTCTGCCGGCTTCGAAGCAATAAAAGCTAATTTGGTATTGTGCACCTGCGGCTTATATACGCACCTGGCGGGGCGGCGCCGGCATTATGCAAATACCTGCATGCCAAGTTCATTGGCGTTTTTATAGTTTCTCGAAGTAGATAGGTCACCCGCGGAGCGGTTCCCAATTCGTCGGTCACGACGTGACGTCGTAGTGACCGACTGAAAGGGAAATGATATGTAAAAAAGAAGCTGGTTGAGTTTATCAACACAGAACAATTTATATATTTGAATAAAGATCTTTATATGTAAACAATGTGGCATATTATGGCTTGATATATTTTATGAATCTCTTATTATTTATTTTGTATATCTATATTCCATTTTTTTATTAAAGAGTAACTAAACCCCTGGTCAGAGCCTGACTCCACCCACTGCAATATTTGAAAAATGCAAGAAAAGTGGGCAGATCCCAACGGAGAAAGAGGGGACGAACTAAGTGTGTGGTGAGATCGTAACAAGGCGTGGTGAGCTTGAACCTGCTTACGTCAGGAGTTATTTCTTGGACCCAACATCCAATAGGAAAATTCAACTGCAGTAGCCACCGTTCAACCTGAAGAGGGCAGCACTCAGACGTTTTTACACCATATATTGTAGTATTGAAACACTTTATATCCAAATGTCAAAAAACTTACTAAAATCAATGAACAGCACTAATAAAGCATCATTCTTACAGATCATTAACTAAAAAAAGTTGGTTTAGGGTTTAGTTACTCTTTAAATAGACCCGAATAGCCTATAGTTATCGACAATTGTGAGCCTAAAAGCTCATGTAGTTGTCAAACAGATGTTAAAACAACAACAAAAAGCATTTTATTATGATGACGTAGCGCATGCATTTCCCGGGTTCGATCCTAAGATCTACGCATGAGAGTCGAGAGCACTATCCACTCTCCCATTCTATCACTAGTGTGTCAATCAAGCAACATGTGGGATACAATTTGTCAGCGCTCGTCTAAAATCTTGTCAAGGCTGCTTCATGTAAAGACATGCAAACGACCGCTAGGTGTCCACTGTGGAGGCGGTTTCGGATTGATGTTTCGAAGCCTCGAAACATACGGCACAATTGATTCAACTGTTTCAGTGTTTCACGAAGCCTCGCTCTGCCCACCACTACATTTTTATCACCCCCTGGTGGCTGGCTGCAGTAAAGGTTATAAACCCCACCCTAACAATGTAAATGAATAGGATTGAACCAAACTTAAAAATAAAATGACACTTTAAATAAACTTTTCCCAGTGATGGGTTATCGTGCGGCGATATTTTGCGATACACACTATAATACCTGTCCGATAATGATTCGGGATCGCAATGACGATATTATGTACAACTATTTCATGTACTACAGCTGTTGATAAGTCCTTTTCGATCTAAAATCACAGTTTGAGTCGTTTATAACATGCATTTGAAGATGCAACACTTATTAAATATATTTTTTTTTATCAAGAAAATACCAAGCGCGCCACACAAGCCCTGAAAAGTGAAGCCAAAACGTCTCAATCGCCCCTCAGTGACTGGTCCCAGTATAGGTCATAAACTCCGCCTCCCCATGTTATAAAATGGGACTTGAGACCAACTAAAAAAAATAATTACACTTCAATTATCTTTTTTCCGAAGCTGGTTTCTGTCATTTACTGTAGTTTTTATCACGCTGATGTAAATTCAAATGTTTGTTTTTAAAATAGGTTTGTGTTTAGTTAGTTATTTAATGATATAAAAACGGTGGTGTCACGTCATGATTGACAGCTGTGATATCGTGTGATATGCGCATTCTACGAGAGCGAGGGCGGGGTTTTGACTTCGCGGCTTCCCTTCCTGCTCACTACTGCGCATGACTGGTCCCGAAATCGCTATTGCGCAGACTCAAGACCCAAGATGTCTGCGCCATATCGGGACACTGGCGGCTTCACTTTTCACCAATGGAAGAGAGCGAACAGGCGTCGTCCATCTTTTTTTACAGTCTATGGAAAATACCTAAGGAACAGCGATAAAAATATACACATTTCCTGGATCTGCCTGTGTAATGGTGCTTCTTCTGCAGCACATATTGAGTTTCTGCATGAGAGCGCCATCTGGCTTTTGGATGTAGCAACACTTCACCATTATTCATTGAGAAGCATAGCAAGCAGAATCACACGATGTATCGTTACACCACTAATGTTTATGTATGTTTAAGTGTTTGTTTTCTAAAAAGTTTGACTTAAGTTAGTTATTAGATGCTATTAAAAGGGGTGTGATGACTTGATTTGTGTGTTTGTGGTTGAGGGAAAATGGGCAGTGCCTTGATACAATGGCTTTACCTCACGATCACTACTGTACTGACTCTGGATTGTCAGCGGCCATGTTTTTTTTTACAATTGAAGTCTATGAAGACACGTTGTCCATCTTTTTACAGAAGAAATTTATACAGAAGATAAATATTTCTTTACAGTTTCTGGAATCAATTTCAAGTGGTGGGCATCTTGAAAATTCCCCAAGCTGAAATCCTCTAATGCTGCGTTTACACCAACCATGTTTCAGGCATCACAAATCGCGTCTACCATGCCTAGTTTGCCGCTTGAACAGTTTGAATGCATTATCGCGTCTAGAGCGAAGTAGACACGCGGAAAAGCAAGCATTTGGCGCGCGTCAGAGGCAAAATCCGCTTCTTGTGGGAGGGGCAAGTGCTATGCGGTTGTTCGTTTGCAGGATGGCTGATGTTGATTGTGCATTTATCGAGAGAGCTACCGGTTTGTATTTAGTCACCTTACTATAGGGGGAAAATAATCTACGTGGGTCGATAAACGTCACGTGACTCAAAAGTGAAATGTGTATTTACAACTTACAAGGTTGCCCAATGTCCTCACTGACACTCTTTCAAGCAAGGTCTTTTTTATTCTTGTCTCTATAGAAATAAAAACTTGTGTCGCATAGATGACTGCTCACAGACAATATCAAGCTGTCATGCTGAATGAGTGACTTCGTGCAGGGCTGCGGCCACAGCAGCAAGCATGCTCCTGATTGGTTAACGCGGCGAGAAAATCCGCCAAAGTTCACATTTTTCAACTTGGGCGTCAGCCGCAAATTCGCTTCGAACGCAAAATGCACAAAAAGCACCATTCGCATACCACGTCATTCGCTCAATTCGCGCAAACTAGACGCGCGAATGAGGCGGAATTGCGTCTACCGCGCCGTGCCAAACGCCTCATCCGTGCCCGAGACCTCCAGACGCGCGCCAACGCGTCTTCACATTGACTTAACATTGAAAGCATTTGCGCTTGACGCCTCTACCGCGGCTGGTGTAAACGCAGCACAATAACAAGAAAAGATCTCTCCTATAGTAAAAAAAAACAGAGATATTCAAAACTGTGTCAAAATTATGCAAAAATATAACAGATAAGAAATAAAATATTGCAACCACATTGTAAAAAAAAATTCCTTTATAAAGCAAAATAAACAAATAGGACTTTACCGGCTTGTCATCTAATGTGCTATTAAGCTGATGGTGTCTTTTAAATGAAAGGTGAGATTTCAAACCAACAGCCACTATGAGTGATGAGATTTCTGTCATGATTCTTTACTAGTGGTTGGTTTCCACTAGAAATACTTCAACATGAAAAAAAATTCAGACTACTTGGAGACTACAGACTACCTTGGCATGTAAGTTATTATGGCTTGCAAAAAAATGTAGTTTGTGATTTATACCTCCTTAAAATCATCACAACCGAATCAACATTCAAGAAAATGAACCATGAAGTGAGAACGACCAGCCCAGATGGAGAACAGATGCATAAATAAAAAAACAGACAGCATCTCTACAAACAACGTACAGCCTGTCTTGTTCTGAGTCCACTTGCTGTTGCAAATGTATCATCCATATCACGCAAAATGATTTTTAGAAAAGACTTGTTTTTCTTTGAGTGTTGTAGTTCAGTAATTCGGTTTGACTCACATAAGCAGTAATGGTGAGGAACACAAGGCCAACAGCTGTTGAAGGCAGTTGCTTAATACTCACCTAACTGGATTACTGCAAAATAGACACACGGCTATTCACGTACTACATCTGTTGCTTTTCAATTGATTTGGTTATCTGGAGGTGGCCTGTGAATTCAAATGAAATCTAAACCTTTGAAAGGATGCATTACTGTCAAACACCACGTTAAGTCAACTTTTTGGACTTTTCAGAAACTGTTGCATTGAGTAATGTCACAATTTTGATATTTACTTACACTGTAAAAAGTCATTCTGCAGGCTTGTAGATTTTATGAAATTGAATATGTAAACTTTATTTAATAAAATTAATTTCATGTAGTTTGTTATTTTTTTTGTGTTAAAATTCTTTAAAAATGACTGGAATAAAAACAACGTATTGTTTTTGTGAAGGATTTAGCTATTCTTATTGTGTATCTGCGCATGTAGCGAATACTGAATAAATCCAACGTAATATTAATCAGCTGTTTTAAATCAAAAACCATTCCGGGTTGTATTGCAGGTCGTGAGCGCTGAGCAGACGGATTTAGGAAATATTTCTGTTATTGTGCCAAAATTCAAAGTTTTGAAAGCATTTCAGTCGAGAATGTATGTTTTTTAAACAAGAATCTGCAGTAGGTTCATAAAGATATCGCCT
The DNA here is from genome assembly GCF_030506205.2 of Paramisgurnus dabryanus. Taxonomy (NCBI): domain Eukaryota; kingdom Metazoa; phylum Chordata; class Actinopteri; order Cypriniformes; family Cobitidae; genus Paramisgurnus; species Paramisgurnus dabryanus. Next base: position 43,515,179 of record NC_133337.1, on the reverse strand, counting down.
ATTTAAACATTTCCTTCGAGTTTTGTGGCGATGGGAGCTCCAGATAATCATCCGGCGCTCCGCGCGTAAATATACCGGACAACGTCGCCTCACCTCGGCCATTGTCGCTGAAAATCTCCGCTGGCTGTGACGTCAATGTAGTGTTTAAACTGTGGATAAAATTCATTTCGGGTAAATTTAACGGGCAATCTTAAGTCTTATAAGTCTATAAGCAGGGTTTCTTTGTATAATTTGTTTGTAATTTGTAAATATTAATTACAATAAGGATTAATATGAACTGGTTTTGGACATAACTTCAGCTTTAGGACCCAGGAGGTCGCATATCTAGGATGCATTCGTCGATTCGCATGCTGCGATTGGTGGTCCAGATGCAACTCATTTTGAGTGACAGAAAAACTGACCAATCATACTGTTTCTCTGAATGGGTGGGTTCTCTTATCACTAACTCTCATAGATATGTATCATGTATCTATCTATTATGACAAATTCTGCTCGCTCTCTCGCTTGGTTCGTGTTATAAAAATAAATGTGACTTTACTGCGGTCTTTTTCGGTTTATTTAGTTTTGTGTTAACTATATCCACAAAGTATTCGAATAAATTGGTAATGTAAAACTATTCTTCGCTGTAAATTAATTGTGTGCTCAATTGCGACGCCCTGTGTTGAATTTTCCCGCGAGTACAGTATCATTACTGAGGGGAAATATAACATTATTCATTTAATTCCACAAAAGGTGAGTAAGATATTAAATGTATAAGTTGTCTTTTTAAAATGTTTAAGCTTTCTACATAATGTAAATTGAACATTCACTATTAATTTCGCGACCTATTATCTAAATTGTGTGTTCATGAAGGCCTGTAACGTACTGCAGCTTCCTGCAGGCAACGTGAAACATTGCTGAGGGAGAACTTTATTCACAACAAAAGGTGAGGAATATTATTAAATAAATATATTGTACATAATTATATTGTGTATATAGTGTATGTGTGTGTATATACACATGTGAGTAACTTGGTTAACAAATAAATATGTGACTGTATCCTATCGTGTGACAGAAAAAATGTAGGGAAAAGATTTGCCCTAATTATAAATATAGATTATATATCTTTTAAAAAAAAATTGATATTATTTGTGATTCCAATGAGAATTTTTTTATCAGTTTTCAATATTATTGCACATTTCAAACATACCTAATAAGCCACAAACTCAGATGAACTCCATTGCACATATCTTCCAGTTTTCTTTAAAACATTTTAATATACAAGTTTAATGTGTGGATTATTTCAATATTCAAGCTGTATACATTTATAAAGGTTTTAAGACATATTTGCTGTTTAATGTTGCAGGATAAAGATGAAGAGGCGGGACTTGAGCAGCTTGTGATGGCTGTAATTGTAAAGAATGGATTTTCTAGGAGTGGAAGCCCAAAGGATGCTGGAATTGTTATTGAGGCCTTAAAGGTGTTCACAGGGCATGCTTTATCCTTGGATCTATGCATTGAATCTCCAGTATCCCAGGCATCTTTTCAGGTGTTTCAGAAACTTTTCTTGGAGCTGGATTTTTCAAAGTTTATGAACTGATTACAGTACAGTAAGTCTAAACTGCTGTCTGATTTTCTGGGTGTGAATCAATGTAACAGAACACAAACATGGAACCTTTCGTCGGGAAATGTGGACGGTTTTCTTTAAAGACTGTAAAATACTTTTTGAAGTTTACACTGTTACAAATACATCATTAAAATGAGATGCTTTCCTGTTCTTTTGACTGCAATAAAATAAGAATTGATTCATCTTTGTCTGTCATTCTGAAATCAGATATAATACTCATTACTAATAAAAATATTAATGGATGATGTTAAATTAAAATAGTATAATTGAATAGAATTTATTGTATAGTGCTAGGTCTTTGTCCTGTATACCCAATATTTTGTTTAAATTTAAATTAATTTCTAATTGCAAATTGCAGTTAACCTTTTTGAATGGGTTACTATTAAAGAGTTTATGGAGTGATTCTAACACAATTTTTATTTGTTGAATTTAATTAATGATATTGCTTGTAATCTGTTGCCACACTTTAATTGAGTAGATATGGCATAATATTTTTTATTGTATAGTGCTAGATCTTTGTCTAGTATACCCAATATTTTTGTTTAAATTTTAATAAAAATTTTAATTGCAAATTGCAGTTTGGCTTTTTGAATATGTAAATATTAAGGAGTTTATAGAGTAAATCTAAATCAATTTTGATTTGTTTAATGTAATTAATGATATTGCTTGTAATCTGTTGCCACAATTTTATTGAGTAGATGGGGCATATTATTTTTTACAGTGTAGGTCACAGTATTCTGCAGTTAAAACTGCAGTTTATTTTTTTATTTTAAAGACAAAGTCAATGATATGAATTAAAATAGGGTTTATAGGGTGTTGAATAAAAATAAACTAATGTGTTAGCACAATCATACTTTTATCAAACTAACTTCAACCATAAAAGATTTTCACACACAGTGATCCTAAAATTTAATCCATGGAGGCTAATAAACACATTGTTGGAGCACAGATATGACTTTTTTTATACAAGCATAGAAATAAATGAACATTAATCAGTTTCAAGGCCTACAGTTTGTGATTCATCACACCTGTGTGCTATTGTTAAGTACATGACTGAAAATAAATGAGATGTTTAACTCATTCCCTGCCAGACTTTTTTTTAAAGTTGCCCCCCAGCATTTTTTTGATTTACCAAATGTTTCACAAAATGCCTTCCAGGATTTTTTTTCTATAAATATATTAACATACAAATATATCAAATAAAAGAACAGACCCTCTGCTTTCAAACAAACAAACAAACAAAAAAGGAATAATATCATCCTATTCAATATTATTTGTTCTTGCACAAATACAAAAATATATACAATTAAAAAACAAAAATAAAATACATATATTGTGCAGGGAGTGGCAAAAACCCTGAAGGGCTTATTTAAAGCCTCCACCTAAATAACAACAACAAAACTTAACTAAGGCTAAATATTAAATAAAAAAGAAAGAGAAAAGAATAATAATATACTTCAAAACTATATAGAGTACATAAAATACATAAAACCTCAATGAACAAAAGCACAATTACAAAGCAGCAATAAAATGATTATTTATACATCTTTTATACATTCTCCTTTTATAACCTCTTAAATATGTATAGTTTTTTTTTTATATGCCAAATTTTGAAGAAAAGCTGAAATAATTACATTTTTTGTAAATGAATTTCGATATAAATCAGATTTAGAACAATTATCAAAATATACACAGAGTTTAAAATTTATTAATTTCGGTTTTTGCTTCTGTTTTTTATACTGAAAATTGGGCAATGCCATCTAATGGACAGTAGTGGAATTACAGATTACCGTAAAAACTCGCCAGGAAAGCATTATTGGCAAAGAAATGTTTTCTTTTAATTGATGAGATTGAACTTGTCAATGGCGTGGAAAGAGTTCAATTTATGTAAAAAAAAGAAAACTGTGATATAACAAACAGAAAGAAGAAGTATTGTTCAAGAACGATCAGTGTCCTCTACAATAAAATATAACATTGAAAACCTAGCTTTAGACAGACTCTTATTACGTTTTTTTTTTTATATTGAAAGAGATCGTTCAATACAGTATCTCAAATATTTAGGTTTATCGGATTCCTATCAGTCCAGATAAGTGGAAAGATATGGCGCCATAACACCAGTTTGTTTAGGATGTGGTCTGCTCACTCCAGTGCTGAGCAGAGATCAGGTAATAACATGACAACCAGAGACACAAGCAGAATTGAAATCGTGCTTGAAACCCTTTTGATCTGTTCCCTCATAAAACTTTTAGAAGTCTTCTTTTGAAGGTTTGGAAAGGAGAGGTGGAACGCACCTTTAGCACAGTACTGAGGTATCTTACTCACATACTCGGATGGTTCGGGGCAATGTCAATATCTTATCTCTTCATGTAAAACCACATAAATAATGTTTATTGCCTTGTTAACGCTGAAGTGTGATGTACCTTTGAAATTACAGAGCGCACATTACAACAGACAACAAGAAGTCAACATTTGGCCCTGCTTAATGGGGGATAAGCAATTGTTTGCTAATGTAATGAATTGGATGACGGCCAACTGATTCGCATGATGCTGCCTGTAATCTGTCAGGATTTAGACAGACCTGCTTGCAGATACCAGCATTAGGTGTGCAAGGCTGGTGCTTTTCAAAGAAGTAAAGCACGTATGTCAGTTACCAACTTCAACAAATTATTTTTAGTCTAATTTATTATTTTGCTTTATGCAGCATTGCCCCAAAGCAGCAAAACTGCTTGTCTATCAAACTACTGAACAGTAAACGTACCAAACAGAAATAATTGAACCATATTTACAATATTGACAAATGCAAATGGAAAAATAAAGTAAATGTGTTTTAATAACTAAATTTAACTGCCTATGCCACCAAGCACCCTTTATTTGCCTGACTGTGAAGGTTGCATTTACACTGCATGTTTGAAGTGACTCAAGTCCGATTTCTCTGTCTCATTTGTGGCACAGATCAAATATAAGCCACGAAAGTGTAAGCAGGAAAAAAGTGCATAGATTTCGATATTCTCAGATGCGTTTTAGGCATCATCCATGTGTTTTTTTTTTTAAGTTCAACCCATTGACATAGAAAGGTTCTCCAGGAGTGTTAAGCAGAAGCTGATTTTCAAAATTTTGAGGCTGAAAAGCAATCATGCAGTGCTGACAAGCCTCTTACAGGCAGTCGATGCAGAAAGTGGTGTAATAGACCTTGTTCACACTGTCAGTCCAAATCTGATTTTGGTGCATATCTGACCGGAATCACATTTAGAATGTGTGCCAAAAACCACATAACATCTGTTTTTCTAATCCGTTTCAGGCTACATCCAGAGGTGGTTTGAAATGCTTTTCGAATCACATTCCTGAAAATCCATTTCAGTCTGATCGTTCTGATCGCATTTGTGTAGCTTTCCAGTTACGTCATGCTGTTGCATCACGTAAAACATAAACATATCAGATGTTGAGGCAGACTGTCATGCCAGCGCGGCGTCATTGCCATAAAAAACAGTGCAGATAATCCAGAAAACGGCTGAATGCTACAGGACGCACAGATCGGATCTAAACAGTTGTGATACACAATGTGGACAGTGAGCCTGTCCAGTCAGATATGCACCAAAATCAGATTTGGACTGACAGTGTGAACAAGGTCTTAGTCTTGATAGAGAGGCTGCAAAAAGCAGGGAATGCGAGCAGAGACTCCCTGGTGTCTGAAACACAGGCCAGATTTCTATCCAACTCTTTGCTGGCTTCATGTGTTGTCAGTTTCTTCTTCTTCATCTTTTATTTCTTAACGCCATTCCAGCATCTACGGCTATATTCATGGCGAGAACCAGGTAATCCATACAAACGTTATATTCAGACACGTTGATTCATTCGCAAGTTGGGGGAGGGACAATTTGGTTTCTCCAGTTTGCCTTGCTTGCGTGTTTTTGGCCTGTGGGAGGAAACCGGAGTACCCGGAGTAAACCCACGCTGACACAAGGAGAACATGCACACAGAAAGGCCCCCCGCCCTAGCCAGGGCTCGAACCAGGAACCTTCTTGCTGTGAGGCAACAGTGCTACCCACTGAGCCACTGTGCCACCCGTGTTGTCAGTTTCAAAGTTTCGAAAAAAAATCTTCATCATCAGATGAACTCCAAAGGCTCCAGAATAAAAAACATTTTTTTATAACATTTGGTAAGATCAAGGGAAAAATAAATAAAATTATGTCTAAAAAAGATGGACTTTTGACTGTAAATACATTTTTTGTAAATGTACTTTAAAAAATGTTATCAAGTAAAATTAAAAGTATTGATTTTAAATTGTACTTAAGTAATGTCAAAATACCCCCAAATAATACTTAAGTACAGTAATCAAGTAAAATTACTCAAGTACATCACACCTCTGCTTTTAAGGAACCAATGTGTACCCTTGAGGTACCAATATGCACCTTTAAAGTGTACTTTTTGGAAAGATACCTCCCCAGTGACAACTTTTGTACCTTCATGTACCTTTTTATTTCTGAGCGTGTACTTCAAGTAAATAATTTAGGTCAAGGGGATTAATCTGACTGAGAAGTTTGAAAACCCCTGCAATTTGGCTGGATAGTTCCATAATGGTTCCACCTTCCAACATCCGAAGATCCTTTATGTTTAAAAATAAAGGCTCTTTGTAGTCAAAAGTTTTTTTTAGATCAAAATAAATAAATAAGTGTAAGAAAGAAATGGTTCTTTTAAGAACCTTTGACTGAATGGTTCTTTGAGGAACCAAATATGGTTCATTAATGCCATCACTGTGAAGAACCTTTTATCACCTTTATTTTTAAGAGTGCATCCAAAGATTGTTTGTAATCCATGCAGGTAGTTTTTTTCATGCTTCTATAACCTTTTAAAATATTGCTATAGCACATGAGTTTGACTTAAATCCCTTGCTTTTGTCATTTAATTATAAAATAGTAACTGAAACAATCAGCTCTATAGATCTCTGAAGCCTGTCAAATTGTGTTTACAAGTCAGGGACAGATGGGAAGCTTATTGATCATTGATTTTTGATATAGATAGCTTTATCTTTCGTTCATCTTGTGTTGACTTGATGTTATTCTTGTCTAACACGAGGTCTGACACAATCACATCTCAAGCATTAAATTTTGACAGGTTGAAATGGGTTGCCTGCGGGAGGCAAGCTTTAAAAGTCCGAAATGTGATGTATAGATGAAGCGTCTCCTTGTGTTTCATCTCTAGAATGCTGCCACTTCAGTTGAGACAACTTTTTGAAAATTGCTTTTATAAATTAAGCATATCTAAATGTGACAGTCTCCACACGGGGTGCAGCATTTTTAATGAATTCCTTCAGAACATAATTCGTGTGTAGGTTACAAACACAGACACACGCACGTACAGAACAATTGTAACCTGACTGTGATCTTGTTTTAAAAGAAGATATATTCAGAGTTTGAAACAAATACAATAAGAGTTCTTAAGTTCTCAAACAACATCAAACTTAAGGAGTTGCTTTTGTAAAGATTCATGCACAAAAAGAAACAACATGGAAAAGGTGATGTTCCTCGAAAGGCCAGTTAGGGAAAGTGTTTCATTCCCAAAACTACAATGAGAGGCAATTGAAGAAACCATCTAACATGCAGAACCCTGTCTGATTCTGCATGTTATTTTTGGTGGATCACAAACTTTACACTGTCAGAAGAAAATGTTGTTCCCAAGCTGTCACTGGGGCATTACCCTTTAAAAAGGTCCTCATAGGTATAATTTAGGTACAGATATGTGTGTATTTGGTAGCAATGTGTACCTTTCAGATACTAATTTTCAATCTTCGGTAACAACATGTACCTCTGAGGTACTAATATGGCCTCTTCTGGTGCAAAGGTGCCCCTTTTGAAAGGACAACACCCCGGTGACAGCTAGTGACCTTTTTTTTCTGACACAAAACAAAACTTTTACCATTCAGCAATAATTCACACTACATCATAAAAGTTAGATTTGCACATTACATCTTCTAAAGCCATGTGATATGAGGAACAGATGAGGATTTATGTTTTATTATTCACAGATAATTTTATACTGTACAAATCACTTTACAGACAGCTGTACTATTCCAATGCTTTGACTCAAGTTTGCATGCTGTAAAATGCTTTTTTCAAGAATAAAATGAAAATGACTTTTAAACACAAATGCCAAAGTCAGTTGGACTGAGTGAAATGTGAATAACACAGGATTTTTTTTTTTTTTACTGAAATACTGCGCTGTAACTGATGAGACTGTTTAAATGAATATGAATTTTGATGGATTGTATGCACTGTTGATTTCAGACATCTTGGCAAAGATGAATTTGGGCAGAGCTTCGGTTAGCTACCTTGTGAATCAATCTCTGTGACTTGAATTATTTTTAATGTAAACGTGAATATTTCATAAAAAAATGGTTCAAAGGCAACTCATAAAGACAGACATCTCACCCAGCAAAAGCTCACTGACTTCCCCATTCCAAAAAACAAAAACAATAATTTATTCATTAAAATGATTTTTAATTATTATGACTTCAATAGGGTAGCTCTTTTAACAGCTAGTCAGAAATAAGTGACACCTAATATATGAATGACACATTAAGCAATGGTACATGTTAAATAATACACTTGGTGAAGAGTTTGCTTCCAAAATGCAATAAACGCATTTAAAAAAAAAATTACCGCCAAAATCAGTATTGTATTTGGTCAGTATTTTTTCCAAACCGTGACAAATGCCAGTCCTCCTTCTCTGCAAAGTGCAATAAAACCGCTAAACCAATCACAGCGCACCATTCCGCGCATTGTAAACAACAATGGTGGTGCTTTAAATAAACACTGAATCCTAGTTTTCCTCATCTGCTTTGTACTTCGTGATCAACAAACAAACAAACACAAAATAATACTTTTGACGGCATTGATAAACCTGTGGTGGTTTTCTGTGATGGGGAAAAAATGTAAGCCATCAAAATCGAAAGATTTATGTGAGAGGCACTCGGAAGGCAGGGCCGGCGTCAAGGGTGGGCATTCGCGGGCAGTGCCCCCCCCCCCAAACAGGTTGTTGTGCCCCCCTACAAAGTTTTTTATTAATTTAGTATATATCAAGAATAATTAAAATAAATTAAACATTGAATGTTTCATGACTTGTAATGCAATCAAATGAGGAAAATATAGTTGATATATGTTTTCTTTAATTAAAATAGACCAGTTTCTCTGATTGGATGTATTGCCGCGTCTCACCCGTCTTACGTCTTTAGCATATTTGTGACTTGATACTAGCAACGTGTTTTTTCGCGACATTTTATGGATCATGTAAAATATGGATATTAGAACATTTAGAACGAAACAGCACCACCTGCTTCATCTGACTTCATGCAAACACAGACTGGCTCAAACTCAGAGATTAGAGGTCGAGGTGGAATTTACACGTATATACGTAAGCTTAAATGTGAAGTGTGGCTATAGACCTTTAACAGCATTACGACGTGATTATGGTAAAGCGGCTTTTTTCAAGCTAGGACGCGGTGTGCGCTGCGCTATGAAACCCATTCATTTCAAGGCTTGTGCCGAGCGAGGGCATAGTTTGTGGTCTTTTGCACTTTATACGGGAAATGAGCTGACAGTCTGTACCAGTTGTATAAGTATGTGCTTGCACTGTATTTGTTGTTTTAATGTCTTGTTTTTGCAAGTTATTGTTGCTATTGCGTGACCCCCCCCCCCCCCCGTTGGAAGCCAAATGCCCCCCTGTTAGATATGGTCTGGCGCCGGCTCTGGGCGAAGGAAAAATGCCGGCTGTTGCTTGTTCTCCCGACAGCACCAAGCTTCTGTCATGCTAACACATTGACCCCAGTTCAATTATTTTAATTGAAGTCAACAAAAATTGAGCAGGACCAAAACATTTTACAGCTGATCAAAAAATCCCAAGGATGACAGCAGCAATGACAATGTTCTTAATATGACAAAGTAAGTGTTTTGATTAATGCCATAAATGTTTATTTTTTTAATCAGTGTATACCACTAGTCAACTAAATGAATATAACATGGCAAATAGGAATGCACATAATCAGTTTTTATGATAAATCTTTGAAAATCAAATATGGACAAATTAAGTGGTTTTCATCATTAATTGGTTTAGAAAACACATTTTTACTGAAATTAGGAAAGAGAGAGAGAGAGAGAGAGAGAGAGAGAGAGAGAGGAGAGAGAGAGAGAGAGAGAGAGAGAGAGAGAGAGAGAGAGAGAGAGAGAGAGAGAGAGAGAGAGAGAGAGAGAGATTGATTTAACCATGCCCACAGTGAACACTGATTGGTGTAGCTATCAGAGAGACCAATCAGGATACTGCGATACGCTCTCTGTCAGTTTCTCACTTCATCTTGTTGCTCTTTATGTCAGTCTCTTCGACTGAGACCTTTTAAAATGTATTTGAACCAGACCTCTCTAACTTGCACACTCTCATATAATTTATTCCCGGGATATCATTTGCGGGCATCAGGGAGCAAATATAATTTTTATGGATACTCACAGAAAGTCTGGGAGAGATGGGAGGTCTGTAAAGGTGTGTGTTTCTTGCAGACAACATTTAATACATTTTGAGAGTATTGAAATTGTTAGGATTTTGGATCCTCGTTTAGAAGCCTTTCTCAAAGTTAAAATGGTTAAATGTCTGCTTAAAGTCAGATTATCTAAGATTAGCGTGGAATCAAATGTCCATTTTCTCACTTGAAGGAGATCCTTGCATCGCAGAACGGTATTGCTAGAGATAAGCAGAGTCAACAAAACAGTTTAATGTTCCAGTCACACGTAACCACTCCGTTTATTCGGTTCTGCTCCGTTTATTTTTTGTTGTATATATTTTTTATAAGCGATCCAGTTTTCTCTGAATCCTCAGCTGAGTCTCATACCAAAACAAAACGATTTCTTTTCAGAAATACCGCATCCCAAAGGGTCCACTTTGTCACGTATTCCTGGCGTGGATCATTTCTGCCGTTCTGAACAGTTATAGCTGTTGCTGACCTAGAAAAATGGTTAGGCCTCCTTATCCGGTCCAGCTGTGGAGAAGATGGTTTCAAAAAAACCCTCACGGTCAAGGGTGAGAAACCAAGTAGGACAGGCAGGTAATTTTGTTATAAAGAAACAAACAGTAAGGAGGGTGAGATGGAAAGGAGGATTCTGGAATGTTCAGCCAAGCTTCAAAGTCAACGGGGAAATGCTACACAAAGACCAGGCACAAAGAGAGGCTCGCCTCAAAGATTCACAGACGGACCAAAGGGAAAGAAGACTCTGAGCAAGGTCAGCCGGTCTGTCCTTGTTCGGACTTGACATACATTAAAGCTTTAATATAAAGCTAAAAGGAAATATATAGCAAAATCAATATGGGTCATGAAATGGTGAGATTTTATCGTGGCAGGTTGTTTCAAATGCATCTGGACCTGTATGAAACATCAGGAGTTCAATTACAGAAATCCTTTCTGCGATGTAGCAATTTATGTCCATCGTATTAAAGGAACACTTTGTATTCCCTTAGGATAAATGCCTCGCTCTTGCTTTTGACCTCACCATTTTCCCGAATCATTAATTTAGTAGGCTTTTAAGTTGTGGTGTTACCTGCGATGCAGGATGTATTATTTACAAGCGGCGGTCTGCGGGCGAACTCGGGGAACAAGATGTTTGTGGCATATAAATCTTAGCGTCAGACGGGATGGTTCTTCGGTTTCTGTGTTTAAGTTCCTAAAATACACAGAGAAAATGGAGGTTAAAGTGCTTGGGAAGATGTGCGTAAGTAGGATTCCTTTCATTACCAGGTTAATATACTGTAACCAGTGCATGAGTCATGACATCAGTATGTTATTGAGGGATTTAAGTGATACCAGAACTCTGTTCAGCCTAATCGATTACAGGAAAAAGATATTAGGTCTTCGCCACAAAACCCGATAAGCCGTGTTAGTGGGGCGCCTTGGCAAAGACGATATTGAGCAGAGGTTCATTAAGCTAGCTTGTTAAAAAACTATTTGCTGTTAAAAGAAAACAAAACACAGGAGTGAAATAAATCTTTGTGACTTCAATACCTTTAATGGAAATGTGAATATTTCTATAAAACGTTCAAAGGTGTAGACACTTAACGTATTGTTTTTTTTTTTTAGGACAAACATGCATTTTTTTATTGTGTATTGTTCTTGTAACCCCAACGCAATGCTCTACCAATTAAGCTACAGCAACACATATGGGCACTGTAGGTATAGTAGAGAGAAGAAAGAAAGGGATGGAGAAAAAAGATAAAAGTCCAGACAGGAGCTCAGACTGAAAGATTCATGTTTATGCAAAACTGTAAGGTGCTGGGCCGTGGCTGTGCCAGTGACTGAACAGATACCACAGTCTGGTTGTGTTTGAAAGAGGAGCTGTAATGAGTAGCTTTCAGTGATGATATCATCTGTGTGTGTGCGTGTGGCTAGCACAGCCCATCCACTTCTTACAGTTCAATTCCTCCCAAACACTGTGCCTTATATATAAAAAATAAACAATATAGACGCATTGCATTTGCCTTCATGATATTTCAAATATTCTCTCACGCATACATTTGTATATTGTACCTTATGTTACCTGTACCACTGACTTAAATTAAGTAAGGATTCACATTAATTGGACGATACACTGTAAAAAATGCTTGTGAAATCTACAGTAATTAACTGTGTTCATGCACAGCAAATAACTGTAATAAAGTTCACAGTGGATTACAGTGCATTCAGTGTGAAATCACAGTAGTGTTTTTAAACTGTAAAAATCACAGTAAAAAGGTATGTGCTGTAGAAAATCACAGTAAATAAAATATCCTGCAAAGATTCACAGTAACCAGCAATGTACTGTAGATACTCACAGTAACCAACATTGTACTGTAGAGACTCACAGTAGGGGTGAGCAGGGGCGAAAGTACAATTTTTCAGAAAAACTTAATTTTAAAAGATAAAGTTTTAGACAGATATATTTTTGCTGTGATCAGTAACTCAAGTGTGGACTATGAATTCCAGGTGAAATTTTGGAAACAAAATGGCCTTAGACTCTGTCAGCAGGGACGAAAGTAACACATAGGTGGCTCAAAAGCAGAACAGAACAAGATAGATTTTTGTGTTACACTTGTTTTTAGTAAATAAACATGACTATGATCTTGTTTATATGTATTTTCGGTTAAATTTTGGTTTCATCAAATGTTTCTAAAGCAACCTGACAGTACAAACTTGAATTGTTGAAAAAAAAAACATTTTTAACAGTTTGAACACAATAAAATTAAATCAAATAAAAAAATATACATTTTCAACATAATGCAACAGTATTGGCAGTAGGAGAAGAGTAACAAGTGTTACTTTCATCCCGACAGGAACTCCTGACATTTAAACCCGATTGACTTTTATTTTTAAAAACTCTGAGAAATCAAACTTCATGATGTGTTACAGCACATTTTACAGTAAATGTATTTAAGTCCAGTCAACAACAATTTTTGTTAGCAACATGCTGATGTCTAATCTTATTCAGGATACTCAAAATAAACTGAAGAAAATTATTTCTTCAATAATCTTTGTTGGGAATTCCTTTTTAAAGTATATTTATTATATTATATTTGAGTATTATGCTAGTAATGACAAATTAGATTTATTTTCTATTTCTTTAAAGGAGAAAGTCACTATGATTATTGTTTTGTCTACAATATGGTACACACAACATTCCATTAAATATGCTACCACACTGAAATAAATTGTAGGTTACACTTAATACTTATACAACTATAAATACATTTTCAACTATGTGAACCCACTTTCACTAATTTGCAACTATATCTCAACTAACTGTCTAACTGTCCTTAGAGTATTAGTAGACTGTTAGGGTTAGGGAAGAGGTTAGGGTTAGTGGAATAAGTTGACATGCACCTGCAAAGATACTTATCACAATATCATCACAATAAAGTGTGAATAGATATTAAGCAGACAGTCTACTAATACGGTAAAGATTGGTAGGATAAATAGTTGCAAAGTTACTTATAATTAGTAAAATGTCTAAAGTGGACTATCAAAAAAAAGTGTTACCAAATTGTATTGGCTGACTCGTCATGTTGCTTTGAGTATAATTGGTTAATATGACTGTCATTCAGTAAACTGGCCAATGACTGCTGTGTGAGCACTGGTTTAGTTTGAACAAACTAAGGGTGCATCCCAATTCAGGGTCTGGATCCTTTTAAGGCCACGGACTTTGAAGGCAAGGCTCAATATTTGAAGGCAGCAGCCTCTAAACGCCACGGAGTGAAATGAAATGAGACGGTCTAGCCTACGGGGGCATCACTTGCTTTTCCCGCCCACTACGCTTGTCACTGGGACACAAAAGCTGAGACCTATCAGACTTTTAAAAATAAATATGGTGGCAGATTTTTTTATTTTACTTTAGAAAATATTCAAACAAATTAGCGTCGCACACCTGAAGTCAATAGATGGGTGCGTAGGATAAGACGACAAAAAGTCTCAAAATATACAAAGAACAATTCCCGCACACTATCTGCTTGCTGAAAAAATGTATTTAATGAAAGTTGCGTTGCAACGTTTCGATCAACTGATCTTCATCAGGCAACATGAAGAGCAACATGATCTTCATCAGTTGCCTGATGAAGATCAGTTGATCGAAACGTTGCAACGCAACTTTCATTAAATAAATTTTTTCAGCAAGCAGATAGTGTGCGGGAATTGTTCTTTGTATACTTTAGAAAATATAACACATTGATGCAGATTAAACTATCCAACAGTATGTAAAATTCACCAACCTTAGAAATATACAAAAGCAAAATGCAACACACAACATTGCAGCAATAATATTAATTTACATCACTAAAACATCATTTATAATAGTAAAACAGACACAAGGACCTTTAATTAGCAAAATATACAATTTTATTTAACTACAGTTTTGAATGTTTATTTCAAAATACCCAGACTTCATATTGAATTTTGGGATAGCCAAGGCTGTGAAGGATACATCTATGGATCCTCGGTAGGGCTGTAACGATTTATCGTGCAAATGCGCGTTTTCTCAATTAATGAATTTGCATGAATTACGGTGAAATGCCGCCACATCCAAAAGCCAGGGGGCGCTCTCGTGCAGAAACTAACTTTGTGCCACAGAAGAAGTAGGCTAGCATTGCAAACGCTGTTCCAGGAAATGTCTACAAGAATATTTATATTGCTGTTCTTCAAATAGTTTCAGGTATTTTCATGATAATAAAGAATATTTTGAATGATTTTGTTTTATTTTGAATGATTATGATTTTTGATGCATAATCAGGCAGGTCTTTATAATGGGATAGCGTTACAGCCCTAACTCGGAATCAGTGGGGAAAAGGCCACAGTAAGAGGCTTTTATATGAAAGAGCCTTCGAATTGTGACAGCCTTCGTCACAGCCCGGTGATGTCATTTGCCTTCAGATACGGCCTTGGAAGGCCACAGCCCCTGAATTGGGATGCACCCAGTATGTCAGTTTAAAGGGCGATTTATAGTCGTGCATAGGTCCGTAGCCTGTGCATAGCTCTGCGTAGCCTGACGCGCACCTCACAAAATTTTTAACAGCGCATCAGATCTACTGACGCGCGTCTATCTACAGCGCGTCAGATTGGTCCACCAGAGCCCCTCCCGTCAGGTAAAAAAAAACTGTGTCATAGGTATTTCCGTTTGTGACGGTGAAAACAAAAATGAGCCAAGTTGAGGAGTGATTTAACTCAAATTGCATCAAAAGTCGATGTTTATTTACTTCCATCATTACTGGTCTTTTCAAATTATACACAACAAGTTGCTGTTTCTTCTTCGTTTGTGGGTTAACTTGCTTAGCTTCCTCTTCTGTGACTTCTTTTGCTGCTAAAATATTTAATTTTAGAGAAAATTCACATGGTAGGCTAATAGATACTTTAAACAGTATTACACTGAAATCATCTTGGCCATATGCTGGTGAGACATGAAAACACATAAGCCATCTGAATGGAGAGCAGTCATGCCCATTAGAGTTTTACCAGTGGCTAAACCTGCACACAGGAAATAAAATTGCACAGTTTCATCAAAGTGACGTGTGTATAAATAACTTAATAAATAACTTTGTTAACATATATGATACATAATCTATTGGAAAAGGTCCATTGTTTGGAGTCATGTTTTGGTGATTCACTTAAACATCTGATAACTAGTCCACTCAAAGCTGATATTATTTCGTACTTAAATGTCAATACAGGCACGTTTAATGTAAATTAAACAATAATGTGTTTAAGCATGTTGAATAGAATTAAACATAAATTCTAACTTTTAGTAAATCTTGTAAATATGTTTATTCATACTGTAGGATCCAGTAGATTACTAGTAATTTAAATGAAAACAGCTTTTCAATCTCTTAACATTGTCTGTTGTGGTATGGTTTCACTGACCTTTTGGGGCATATTTTAATGTTACTTATACACTGTAAAATTAGGATTCTGAATTTAGAATCATTTTTAGAATCAATGGTTGTGTTGTGCACTAGAACTATTTATTTTGGAGTGAAAATATTGTAGACATAAATTTGTTTTGCATTTCAGTTATTATACTTCACAGTAATATTGTGTTTAATAAAAATTGGAGGAAACTTTAACAGTTTACTTGAAGTGTACTTTTGATTTATAATTAATGATTTTGTTTTATTTACAGATTGTACTGAATTATATTTAGATATTTTTAGATTGTAACAAAAGTTTAAGATGTTTTAAGATACATTTCTTGGGAATTCATACTTTTTCATCCATATTAAAATGTT
Organism: Paramisgurnus dabryanus; assembly: GCF_030506205.2. Lineage (NCBI taxonomy): Eukaryota > Metazoa > Chordata > Actinopteri > Cypriniformes > Cobitidae > Paramisgurnus > Paramisgurnus dabryanus. The sequence continues at coordinate 43,498,798 of NC_133337.1, read as the reverse complement.
ATTTTACAAATGTTAGCATGCATTTATTGAATGTATTTGACTGTAAAAAAAATTTTTTAATTTAGTACATATCTGTGAAATAGTAGCATTTTCCCTCAAATCAGAAAACTTATTGTATTGTTTTGTAATTTAGCATATTTAAATTAGATAATTAACGTTGTGACATGATCACACAAGATACATGTTTTACCACTCATTATATTGTGACTTATGTATATTTGAGTTTAAATTAGTTTTACGTGTTTTCTTAGCCATTTTATCCTTTTGCTATTTTATGTGTGTATGTCTTTTATTTTGCTTCGTCTGCCTGTCATGTGAGGGGTCACATGACATGGAACTTTGTATAAAAGGAAGGAGCAGGAGCACATGGTTAGCTGACGCTATAGCTAAAACAAGCGGTTGCTGGGTTGTGGAGTTTGTGTATTTGGGCTTACCTGTCCAGTTACATTTTATGGACTTTGGATATCACTTTCTTGGATTTTATATACACAGTGGAAACTTTGCACATTTGGACTTTTAAAACGCTTGGACTTTTATATTGTTTTAGATTTGTTTTTTTGTATTTCCTTCTTTTAACAGTCTTGAGTTTTTAAATAATTGTAACTCAACCTTTAAGGCTGGCCGTTACAACTTTATTTTAACATTGATGAATGTTTACAGAAAATAACTAACCAATCAAATGCTGTAGGGAAAACCACAATGAACTATATATTAAAAACATATAATCTCTGCTTAGTTACTTGTCAATGACTGCCAGTAAATTACTGTGGAAAAAAATCACAGTAGTTACCTGGCAGCCATTGACAATAGTAATTTACTGTAGAAAAGAAATCACAGTAGTTAACTGGCAGCCATTGACAAGTAACTTACTGTGGAAAAGAAATCACAGTATTTAACTGGCAGCCATTGACAAGTAACTTACTGTATGGAAAAATCACAGTAGTTAACTGGCAGCAATTGACAAGTAACTTACTGTACGCAAAAATCACAGTAGTTAACTGGCAGCAATTGACAAGTAACTTACTGTACGCAAAAATCACAGTAGTTAACTGGCAGCAATTGACAAGTAACTTACTGTACGGAAAAATCACAGTATTTAACTGGCAGCAATTGACAAGTTACTTACTATGGAAAAAAACACAGTAGTTAACTGGCAGCAATTGACAAGTAACTTACTGTGCTTTTTCTAGTAAGTTACTTGTCAATTGCTGCCAGTTAATTACTGTGAATTTCACAATATGTTTTTTACAGTGTAGGCTTTAAAAGCATCATTTTGCGGATGCCACTGTGAGTCTGGGCCCTATTTAAACGATCTAAGCACATTGTCTAAAGCGCACAGTGCAAGGTCTAAATGGGCGTGTCCGAATCCACTTTTGCTAATTTAACGATGGGAAAAATGGTTTGTGCGCCAAGCGCATAGTCGAAAAGGGTAGGTCCTATTTTTTTTTTAATGATTAATGGGAGTATTTTGGGCGTAACGTGCAATAAACCAATGAAAGTCTCAGCTCTCATCGCCTTTAAAAGCAAGTTGCGCTGGCACTATGTCTAATCCCTACTTAGATGACGGACTTTGTAAACTGAAAAACTAAGGAAGGAGGAAGAAGACCCCCAGTTTAAGATTAATGTTAAATAATTGTGTTGTTTTTCATTTGTATTGAAATTGTTATTTCTTCATTAAAACCTTTAAAACCCGTTTTCTTTTAGTCATGGAAGTAAAAAAGCAGGCTTTTAATTGCTTTAAATGTACGGCTATCCAATATCATCAAAAAAGAATTTACAAGTATGTAAGAAAAGGTTTGTACTGTAAAAATACTTTATTTGTTACAAACAGGAGATAAAGAATTTACAAAAGGCCCTCCGCAAGGTTCAGCACTTGGACAGCGTCAGTTTTTCTTAAGCAAAGCATTACTTAAAAATGTTTCTCATCTCACCATATCTACAGGTACAGAGTCATCATATACAATAAATCGGTGAGTTAGCATTAAAAAAAAAAAACATTTAAAAATAGATGCATTTATTTAAAGCAAAGCATTTATTTACTTACCAGGCTACAGGTGAAGCAGCTCTTTGTACTTTCTAACGTCTCATAATTAGTCCTCATTTATGTCCAAGAGACTCAATAATAATCTTTTACATTCAATCCTTTAATCTTTCATATTTAAAAGCGTTTTTGTGCTGCTGCGCATTCATGTACCTTGTGATAAGCAAACCCGCGTTGTCCTCCCGTGTATAGGCGCATTTTACTAATGTGCTCTTTAAATAACATAAAACACATTGCGCCATTGACTTTAGACTTTAGAGCAGGTTTTTGTTGGTCAATGGCGTAGGTTATTTTAGTTGCCTCAAAATAGCAACGCGCCAACAATGCGCCTGAACACACCTCGTTTTCAGACCAGAAAGCCCATGGGCGCAAAAGGGGGCGCAAATGCATTTGCTATTTAAACAACGCGGCGCTAAACGTGAAAATGATAATTGCGCAGGGTGGAAACTAGCAAAAGACACTTGCGTCGCGCATTGCGCTGCATTGCGCCGGGTGTAAGATAGATCCCTCTGTGAAGACCATAGACTGTAAAAAAAGATGTATGATGCGACATTGCTTCCTTCCATTGTAATGAACTGAACGTAATATGTTTGATGTTAGAGGCTGACATGTTACGAATAAACGTCAGTTTGGAACCAGGGCATGCACAGAAGGAATCGTCCGTGGAGCCCAGAGGCAGAGCCGCGGTATCAAACTTCCACCCAACTTTTCATTTTGTCGGTCAGTTATATCTTCCATCGAAGCTCCAACAGTCCGCTCAGAGAAGCTGTCAATCACAAATGTCAATCTTAACAACACGCCTAGTTTCTATAGCATCAAATTACTAGCTAAAATGAAACTTATCACAAAAATAAACAATTGAACATATATCAGCGTGATAACAACTAACTTAAATGACCAAAACCATCTTTCGGAAAATTTTATTGGAAGTGTAATTTATTTCTTTTTTTACCTGAGTCCTTGCGGAGTGTCTTGCGTGTATTTTGTGAACGTGAGCGTCTCTTTTATCATAAACGCTTTTGACGCGTCTCCAGCAGGCACTTATTTCGACAAAACACATGATGCACACAGGATCTCTCCACACGCATGACACATATTTTGGAAAAGGGAACCACACACGTGACAATCCGAATCACAAAATACAAGCAAGACACTCCCTTAACAGTAAACTCTGATTACACATGAGATCATGTGAGTATCTGGCAAACGCGAGCGTCTCTTTTATTATGAACCCTTTTGACGCATCTGCAGCAGGCACTTATTTTGACAAGACACGTGATGCACAGAGGATCTCTCGAAGTGCAGAACACATATTTTGAAAAAAAGATACCACACACATGATGGGATACATACTGTACATGTTGTGACGAACTTCGCATTCAGCGCCCTTGAAAAAAGAAGTCACCGGCCGCCACTGCATACTGGTACCCTTAAAATTACATATCTATACCAAAACGGTACATATTAGAAACTTTTTATAAGGTACCATCCCAGTGACAACTTTTGTACCTTTTTCTGAGAGTGTACCCCCTGATATTTTAAGTAAATATTTCAATAATTTAATATCACGTTCACATATTTAACCTCATTATTATTTCAAATAGTTACTTTTATCATCATCTGTTGTTGGATAATTTTCATTCATTGGTATTCATTGCCCATTTCACATGAGTTCACAGTTTTCTGATATATTGTAGTATTGTGTAATGGTCACATGACAGATTAAACAAATAATATATATTTTTGTTAGTAAATGTTTTATTTACGTTTTTTATTTTGCAATTTTACCCTGCGATTCCCCCACAGTTTGGGAAACCCTGTTCTATGGCATATATTGAAGTTTTTGTTTTATTTTTAAGAGTGTTTTACACATATAACAAACATTAACTGTTTAACAAATCAATAGCTTGTGTATATTTAAATATGAGTAGTATAATATTAACAAGATAAAAGAAAATTATTTTTTCTTCCACAAAGCAACAGTTCACTCAAAGATGAAACATCTGTCGTTATTTACTCACCCTCACTGTTTAAAAGCCATATGCTGTTATTATTGTCGACAGAACAAAAATATAACATATACAATTTTTAAAGAAACTTACTAGTCAAGACTCCCATTGCTGGTTCTCCCAAAAGCTTTTATTCAAATAACCATTTGTCTATCACATTTTTATGGTTTGAACCTTTTTAAATAATAATGAATCTTTTGTACAACTAAAATATTGTGTGGCTGTTAAAGATATTTGAGGAAAATTTATAATTGAATGACAAGTGATAGATGTTATATATCAAGCACTAACAAAAAGCATGACATACTGTATTAGTAACATTCTGTGTCAATAAAGATGTCCAGGGTCACCTAGGGCCCACCTTGTCATGGGGGCTAAAACAATGATATTGCTTTTGATAATGCCCATCAGATAAGTAATTGATAATGTGCTATAGACTTACCAAAGGAGATAACAGTGATTTAGACCTAAATCCTGCAGGATTTTGTTCCCTGAACTCCCTTTTCATTATCATTCTGCATGTTTTTCTATCATTTAAATGAACACATTCCCCACCTGACATGAGCAGTGCAAAAAAAAAAAAAAAAAACATATGTTGCATCATACACACAAATGACAATGTCAACCATATAATTCTTCTGGCTCTGTTTGTCCCAGAGGGAGAAAATAAAGATAGCATGTTATCAGAGGCTTATTTGAGAGCCAATGTTGGTATCTAAATGAGAAATTAGAACAGACATCCAATCATAATGGTCTTGTGTCTAGGGAAAAAGCTCTCTCAAGGCTTCATAAATGAAGTTGTCACACACATGGGCAAATTTGCATCTACCGGCGTAACCCGTATTAATTGAACTCTTACAGAACGCTGGAGGTGCATCTGTCTCGTCATTTATAGGCTGAACTTTGGAGCAATGGCAAACGGCACAAAAAAATCCAATGAATACTTATTTTATTATTTACTCACCATCTTACTTTCCCCAGTCTTATAATAATATGTGACCCTGGACCACAAAACCAGTCATAAGTAGCACAAGTATATTTGTAGCAATATCAAAAAATAGGCTACATTGTGTCAAATATCTTTTTTTACCAAAAATTATTTGGATATTATGTAAAAATCATGTTCCATGAAGATATTAGGTAAATTTCCTACCGTAAACATTATCAGTAATGTGTGTTGCTTTGGACAACTGTTAAGACAATTGACAAAAATTTGATTCTAGATTCCATGTATTGTATTTCTGCCAAATATTGTCCAATCCAAACAAACTATGGATGCATACCGATTAATCACGGTTCATTTATAGCAGAATAAAAGTTTTTGTTTACAACATATATGTGTGTGAACTGTGTATAATAACTTGTATAGATAAAGCACACGTCAGGCATGTATATATTAAAGAAATGTTTACATGTGTATTTAAATTTGTATATTTATGTATAATTTATATTATATATTAATATTAATATAAATACTTAGTATATAAATATATATTTGTTTTCTTAAAATTATACATGCATGTGTGCATATTTATATATACATAATTATTATACACAGTTCACACACATACTGTATGTAAACTGTATTTTGCTATAGATTAATCTTTAATGTATAGATTAAAACAAACCATACTGTACATTTTTTGAAAGCTTATTAACCCTAACATATAGTTTCACTTTAGTTTTTATTTATTAATTTTTATTTACTTCTTATATTTGCTTTAGCCAGTGTTCGAATTATGTCAAAGCTTATGGGGGGTCCCCTAGCTAAGCCCCACCCCCCGGCCAAGCTCCACCCCCCTCATTATAGGGTCGCTGTGATTTCACAACGTAAGATGTGATCGTCCTTGATCAACAATCATCTGATCCTGGTTTTAATCAAAGAAACCCCAAATTACCCTTAACTAAAACTCTAAAAAAAGTTTACCCCTCAAATTAGTGTGAAACACTGGCAAGGGCAGAACTTTAAAACAGAATAGGGGTGAAATAGGGTGGACTCATTCTTAAATTACATAATTTTACTATATAGTAGTGGTTAAATGGATGATTACATTGCGTTTTTTGAGTCATAGATATAATAATTTTCGGATCAGCAAAACTGGAAATTATGAGCATATAAAAATAGAAAAAAAGAACAAAGTTACAAATAAAGCAAGATCTAACAGTAGTATTTAGGTACATAAATAGAATCAAATGAATAATAACACTGTCTTCTTCAATGTATAAATTACATATAATTAATCTTTTTAAAGATACATAATTTTAAAGATAGTTATCATGCCACCAGGTTGAAGGTTGCTGTCCCCAGCACTCACAGCAGCCCCATTCGCGTAATTTGCGGGTGGTATACGTCCCCATCGCTTTATGACCAAGTTGATTGTGACCAACTTCCGACCACGAAGTAATTCCTGCGTTCATAACTATAATTAGGGTCCATATTCATTTAAAACGCATGGACAACGCATGACGCGCCGCCGCCTTCTGCTTTTCAAAGAGGTCGCTGTGAACACGAGTTTTGTTTTAGACGCGTCTATTTGAGTGCACTTGCTGCACGTTTAGATTTAAAATAATTGAGCGCAACTTGATACCTTGATAAAAGGTAAATGTAAATGTAAAAAAAATCTACCGGTAAGTTATATATGTAACAATGATTAATCTATTAATAGTTATTCTTCATCTATTTCATGCAAACGCTAGGGGAAGAAATATAGGGGAAAACATTTTTTCCTTTTCAGCAGTTGATAACTTGATAAAAGGTAAATGTCGTATTTTTTATATCTACCGGTAAGTTATATATGTAACAATGATTAATCTATTAATAGTTATTCTTCATCTATTTCATGCAAAACGCTAGGGGAAAAAATATAGGGGAAAACATTTGATCCTTTTTAGCAGTTTTTGAATAAGTTTAATTGAATAATATTAAAATACCTTATGGTAGGGCTGCATGATTATGGCAAAATCATAGCTGTTTTTAGACTATTTGCATTGAATTGGAAATGATATTTTTGGAAAATATATTAATTGCAAGGCTGCAAAGAATAGTGCACTGAGGATTTAATTATATTATTTTAATATAGTCAGTGGTGAACTAAAGTGGGCCGGTCTAAGACATGAAACTCCAGGGCTGAAAATGAGTCCCACTTCGGCCCTGCATGTTACATTTTTCCAAGGTTTAAAAAAACACATGCAAAAGATACTTTCTACAAATAATTATTTATTTCTGAAAGATGCGTAGCTGAGCGATAGGCTAGTATTAAAGAGACTATCATTTATTATCATTTAAGCGTGATTTCTTCTGCTTTCCTAATAAAATATTTTGTGTGACTGGGTTGACCAGCCGTCAGTCTGAGTGGATAGCTTTGCCACACTTATGAAATAATTGTTTGAGAAGATTTTTTAAAAAACCCTTAAACCTAAAGATTACTAAAGATTCTTACTGCAACTGAGGTAAAAAATACTCCACACGCAGATAGAGACATTAACTCGTCTGTCAATTCCTCCAGAAAACAGCATGAGGCGCACTTGCGAGTTTCTTTATTTCGGACAGAAGTCATTTGAATTATTTAATTGTGAAATTGGGACAAATAATGGACAGTATCGCTTTGTGACACGCAAAATGAGGATTTTAAATTTATGTAGTATTTTAATTTTAATAAAAACCAGGGGACCCCCCTAATTTATATTTTTGTGCTTTATGGGGGGTCCCTTAAGGCTTATAGGAGGTCCGGGACCCCCCCAGACCCCCTTCAATTCGAACACTGGCTTTAGCAAAACCTACAGTTAAAATGTCTTTTAGAGCTTTTTTTAGTACAGACATTGAATTTTGCTATTGAATTATTAACTTTTTCCAGAAAATAGATATCAGAACATGACTCCTATAAATTAAAGCTCTAATGCGAAACCTGTCAGGCATGTTGTCTTGTAAATGAGCATTGTTTTTATTAGGCTTTGTTTAGGTTATGTAATTTCTCTTTAATGGCAATGAAAATAATATTTTTCAGTAATTAAAATTTTCACCAATGTGACTTTACTCATAAAGTCTTTTGCGGCAAAGCCTTCTAAGTGTAATTCTTAAAAGTGGGATTAAGCAGATTTTGAAGTTAAAGTTTTGACAAAGGTATAACACATGCGGAGAGCATATTGTATCATTATCTCAGTTTTGACAGATGTGGAATTAAATGGCTTTGTATCTGATCTCTTTTATTTTTAATGTACTGTTCCTTTAAGAGAAGTTCACAATTTGGCTTTTTCAGCATACTTAGTCATGAGGATGATAAAGTAATACGATAAAGGAGAGATCATTTGTGTAATGGGTAGAAAGACTGACGTTAAACATTTACCACTAATAGGACGTGGCCCACAGTCTGGATTTTCAGTGTTCGTCTCACCATTGTCTCAATTAATCATGGTGTCTTTAGTCTACTGGAGTTTCAGCTGAAGACTCTCGGTATAAAACAGATTCCCCCAGCAGCAGTGTGGCAAGCATTAAAAAAACGAGCTGTATGTGAAAAGGAAAACTAAATCCCACCTTAGATTCCCAAGAGAGCCTCACAGACTCCCTGAGATTTAAAAAATGTCAGAATTTGGAAAAAGTGGCTACACTTATATGTTTAAAACATCAGAAAATATATCGCCTCTTCTGTTCCTGAACAGACGTGTCAAAGGAGCTGTCAATGAGGAGCACTCTTGAATCGCATTTACGTATGCTATGGCCAGTGTCGTTTTCAGGCTTTTTCCACTCCCGGTGAACTCCAGTGAACTGTGGTCGCCGTGGCCAAGAAACCTTTTAACATTTTTTTGAATAATTAGCTGTCATACTCACACCGTCATGATTTTTGTAGCACTATACAGCATGCATTATATCCAGTAGACCTTACCACAACCCTTTTGGGTATGCATGCTATATCATTTGGGTTTACCACCTAATTTAGATTTCCTCCATTATTTTCATCAATTTTTAATCACATTATTTTATATAGCCTATTAGGTGTTATGGCCTTCAGGAAGCCTAAGGCATGAATGGGGTTGTGTGATTGACACCACAGAGGAGCATGTGATGCAATTTCACCTTAACATGGGAAGTCAAGAGTGACATGGAGCAAATGCTTTTCAAATATGTTCTTTCCACTTTTGATTACTTACACTGAATTGACAATGCCAACAGTTTCTTTTCTTTTTAGGTTTTGTAAAAGTATTTTAGATCCAAAAATGTTAGTGAAATGCAAGCTAAAGTCTCATAGTCCAATGACGAGATTAGGAACATCCATGTTTGATTTCAAGCCGTGATTTCACATTGGTTTCAATCTTTGGCATGTCATTTATTTAGTAAACAGTATATCACAAATCTAAAAATAATCCTCACATGATTTAACCCATAGTTGTGTCAAATGTGGATTAACCCAAAATGTGTTATAAATTGCCCAATGCTGGGTTGTTGTTACATACGTTGAAACAGCCCAGCCTTTCGGTTGAAATTAACATAACTGTTGGGTTTGTCCACATTTGACCCAAATAGGGTTAAAACAACCCAACATTTCTTAGTGTCCTATCATACACCGGCAATTTGCTCAAATCTGTGCGCCCATGGGGGTGTTATATTGAAAACATTTTTGGTGCGTTGCTATCTTGAGGCAACTACTATTTTGAGACTACACCATTGACCAACATTAACCTTGTCTAAAGTCAATGGCACAATTTTGTTTTTGTTATTTTAAGAGCACGTTAACATGTGCCTGTAAAAGAGACGACAACGCGTGTTTGCTTATTACACACAATGGATGAGCAGCAGCACACAAACGATTTTAAATATGAAAAAATAAAGGCTTAATTTTAAGGATTAAGATTAGTCTCTTGGACATAAATGAGGACAGTTTACAAGAATTTAGAAAGCGGGAAGCTGAGATCAGCAGGCAGAAGAGCAGCTTCACCTGTAGCTGGTAAGTAAGCTGATGTTTTTACATTAAGAATTGCTAATATTAAATTTTTTAAGGTTCCCCACATACCTTTGGATATGGTGAGATGAGAAACATTTCAAAGTAATATTTTTTACTCACAGCACTGTCCGAGAGCTGTTTGTTACAAATAAAGTACTTTTACTTATGCAAACCTTTTATTTTTGTGCATATTTTTAAATTATTTTCATGAAAAACTTTTTGATATTATCAGCAAATTATACACTTCTTATTTTGCTTATTACTCCATTACTGAAACAACGACTTTTAAAGAGAACCAAAGCTTTAATTACAAAAATAACCATTACAATAAATAAAACACAACGCAAATCTTTAACATCAATTTTAAAATGGTGGTCTTGTTCCTCTGCTTACAGTTACTCCACTTACAAACTTGCCATGTAAATAGGGAACTGGCTTTTAAAGGGGATGGGGATGAGACTCTCATTGGTTTATTGCACGTTACACCCAACACACACCCATTATGTGAATAGGAACAACCCTTTTAGAATGTAGGCTGTATTTTTCCTATCGTTTCCCATTACTCCCAAACTAGCAAAAGTGGATTCAGACACGCCTTAAGTACACTTGCACATGTGCTTTATGCCATGCATAATGGAGTGTAATATCTGTTAATTATGAACACTTACATGCAATAAACCTTAAACCAAATTTTAACCCAAATTTGTAGCAAGTATATGCTGAAAAAAATGATTAATTCAATTTACTATTTTTTTAAGTAAGTGGTTGCAATCTATTTGATTAAGCTACATTTAAACAAAAGTTCTAATGTTTAAGTTTTAAATAAAAAAATTTCAGTGAACATGCATAATTTACCCAAGGTTGTTTTCTGTCCAATTACCCAGTTTATTTAACCCATCGACTGGATTTGTCTTTTTTGACCAAATAGTGTGTTAAAAATAACCATGCATTTGTACAGTGTCAACTACATTAATTAATTAACACTAACTATGAACAATCAATCAGTTTAAAAATTCAATAATGTTAGTGGTTATTTCAACATTTAATAATACATGTTGTTTAAATGTTTGTAAAGTAATCAAAACACTCCTGAATGAAACTCTTTTAAGTTTCCCCAACATACCTAAGAGTGAATATTTACTTTCAAAGGCACAGGAAAGTTTGTCTTTGAACACATAATTGTAGTTTCACTAAACTTGAGTTATCTAGATCCCGAGAGACGCATTTATCCCAGATTTCATATTTTAAAGGACGAGTAAAATACCCCAGATGGGATATAATACTCATGTGAAGTGTTCCCGAAAGGTCTGTGCTACAAAAAAAAAAAAAAACATTACAGCTGTTACAATTTACAATGACTGGAGCCTGCTGTGGTAGAGCAAATGAGACAAGGCATCAGAAGAAGAGAAATCTCCTTCTCTTTCCTCATTAACAACGTCGCTATGAGTATGTGCAACATTATTTTCCTTTTTGGAGTACAAATAAGGTTTATTATGCCATTTGGTGGCTGGCAAAACACAGCGGTTCTAATAAACTAAAAATGCAGCCATATAAAAACTGTTCTGGCTTTACCAGCTCTCCACACCTGTAGCCATCAGAAAAATCCAATCCATGCCCAAACTCTCTCAGTCTTTGAGGAACCTCTGCACCTGGAGAAGCTCGAAATCAATAAAAGATACAAATTCATGAAAAGGGTAAGAAACAAAACCATGCATGTTTAAAAACATTGTAGCTTACTTGGAGACTCCAGTCATTGTCAGTATTTCACATTCAGCTTATAAAATCTTTATTGTATTTTCTGCACTGGGTGGTATATGTTTAAAGAATGTCATGTTGATAATTGGCTGTGTGGGCCGCTCTGTGAATAATTTCATTAAAATATTTTCTAATTGTGCTGGAAGAGAAAAAAGAAAAGATGAATTCTGGATTTCATATCCTCGTTTAAGCTGCGCCTGAACCGGCTCACCACAGAAGGCTAAAATGAAATCTTAATAATGAATACACTTTATGACCTTTCAAATACTGAACCTTGAATGTATAAGTAAATATTATCTTGGACTAAGTGCATGTATTCCTCTGCTTTGCAAGAAAGTTTTTTTCCAGTATGTTGTATACAAAACAACCTTTTACATTTATGCATTCGGCAGATGCTTTTATTCAAAGCGACTTTATCCAAAGATTACAAGGTGTATACATATGTATCCATATGTGTGCTCCCTGTGTTTGAACATACAGTATGACCTTTTGCACTGTGATCGCAATGCAAATAAAATGATACTTTTAGTTAACTGCTGTATAAAAGCATAACAACATTTATATGCTACTTTATTTCTGAGGGTGAAACTATGCAAAATGTTTTTGTTTTTGTTGGCACTGGGGTTATTTTTGAAACTCTTGGTACAAAAAGCCACCAAACATGTTCACCATTGATTTTACAGTAAAATATGGAGATGACAGACTTAATATGTTTGCTTTCTGTAAAAAAATAATAAGTGCAAGATGAAGCAATAGTAACCTATTAAACATTGCATAGGTTTACAGATAAATGTATACAATCAATCATTTATGCAACATTTCAAAGAATCAAACCGTTGTTTTAGCCAACAAAATTGTACTTATTAAATAATTATAAAATCACAATTATTAAACAGGGCTGCAGATATAGAAATTGATCTGTATTGTTCTTAGCTTTTACACACAAAATAGATAATCCCTAATAAACATACGGTTGTTTCATAAAGTCTTATCCATAAAGACTTATACATTTTACTTCTGTAACATATTTTCATACTAATTTAATTTAATTTTACACCTTGCTTTTGTTAGTCAATTCAACCTACTATTTTAAAGTAAAACACCACAATTTTTCAAAATTGTACTATGTTCTTACCTCAATTTAGACAAATTAATACAGTACATACCGATCTTTTATTCAGTGCATGCACTTAATCTTTGTACAGCGTGTCGTGAATGTGTTAGCCTTTAGCCTAGCCTCCAAACAGGGATGAATTTAGAAGCCACCAAACACTTTCACGTTTTCCCTATTTAAAGACCGTTTCATGAGTAAATACACAAATAAGTATGGTGGCACAAAATAAAACTTTTGTTTGGAGCCCTAGGAATGAATGGGGCTAGGCTAAATGCTAACACATTGACGAAGTGCTCTACAAAGATTAAAAGTGCACGCATTGATTAAAGATGGGTCTATTCATGTAAGTTAAGGTAAGAACATAGTAAAATATAAAAAATATGGTTGTGTTTTCCTTTAAGTTTTGACCTGTGAAAAGTTGAAAATGTAATTTGTTAATATTAAATAGCATTAAAAATATATGTTGATTTGACAAAAATGCTGCATAATTAAATAAAAATTGAGAACAAGAAAGATTATTACTCTTCAGAAACAAGACAAATATTTTAAGCACTAAGATTTTTTCTTCTTGTAAAATGGTGATTATATAGAAAAATCATCTCTCTGTGATATAAAAACATTGGCTCACATCAATGCTATGATAAATGAGGATCTGTGGCGTATAACATATGAAAATCAAACCTGAAGTTCAAAAAATTCTTAATATGTTAACTCTTTCCCTTCCAGCGTTTTTTTTTTTAAGTTGCCAGGCAGCTCCAGAATTTTTCAAAAATGACAATTTTTCGCTAGATAAGACCCCTATGCCTCGTTTGGGATCGTTTATAGTCCTTCGAAACCCCGTTGAAAAAAAACTGTTAAGTGTTGAGTTAAGTATTAAGTGTTGGGCTCTATTAAAGTCCATTAAAATTAGAAAAATCCTGCAATGTTTTCCTCAAAAAAAAAAAAAAAAACATAAAATCTATATCGGTCCGTCCCTCCACCCATCTGTCTGTCTGTCCATCCATGTGTCACATCACTTTAGTCTTTAACTGTCTACGAAAGCAATTCTTGGCTTGAAAAACTTATATTGCGTACCAGACCTTTTGCCATTATTTGAAGGTTTGACTACGTAAACTTGGAAAGCCACGATTGTGTGTTCTTTGTCTCATAACAAGACTCTGCTGTTCAGTTGCGGTTCAGTCCGATGGCCTATCTGAAGAAACATGGCAGCGCTGGATGTCAGAAGCTTTGTGGTGGGATGTGTTGGATTTGAGAAGGATATTAGAGGGATTGGGAAGTAATGGGAGGGCAGAGTTAGGGAGCGTTCAGCAATCCCTTAGGATTCTGATTGATGGGGTCGGATTTGATTCATCTGCCCCAAGTATCGATTTGTTTCCGCAGTACAATTCAAAAGCTCTCATCACGTCCTTCTGTATTTCATTTTTACTGATTCTCTAAGACATTCCTCCGCTGGACGCAATTTCATCTCCTGCAATTTTTGACACATCAAACTAGTTTGTTCTCTGATCAATTCACTGTGGTGGGAATAAATATCCTCCCGTCCTGAAAAAAATAAAATAATGAAATACAGGAAAGGTACATTTATTTCTCGACAGCGACCAAAAGAAGGATCTATCTGCCAAATCTCATTTGTCTTTTGTGTTATTTTGGCACCTAGATCTCAAGAGAGGTGCATTTGTCAAAAACAAAGTAGCTTTGCTGGGTTTTACTTTAAGAAATAGATTTCTTAGATAGAAATGCAGCGATCTGATACTTGGGATCAGCACCTAGACCTTTTTGCAAATCTGATACTGTGCGTTACCAGTGACTGTTATTGTCAAGCTATTACAGTTTTTCTCAGTCGCTTTGGTACATTTCTCGAATCATACTCACAATTTGCAAAACAGTAAGTGCATTTCTCAAAACAATTTGTACAAATAGCAAAACATCATGGATAACCTGCAAAAGCCACTCTTTTACTCAAAATCGTCTCGGTTACATATGTAACCCTCGTTCCCTGAAGGAAGGGAACGGAGACGTCACGTCGTGACCGACGAATTGGGAACCGCTTCGCGGGTGACCTATCTGCTTCGAGAAACCTTTAAAACGCCAATGAACTTGGCATGCAGATAATTGCATCTGCCGGCGCCGCCCCGCCGCGCAGGTATTTAATGAGCGGCAGGTGCAGTTATCAAATCAGCTATTTTTTTTGCTGAGAAAGCTGGACAGAAGGAAAGGGTCCGGCCGGTATCAGCAGTGGAACAGCAAACTGTGGCGACGGGACGTGACGTCTCCGTTCCCTTCCTTCAGGGAACGAGGGTTACATATGTAACCGAGACGTTCCCTTTCAGTCGGTCACTACGACGTCACGTCGTGACCGACGAATTGGGAATCCCTACCAAAGCGCCACTGAAGCTGACCCTTCCAGTGCCTGCGTAAACCCTCCGACTCTCCCTATTCAGGGAACGGAAATGGGGTTGAAGCAGAGGCCGGTCACTACTTGTTCCTTAACCCACGATAGTGACTAGGCGAACTGGGAAGCGAACTCGTCAGGCGGGACTAAGATCGCTGCGGAAAGAAAACCCTCTAGGGGTCTACCACTAAGGTGATGGATAAAAAAGACACGAGGTCTATAAAAAATACTCTCTCTTAGTACACTAGAGAGGCGTAGAATGAACTCCACTAAGGGAAACGTGGTAAATCAGAAGTTTCCACGGAATACTCACAAAGAAACCACTAGGGGGCGCATTGTGGACGCTAGCCTCACCCAGGTTCTTAAGGATACATCCAGTGAGAGGCTGGCAGCCGATGCTCCGCAACATCGGCCACCAAGCGGTGGAGGAGACAAAAAACAGTTTTTTGTAACGTTTTTGCCTTAACTGCCTTCCATAATGGTGCGGTCGTGCAGCACCGAAAAGAAAGGCACCAAGCCGACACAGGAGCCGTCCCTCGATGCTCTCACTGATCTGACGAGAGAACTCGAGAGGATACCGGCTCAACACGAACACTGTAAAATCTAGTGAACGTATTAGGTGTCGCCCAGCCAGCAGCTCTACAAATATCTGCAAGTGAGGAACCACGAGCCAAAGCCCAAGATGAAGCCACGCTTCTGGTTGAATGGGCTCTCAAACCAAAGGGGCAAGGAATGCCCTGTTTCTCATACGCCAGGGCGATTGTGTCTACAATCCAATGAGACATCCTCTGTTTAGTGACAGCTTTCCCTTTCTGCTGACCACCGTAGCAGACAAAGAGCTGTTCTGAGGTCCGAAAGCTTTGAGTACGATCCACATACACACGTAGTGCACGAACAGGACATAACAAAGCCATGGCTGGGTCTGCCTGCTCCAAAGGCAGCGCTTGTAAATTCACCACCTGATCTCTAAAGGGAGTGGTGGGAATTTTAGGCACGTAGCCCGGCCGGGGTCTCAGTGTAACGCTGGATTCAGCCGGCCCGAACTGAAAGCACGAATCGTTGACCGAAAATGCATGAAGATCCCCTATCCTTTTAATAGAAGCCAATGCGAGGAGCGTCAAAGTCTTCATAGTGAGAAACTTGACGCTCACCGTGAGCAGAGGCTCGAAAGGGCAGTGCTGAAGGGCTTTCAGCACCATGGACAAGTCCCACGGAGGAATAGAGGGAGGGCGTGAAGGATTCAGCCTCCGCGCACCTCTTAAAAACCTAATGACCAGATCGTGCTGACCTACAGATCTACCGTCTATGGGTGCGTGATGCGCGGATATTGCCGCGATATCTACTTTAATAGTAGATGGTGACAGCCTCTTCTCCAAGCGGTGCTGGAGATATGAAAGCACAATACTGATCGAGCATTCTCGGGGGTCCTCTCGTTGAGAGGTACACCACACAACAAACAGGTTCCATTTCAGCGTATACGCCTGTCTCGTAGACGGCGCTCGCGCTGCAGCTATGGTGTTAGATACCGCCTGGGGTAAATCACCTAGAACCTCCGCGCCCCGTCCAGAGACCACACATGGAGGCTCCACAGATCGGGACGGGGGTGCCATAATGTGCCCCCTTCTTGAGACAGAAGGTCCCTCTTCAGGGGAATCCTCCAGGGAGGGGCTGTCGCGAGGAGAGTGAGCTCTGGAAACCAACTCCTGGTGGCCCAATATGGAGCAACTAAAATAATTTTCTCCTCGTCCTCCCTGACTTTGCACAATGTTTGCGCAATGAGGCTCACTGGGGGAAATGCGTATTTGCGAAGACCTCTCGGCCAGCTGTGTGCCAATGCATCCACGCCGAGTGTTCCCTCGTTCAGTGAATAGAATAGGCGACAGTGGGCTGTTTCTGGAGATGCAAACAGATCTATCTGCGCTCTGCCGAAACGTCTCCAAATCAGCTGGACCGACTGAGGGTGGAGTCGCCACTCGCCGGGGCGCGCCGCTCGAGAAAGCGCGTCTGCCGCTGCGTTGAGCGACCCCGGGATGTGAATGGCACGAAGAGACCTCAGATTCTTCTGACTCCAAAAGAGGAGATGGCGGGCGAGATGCGACATGTGACGAGAGCGCACTCCGCCTTGGCGATTGATATACGCAACAGTCGCAATGTTGTCTGTGCGAACTAATACATCTTTGCCTCTCAACTCGCTGCTGAAGCGGACGAGCGCAAGATATACAGCCCACAGTTCTCGGCAATTTATGTGCCAATGCAGCTGGGGTGATGTCCACACTCCTGAAGCTGCAAGCTCGCCGTACGTGGCTCCCCACCCCGTGTTGGAGGCATCTGTGCATACTATTGCATGTCTGGAGACCTGCCTTAGTGGCACCCCCGCCCTGAGAAAGGCTGGGTCTGACCACGGGGTGAAAGTGAGACGGCATTTCGGTGTGATCGTGACACGGTGAAAGCCGGTGAGCCACGCTCTCCTCGGGACTCGGTCGTGAAGCCAATGCTGAAGCGGTCTCATATGTAGCAAACCGAGCGGTGTAACAGCTGCGGCTGCTGCCATATGCCCCAGGAGTTTCTGAAATTGTTTCAGAGGGACCGCAGTCCTGCCCGAAAATGTATTCAAGCAAGCCAGAATCGACTGAACGCGCGCCTCCGTGAGACGTGCTGTAAGATTGACCGAATCCAACTCCATGCCGAGAAAAGAGATCTTCTGTGTAGGACACAGTTTGCTCTTTTCTCGGTTGACCTGAAGACCGAGACGGGCGAGGTGTTTGAGCACCCGATCCAGATGGGTGCAAAGCATCTGACGCGACTGTGCTATAATAAGCCAATCGTCGATGTATGCCAGGATGCGAACACCGCTCTCTCTGAGGGGCTTTAAAGCCCCCTCTGCGACTTTCGTGAAGACGCGGGGAGAGAGAGAGAGCCCGAACGGTAAGACTTTGTACTGGTATGCCTGACCCTCGAACGCAAAGCGAAGAAACGGCCTGTGTCGGGGAAGTATTGAGACATGAAAGTACGCGTCCTTCAGGTCGATGGCTGCAAACCAATCCTGTGGGCGAATGCATTGAAATATGTTTTTCTGCGTAAGCATTTTGAACGGCATCTTGTGAAGTGCTCGATTCAGAACGCGCAGATCCAGGATCGGTCGCAACCCGCCGCTTTTCTTGGGTACAATAAAGTAAGGGCTGTAAAACCCTGACCTCATCTCGGCTGGAGGAACCGGCTCGATCGCATCCTTCGCCAATAGGACGGCAATCTCTGCACGTAGTACGTGCGCATCGGCGGGTTTCACTAAAGTGAAACGAATGCTCGTAAATTTGGGAGGTCGCCGGGCGAATTGTATTGCATAGCCGAGACGGATCGTGCGTAAAAGCCAACGCGACGGGCTGGGAAGTTGCTGCCAAGCTTCCAGATACCGAGCGAGGGGAATTAACGGCACGATCGTAGTACCCGCGGCGAGCGGAACAGGGGTGCTCGATGACGCGCTCTCTTGGGCTGCGTTGATATGTATATTGTGTAAATGAGCACTCACCAGACTCCGCTGATGGATGGCTGCGCGGAGAAGACCCTGATGAAGATGTCTCGGTGCGCTCGACACATCCGCTGGCGAAAGAGGAGAGGGAGGACGTAGGGTTATGAGCCCATCCGTCACCCCCGGCTGCCTCTGAAGACCTGGAGGAGGAAGAGGAATTCGCTCTTTTTGTGGTTTTGTGGGTACCGGCTGAAAAGCCGGCGGAACGGAAATTAAAGAAAACCAAGGATTCCCCACCCGGTCCTCCTCCGGGGGGGGGAGTGGTGCGTTCACCATCTCCCGAAGAGCGATCCCCTCCACCTCCAGGTCGCCCGTCTCAGGGCCGCTTGGATTTACGCTTTCCACCAGGCTTAGCGGGCTGAGAGGGCGGGGCGGGCTGCTGACGGCCGGTTCCTCGCTTCCTAGGAGGGCCCCGATGAGGAACGGAGGCGGCCGCCGCTGCAGGACGCCCTCGGCGAGGGGCAGACTGAGGTGCCGACGTCGACGGGGCAGGTGTTGGTCTCTTCCGACGCGGCATGATGTTGGCAAGGGCCTCAGTCTGCTTCTGGGTGGCTGAGACTTGTTGTGCGAAGTCTTCTACTGCCTCGCCGAACAGGCCGGTCTGGGACACCGGAGCATTCAAGAGCCGGGTTTTATCGGCGTCTCTCATGTCCGCCAGACACAGCCAGAGGTGGCGCTCCTGGACCACCAAAGTGGACATAGCACGACCGACGGCCTGTGCGGTGGTCTTAGTCACACGTAGCGCCAGATCCGTAGCCGCACGTAGGTCTTTAAAGACCGCCGAATCGTGACCTCCCTCGTGCAGGTCCTTCAGAGCCTTAGCCTGATGAACCTGCAACAAAGCCATGGCATGTATGGCTGAGGCTGCCTCCCCACAAGCCCGGTATGCAGACTCCGTCAGAGCTGACGAATGTCTGCAGGCCTGTGAGGGAAGGGTCGGACGGTCCTTCCAGTAGGAGACGCCGGCAGGACACAACTGCATCGCTACCGAACGCTCCACTGTCGGGATACCGGCATACCCTTTAGCAGCCCCGCCATCGAGGGAGGTGAGGGGTGATGGCTGATGCGGCCGGTTCCGGGAGGAAAACGGGGTTTTCCACGACCGAGTCAGCTCATCATGCACCTCGGGAAAGAAAGGTACTGGAGGGGAAGACTGTGAAGCCCGTGCAGCCCCAAAGTACCAATCATCTAGGCGGGACAGTACGGGAGGGGGAGGAGCTCTCCACTCCAACCCGACCGTCTCCGCGGCCCGAGCGAGCATGGCAGTCATCTCCGGATCGAGATCGGGAACCGCAACCCTTCCCGAAGGAGGGAGAGGATCCGGATCAACGTCCGAAAATGACGGCCCCCCCTCCGATGCTACGATAGATATCGAATCCTCGGGAGGCCCGGCAGAGGTAGAAAGCGACGCAGAACGCGCGCTCTCCGTCTCCATCGGGACCTCGGATGGTTGCGGATCCGGTGGCTGAGGGCTGCTGGACGGACCAGCTCGCCGATTCAGCACCGTGAGGCGGAGGTCGTCTCTCCGTAGCTTCACAGCCGCCTTCTTAGGGGCGATCAGCAACGGAGGGCGGCGTTCCCGGAGAAACGCCACACGACCCCGCAGATCCGCAAGAGTCAAGCTCTCGCAAGCGGAGCATGTCCCTCCCACGAAAGCCGCCTCAGCGTGCTGGAGACCCAAACACGAGAGACAGCGATCGTGTCCATCACGAGGAATCATATATTTATCGCACCCAGGAGTCGAACACGGACGAAAAGACATCTTTAAAAAGACGCTTAACGCCCGTGAGCAGTGAACGGCTGTCTTTAAAAAGACGCAAGTTCAACTGCAGCTCTTTTAGGGGAAATCACTCTTTTAGCTGTGTAGTTGATGAAGCACACAGGGAGGAGAACGCACACACTCAACTAAAAAATGTGAAAGAGATCACAAAAAGATAGAGGGGTGGAAACACTCGCGAGCCCCGCTGTGGTGCCTTCGCCCAACCAACTAGCACGCCGAGATCTATTCCTTCAGAGAGAGCAGCTTCTCGTGAGCAGTGTCACTGCCAGCTTTCGAAGCTAAAAAAGCTGATTTGATAACTGCACCTGCCGCTCATTAAATACCTGCGCGGCGGGGCGGCGCCGGCAGATGCAATTATCTGCATGCCAAGTTCATTGGCGTTTTAAAGGTTTCTCGAAGCAGATAGGTCACCCGCGAAGCGGTTCCCAATTCGTCGGTCACGACGTGACGTCGTAGTGACCGACTGAAAGGGAAACTTAGTTCATCTCTCAAAATTAAATATCTGTGTCAATGAACATGTCAGTGCCATCAGAATAACAAGTCATTGTGTCATTGTGTACGGATAAGACAGTCAAATTGTTTAGTCATGTTGTCAATATAACAGTTTACTCTGGAGGAATGTTCTGATGTAAACTATCGCTAAAGTTTTGACGACAAGTATTGTAAATTGTAAGTTACACCTTAGTATAAGTTATGTGGGAGTTTGATTGCAAGAGACTTGACAAAATTTACATTTACGCTTTTACTGTTTGTACTGTAATTCATTGAAAGACCATGTCATTGCCATAAAGAAAGATAAAGACAGCACTGCAAGCACTGCATAGCATAAAGAGGGAAAAAAAATAGAAATGTGAACATGATAGATGTCTAAAAGATGTCTAACCATAGCCCAAGAATAGATGATGCATATACTTTTAGAACATGTAAAAGAAATGAAAGCAAACACCTTGAACACACTTTGCTTACATGTTGGAATATCATACATCTTCAAGTTATTTTGGCAAAAATGGCATGTAACCAAATTCAAGGTTGTTTAGGGTAGAAGTGGATTACTCATAGCCGGACTATATTGGGTCTATAGTTAGCAGTCATTTCAATGTCTCGGTTTTTGCTTGTTGGGGATGTTTCTGTCTGTTAGAGAAAGTCAAGAATCACCTGGGAGCAATTTACCAATTCAAGACAGATTTAGAAAAAATGTCTAATGGAAATGTATAGAAATATGTTTGACCATATACTGTATTTTGACAACATGTTCAACCATTTTGCATGTAAAGACTTATACTATGAACTAATGCCTAAATGTTGTGTGTAGTGAGACTATTCAACAGAGACCCATTATAATACATTTTGATCAACATGACATAAGCAACTGATAATGTAGGAAAAAGCAGAGAATTGTACATAATCATTTGCATGGATGTACCAAAGCATTTGCAACTTGTTCAAAGAAATGAGAAACTGCTTTTTTGATGTGCACAAGTGACACAATGATGTGAGAAATGAACAAGCAGTTTTGAGAATTTCAATTCTGATCTGAGAATTGTACCAAAGCGACTGAGAAAAACTGTAAACGGACAAAGTATTATAAAAGCATCATAAACATTTCCATGCACCATATTTAAAGTCAGTGGCAGCCAGTGACATTTTTTCGAGGGTGCGCCCTTTTGGAATGACAAGTGACACACATGACATTAATTACTGTACATTTAATTAAAGTTCTTTACATAGTTTATATTTAGAATACACTATCATTATTCATCTTCAAAAGTAAGGCTTTTACGTAACTTTCAGTTTATTTTGTTTCAGATCAATAAGGAAAGGCGCCGCTTGGTAAATGAGGCTAAGGTTGTTAGAGCTATGGAGGGGTGTGAGAATTACAGCCGGAAAAAAAAACAGGTGCTCTGTGGATTCCTCTCCTTACGTTTCAAGAGGTAAAATATCAATATGTTCTCCATCTAACTTAACTGTGGTATAGAGAACGTGGGTTTAGAGTTGCAGATGAAGCCATTATTGAAAAAGATCCAGACCAGCTTCCGAATGTCAGAATGTCCTATCGGAGTTGTTAGCATATTCCCAAGTGGTATAAGAAGGGATGAGTTAATGAACACACTTTTGCCGTGATGGCACAGGGGCAGTCGAGGTATTGACAACCTCCGCTCCAGCGGGAAAGCTCTTGGTTGTTAGTCTGTGTGAATGTTGTTGATGTTTTGCTGTAACAGTGTTTAAAAAGTCTAGAAGTTTCTGTGTGTGGGGTAAAAACAGGAAAGTTTGAAACCCAGCTCTTTTCTGTGATTAACTAACAGAAGAACAGAGGAAAGTAAAGTTGAATTCATCAAGTATGTTATTTTCCTCTGACTTTACAATTTAAATGCGTTATCTACCCAAAGGTCAAGACATTTACCATTGTTGCTTTTCATTGAACGCAATGCTGTCTTTATAAGATGAATACTAAAATTACAAAAGTACAGCGTTAATATATGTATACAACTGAGCTGGTCAAAATGCTCCCAGCTGTCAGTGGAGCAGTACCCTTTAAAATGGGCAATCCTAGTATGTACAAGATTTAGGTACAGATAGGTAGTGCACATGAGTTATCGTTTCCAATGTAAATCTTTTTTTTCTTAGACTACAACAAACACACAGATTGTAGGCAACAGTTTACTTCCTGGGATTGGTGATGTAGACAAGACGACATTGGACCTGTCCCAAATGGCGCACCTCATGTGGACTTGCGGTCTCGTAGCCTTAAATTGCGCATGCTCGCAAATGAGTCTACGAGTCCGTACGGTGTCCCCTCTGTCATTTTATGCTCCGAAGTGTGCTCATCAGCGCCCCCTTTGAACCCTTGATGTGGTCTTCAGTAAAGCCCGCACTGCAGCAGGCTTCGCGCACTTTACCAAACCAGAAGTCCTTTCGAAAGAGTAATCAGAGCAATCAGACGATGGAAGGGAGCAGTTCACACTGACGGGCAACTTCTCTTCGTATTTCCGGAGTGACGCTCGAGTCTGTACCCAAATATGAGTCCGGTGAACCCACGTGGACTCGCATCAAGGGTCCCTAAAGTCTGCACTACATGATATCATCAAAGTGTGGACTCTGAGGAGGTCCACAAGTCCAGAGTGTGCCATTTGAGACAGGGCCATTATCATAATTGGACTCACAGCCTGTAAGTTAACTCTGGGTTTGCCTCATACATTGTGAAAAGTGAAGCTGCTGGATCTTTGATTGCCCCCTGGTGGCTGGCTGAAGTACAAGTCATAAACCCCGCCCTCTCCATTCAAACGAATGGAACTGTGCTCTAAATTAAAAAAACATTTACACTTCCAATAAAAGTTTCAGAAAAATGGTTCTGGTACTTTCAGGTAGTTGATATATATGCTGATATATGTTCAATTGTTCTTTTTTTTGATACGTTTTATTTTAGCTAGTAAACTGATGCTATAGAAATGGGGCGTGTTGTTAAGATTGGCGTGGTTGAATTGGGCGTGTGAGCGTTTGGCCGGAAGTTTGATATAGCGGCTCCGCCTCTGGCTCCATGGACGATTCCTTCTGCGCATACCTTGGCTCCAAACTGACATTTTACGTAATATGGCGTCGACCATGGTCGGACATTTTTGGCTTCAATTCATTACAATGGAGGGAGGGGACGTCACGTCTTCCATCTTTTTTTACAGTCTATGGTTAACTCCTGTCAGCAACCGAATCTTTCAAACATGGTAAAGAGCGTCACATTTCCGGCTGAGGTCAGAGGTATTCAGGCCAATCACAACGTACAGATTAGCTGGCCAATCAGGGACAGAGAACTTTTCAATGTGTTTGAGGAAAGCAGTATATCTGGAGCTACAAAAATGTACGGTAGGTGAAAAATAAGTTTTAAGTTTTGCACTTTAAGTTTGACTATACAGAATTTATATTAAATAGGAATATTTTACAAAATATAAAAAAGCACACTGACCAGTGGCGGCCGGTGACTTCTCTTCCAAGGGGCGCAAATTCAAAATATGTGTTTGGGGTGTCGTGTCTTTGCTCAGTATTTCAAAATATGAGTTTGTTGCATCATGTAAACCGTGTGCATCATGCCTCCATTCAAAATATGAGCCTGCTGTACATGCATCGAAAAGATTATTGATTAAAGAACGTTTACAAAATACAAGCAAGACACTGATTGAGATTAAGCTAGTATCTGGCAAACGCGAGCGTCTCTTTTATCATAAACCATTTAGACGCGTGCTCTTTTTTTAACATCAAATGTGATGCACATAAGTTTACATGACGCGTCAAACACACATTTTGAAATGACAAGCCACATATATGACGGGCTACATACATGTTGTGACGAGCTTCGCATCGTGCGCCCTTGAAAAATAAGTCACCGGCCGCCACTGACACCAATACTACACATTTTCCAACTTTGACTATTCAAACACCTGAATCCTCTTATCAGTTTATTAGTAGAGATTCCAAGATGGAAAATAATGAGGTCCGATGTGGGAAAACAGGGTTGGGAAATGCTGAAATAGACCATGACCAGCAACCACGCCTCTTTCCAACCTGATGTTGGCAAAACGACAAAGAAAGAGCATTTCTAAATGATCTGCATGGTAAAATAAAGATCAGTTGTCCCAGATTTCTTCTTTACATTCATTTTTATTCACCGCTATATACACAAATGTGGGGCCGTCAAAAAGACAAGAGTGAATTCTCAGGATACCTATTATACAGATATCTGTCAGGTAAAGGGGATATTTTATGCGTAGTCCTCAAACACATCACTTTACAGTTCCTCTAAGAGAGACAAAAGCACATTTAGTATGTCTAATATTGGTGTGGAGTTTATAATTAGATTCCTTTTAAAAACCAGGGTAGGGTAACCCAGATACATTGAAGTTTTACTTTATCAAATGCAATATTTTTCTTTCCCCTTTCCTTCAATCCTTCTTGGTTTCTTTATTGCAGGTTAAGCAGGTCCTGAGGTCATTTCACCTTGAGCTTATCACAGAATAATCTAAAATATGACAGGGGAAAACCCTGCATTAGATTTGTGTCCCTTTGGCTTGTTCTTTTGTCCTTTTCTGCTTTCCTCCCTTCTTTCATTTTCATATCTTCCTGCTCTCCTTCCTCTTTGAAATCTTAAAGCTGAAGCCACAGCTTGATGAATGAGTTTGTAAAAGCCTCATACATTTCCAGACAGCCCCCAATCTGCCCCGCGCGCCGGAAGCTTTGGCTCTTCCACACCGTGAGTGATTCAAGCTGCCACGACTCAGAAGTGACGAAGGCTTGTAAGAGTTATGACTCGCATTAAACATAGACACAACATTTGCCAGAAGGCTTTTTGAAAGTGTGATGGTGCAAGAAAGCTTTGGAGAACGGATGTGACGAAACTGGCAGGTGTGTACAGTTCTGTCAGATCTTAGTGATGCTAATGACTGATAGATCAGTTCAGTCTCACTTAATAATCATTACATACTCGTCTATAAGTGATGAGAAGAGAACAATTCAAGTTTTTTTTTTTTTCATAAAATAGCAATTCACAATATCAGACATTTGTCACAACCATGACCATAGTGAGGTCATGGCTATAAGGTGACCAAGGTCTGGCCTCTGTAAATTTTGTGTATATATATATATATATATATATATATATATATATATATATATATATATATATATATATATATATATATATATATATATATATATATATATATATATATATATATATATATATAAACAAATTTTTTTTTAAAAGAACTCATATTGGATTCTGCATATATAATTAAGTTTGGACAGTTCAGTGTATAATTTAGTGTAAAATGACAGAGATTGACTCAAGCTGTGAGTGCTTGAGTGCTTCTTAGTATTTTTGTCTTGTTTTCATTAAAAATATCTAACCAAAAATATCCAATTTAAGTGACTTTGTGTATAAAACAAGCAAAAAAAATCTGCCAATGGGGTAAGCAAAAAATATTGAAAATTTTTCTTAAACACTAAATTCAAGAAAAATTCAAGAAAAAATAACTTACCCCATTGGCAGATTTTTTTACTTGTTTTACGCACAAAATTAAACTTAAATTTGATATTTTTGGTCTTATTTTCTTGGGTCGTTTTGATCATCAAGAAAATGCATCTTAATTTAAGAATTTTTAGATATTTTTACTGAAAACAAGACAAAAATACTAAGATTTTTTTCTTGAAAATCATTTTAAACGGTAAAGTGTTTTTATGTTTTCCTGTAACATATACAAACATCCCTAGACCTAGGAAGGAAAATAAATGATTAATATTTATTATACAACAGTTCTTTCTGGTTCTTGAATCTGATTGGCTAAGAGCTATGCGATATTGTGCTGATAACGGCACTGTAACCGCATCACCTTTCGTATTATTCCGCCACCTAGTGAATGGAGGTCCTAAGCAGGCTCATCTCTGAATGGAAAAACACAGACGCGCTGTTTTGAATCACTCTCCGTGTGTCTCATTAGTTTACTAGCTCATAAATCAGTCTGTGAATCCCCAATCGGAAGTAATTATTCTGTCAAAGATCAGCGCTCTTGGATGTTACGTTAAAGTTAATGGGAGAAATGTCTTGTCACATCGTGTGGACGATTAACACTTGGAAAGAGGAATATAAACACTCGTTTTTTTCTGGAGCTATATCTTTTATCAGAACGCGAAAACACCGTGGAACTGCAGGTAAGCACCGCAGCTTTTAAATGTGGACATTGATCATTTACTTTATCGTGATGTGACTATTAAAACATGTTATGAGATATCGCCACTGGTATATTTATAAGCAGCATGCAAAAACATCTCTCTGACACTTATAAAAAACCATTTTGTATAGTACTGACAAGAACAAAGTTTAATAATAATAATCGAGTGCTCGTATCGCGTTAAGAATAAATGAGAAAGCAATAGTAACGTTATACAAGTATAGTTTTATGAACTTTTACCTCGCGCCAAAACAATAACAACACAAAAGACACTAAATATGAATAAAAAAACAAGTAATCGTTTGATCATGACACCACATACTGCTGATTTGATCTCATTTTGACGATCATAAACAAACAAGGCCAACATGAGAGCCAGGGTATCTCTGTCAGAGATGTAGCCCAGAGAGGGTGGTGGTCAGCGGGGCGAGTGAACACTCACGTCCGCTCATGCTTTGGTTCTCATTCGTACCGAATCTCAGTAAGCACTCGTTCAAACAGGCGCTATCTTTACTAATCGACTGCAGATTTAAATATAATACATATACATTCTCGACTAAACTAATCTTAAAACTACACTTTGTGACCAAGAAACGGTAATATAAAGAAACGGCTTTTCTGTCCATTGAGTTGTTATGAGCTTCAAAGCAGCCGAAAGTTTTACCTGTCATTCTGGCCGCCCTCAAATCCGTGGCGGAAGAAGTAGTTCTCAAACAAAGAGGCTTTTAAAATAACTCCGTTGTTGTTTTTTAGTTTTCGTTTTTCAAACGTGTGCCGTCGAACTGTTGTATAAAAGCAATATCGCTCTCGGAGTCGTGTGATATAGCTCTATATCATCACGGCTGTGATTGCCTCCGGCACTCGGCCTACGGCCTCGTGCCTCTGGCCTAATCACAGCCGTGATGATATAGAGCTATATCACACTCCTACTCGAGCGATATTGCTTAAATAAAATACAAAACAATCTTTTAAACAAGAAATTTTGTTTAAATGACAACACAGAACTACTAAAAGACTACTTAATATGATGCTTCAACCTATTTAACCTGATCTCATGAAAATCTGTATGTATTATAGTACAAGGTGGCAAAAAAGTATAATAATAAAAAAAAGATTATTAAAAAAAATAGAGTCAAAATAGTGCAGTATATGTATTCAAATATATATACAATACAAGAAAAAGAAAGTTTTGAGCAAAAAAATTATAATTTTCCAAGAAAAAAATTAAGATTCACAAAAGAAAAATTAAGCATTGAGAGAAAAAATACAGTATTGCAAAGGAAAATAAAATTTCACAAATATAAATAACACAGAGCAAAAATAAAATATAAATGCAAAAAAAACTATAAATGCAAAAATCTATGACAACAATAATTTCGCAAACTAATTAATTCATTTGCAACTCTGCATTAATTCTGCATATCAATCAACTGTGTGTTTGCAATGCTGTTTTCCATTTGCGCTTCATTTTTTTTGCGCTTCACTTTGTGGCACTGTCGTCTGGGCGGCATCAAGGGATTGGGGGCGTATACAACTTGCCTGAAAACACAGACATGCGCTGGATCTGGGGTGTGTGTAAATTATTGTTTTCTTTTAGTTCCCTAGTTTTTTAAAGTTGGATTTCATAGAAATGGGGGTGTCAACCATGAGTCGCAGGCGGTAAGTAAAACCCTGAAATAAACTAAAAAATGTTGGACACTATAAACGCATGATGTGTAAGTTTACGACAATACAAACAGCATTAATCTGTCAATGGAGATTTGTGAGTCTCACCCACATCACTTTCGTAGCACATGTTGCTCTATCTGTCTCTCTATCTGGCTGTCGGGAAGCAAACGCTGAGTCATTTACATGGGGTGAACAATGACCTGACGATTAGTCAAAAATGCAACTAGTTGTAAAAATGCAACATGTATACATGTATTAGTGCTCCAAGATTTTGTCATAACCGATGTGTATCTCTAAATCTATGAGAAGATAATTGACGTGGGGTAAATACAACACATGCACGTTTCTCGCAAGTCGCTCGGTCTCAAACGCATCGGCCTGGAACATTAATGTGATGTCAACGCCACACTTCAC
Organism: Paramisgurnus dabryanus; assembly: GCF_030506205.2. Taxonomy (NCBI): domain Eukaryota; kingdom Metazoa; phylum Chordata; class Actinopteri; order Cypriniformes; family Cobitidae; genus Paramisgurnus; species Paramisgurnus dabryanus. Next base: position 43,469,450 of record NC_133337.1, on the reverse strand, counting down.
ATCAATCCACTTAACGGTACAACTAGTGCCTTTGAGAGAGAGAGGGCAGTAAATTATCACGCTGTGCAAAAGAGGTGAAAAATCATTTTGAATGCCCAGAGTGATGGCTTTGTGTTAGCACCAAGACCACCCATTCCTACATTCCCTGACAATGACACTTTAAATATGCCCTCTGTCAATCAAGAACCATTAAAGAGAGAGAGAGATACCACAGCAAGGTCAGAACGTCATCTTCTCTGCGGCACTGTGGTAACAGGAGGTGAATATTGGTTTTAACCCTAGTTATATGTAGCACGCATCGTGGTTTTCTCTGCGTATGCATATGCTTGTATACAGGGTCATCATTCAAACTGCCTGATGTGGGAAAATGATAAAACAAGCCTTTTGCGACTGTGGCGCTGAAGGAAACGGATAACGTTGTCAGACATGGGCATAAATTTATGCCCTAATCTGCCGCCTCTTGTCTGTTTCAGCATTGGATGATCTGTCATGCCACGTTTTAAGAACGGCACATTACGCCCCTCCTTGTTTGATGCATGCAAAATCACAATTATAATGCACCTACTATTCTGTGGTGTCAGGTGGAGAATGATGTTGTCTTTGTGATTTGCTATATTCTCTGTCAACAGAGGCGAGAAAGACTGATAAGAAAAAGGTTGACAGTATATATGCACTGTACATAATTAGGCACCTAAGATACAATTAAAATGCTATTGCATTTAATTCGAAATACTAAAACATTTTTTCTTAATGCATTCTGTACTCTTAGATCTATACTCTTTTAATACAAAATGTAGTCTTAAAAATTGCATTCCTTGCATTTAAGTGTTTGAGCAATCTGGCTGCGTACAGTATCTCTTTATTTAACTATATAACATTTATCTATAAAGCTTTAAAGTCAGTAAAAAGACTGCAGTGCAGGCAGTGGGTTTTATTCATTCTCAGCATTACGCTGATAGCATCCAAGTTTCCCGACACTGTTAACTGCAAATGAAATTAATTATAAATTAATGCCATTCGACTGAAGGCCGTGCTGCTCTTTTTTGTGCAAATGTATCTGTAGCTAAAATAGCAAGCATACTTTTTACGAACTGTATGTGGGTGTTATACAGTTATGCATTTTTACTGAGAATATACAGTATAAGTTAAGTTATTAGCAGAGGCAACATTTACAAAACCTAACTATTGACAGATCAACATATCATCAAGGCCACAGCTAGAGTGTTCTGGTACCCATCAACCCATATTTACATTGTACATATATGCATCTGGCAGGTGCTTTTATCCGAAGTGACATAAAATGCATTCAAGGTTTACATATTTATCATCATGTATGCTTGAAATTGAACCCTCAACCTTTGTACTAAGAGTATAAATACACACACTAGTTTTCAATATGGCCATAAAAGCCCACATCTACAGTGTCATAATACCTAATAGAGATTGCTGTCACTGATTTGTGTTACTGTTTACCTTTAGAAATCAGCTACTGTATGGGTCTAAATTTAAAACCAGAATAATCCTCTAAACCAAGGATTTTCAAATGTTAAGCCAAGGACCCCCAAATATGATTAACCTTTTGTGAGGGACTGTAACAGAGACACCAGGTCCTTCCCTCACTTACCAACGTTCACGATCACCTGAGTATTAATCAGCACCATCAGTTACCCAATCACCACACATTATATAAGTCTCTGTTTCTATGCAGACATTGTTTTACCAGGCTCCCAAGATAATCTCCAGCGATCTCCTTCCTCATCGTCAGCTCCTTCGATCTCCATTCACTCCGGGGACCTGCTAAAATTTCATGGAGGTCCCCGGACCCCTGTTTAAAAACCCCTGCTCTAAATTGTAGAAAATAGAGGAAAAAAATCTTGAAATAAGATTAATTTTTTCTTAAACACTTTATTCAAGCAAAATTTTCTCAACCCATTGGTAGATATTTTTGCTTGTTTTAGGCACAAATTCACTTAAACTGGATATTATTGTCTAAAAACTAGACCTATCTTCTTAGGTCATTTTGCTCATCAAGAAAAATATTCCTACTGAAAACAAGACAAAAATACTCAGTTAGAAAGTAATTTATGGTTTTAAAATGAGAAAGAAAAAATGATTTTCAAGAAAAAAACGTCTTAGCATTTTTGTCTTGTTTTCAGTAAAAATATCAAAAATTATGAAATTAAGATGTTTTCTTGATGAGCAAAACGACCCAAGAAAATAAGTCTAGTTTTTAGACCAAAAATATAAAATTTAAGTGATTTTGTGCATAAAACAAACAAAAAATCTGAATATTTCTTTAATTTAGTGTTTAAGAAAAATGTTCACGATTTTTTGCTTACTCGCATATTTTTTGCTTGTTTAATGCACAAAGTCACTTAAATTTGATATTTTGGATCTAAAAACTAGACTTATTTTCTTATTTTTTTGCTCATCAACAAAAAGCATCTTAATTTAAGAATTTTTAGATATTTTACTGAAAACAAGACAAAAATTCTAAGACATTTTTTTCTTGAAAATATTTTTTTGCAGTGTTGATTCAATAGATTTATAGCATTTTGAAAAAAAAACCCATTATCATTGCATTTTGTGGAAAAAAGTATAGATAAAATAATAAATCTTTGAAAATCAAATTATGGTTTGAATTTTTTATGGTATGTTTTTATAACCTAAAGATGTTATGTGAAAGTTTTTAACAGAAAATAGTGTTTTTCATCTAGTCACTTTCTTGGTATAGAAAACACGTTTTTACCGAAATGAGTCAAAATGTATTTATTGCGTTTTGGAACCAAACTCTTCATATCTTTATGGATGGATACTATATATTTGAGCCAACTTGTGAAAATACTTAATAATATGCTCATTATTAAAATGCTTTCAATAAGTTCTTACTGTATTTGTCAGTATGAATGGCTGTGGTCAAAGGAGAGAACAGAAAGTCTTAGCGACTCATGTTAGTAATGAGTGTGAAAAACTCCAGTCAACTTCATCACCACCATTCCCTTTTTGATAGTTTGTTCAAATGTAGGTTGGGGGGGTATGTTGTATTAATGTATTAATGCAATGTATTAAAAAAGCACTTTCGACTACTAATACTGTAATGCCTGGTAGTTAACAAGGAGTTGCAAAGTTACTTATAGCTAGGAAAATGTCTAAATAGACTATCGAAATAAATAGTTTTCCACCTCCACTCAACAAGGCATAAAAACACTCTAAATGATTCAATATTGCATTAGAGGTGACTTCATTTCCATGTTGTGTCTATGGTTAAAGTGTTACACAGGGACTGGGCTCTGATCTTTAGGCCTGACCACCCGTGTAGATGATGGATGTGTTAAGTCCAACACTGATGGCTGCATATCCATCATGTGAAGACCCCCTTGATGAATGAATATGCCCTCTATCAACAGTACATCTCCTCATGAGGTATTGTCCATCCACGTGTAAAGAAGACCATGAGGAATACTGTAGCGTGAGATGGATTAACCAGGAACTTTATTGAGTCAGCAGTCATGATCGAAACTCATCAGTTTGAGAAAATCCTGTGTGCAGGGATTCTAAAGGTGCCTAGGTATGTCTCTGTTTAATGTGTCCCAAAATTCTCAGACCATGAAAATATGTCATGCGCAGTGCAAAAAGATCCTGGGTTCGATCCCAGGGAACACACAGGCTGATAAAATGTAAGGCTTGGGGTGGTTCACATTGTCCTCCTTTCCAACATGCTTTCCAACCCAGCATTCTGAAAAGTATTTTCAACTGTCTGTGGCGCTGACGTGCCTGGAAAAAATAATGTGTCGTTCTCTATTTGAACGCACTTGCTGCACGTCTACATTCAAAATAGCGTATTTGCACGTGCAAAAGATGTGAAATGTGAACCTGCCCTAATGCTGGATTCACCCTGGGCTTCATGTTGATTCTTGATGAGGGCGTGTCTGATGCATAGCCCAGATGCGTTCGTCATAAAGTGATAACAGCCAATCACAACATAACACAAAAAATATGCTTTTAGTTTTGACAGCTAATGGACGCAGGTACTCCAAAAGGATTGGTCATAAAGAACCAAGTCACCGCAACGAGTAATCTTTCCCACGGTCTTGCATAAACGCAATTGGCTAGTGTATGCACTAGGTGATTTGCATAAGTTGATCTGGGATGCGTTTCCCGAAAGCATCGTAAGCCTAAGTTGATCGTAAAAACGATCGTACGAATCATCTTAGAAATACAGGCCGTTTCCCAAAAGATTCATAACCTAAGTAGCACTTGAAAATCACCGTAGATCTACGAGTGCTCTGGAGTAATTGTTCATTCAATCGTGCATCGTAAGACAACAAAGTTACAAGGTCACCTGCAAGACAACCAGGAAACTGCACTCCGGCAATAAGGATAATGTACTGTTTTAAATGTATATTTATTTATTGGGTTCTTCTTTGTTTATTTGTTTAAATTACTTTAATATAATATATTTAAAATTCAAATGAGAAATCAAATTTAAATGACTAAACATAAATTAATAAAGAAGGAAAATGTATTTTTTTCTCCTAGGGGGTTTTTCACCCCGGGGAGGCAGCCTTTTTGGGCTTTACCTAGCTTCCTCTTCTATACGTTGCTTTAGTAATACGTGCAATTATAATATTGAGTCATAGCCGCAGCAAATTTAACTGCTCATGCTATCATGTATTTTGTTGTGCTATCTGTCGTTTTCTGTGCTTTTCACTGCTTCTATTTATGTAAAGCTGCTTTGAAACAATTGACTTTTGTGAAAAGCGCTATATAAATAAAATTTAATTGAATTATTTGGTACAATTTTGATAAAAGTTGGTACTAGCAAATTGATAAATGGTTACTACCAATTGCTGCTTTTATTTATCTACAGTAAAAAAAATGTTTTAATGGGAAATGGCATCTGATTAACTCTTTCACCACCAGCGTTTTTAAAAAAAGTTGCCAGCCAACGCCAGCGTTTTTCTTGATTTGATTTTCTTCTTTAAATATATAAACATACAATATACGAAATGAAAGAACAGACCCTCTGCTTTCAAACAAAAAAAAACATTTCATCCTACCTTCAGTGGTTCTTTTGTAATCAGCTTTTGAATATGGGTAGGTTTCTGCAAAAACAGGAAAGAGAATGCAACGGACGTAATAGTATTGAAGTCCCCAGTTCGTCAAAAAATGACGCGAAAGGTATACCCTTCACGTCAACATATGACGAATGGTCAAGTGTCGTCAAATATTGACGAAATGGGGTGAGACTGTGTTCCATTGGCGGGGAAGCGTTTTCTCTTAATTGATATCTCGTCAATGGCGGTGAAAGAGTTAAAGAAACCAAATTAATATTTACGGTACAATGCAATAATCCATAATAATAAATCAACATAGATAATAAACAACAACAAATAATAATAAAAATCTAAACTATAATATAAAATGCAGAAGGTGTTTCGGAGTGGGACAAGTCCTAACTAAATACGGAAAATAATATTTCATGATGCAGAAAATCATTAAAACATTTAATAAATCATTGAACAATAATATTAAAAAATATCAGTGCACATCGGCTGAAGATCATAGCATAAATAAGCTTCTGCTACAATTCTATAGGTGACATTTCAGCACTTGACAAACGGATAGCGACTCGTAAGCAGCACTTAAAACCCAGCTACGAGCGATCGTTTTATTTGCATCTTTGGGAAAAGAACAATGAATGTTCGTTAAAGCGTAACTAAACCCCTGGTCAGAGCCTGACTCCACCCACTGCAATATTTGAAAAATGCAAGAAAAGTGGGCAGATCCCAACGGAGAAAGAGGGGACGAACTAAGTGTGTGGTGAGATCGTAACAAGGGCGTGGTGAGCTTGAACCTGCTTACGTCACGAGTCATTTTTTGGACCCAACATCCAATAGGAAAATTCAAATGCAGTAGCCACCGTTCAACCTGAAGAGGGCAGCACTTAGACGTTTTTACACCATATATTGTAGTATTCAAACACTTTATAATCAAATGTCAAAAAACTTACTAAAATCAATGAACAGCACTAATAAAGCCTCATTCTTACAGATCATTAACTAAAAAAAGTTGGTTTAGGGTTTAGTTACTCTTTAAGTAGCTCGTAGTTATTGGGAAACCCAGCCCTGATTGGTTGACCCCTGCGTTGGCGTTTGAAAAGTTGAAAACATTTCAACTTCTGTCACGACGACCGGTCCACAATTTATGTTCGGCAGACGCATGATGTCACAAAGTAAACGAGAAACGTTCACGCTGATGCCCCATGTGAATGAAGTGTAACTCGCTTTGAATAAAAGCACCGTTCACTTGCATGAATGTAAATGTTTACATGTGAGCAGCGCTTTCTCTAAGCTGTGTGTGTGCATGGACACAGCTCTAATTTTTCCATGAGGGATGAGACCTAAGTTAGATACTTATATCTTTGGATAAGACCTAAGTTAGATACTTATATCTTTATAAATAAAATAATTACCTAAAAAAACAGATGGTGTTTTAAATTGATTCCTTTCAAAAATGAATATTACATAGAACGGAAGCTGTGAGATATCTTGTCTATAAATATACAGCTTACACTGACAACAAAAAAACAATGGTTATAAAATGCCCGCTAACTATAGCTGGGGCAGTACCCTTTAGAAAATACACATTTGCACCTAAAGAGTTCATATCAGGACCTTTTGAAATGGTACTGCCCCAGTGACAGCTAGGGACTTTTTTTAACAGTGTATGATTCATGAGATAATCACATTCATAAAAAAGATTTTAAGATCATACAGACACGTATGAAATAAACAAAAGTACATCCATCCATCCGTCTCTATCTGTGAGATTTAACAGAACGAAGACATCACAAATAGCCGGAGCTGTTGCCTACCAGTTGAAACACAGACAATTTGAGCCCCGGTGTTCAAGTGGGAAAGGCAAGTTCATATCAGGCAAAGTGAGAGTTTCTGATCTGTACAACCACAGCAGTGTTCAACTTTCTCTCTGTACAGGGACCGCAACATTATCAACAAACATCACGGGGATGCCAATTACCACTGTCAGACACTTTCAACTTTAATGTTGCCATGCAGTACTCAAACAGCTTTTTTCAAAAGAATGGTTTGTTGTAATGGCTTCTACAGCCACATGATTACAGCGCAATTCCAGTCGGGAAAAGCCTTTAATAATAGGGGCACTATTTTACTCCGCACCTTGCTATCTCACTCCTACTAGACACATTCATTGCCAGATTGCCTGATTGATTGCTTTCTCTAAATGACCCGTACAGGTCAGGCTGTAATGCACTGGCCTCCTACACGGAGATGGGATGCAATCTCTGGCCTTATTCCTGTGCCAGCTCACCTCACACCTTCATGAACATCCCGAGCAATTCTGTAAGCGACGGCGCTTACAGAATTCAAGGAACACGCCGGGTGACATCCCACCCTGCGGCTTCACACACTTCTAGGGGCTGAATTGAAAAGCATTTTTAAAGTATAAAGCGATTTGCACATTATTTAACAGACTTGCAGTATTTGCCACAGTGAAGTGTGATGGTCTGTGGATTTGAAAGCATAAAGATTGCAGTGATATAGCTGTTGTATTGTGGTGGTGCACATTAAGATAATTTAAGCTTTAATTGATTTAAATCATTTTATATCCAAAACCGCAACAACAGATTCACTTGATTTTATTCACTGTGAGGCTATAGCACCAATAAACAGCACTTTAAAAATACACAACTACAAAGTTTGATATTTTATCAAGCAGATATATGAAATGCTTGGTTAATAAAACTATTTAAAAATATTTTCACAAAAATAACAAAGGTTAACCAATTCACTGCACAAAAATAATTAATTTTGGATCCAATGCACCATAACCCCAATGCAAGATTATTGAATGCATTAAGGAGTTACTTTAAACAACGGTTTGAACTATGACCAAAGTCTGAAAATGCCAGCAAAATATATGCATTCAATTAATGAGAGACTCCAAGCTGTGACTGACAAACTTTAAAACACTAAAGGACCCTCATGAATATGCATCATGTGCAAATGCGTGGCAAGATCAGGAAGTAACCTTTAACACTGAGCTTTATATCATCATCAATATTTTAACCAACACGTATCATGTCTGCTGCAGGTTGAGAACAAACAGCTTACTTAGTATTAATGCATGCAAATAAATGCTTTGTTTATTCATCTTGGAAACCTTCTGGGCGTATAAATTTGATCACTTGATAGACTTTGTACTTCATGCATAAGAAAGCAAAGGGACAAAAGGCAATTGGAATAATTTTCTGTTTTCTAAAAACGAGATTTGCTTTCAAATCCAAACTGACCAAGAATACACATTGTGAGGGATAGTTCATCCAAAAAAGAAAGTTTGGTCATCATTTACTCCCACTCATGTTTATCTAAACTTGTGAGTTTCTTTCAACCACATTTATTGACTTCTAGTATTTTGTTTCCTACTACGGAAATCAATAGTTGCCGTCAACTGTGTGCTTACTATCATTTATCAACATATTTACTTTTGGATTTAACAAAAGACAGAAACTCAAGCAGGTTTGGGTTTGAGTAAATGATGACAGAATTTTCATTTTGGGATGAATTATCCTTTTAACTGAATGGCTGTCTATATGATATACAGAAGGACTTGAAATTGATTTCCGTAGGAGAAACGAGTGTGTTTTGGCATATGTGAGCCGAGCTTATTAAATTTACTCAAGTGAAAACAAAAGAGCAAATTAAAGCAATAGATATTCGGCTGTTGACATCTGGCCTGAGGTTTGATCCTTTAAACAATAAGTGCTTTAAAGTAAAAATGATTTCTTCTCGGCTTATGAGTTTAAAAAAAAATCAATTTATTTAGAGAATAATAAAATCTGTTTTCTTCTTTAATTACAGTATTTTAATTACTTTTATCCAGCCCTTCACATGTAACAGCTTTTAGTTTTCAAGCCTTAGAAAGGATCTCAAAAACAGCTCTTTATAAACTAACTAATTTTTATCAGGCAGCCTTACTCATTATGAAATGCTTGGTTAATTAAAAATATTGTAAAATCATTTTATAAAAAAAAAGGTTAACCAATGCACCCACAATCACTGCACAAAATAATTAATCTTGAATCCGATGCACCGATAACCCCAATGTAAGATTATTAAACACATTAAGGAGTTACTTTAAACAGCGGATGAACTATGACCAAAGTCTGAAAATGCCAGCAAAATATATGCATTCAATTAATCAGGGATTCCAAGCTGTCACAAACTTTAAAACACAAAGGTTTTCCAGACAGGGTTTAGGTTAAGCCATGACTAGTACTTAGTTATTGTGCAACTTTTGGAAGGGTCTTTTGACAAAAATGCAATAACACACATAACTTTATTATCCGTGGTGTATCCGATCTTATATAATGACCTGTATTGTTTTTATTACCTTAAAATGAGTTGCTTTTATCTACATACACTGCCTGTCCCCTTAAATGGAAGTCGCTATTTCCCACCATTATGTTTCTACAGTAGCCCTAAAAGGACCAACTGCTGTACAGAGCATGTTTCATTCCTACAATGTCTCAAACAGTGATGTGTTTGTCCTCCTGTAGTTTTTCTATGCATTTCGAAGTAAAGGGTAAGTTGTGGACAGAGCCATTGGTTGCAATTGACAATCTCACCGCTTGATGCCTTAAAAAATCTATACTACACTGCAAAAAATTATTTTCAAGAAAAAAAAATTCTTAGTATATGTCTTGTTTTCAGTAAAAATATCTAAAAAATCTTAAATAAAGATGCTCTTAAATAAAGATGCTCTAGAAAATAAGTCTAGTTCTTAGACCAAAAATATCAATTTTAAGTGATTTTGTGCATAAAACAAGCAAAAAAAATCAAAAAGCAAAAAAATTCACAAGCACTGTGAATCAATCTTGAAAATTTTTCTTAAACACTAAATTCAAGAAAAAATCAAGAAAAAATTGTTTACCCCTTTGGCAGATTTTTTTTTTTTTTTTTGCTTTTTTATGCAGATATTTTTACTGAAAACAAGACAAAAATACTAATATTTTTTTCTTGAAAATCATTTTTTCCAAAGTACCTTTAAGTAGGTTTTACAAACATACCTTACAAAAAACATTATTGGTGTGCATCTTTGACAAAACAACGGCTTTTTGGGGGAAACCGCTCCTAAGGGCCTGGTTTCACAGATTAAGCATGGGTTAGGCCTTACTTAAATGATGACATTTAAGTAGCTTTTATAAATGTGTACTGCGAAAAATGATTTTTAAGAAAACATTTTCTTAGTATTTTTGTCTTGTTTTCAGTAAAAATATCAAAAAAATCTTATATTAAGATGCTTTTTCTTGATGAGCAAAACAACCCAAGAAAATAATATCAAATGTAAGTGATTTTTGCATAAAACAAGCAAAAAAAATCTTGAATTTTTCTTGAATTTAGTGTTGAAGAACAGTTTTCAAGATTTTTTTGTTTACCCCATTGGCAGATTTTTTTTGCTTGTTTTATGCACAAAATCACTTAGATTTGATATTTCTGGTCTAAAAACTAGACTTATTTTCTTGGGTCAGTTTGCTCATCAAGAAAAAGCATCTTAATTTAAGCATTTTGAGATATTTTACAGAAAACAAGACAAAAATACTAAGAATTTTTTTTCTTGAAAATATTTTTTTGCTCTGTGTGCATGTTGAGACAATACAAGGGCACTGATATATTTTAAAGGGGACATTTCACAAGACTTTTTTATGATGTAAAATAAATCTTTGGTGTACCCAGGGTACGCATGTGAAGTTCTAGCTCAAAATACCATATAGATAATTTATTATAGCATTTTAAAATTGCCACTTTGAGTGTGTCCTTTTAAATGCAAATGAGATTAAGGGGCTGTGTTTTTATAATAAGATCCCTTTCTGACATCACAAGAGGAGCCGAATTTCAATCACCTATTTTTCACATGCTTGCAGAGAAGTTATTAGGTTGTTCTTTTTCACATTTTCTAGGTTGATAAAAGCACTGGGCACCAAATTATTGCACTTAAGTCTAAAGTCTAATTTAAGATACCATATATCCAACGCTATGTCACGAGAATTCGTACATATTTTACGAGTTGGCTAATTCGTATTAATTCATACGACCACATTCGTAAGTTTTGGTACGATTTGCCTTGACCCCTGTGACGTTAGGTTTAGGTGCGGGGTTAGGGGTTCGGTTTCGCTTTGTATGAATTGATATGAATTAGCCAACTTGTAAAATATTTACGATTTCTGAGGTCAGGCTGGTAGTTTTCAATTAAGTTAATTAAGACATGCAATTTAGTTTAAGACTAGGCTTTAGTCTGGGCCTTAAGCTTTAAACCTTGGAAAGCGCCTCAAAACAAGTCTCTTATTTTGCTAAATATTTTGTTGAATTGTCTTTACCCCTTACTAATGGATGAAACTACACTACTGTTTTCACCGTGAATCAAGCAGTACAAATCAAAGTGTTTTGAAATGTGCTGCTTTGGATTATAATTTATTTTCAAAATGCATCAAATATGCTTGTAATGCTGTCCTGGGTTGTTTAGAAAAACAAATAATGTACAATTGTTTTCTCAGAGTTAAAAAAATCTATTTGTAACAATAACCAATCTCTCTCACTTTCTTTCCCTTTTGTTGTTGATGCATCACAGCATAAATATTCAAATGATTTTTGACTTTTGTGTTTCTGAATTTTAGGGTAAACAACTGAACACTGACAGAGTGATACTTTGATTTGACATCTTAATAATGAGTTGTTCCCTTTGATCACTTTCTGTATTCATTTACCAGTTGTTATTCCACACCTTTTTTAACCCCAAATGAAATTGCCAGTCTTTCAAAACTGTAAGGGGAAAACAACGCTCGACTATCACAATTTTTGACACTTACATTATAGCTGTGGCAGAACGTTCCCCGCTTCCCAACCATTCTGATTCATTTATGAGAAATATGTGCTTTGGAATCACATCGTAACAAAGCTCATTTTGATTTCGTGAGGACGACACGCGATAAAAGACCTTGGGAAACGGTAATTATTCCCCGCTTAGCTATATGCTTTGATTACATTGTTTTGCATACAACATAATCAGCGAGAGAAACGTATCCACTTAAGACTGTACACTTAGGTGCTTTAACGTAAAAATTACGAGACAACGTTTGAATTTTAAGCATATCTGACAGCATTGGTAAATAAGGCTGCTTTCAACTGAGCATCGTGGCCATACAGCGCACCTTGGACCGGTGAGAAAATAGCAACTCTATCAAGGCAAAGATTAAAGGGTAAACAAAGGTCTCGAGAGATCCGAGTCTCACCTGAACTATACTCCCTGAACTTACAGCGGCCTGATATTGATCCCTTACCGGCTTAACTAGAGGTCTGAAAGGAAACAAAAAGACAGAGAGATGGAGGGAGAAACATCTAATACAAAACAAGTGTGACACTGTTGAATGCTACTGTTAGACAGTTACAGTACTTTTTCTGGAAAAATCAGTCAAGTCTGTGTGAATATGGTAAAGTGTGGTAGATATTACCACAGGACAAATATATTTAGCGGGATTATCACGTCAGTTATTTGTATAATGTTACGACTGACAGATATTAGAATTCAGCAGAACAGATTCCCTGTGGTTTGTTCATTACACTCTTTAACATTCACATATTGTAGAAATATAATGTCACGTGAATAATAATGACTCACCCTGCACTCCGAGCAGCTGTTGGGTCAGGATGCCGAAGAGCCGTGTCCCTCGCTCTCCACGGGGGAGCTGGGAGAGGCATGACGCAGCCATTCATCTGCACCCTAAACCAGAAAAAGAAGCATGTGTAAACCCAGCCTGATCTTACGGGGATTCAAACAGATTTTAAACTAAGTGGATCATACAAAAGCTTGTGTTTTTAAAGATTTGATTGTGTTGTTTACCGTGCGCAATATAACATGTGTTGCGTTATTTTTCACACAATTTACTTATCTCTATTCCGCTGTTTTCACTGTCCTAAAAACGGGCTGATGTCTTCCTTGTTCTATGAAGTCCCTCCTTCAGAAATACGTAACGTGTTCTGATTGTGTAGTTTGTTTAGTGTGTTGTGATTGGACAGCAGCTTAGCTTAGCAGAGCCGTTTGAGCCAAAGCTGGCAATTGACATATTCCTGTGGGACGCAAGACACTCCCTTAACAGTAAACTCTGATTATGCATGAGATTGTGTGAGTATCTGGCAAATGCGAGCATCTCTTTTATCATAAACGCTTTAGATGCGTCTGCAGCTGGCACTTATTTTGACAAGACACGTGATGCACATAGGATCTTTCGATGCGCAGAACACATATTTTGAAAAAAGGAACCACCACATGACTGGATACATACATGTTGTGACGAACTTCACATCAAGCGCCCTCGAAAAAAGAAATCACTGGCCGTCACTGCCTTTGAGACACAAATATTTAGGGCTGCAAAGGGGCAGACAGTTTCCAGTAAACTTTCCATGGGAACTTAATCTGGGGAATTTTGGAAATATTCTAAATTGGAAACTTAACAGATTTGAATGAAAATGATTTTGAAATTTAGGGAAATTTATATAAACTACATTATATACAAACATAATAATAATAATAATAATAAAAAATAAACATTTTGTTTGGTCATAAGCAGATATGCATGCAAGGTAATATGAATAAAATATATATATGTCTTGCCAGATTTTAATTGTAAGTAAAACTGTATTTGTTCCTTTTAATGAGTATGCAAAAACATAATAAACATTATTATAGTTATTATAGCTTACATTTACATATTTATTTACTGGCTAGCTATACCATAAAAACATATATTTATCCAAGTTTTATCATCAAAACTTACTTCATTTGTTGTAGTCCTTTGGCTCAAATGCAGCAAGTGTCGCTTTGTGGTAGTCAAGGCCTGAAAATTGAGAGAAATCCCCAATTAAGTGAAATATGGAGTATTTTTTTCTTCATTTTTAGACACTATTTTTTAAATGATCTCACATAAATGTTTCCTCAGTCAATGTATTTTTCTTCACAATGGTATAATGTTGTTGCACCCTAGCTTAAACACAGCACAATTAAGTTATAAACAAAATTATGTAATTTAAGCGAATACATTCAACAATTAACAATTTTACATTATTTTGTGTGCAGGATTCAAGAAATTATCTGTGCATGTTATGGAAGAATGCAAGTACATGCAGGGGGTGTGGGCATATTGGCACTTCAGTAAGCAGTGTGCTGTGTGCATGTAACCGATGTTGTTTTAAACAAAATTATCCTGCAAGATTTACTACATTTAAGTTCCTGTTATAAGTAACTCTACATTTTTGTTTCAAATTCCCAGTTTATTCCCATATATTCCCATTACTTCTCATATTCCTAGCCTTGAAAATTCCTGACATTGTGTAACCCTACTTATATGTATATTTAATGAACTAATATGCACCCTTTGTTACCAATATGTACAAATGAGATACTAATATGAATTATTTAGCTGCAAAGCTGTACTTTTTGAAAGGGTACATCCGGGGTACATATTTTGGCCATTGTTTCTGACTGTATTGTGTACATGAAGCAAGTAGTATCTGCACACAAATGATGTAGCCACTTTTATGAGCCATTCTACAAATGGCTTTGAACCGACTGATGAAACTGATTTGTATTTAATGTTTTTAAAGGCTTTCCGGATGCAACACATCTGTGTATGTAAGTCAGAATGCTAAACAACAATGAAAAAGTTTTTAAAAAACCTACATTTAAAAAAAAAGTTTAATATTTTCAATAGGGACGTCATAAAGACAAGCATGATATTTTAAGCCAGGTACTGCCAATGTTTTTTGAATATAGTTGCCCAAATACTTTATTTGGGGTTTGTACCGTGTATGTGCCTTGCAGACAATGAAAAACAAATAAAGAAAGTGCAGCTTTTAAAGCATTTCCAAGTTTTATTTGAGAGAGACTCTCGCGTCTGTGAAAGAATAGCGAATAAAGAAGTGATTTATTTAAAGGTGTGATAATGGTTAGATTTCTGTGTCTGTCAACACAAATTCCCAGTGTGCAGAAGATCTGTGGCTTAACCTAATAGTGAGCTCAGGTGGTAATATTGGATCCGAGCATCCCAGCCTCACTGTGAGTCTTTTAAAAAACACACTTTCCTGTAGCGATGCATATCAGAGACTGTGTCTTAATGAATGCGTGCACGGCGGGTGCACGTCCAGCCCAACTCTTCTAGCTCGGTTGCTATTAGTTACTTTGAGCGAATACTTGAATAAATTTCACCAATGAATGATATCTGTAAACAACTCGGTATAGATTTTTGGCTCATCGATAACAATCTAACAGAGTAATGGTAAAAACTGACCGATCTTCAGACAAGCGATTTAAAATCTTCCTGTGGTCTTTTACAAAGACCGAAACTTCACTTTTTCTCGCTCGTCTTGCATCTTAACTAACTAATTTGGTCTGAGAGAACCAGCGGGAGATTGTCTGAAATAAATGATCCGTATTTTCCATTCAAGGCATCTCGGCATTGTAGACAGATGGTCGGGGATGCGCACGGCTCTGGCTGTACTGTCGGATTGTTTTTATTTGAAAAGGCAAGGCGCAAACAGATGCACGATATCAAAATCACGTCTCTGTTTTGAGATCCGATATGTTTCCAGAAGAATAAAAGCGTTTTTGATGGGCTTTAAAGTCTACCGTTAATGCCACCGACACGGAACCGCAAGTGGTTGTCAAAACAAGATTTTCCTCGTCACGCTAAGAGAGGGGTAAATAAATAGATAGGAAAATAAATAAATTAACACCCAAATTGCCTATTTGAAATGATAATGACTGAGATGAGGCTACTGAGGTTGTTGCCAATATCTTCGTGATATCAAGGTCTTGGCAAATGAGAACAGACCATTATGAACCCTGTCCAAATGCTCTCTGCAGGCAGTGAGCAAATTTCTCCTTGGGAGATAATTACGGAGATTAATCTTGTGTTACCAAGCTGCTCCGAAATCAGTTTGTCATGCTTACCCAAGACCGTCTCCAAGCCAGCGATGACATCAGATTTCCTCTCCTTTGAGCTGCGGTCAGGCATCTGTCTTTAGAGATGTCAAAGAGAAGAATCTGGGACCCGATTTAAAGTTTCTTACTCGACTTTTAGACTGACAGCTCAATCATTGGAGAGTTTTTCGGAGAAAGGGCTTCGGATCCAGCCGAGTCTGACTGCCACTCGCTCTTTGTGTTGTTATACCGTATGGTGCCAAATGGCTCTTGAGTACAGAGGTAGAGAACAGTTCATCAATACATAATTGACTGGCCGAGAGTCAGGCTCCCTGTGAAAGTGAGCAATTGGCAGAGTCCCGCCGTTACCAGAGAGAATATTTTTGTGTGCCTTCTCCGCCAAATGCTTTGTGCGAAAAGTAATTTTCCCCATCGACTTGCATTGTTGTAGCGGGAACATTTGGCTTACCGCTCAGCTCCATTGTTGCCGTGTCAGGACTGAGGTGACACTTAACTGAAGGTCCCTGGTGAGGATGAGGTATAAATTGAATCGGCAAACCAGCCAAATCATAATAAGAAGTACAGAACTTTTAAAACTAAGCAAGAGTTTAAGGATCTCTAGAGATGCTCTGCTTGTCCAGGTACCGTTTTGTCCTTGGCAAACAAATCACTTGTCAGCAGCATATGACACAGAATCTAATGGAAGAAATGATGTCGTGAATGAGGATGACTTGATGTGTTGCATCAGGATTTAAACCTGGTGTCTGAATGTCAATAAGCTCATGACCAAATGTGGTTGGGTTTCAAAATTAGATATAAATTAGACAATGTGTGTATTTTATATTTACATGCGTGTATATGTTTATCGTTAAAACAGATTTTTTTTACCAAACCATGTGTCCTGTATTCATTGTATAGAAAAGTAAAGCAACAAAACAAGAGACAGCATGTGCATGTCCCTGCTCACTGTCCCCTACCTGAAAATAAGGTAAAAAATAAAACTTTGCAAAAAAAACAAAAAAACAATAGCAGATCCCGCTTTAATCATTCAGATTATCTTGAATTGATTCAGAATTACTCAGACTACTTTGTATTCTGAAACCAAAGTAACACACCAAGAGTCCACGACATCTGTCAATAAATCTTCATTCAGTATCGCGTCGAATGAAAAAAACGGACCATACAGACGTCTGAGAACAAGACATGTACAATTCAGAAGGCATAATTCAACACCATTCTGAATCACATCAGCTAGGACGATGTCCCACCGTAACTGTTATCGTCACGAATGTGCAGGTGGGGTGTGGTTACAGTAACCTGAGGCACCGCCTCTTTGTCTTCTTATAATGTGCAGCTCATATGCCTAATATCATACAGTACACTTTTGCCGTGACAAACAATTTCCACAGTTTTGTTTTGAAAATTAAATTTATGGGACTCTATCTTACACCCGGCGCAATGCGGCGCAATGCAGCGCAATGCAGCGCAATGCGTGACGCAAGTGTCTTTTGCTAGTTTCCACCCCGCGCAATTATAATTTTCACGTTTTGCGCCACGTTGTTTCTGGTCTAAAAACGAGGTGTGTTCAGGCGCATTGTTGGCGCGTTGCTATTTTGAGGCTAAAATAGACTACGCCATTGACCAACAAAAACCTGGTCTAAAGTCTTAAGTCAATGCTGCAATATGTTTTTTGTTATTTAAAGAGCGCAGTATTAATATGCGCCTATAAATGGGACGACAACATGGGTTTGCTTATCACATATATGAATGCGCAGCAGCACAAAAACGCTTTTAAATATGAAAGATTAAAAGATTGAATGTAAAAGATTATTATTGAGTCTCTTGGACATAAATGAGGACTAATTATGAGACGTTAGAAGGCGCAAAGAGCTGCTTCACCTGTAGCCTGGTAAGTAAATACATGCTTTGCTTTAAAAAAATGTTTTTTCTTTAATGCTACCTCACGGATTTATGGAAGACTCTGTACCTGTGGATATGGTGAGATGAGAAACATTTTTAAGTAATGCTTAAAAAAAACTGACGCTGTCCAAGTGCTGAAACGTGCAGAGAGCCGTTTGTAAATTCTTTATCTCCTGTTTGTTACAAATAAAGTATTTTTAGAGTACAAACCTTTTCTTACATACTTGTAAATTATTTTTTTATGATATTGGATAGCCATACATTTAAAGCAATTAAAAGCCTGCTTTTTTACTTCCATGACTAAAAGAAAACGGGTTTTAAAGGTTTTAATAAAAAATAACAATTTCAATGCACGTCAAAAACAACACAATTATTTAACATTAATCCTTAACTGGGCATCTTCTTCCTCCGCTTAGTTTTTCGGTTTACAAAGTCCGTCATCTAAATAGAGATTATACAAAGCGCCAGCGCAACTTGCTTTTAAAGGGGATGAGCGCTGAGCCTCTCATTGGTTTATTGCACATTACGCCCAAAATACTCCCATTACTCATTAAAAAAGAAGGACCAACCCTTTTCGACCATGCGCTCGGAGCACAAACCATTTTTCCCGTCGTTAAATTAGCAAAAGTGGATTCGAACACGCCCATTTAGACGTTGCGCTGTGCGCTTTAGACAATGCGCTTAGATCGTTAAAATAGAGCCCATGATGTTATCGGCTGTCACATGCCAGCCCAGTCACACGAAATTCAGTACCTATAGTCACGTCATTTTTTATTCTTTTTCATGAGACTGTCACGAATTTCCGTGTTTTTTCGTGATCGTATCACGAATTTCCGTGTTTTTTCGTGATTGTATCACGAATTTCTGTTTATGTGTCATTGTCACGTATTGGTTACTCAACTGTTTTGTCCTATTTTCAAATCCATTGTTGCTTCGGTTTAGGGTTAGATTTACATAAAATGACATCCTTACCCAAACCCAACTCTAACCCTATAGCCATGTGACAATGGTTTAAAAATCAGAAAATATTAAAATATAAATCAGAAAAAAATAGTATAAACCAATATTTAAAGTCACATCTTAACGCAAACACCAACTCTAACCCTAAACCGAAGTGACAATGGTTTGAAAATAATGTGAGACACAGGTGATCTGTTTTCACAGTACAGTCACGCGCAGTGGTTTGCGGCGCTTTGGCTGTTTTTTTTAATTCACCAAAATAATCATTATATATGTATTGCTAAACCATGGTTTAAACATGTACTGATCCGAGGGAGGTGAATGGTTTGGATTTTTACTTAGAACCGATTTTTACTTACTCCTAGTACATACTATCCTAGTTTCTGGGGTAGTACCCTTTCAAAATGTCCCAATTTGTATACATTTGGTAACAATGTGTACCTTTGAGATACTAATATGAACTCTTTAGGTGCACTCTTTAAGTTGTACTTTTGGAAATGTACTGTTCCAGTGAGAGCTGAGGAACATATTTTGACCATTTACAAATAGTGCGCCTTCATAGTCCTAAGCCACGAGTACCTTTCTCTGGGAGGAAGAATTTAAATTGATTTTCATTACAAGTATTCAAGATTGCACATTGAGTTACAGCCTCCATCTTTATTGTCCGTATAGACAAAAATAAAATAAAATAAAATAAAAAAAGCCTTGACCCATGATGTATTTTGCTGTACTTAGCAAAACAGTCATGGCTAACAACAGATCTATCAGCACTTTAGATAGGGAAGGCCATCGTTCACTGTCAAAGCTGTGAAAAACAGGCTAGATTGAGGCACTCAGACAAAAGCAGTTGTTCTGAATATAAAACATCAGCTTGAGCAGGGGTAGTCATTCTTAAAAAAGTGCACGAGTTCAAATGCACTGCAATGCCGCTTTTTTAATTTAGAGCTGTGTTGTACAAAAAAGTCTTGAACGGTAGAAACAAAATCTGAACAATATTACAAAATTCAAGGACAACACTGCTGTCAAGCGCACTTTGTTGGGGACAGGAGCAGTTGTTTGTCATTTAGTTATTTGTCATTTACTTGTCACATTCTATTGAACAGAACTCACAAAGATATAAGGCCACGGTCTCTGTCAAGAAGGATTCTGGGAACATCCCGCATTCAAGCGGATTATTCAAGGACAACGAGTCAACAGGTTATCTGGATGTCAATATTTCTTCTTTATGGATTCAAACCAGGATACTTTGTGTTATTCTGACAGATATTTTGCCATTAGATAACCTTGATCATTTTATGGTGTACACATAAACACAGTGCACTGTTGTTGTTGTTGTTCACGCTTCACGCTTTCCTTCCTTACTTTTTAAATCTCTATAAGAAAGTGTCTGCTTCATGTAAACATCATGTAAATGTTATGAGAAGTCCAACCGTCAATCACTTGATCTCCTGTCTGTTTTATTTGATATAAAGATGTGCGTCTCTGTCATATTAATGAAATGTCATATTTGTAAACACATCCAATAGTTCTTTAATGTTACTCTGGTTGGTTGACAGCACTGGCTTCTTCCAGCAATAGCAAAACCTCCCAAATCTCTTTACCGATGCTAAATATGATCATGGATTTCTGTTCGAGCTCTTTTGCTTTTTTGACAAACTGCTCTAAAAAATTTTGTAGACCGGCGCTGCGGAAAACCTTATATAGAGCTGGTTTGGGCATGTTTTATGCAAATTATCAACCTCATGCACGCGGCCGCTCATGTAGAACACTCCAAATTCACTAACGTAAGCACAAGTATAAAACAAACTCATGGGTAGAAGTTCAAGTGTGCATATAAATATGAAAACCATACGCAATTATTAGTGAATGAGACCCACTGTCCTTTCTGAATAAAGGTAAAAGGCTCAAAAATGTGGATACATATCCTAATATATTTGATAAACCTCATTTATACGTAAAAAAAAAACTCTTGCAGCTTGACAAGTGAAATTTGACGTTTGCCTGCCGTCGTTTATCCAGTTCGCCTTCCGTGCACTTAGAGGACTTTGCTGAAAAAATGATGCGACTGATGTAATGGATTTTGCCATCTTGTTTGTAGAATACAATTTTAGGACAGTTCCTGAAAAACATAATGAAACTCTCAAATAAAAAGTACATTGAAATATGTTACATTGCAGTGCTATAAAAATCTTAATAACACAAATTCTATAACGTCTCCACATATTTATCACAAAGTAACCTGAGCGTTTTTGTAACCTAATTTGTAATTTAATCCTTACTGTTATTGTTAATTTGACTCTTTGTAATTGTCATTGCTTATTTAAGTATCTTCCTTTCACTCCTAAATTTAGTTTTGCACCGTGTTTTGACCTCAAGGTCTTTGGCTCTTTCTAGAATATACTTCTTTGCATGATGAGTATATTTCTGTGTGCCGGGTTTATTTGCAAACATTATGCAGACATCAAATCTTTAACAAAACCTTCTGATCTGCCTGAGGCTTAAACATCTGAAAATCCCGCATGCATCGTCAATTCTAAAATCATTAAATTATTAAAAAGTGAATGCTTGCTAAAGAAACACACTTTTATTAATGTATTGGATGAATACAATCATTTCTCTCGGTTCCGGCTAATATTTCAGACCGATAAGAGATTATTAGAGGGCCTGACAACCATGTATAAATCCCTATATTAATGCATCCAACTCCCAAAATGCAATTTTCAATTCCTCTTCTCTGACAAACGGCCTGTGTCTCTTCGATCACAGTTGCATCAATGCTGTTTATAGAGTCCCTTGTTTACATAGTTGGGCAGTGGGTAATTATTTTATTAACGGCTCTGGTTATTATTGATCTCTTAGTCTATCAGGAATTCATTATTTCCTGGCACTGCAACCTCTTGAGATACAAATACCTGCCAATTAAAGGTACAGGGACGTGCACAGCATATAAAACACACACACACAAACGCACACACACAGAGGCGTTTCAGACCCAAGTGTGCTATAATGATACAAAAGCAAGGATTATTTTTGTCTGTTTCTAATAAGTATTCAAAACTTTGTTTCTTTATGCTTGAATTAACTCTATTATCTAATATTCATACGTTATGGTGTTGCTAGGCCTACAGTAATATTAGCTTCAAGGTAGTTATAAAACATTGGGTACAGTTAACATTGTTTTCCTAAACTGATAATTTGGGTTCACTTTAAAGCATGGCTTTAAATAGACATAGGGTAAAAGCCACAAAACTTATATTTTATTTAATAAGGTCTTTAAATAACAGCAGCCCAGCCTTGCAAGTCATTAAGGGCATAGGAACTATTATAACCGGGAGAAAGAAATGCCCCCCTACTTTAAGGGGGAAACAGTATAGTCCAATTTTGACTAAAACAAACACGTGATGAAGTAATAAACAGTGGCAAACAGTAATTTTTGCTCACAGCCTGCCAGCAAGAACTATTGGGTGAACGTTACATCACCTCATTAATATTCATGAGCAAAGATGAAGTTTATACCTCGCCCCCCCTCCTTTTCAGCTTTCTCATACACCGTGAATCATTATTGTAACCTTATTTGCACTGTGTACACAAAACTGACAGCTGTATAGACAATATCAGGTGATTAAGTGACGGCCAAGAACATCTACAAAACACTATGGAGACATCAGTGACATAAAGATCAGATTGTAGATCTAGATTAGATGTTGACACATTATCTAGAAAATAACAATATGGAAACATCAGCGATCTAAATTAAATGTGCACACATTGTTTGGGTCATCAGTGTGTTCTTGTCTTGGCTCATCTCAACAGCATCATGCCAGTGACCTTTGTCATGTCTGGGTCGAGCCTGTGGACAGCATCTTGTCCTCATGCTGTTCAAACAACACACTGTCGAGGGCAGACGGCAAACCAGATGTCTTTGTTTTCAGTGAGTGCACAACCGCGGATGTTGCCACATTCAGAAAACGTCTCAGCGACCCCATAGCTGGATAGCAACTTGGCTACTTTAATCACTTGTGCATTTGTCAGACACTGACTTGGTGCTCCTTCAATATTCTTTAAAATCATCCTCACGAATCTTAATAAAATGACAAGTGCACTGGTTTTGCAGTTTCTGGGCAAGGGTGACTGCACTTCATGTGATAAAATATAACAGAGTGTTAAGTTATTTTTTTGGATGCTTTTAGTCACCAACATAATTCCCACAATTAATTTTGTGTTGTGCCATAGTTTGCATGATTTTATTGCAAATTTCTTATTTAAAGTAAAATAATTCATCAACACGTTACTCTGCAAAATAAACGTGAATGTAATAATCACATTACAGATCTTAACATACACACGCCATCATAAATATCTCTTCAAGCAGGTGGTCTGGTTTAAAACAATAAAATCCTCCAACGATACCATTAGCTCAAGGGCAGCTCAGAGTTAATCCAATAAGAGTAAACTGATATGATCTGGCTCCGCAGCACTGCAGACACACGCCGAAAACAGAGGTCAAAACATAACACGGAGAGACGGGGCTACAATCTGGCACATGTCAATCATTATGCCAAACACAGCTGCTCTCGGCACCTCCATTTCAGAGAGTGAATTGAAATCTTCTTTTCTCACCTGATGCCCGCTGCCCTGGGTCAACAAAGATCAGTTGGATAATTGCATTGTAAGTCTTACATTAAATTAACCTTTCACAATGCACGGCACATCTGTAAAAATCCTCATCCAATCGTATGTTGATTTTGGGCATATGCGCCCATATGGGTTTCTAAAGTTTGCTGAATAGAAATTAAATTTAAAAGTGAATCCATGATAACTATTAAGTATTTATTTTCCCCTTAAACCCACGATATTGTTATTAGTTCTGTTTAGTTATTTTAGTCATATTCATTTCAACCTTCACAACATTTAGGCCATTTGTCCATTCCCTCAAATACGACCCACATAAGTGTTCACTAAATAAGTGCCTCCACTGGCAGAAGGGAAATCTTTTGTCCTTTGGTTATAGTGAAATTAAATATTGGGATATCATTTTGCAATGTTAAAATGTACCAGGGGATGATTTATAATGGAAACCACCAGGATTAATTGTATTTTTATTACACTTTACACTCTTCAGGCATTTTGAGCAAATAACGTACAAATTTATTACATATAAAACACAGAATACAAAACAGTCATAAGTTTAAAAAAAACTTGTGTACCAAGATCAAACGATCAATTTATATGAGGAACAGACAAAAGCGTTCACTATCTTAAAAACCTTAGATCCGACATACAAAATTTTATTTAAAAACTGCCACCAGAAAAAGCAATACATAATCGTTGATGGAGAAATAACATTGGCTCTCGTTACAGATTCCATCATTATGTTAGCTTGGAATGTAAAACGCTACTGGCTCTCATGACTGATTGCATCATGGTTCGCAACATGATTTTTTTGTTATACTTTCATACTTTTTTGCATTTAAAGGCGGGTTGCATGATCTCTGAAAGCCAATAGGTGTGTTCGAGATCATCGAGAGGTTTGCCGCTTGCAGTCGAGGGAGGAACTGAAGACGGAGCCAGCAAGCCAGACACCTGCTGCTTGCCGTAGTGACGTGTGCGCCGTGTTTCCTTGTTTTTAATCGCAATTGAAGTGAATTAGATGCTGAATTTGATAAAAACAAACCTTTTAATAAAAAGTTGCAACCAGAAACATTTTATATCTAATATTTTAATTGCTGCTTATACCGTATACCCGAACATAACGGGAAACAAGCCTATATTATTAAAATACCAATAGTGTTTGTTATTTTCATTTTTATTTTATTACACGAAACAATATAACATATTTAAGCATATTAAAGTGTTTTTTTTCCTGTTTTAAAACATGAATTTATAATGTTTATTAGTGGAACTAAAGGTTGGATTAAAGTGAGGCGACCAATCACGTAAAGCTGTTACGTCATCACAACTCCGTGCAGCCGCTCTGGAGAAGCTGCACCGGCTGAGCTAGCTGGCTACTCTCGAAACGCTCTCACGGTACTTAAAAACCATATGACACAGTCACGTGCCTGCAGCGCCAGCTGAAGTCGGACAAAATTACTAACCGGAATGCACTGCTTCAAGTCAGCTGCCGATCGGTCTGCGCAGCACCGCATGAAGTCGAACACACCTAATGTTGACATTTGAAATCACCTAAACAAATACGCCCCTACCCAATAGAATCTGGATCTTCTTTTGATAGACCCGCCCCACACATAATTTATGCAACCCAGGCAAACAATGTTGATTAGTAGACACGCCCCTTACTGCTGATTGGTTACATGTGTGTTTTGGTCCTCGGCCCGACTTGTACTTTTTATTGTGTGTTGTGTTTTATATGAATGAGTGGTTGTGGTTGGGTGCTAAAATTTATCTATACGTCATATAAACAGCTTGCACAAACACTCTATGGGGTTGTTCTTTGGGAGAACAGTAACTAAGTCAGTTCTGTTTAGCTTTTTCATAATTTTATAATAATTTATTTGGTTGCTGTGATACTTTTGCTTTGTTTATCAATTGTTGTATGATGCACTGGTTGGTTGTTGTAATGTTTGTCCCGCCCCTCCTTCACTGTGATTGGACGTTGTGTGAGTGATAACACTGACAAACTGAGCTTTTCACCCAAAGTTGAATATTTTTCAACTCAGCATTGAGGGCAGAAAAAAACGCTGAGCACTGGCTTTCAGCGCACAAAAAAAAAAACGCCAGCTGCTTGCTTTTATGAAAAACGCCGTGCTTCCATTGGAAACCATTGAAAACATATGCCGGTCGCCTAGCGTAAAAGCTTTGGTGTGCATGCCCCCTAAGGGGTGGGACACACATGAGCTTTTTTATGCGGCTGAAAATGCCTGGAGGACACCGAATGCCAGTTGTTTTTTTTCAGCTGAGTGCCAATTTTCTTCAGATGAGCGCCGTGATACTTGAGCTGTGTGCCGGTTGGTTGTTGTGATGCTTGTCCCGCCCCTCCTCCACTGTGATTGGTTGGCCGAGTGAGAACTGACATTGAAAAGCGGTTTTCAGCTAAAAAAAAAAAAACACTAGCTGCTGGCTTTTTTGAAAAATGCCTTGCTTCTATTGGAAACAATTGGAAACATACACCGGCCGCCGGCATAGAAGCTTTGGTGTGCACGCCCCCTAAAAATGCTGGGCTGTTTTTAACCCAAGACTGGGTAAATATTGGAATAAACACACATACTGTAGACTTGTAATGGGGTGTTTCAACCCACGGTTGGGTAACAACAACCAACAGGTTTATTTATAACCCAACATGTGTTCTCTCCAATATGTACCCAGCCTTAGGTTAAAAACACCCCAGCATTTATTTAGAGTGCAAATGTTCTCCTCATGAGTGCTTCTGTGCACTGCAGGTTATCTGTCTGGTCAAATACACAGCCCCTTCACATAGCTTGAATTATAGTGTGACAGATTCACAAAACATTTTGTTCTGAAATGTCGCACAAATTGAAAAAAAAAACACTTTGAAATGAGATCTTGTTAACAATAAACTTTGTCTTAGCAATAAAACCCTTCTGAAGGACTAGAAGACCTGCACTTGCTAAACACTCTTAAAACTAATGCTTTAAAAAACAACACAATACTGTTAGTTTAGGGACAACACACTAAATGCATTGTCCCAGAATCCACACATCTCCATGTTATTATTGCAACAACTACTTGCGTTTTGTTTTAACATAAAATCAACATAAAATTACACATAACATGTTAAAATGAGACAAAATGTGTTAAAAGCATAACACAATATATATATATATATATATATATATATATATATATATATATATATATATATATATATATATATATATATATATATATACATCCTTTCCTAGAGTGTACACAGCCATGAGAAACGCAACATCCAGCCAGTTTTCTCACATTTCATTCTTAAAATTGCTCATAAACCTCACTGCGACTGGTCACACTTACTGTAATATCCAGTAAGTGTGACATTTAATTATTTCTAAGGTAACACACAACATAAAACAAGCAATTCAGTTGAGAGCATTACTGAAACTAGATGATTAACCAGCATCCATAGAAAGTGCATTTTTTTCTTCTTTTTTTTGGAAATGGTTTATGGACAATCAGAAAACTAGGAAAGACAAACCTGCTGTGATTCGCTCAGAATGGCCTTGCAACAGATGAAGTCCTCTCTTTTATTTTCTTTTAAACAATAATTGGCTTCCCGAGGGTACGCCGGCTGAATTATTTGATGTTTTAATATCCTGGCTCAAAGACGTGCTGTCTAGGAATGCTTTCAGAAGTTAATGTAATTGCAGGTAGCCATGACTGCACTTTGTAAGATTGTGGAAGGTGAAATACACGGTGAACAGACACGACGAGGTCTGTAGCCGACAAAGGGTAATGTGATGCATTTAATAAACACATACAAAATAGAGAAAATGCTTTATGTATTTGACCCAAAGAGGAATGCGCTGACGTATCTCCGGGGATGCATGAGATAAGGTAAATTCAAGCATCTGTTGCAACACTGTAGACAAACCACTGCAAGCAAGGACGGCTTTAACCAAGCCTGTTCATTGTGAATATAATGAACAGTGTCAGCTGTTGACATGAGAAAGAGGATAAAGATAAACAAAAAACATTGTTTAAAAAGAGTAAATGTTGAGGAGGAAACTTTGCACTGGCATGCAGACATATAAGAGCTCAGCTGCAGGTTTGGAGACTGACACTGGCTTGGCCACCAATGCAGACCCACCAGCTGGAGGGCATTTTGGATAAGGGTCAAAATGCATGATGAAAGTTAGGATGAATATGATGACACCTACCCTGGGCCGGAAGCAACGCTCAGTGTGACCAATAACTAAGATAAGAAATAAGATCCAGAGATTTACTTTACCAAAACTGAACATCCTATGAGTATTTACTTATGATGTCCGTGTGCCATTCCATTTTGTAAATGGAAATAAATTATTTTATTTTATTTTTTTAAGTATACTGAATCCACATGATAACAAAAACTATTCTGAATGATTCATTCAAGAATTCTTGTGTCTCATATCATTTACCAGCAATAGAGGTCTTCAACCGTTTCAGAACAATGACACCTTAAAGAGGACATATAAGGAAAAACCATGTATAAGTGCTATAATTGGGTTCTCAGTGCTTCTATCAACCTAGAAAATGTGAAAAGTACCCAGTATCTTAGTTTTGGTAAACCATTCCCTGCAAGCATGTGGAAAAATATATATTTATCTCCCCTTGTGATGTCAGAAGGGGATCTTATTATGGTAACACTGCCCCTTAATCTGCACTATCCAACCACGGTACCAACAAATCCGTGTTATAGTCACAGAAAATGTTATCACTTTATCTGTGTCCATGTTACGGAATTCAGCTTTTTTCAGTGTCACTCCCACGGATTTCTCATGTCATTTTATGTATTGTTTTCTCATAGTTTTTTTTCCTATTTTCAAATCATTGTTGCTTGTGGTTAGATTTGGGGTTTGTGTTAGGATGTACTTTTATGTTAGGATGTACTTTTATGTATTGTTTTCTCCATGTTTTTCTTCCGCTTTTAAAACTATTCTCGCCTGGAGTTGGGGTTAGATTTGGGGTTTGGGTTAGGACTTATAAAAATGTAGTCATTCTAACCCCAACCCCAAGCGTCAATGGTAAGAAAATAGGAAAAAAAACGATGAGAAAACAATACATAAAATGACACGAGAAATCCGTAGAAGTGGCACGTAAAAGACATCAGTGGTTCCGTCACGGGAAAAATGAATTCTGTGACATTGACTCGGATAAAGTGATCAGATTTTCCATGACTATAACACAGATTTTTGTGAGATCAGGTTGACGGCACTGAGCTCATTTGCATTTAAAAGGACACACCTAAAATCGCACATTTTTGCCCACACCTCCAAAGTGGCAATTTTAACATGCTTTGATATATTATCTAGATGGTATTTTGAGCTAGATCTTCACATATGCACTCTGGGGACCAAAAATGTATTTTACATCTTAAAAAGTCTTGTGAAATGTCCCCTTTTAAATCTACTGAATTGATTTCAATGAGGGAACCTTCATTTTCATCAAGTTTAATGTCATTTAATGTGGGAACCTTCATTTCAATCAAGTTTGTATCATGTCTATTTTTAGCCTATAATGCATTTTCTTGATAGATGCCTAATTTTACCCCCCCCATATATTTTTTTAATTCAAACAATTTTTGTAGGACCCTCTCAGTACCACCACCACAGACCCCGGGGGCCACCGGACCCCCTGTTGAAGAGCCATGCTATAAGTAAATAATCAATCATTTATTTTAGGAAAACTATTTACTATGTACATAATTATTGATTAAAGCTCACAACTACATTCTGTATAACACAACTATGCCTCAGCAACACTCAAACAAACTAGAAATAGAAATTGAACAATCTGTAAACAACACAGAAATGTTCACGACTAAATGAGCAAATAAAAACAGCAGTAATGAAATTGATGTGTCAAGGTGTATCTGGAGTATCTTACTGAGGGATAAACAAAAGGTGCATTTCCATGAGGACACTCGGACAGCAAGCCTGCTTTCTCCTCTAAAGGACGATAACACTGCGATCGGACGGAGACGAGAAGAGTGAGGGGAAATTAAAGTGACTGACCTATTTGGGCAGCCAAATGGCCGCATACCAATGGAAAAGAGACCGAAAAAAAAAATAGAAAGTTGAGATGGTGATACACTGATATGCTGATACATTTGGCCCTTTGGGGAAATATTTGGTGCCAAAAAGCATGCGCTTTTGCAGAGATATTTAAAGAAACAGTTTGCTATTATTTACTCATCTATGGGTGATATCCAAACCTAAAGAATATAAGGAATTTGTGTTTTATAATCACCATGTCTTTCAAGCTCAAAAAAGGAAAAAATAACAATCAAAACTTTAGTTTTATGTGAAAAACGCACCAATATTTGAATCTGAATTACTGTATGACTTGAAATATGTGACTGAAAATGTATGAAGCGCATGGTTAAACTTTTTTAGAATTGTATATGTTCCCTGTTTACATAAACCTACTGTATAACAATTTACATATTAATTAGCGGCAACAAACAGATGCCCGTTTCATTTAAAAGGCCTTGTAGAAGTCTTTGTCTGAACTACTACAGAATGCTCCGTCGATACACACCAGACAACATAAGAACACAAAAGACTTCAAATCCCTCAGAAAATAACCAATGCTAAAGTGTAACTGCCATGAATTATCTCCAGGAGCGGTGGGTCTCTGCACCAGAGGGATGCTGAACGGCTGGTCCAGGTGCCATGGAAACGACTTGGAAATGAATATACTGACTCTGTGACGCTGGCACGAGACATCGGGAAACATTCCTTCCACCACAACCCCCTCCACCCGTCGGCTCAGTTGTAAACATGGACACAACACATCATGCAAATTACTGGGCTCCGCCAGTGCCCAAAGACCTTAAATGGGCCAGGAACATCACATCTGTTACTGTGAATGCTCACCAGTGCTGACCTTCCACTTTGTTGGGCAATTTACAATTTTTATACAGTTTTAAACCGAATCAAATTGCACATAAATTATTATATGATCTGGTTTTGGGATGCAGATGTCCAGTGTGGTGGTCTTGTAGCTCAGTTGATACAGCACTCTGTGGCAGGTTTTGATTTAGAATCCAAGGGAACACGCGTACTGATAATATCTTTGGATAAAAGTTTCTGCCAAATGCATAAATGCAAATGGTAATGCGTGGTAAAAAAAAGAGTTAAACTTTTAAGTTTAATCAAATTGGCTCGGCAAGTCATTTCAACTTTCCACAGAAAAAAAATGTATCATGATATTAATGATACTGTAGTAACTATGCGTTTTGGCCTATTCTTTACCTTTTGTAAAACTACAAATATTGGGTAAAGTTACAGTAGGGTTACTGTTGCAAAACCATGATTATTTTCTGCATTTTAATTTTATAATAGTGATGAGTTGCTTTAACTTATTAAAGTGAGTTAGGTGGTTTTGTGTTGTTTTTATAAGTTAAAGTAATGATGCGCATTCCTGTAGCTCATTAGTTAAGCATTGCAAATGTTTGTGGGTTCGATCCCAGGAACACGCAAAATGTATACCTTCTATTTCCAAGTTGCTTTGGATAAAACCATCAGCCAAATGTCTTAATAAATGTAACCCTAACGCATTTTTTATAGTGATGTGATTTTTTTATACACCATGGTTATAAAAATGAATGTTAACCAAATTACAAGTAACATTCAGGTCTACACTGTAATCTCTGTATCTCAAAAGTATAAATTTTCATTATGAAAAGTCTCACAGTATTTCTCCAGGGTCTGCACACTACGATACCTTTAAAATCTATCACAGCCACCGTGTCAGTCGAGTGCAATGCATTACTCTTATACAAAGTACAAAAGCAGTATTGTTAATGACAAAACTATAAAACCCAAATTGTAAGAGCTATAAGTGTGTCAAGCCACAAGTGATAAAGTGACCAGGGAGCTAATAGTCAGGTTTATTTCAGCTGCACATAAAATTTACCTTATGCATTATACGATTGGCCTTATCGAGTCTATTCCATTTGCCAAAGCAGTTATTCGAATGGTGTATTAACATACGGCCGCAAAGCGAAGTTGATGGAAGATGTCCAAATCTATTTGCGACATCTACCCATATATAGATCAACAGCCCGGTCCAAACAGGTTCCTTCATTAAACAGGTGATACAAAACTCCATCAGCGACTAATATTCACTGGCAGCTGGCTGAGATTGGATTTTTACATTAGTGTCAAAATTCATTCTCAACTCACTGTGGGGAAAGTTCAATTTGAAGATTGGGCCACAGGTCAGAAAAAATATATACTGTATATTTAGATTGGTGAGCTGACTTTTATTAAAGTCTAACAAAGTATCACTGTATATTCACTGCGTTTTACAAATGCTGCTTGGCCGCAGCGTTAAACTCAAAAGATTAGCTTAGAGAAAAAGGAAAATCATATCTCACCAAAAAATGATTCCCCTCAAGGACTCAGGTGAAAAAGATCTTGATAAGAACAGCTTGATAAATCCAACGATATGAGGTGATGTCAATTCTGAACATGTGTGTTGCTCTGAAGCAAATCATCTATACCCATAGGACAAAACATCAAGATCTCTTTAATATCTCATTAAAAAGAGAACATAAGGAAACACTTCTGCTAGCAACTTGAATGTGTGTTCAAGCATTTTATTAGTATGTGACCCTGGACCACAAAACTGGTAAATAAAGTAAAGATCATGTTCCATGAAGATATTTTGTACATTTCCTAGAGTTAATATATTAACATACTGTATTTATTATTTGTATGTGTTGCAACAGATTCATTTGGACAACTTTAAAGGCGTTTTTTTGGCACCCTCAGATTCCAGATTTTTAAATAGTTGTATCTCGGCCAAATATTGTCCTATCCTAAAACCATACATAAATGGAAAGCTTATTTATTCAGATATGCAGTACTTTGGCCACCATGCCTGAATTAGATTAGTTGTTTTTGCAATGTTATAATGATCATATATAATTGTTTCTCAGTCTCTTTAATAGAATACATCCAGAAAATACAGGAAATGTGTATGTAGTATTAAAAACTGTATAAAAATGTAAACTGATGTGTCAAGTTTTTAGGGTAAACTCCCCACTTGAGCAATAGCAGGAAACTGCAGGATCTCTAAAACCTAAATAAAATCAAATCCTAATTTATTTTTACTTCATTCGCTCAAAACGCTCAATATGTGTTTAGTGCCAAGAGAGGTCACACTAAACAACGGCGATGCCTAAAGAAGACATTTAGTCATAAAATGTTTTTATTTTTTTGTACATACTTCCTGTATTTTCTGTTTGTATCTTAATGAAATAGATTGTAAAATAAATATGGATTGACATTAACCTCTCAACGCGCACTAATTCGTGGGCGGGAGGATGTCAGTTTTTTTAACGCTGCTAACAATAGACCCCTTCAAGGTTTGTAAACATTGAATGATTATCGGGTGCGCACGCAGCATGGGGTCAAACTGTTATACTATCCTGGCTTTATAATTTAACCTAACAGGGCTGAAAAATGATGACTTACCTCAAATGAAGTGAGCACTACAAACACAAGCCTCTTTGATATTTGCATTGTCCCAGATTCTGAGATTCAGATTCAGTTTTTGAGATTCTGCATGAATCGCGAAAATGTAACGGAAGACCTGATGCGATTTTCAAAGCCCACGACGCAAGTAAGCATTTTTGACGATACCGAATAATACGCAACTCAATCTGCTGTAATGACTTTTCTGACCCCGACATGCGCAGTGGGAACCGCCTGTGACGTGAACCGTGAAGGGGTCTATATCTTTATAGCCTATATAGTCTACAAACATTAATAATATTAACATTTCTATACATCGTTTAAAAGGTCTATGGGTTTAGCATCAGTGTATAGTCTCTGTTTTGAAACACAGATGCTCTAGCATCATAAATGTAGTATTTTGTGACAGAAGTCCAGATGACAACATGCAAAATATAAACAGGACTTCTTATCTTTGTGTTGATATAACGATCGTGAGTCAAATCCAGTTTGTTTCAGATGAGTGAATAACTCAGGAACACCGTCATAAGGAGTATACATCCAATGACAATTTTAGTCCACAAATGTGTATAATCCATGAAATATAGATATAGTGTCTATTGTTTACATCAGATTTTGCATGAACGTCTTGTAATAGAATATAATATACAATCTGAGGACTATATTTACGTCGTAACACTGCAGCTATATAAGATTACACTTTAGGTTCCGCTAAACATATAAACCCGCGGTCAAACTTTGTTTTTAAAAGTAGGCGGGAGTATAATACATAATATTCAAACAGCGCTGTCAAATTTCGTGACGTCATCTGACTCGCTCATTCCTCCAATGACTTAATGGAAAATATTGATAGACAAAATGTGTAGACAATTAGATAACAAATCCAACGATCTTTGTGTGACGTTTTATTTCCTGGTGTGAAACGGCATTTTATATGATAACATAATGATAAATAATAAAGTAAACAAAGACTTTTATTTTGGGGGTGACTGGCACTTAGAGAAGGCACTAATCTTACAAAAACCTAATTTTTGGGCATATTGAGCTCAAACGTGAAACATAACTTCTTTAGACTTGTGGCTTTGGCATCATTGCATTTCTAGGTTTCACAGACATATTTATCATTAAGTTTTTTAGTAATAAAAAAGATGTAATGCAAAAAAAAATTATTCCAATGTACTAATAGCCTCTCTAACTTTCTTAATTTTTACTTTAAAATAATTTTGAAACCTGGAAAATAAAGCTCAAAGTGTCTTCTTTCTAACGATACTATATGCTTATACTCTTAATGGTTTAGTAAAAACAACCATTTTAGTGAAATTAGGTCTTTTCAAGGTTTGGGCCAACATGGGGGTGCTTTTCAAGAGGTTAAAACAATAAGTTTGGTGGTGGGGGCCTACGAATTTTGCACAGTACTGTAAATTTTTAAAAAGATTTAAGTTAAAAAAGTCAAAACTAAACTCTACAGCATCTCAAATGTTTCTTCATATCTTTTTTCTCAGAATAGATCTCCAACTGTGCTCAGGTCAAAGGCCTTCAGAATAAATTTCTCCTTCATTTCGTCCTAGACCAATTAATCTGAGCTTTGCCATCCACACTTATTTTAAATCTTTATACTTCCAATTTATGCCAACAATTGCCTTGTGTGTCTACTTTTATTTCTTCTACTGAAAATAATTTCTGAAAAACCCCTGACACAAAGACAGAAATGAGAAAAGCGACTTCTGCGCAATAAAAATGGAAATCGACATCCACTTTTCTTTATTTATCTTGATCTATTTTCAATTGATCGTGGATGCTTTCGCATCCTCTGTTGGGCTGAAGAACAGCAGAATTCACTCTTTATTTAAGCATTTATTTGGCTTATAAACCATGCTGCAGTCGATGCATCATTTCAGATTCTGTTTTACCGGCATTTGACCCTTCATTATTGCATTCCCCGCTGAAACTCTGCATCCTGCATTGCTCAGCAACAACTCACCAATCAGAAGATCATCGACAGCCGTTTCGAGTGTCGGCCTTAAGGTCAAATCTCACTTTTCGCATAGGTACTTATCATATAAATTACCGTTTGAAATGTCACCCCACCCACCCGCACCTCATGATGATTAAAAAGAAATCTCGGGGCTATTCAATTCCTTGAATACAGAAAACATGACTCTATCAAAAATATATTTGAGTTTCTTTTACCTATTATTGATGTCACAGATCAAATCATATTTTGCTTTGAAAGTAAGAAAGAATTCCACATAACCCTTACAACATGTTTACCCTGTCTTACCAAACAGTTTGTCAAAATCTGTCCTTCTTTCATTAAGCCGTGAAGAATTGAATCAATAGATCTTTCACAGCCAAGGCTATCCCAAGATTCATTGTGGTCTGTAACATCTGGATATTTTTAAATAAACATTAAAGTTTAATAAAAGTCGACGTTACTGTTTTAGTATTAGAAATGTTTTGTATTATTATTATTATTGCAATACTGCATGTTGCACTTTTATCAACGTGTCATATTTTCTAAAAAATCATACAGGTGAATCCACTGATCTACATAATATACTGGCATTTAATGGGCAAGTCTCAGGAACCTAGATAAGATTTGTCCAAGAATTTGCAAGATTTTCCCTAGATGACAAAAAAGTCTCAAAAGGGAAGGGGTCGCTAAATCTAGAGAAAAAATCTCCAAATTGGCAACTCTGACAGCAAGCATTTTGTTTATTTCAGATTAACCATCTGGCTTATATTGGATTTGTCTCTGCATTTAAAGCTGGGAAAGCATTTTAACTTTGTAAATGTAATGTGTGTAATTGTTACACAGACTATTTCATATTTTTTTAGAAATAGCAGAAGCTCATGTGTTACATTCCAAGCCAAGGTCTGATAGAATAGCTTCCAAATAAATAACTAAATGAAAAATCTTATATAAAACCCACAAATCGATAGTGTGAAATGACTGTCCGGCGTTCCCTAGATGAAAAGCTTTGATGGGCAAAAGAACAGTGTGAAAGGCCGGCCCATGGCCTCTTAAATTGGACAGGGAGAACTTTTCCACCAGCACCTGATCACGGCTCAGCAAGCTATTATTAAAACCCATCCTGCACTAACTGGATTTCCTTGTGCTGGATCATGGCAGAGACAAGACTGCTGTCGGTCAGAGAAAAGAGATGAAGACTTCATCTGCACTCTATGACCCTATGACCAGCACTAAAACAAAACAGTGACAGGTACACTTTTTGTTTACAAAAGGTTACATTGTCATCCATGCCGATGTAGTGTTAAGGGTGCAAACGTATAACCAGTTAGCTATCACAAGAAAAACAATTAAAATTATTTGCTTCTTACTGATATTGTGCAGATTAATAATAAATACCTGCACGTTCACCTTATAATTATTCATGATTATATAATAAGAATGACACTGGCCATAATTTTAAGCTATTATTCAATTTTCACTGTGGGCAAACAATGTCTAAAGGTTTAAGAACAAAAATAAATACTCTACCTTGAAATACAAAGCAAGCATTAACATAAAGAAAAATGACCATGGAAGAAAACTTATAATTAAAGGGTTCACCCAAAAATACAATAATTGTCACCATTTGCTTATTCTCATGTTGTTTCAAATTTGCATAAATTTCTTTGTTCTAAGGAACACAAATGAAGATATTTTGACAAATGTTTGTACTGTAACCAAACAAATCAAAGGCCTCATTGACCTCCATAGTAGGAACAAATATGCAAAGTCAATGGGGCCTCTGATCAGTTTGGTTAAAAACATTCCTCAAAATATTTTCTTTTTGAACATCAGAACAAAGAAATTTAAACAGGTTTGTAACAACATGATGGTGGGTAAATGATGAAAGAATTTTCATTTTTTATGTGAACTATCCCTTTAAAATGATAAAAATAGCATTTAAGATTCTGCAGATTTCCAGGCCTCTAATCAAATGTCAGCAAATTTGGGACACCTACCATGTTAACTCCTTTGTACAAAAGGTCAGATTTCTTGCTTCTACTGAAGCACAAAAGATGCTCTTTGGAAGATTCTCAGATCATGCTGAGATAACACATGGGTCATCAGGGTTTACACAAACGTATGCAGTTCGTGCTGGCTCGGGTCAATGCTGTTTTTAACCCTTAAATGCATACCTCAGGTCTTAAGCAATTTGCTATGTCATATATATATATATATATATATATATATATATATATATATATATATATATATATATATATATATATAACTAGTAACAAGTAAACCTATGCATGCATAAAAATATACATAATACAATGGTAATTACAAAAAATAATGATTTTTGTTATTGTGACTAAAAAAATTAGCTGGAAATGTTGTAGTGATTCAACTATTTGGCAGAAATAGTGCATAATAGTAACATTGCGGATTTTTCAGGGCCGTGCAGAGACCTTTGGAGGGCAGATGCTCAAAGTATAAAAAGGGCAAATTCCTTGCTGACAAGCACGCACACAATAAAAAAATAATAATAAAGCAAAACAGAATAGAAAACATAATTTTAAGAATATTTTTCTTTTATTTACTTGCAAATAGAGCAGAAAAATCTATATAGACAGAGTTATATATACATTTATATGTATTCATTTGGCAGACACTTTTATCCAAAGCGACTTATGGTGCATAAGAATTTATACATTTTATGTGGATGTGTGTGTGTCAACAATATGCAGTTTTGATATTATATATAATGCACTGTGACTTTTGTTTTTCTTTATGTCGTATTTAAAATATCATTCTATTCTCATCTTGTTTTTAATTTAATTTTTATTTATTTATATAATAGTAAAAACAGCATTTTTTGAGGATAAATCAGAGAATTATAAAATCAGTATGAGCCTGTTTACCAGTGATGTGAAAACTATTTTATGCCACTCTTGAAGCCTGAGAATCTTTTCTCCCCCAAACAACATCAACAACAAAAAAACTAAGTGAGTGAACATGTATGCATCATTGTTTATATTTGTATGCTGTATGTGGACATTTAGCTGTGTTAGCTAACATTACTTGCATCAAACTATCTAGAGAAGCTAAATACAGCAATATAAACAAAAGCTGTGCATGCTCTCTTCACGCAGTTCTTGTAAAATAATAATAAGTAACGTTAACAAGCATACCGCTTTGGTCAATGCCAACTCGGAGGATCCTCCCTGTAAAGTGTCGTAGTAAGATTGTGTGTAAATAAATTCATCATAAACTCATCGCTAAATTATTTATCATTCATTTTACTAATACTTAGATTGGGCAGGCCTTCACCAAAGGACATTTAATTACAAAAAGTTGACTATTTGACAAAAAGGGCACTTTGGTCATCCAGGGCTAAATGGGCATGTGCTCTGCCACCCCCAACCCCCTCTGCATGTGCCTGGTATTTTTCACATCTGTTTGATGACAAAAAAAATGTCAAAGTTATCAGTCTGTATTTGACAATAGAATATTTGGATAGTTTTATACTAATGGGGCAGTTGGGTAGATCCAGCTGTGTTATACAGTATGCATATATGCCGTATTGTGCAAAAAGCCACCATTAGATTTGCTGCTTTATTTCAGCTAA
This sequence comes from Paramisgurnus dabryanus, assembly GCF_030506205.2. Classification (NCBI taxonomy): domain Eukaryota; kingdom Metazoa; phylum Chordata; class Actinopteri; order Cypriniformes; family Cobitidae; genus Paramisgurnus; species Paramisgurnus dabryanus. Next base: position 43,430,827 of record NC_133337.1, on the reverse strand, counting down.
AATGTTAAATATTTAGTTATCCCCTACATTTGAGCAATAGCAGATATCTAATCTAATGACTTCAGGACTTGAAGAGTCTCCTCAAAAGAGTTCAAGATGTGTTTAGTGCCAACAGAGATCACCCTAAATAGTTTTTGTAAACATATTTCCTATATTTTTGTTTGTGAGCAAAATAAATATGGGTGATTCTCACGAAATCCAAACTTAGAAGGTGTCCAGCATCACAATTTTTAAAAAGCCCTTGAAGACATTTTTTTTGCACATATAAGACTAAGGTCTGAACTTACTATAACAATTATATTTAGAGGATTTAAAAATATTTCCTATAGAATTATTTACATTTTTAGATTATCATTACCGCAACATGATATCACATTAAATATATGCATTTACAAACTCATGTTTCGGTAATGAGAACTAAAAAGATGTTTAGGTACTATGACAAACAAAATTTCAACTTTTATCTGGAGAGAAAAAAATAAGAACTGCTTACCTGGCAGCCATCTTGAGTGTCACAGTCAATTATGTCCCTTCAAACAAATTTTTATTTGAAAATGTTAGTTCCTTGAGGGCTTAAACAATGATTGAAAATTATTGTGGAGGATGAGAAAATTGGTCTTGGACACATTTATTGTCTCTACATTTACCAATGATCACCAAATACCACATGTTTCTTTACTGTAAACGTTTATAGTATAACATGCACTGAAGCTTTTTAATTTTTTGATTTTTTTAATTATAAATATTTCCATGTCAAAGAACCCAAATCCAGTCATGGACCCGTTGCGGTAATGAACATTTTCCACTTAAATGTGGAAAAAACAACACAATTGGTTTATATGATGTCATTTGAAATCATGTGCAAAATAGGACATGAAGAGATGTTTGTAACTGTATGCTTCTTATTTTGATACTTTTTTTATCAATATGTTTCATGACACCACATAATTCTAATTTTGCGAGAATCACCCACATGGATGTCATTAAAACTTTGCTAAAACAACAAAGCAATTGTTTGGTGGCCTTAGACTGTTGCACAATACTGTACATTCCAGGTCACCAAGAAACCATTATGTGATAATGATTGGTGAACGGATTATGGGTTAAAGAAATTCATTTCAATCTTTCAATTCAACTTTTCACTCAAACTGTAATACTGAGAACGTAAATTATCATTAAAGTTCTTGTAAAGTAGAAGCATGAAACGTCTCGGTTACGGATGTAACCCTCGTTCCCTGAAGGAGGGAACGGAGACGTCACGTCGTGACCGACGAATTGGGAACTCGCTTAGAGAGACCAATCTGCTTCGTATACTACTAAAACGCCAATGAACTTGGCATTGAGATATTTGCATAATGCTGGCGCCGCCCCGCCAGGTGCCTTTATAAGCAGCAGGTGCAAATAGGGAAATTAGCTTCTTTTCGCTGAGAAAGCCGGGAAAATGAGACCGGCCGATAAACAGCAGGTGGCAGCACCTGTGGCGACGGGACGTGACGTCTCCGTTCCCTCCTTCAGGGAACGAGGGTTACATCCGTAACCGAGACGTTCCCTTTCAGTCGGTCACTACGACGTCACGTCGTGACCGACGAATTGGGAATCCCTACCAAAACGCCACTAGGGGCTGACCTCTTCCAGTGTCTGCGTAAAGCCCTCCGGTTCCACTTAAGGATAAGGAGAATTAGGTTTTAAGGCAGAAGGCCGGGCACTAGATGTTCCTTTAACCCCACAGAAGTGCCAGCGACTGGGAAGCGCCCTACCTGAGCGGGATAGGAACGCTGCGGAAGCCACCACCCGTCTTAAGGGTTAATGGTGGGCGAAAGTCAACCGTAGTTGAGGTAAAATGACAGCCGTGGCTGTGTAAGCAAAGCAGTGCTCTGCTAAGGGAAACGTGGGCTAGTAGGATTAACCCCACGGAAAAATACTCACAAAGGAACCCGGTGGGACACAATGTGGAGCCCGAGCCAACACGTAGGTTCGCGAGGATGCAGCTAGTGAAGGCTGACAGCCAATGCTCCGCAACAAAGGCTGCCAAGGCAGCGGAGGAAGAACAATTCAAACCATTACGCATTTTTGTTCTGAAGGCCTTCCATACTGACACAGTTATGAAGCATCAGTTGGAGGCTGCAAGCCGACCTGCGAGTCTGCTCTCCGTGCCCTCCCTGGTGAGGAAAGAACACGAGAGGATACAGGCTCGATACGAACACTGTAAAATCTAATGAACGTATTAGGTGTCGCCCAACCAGCAGCTCTACAGATGTCTGTTAGCGAGGAACCACGAGCTAAAGCCCAAGATGAGGCAACGCTCCGTGTGGAGTGCGCTCTCAAATTAAAGGGGCAAGGAATACCCTGAAGATTATAAGCCAGGGCGATAGTATCAACTATCCAAAGAGACATCCTCTGCTAGTGACAGCTTTCCCTTTCTGCTGGCCACCATAACAAACAAAGAGCTGGTCTGAGGTCCTGAGGCTTTGCGTGCGAACCACGTAGAGTCGCAGTGCGCGTACGGGGCACAACAAAGCCATGGTTGGGTCTGCGTCCTCCGGGGGCAGCGCTTGCAAGCTCACCACCTATCTCTGAAGGGAGTGGTGGGAACTTTGGGCACGTAGCCTGGTCTGGGTCTCAGTGAGACAGCAGGACCAAACTAAAAGCACAAAACGTCAACAGAGAATGCATGTAAATCCCCTACTCTCTTCATGGAGGCCAATGCTATCAGGGTCAGAGTTTTCATTGATAAAAACATCAGACTCGTAGACTGCAAAGGCTCAAAAGGGAGACCTGAAGGCTTCAGCACCATGGACAGGTCTCAGAAGGAAAGAGGGAGGGCGCGAGGGGTTTAGCCTGCGAGCGCCTCTTAAAATGTAATAATTAAATCATGCTGGCCAACTGATCTGCCGTTGATAAGTGAGTGATGAGCAGAAATAGCGGCGATATCAACTTAAATGGAGGAGGGACAGCCTACCATCTAACCTATGTTAAAGATATAAAAGCACAATGTTAATGGGCATTCTCTGGGGTCCTCGCGTTGCGAAGAGCACCGGGTGACGAAAAAGGTTTCTTTAAGCGCGTAAGCCCGTCTTGTGGACGGTGCTCGAACCGCGTCGATGGTGTTAGATACCGCTTGCGATAAATCACCTAAACCTTGCGCGCGCTCAACGACCATACATGGAAATCCCACAGGTCGGGGCGCGGGTGCCATAATGTGCCCCTTCCTAAAGAAAGAAAGTCTTTCCTCAGGGGAAATCGTCAGGGAGGGGCTGTCGCGAGGAGCATTAACTCTGAAAACCAATCCAGTACGGGGCGACTAATAAAAGGCTCTCCTCGTCCTGCCTGACTTTGCACAGTGTCTGCGCAATAAAGCTCACTGGAAGGAATGCGTATTTACGCACCCCCCGCGGCCAGCTGTGTGCCAACGCATCCACGCCGAGGCTGCCCTCGGTTAGTGAATAAAATAGGCGACAGTGGGTATCGTCCGGCGACGCAAACAGATCTATCTACGCACAACCGAACTTCTTCCAAATTAGCTGGACCGTCTGGAGGTGGAGTCGCCATTCGCCGGGGGCGCAGCTCGGGAAGCGCGTCTGCCGCTGTATTGAGCGAACCCGGGATGTAAATGGCACGAAGGGACCTCAGATGCTTCTGACTCCAAAGGAGGAGATGACGAGCGAGATGCGACAGGTGACGAGAGCGCAAAACCGCCTTAACGGTAAATAACGCAACAGTCGCAATGTTATTGGTGTCGGCTAATACATCCTTCCCTCGCATCTCCATAGCGGAGCGTACAAGTCCCAGATATACAGCGCACCGCTCGCGGCAGTTGGGGTGGTATGCACACCCCTGAGACTGCAAGCCCGTCATACGTGGCTGATCATCCCGTGCTGAGGGCATTGCAATATACAGAATGCCAGGAGACCCCTCAGGGGCATATCTTCTATCGGAAATGCCGGGTCTACCACGGGGAAAAATTTAAATGACACGCAGGTGCAATGTTTACACGGTGTATGTCGGTGTGCCACGCTCTCCTCGAGACTCGATCGTAAGCCAATGCTGAAGCGGTCTCATATGAAGCAGCTGGGGCGGCGTCACAACCGCAGCATGCTGTCATATGTCCAGGAGCTTCTGAAATTGTTTCAGAGGGACCGCGTACTTCCCTCGAATTAAACCGAGGCAAGTCAGAACTGACTGGTTGCGCGCTCTTGTTAAACACGTCAATTAGTCGACCGAGTCTTATTTCCATACTGAGAAAAAGGATCCTCTGCACGGGGCAAAGTTGCTCTTTCCCAGTCGACCTGAAGACTTAAACGAGCGAGATGCCAAAGCATTAACTCTGTGTTCGCGCACGTCTGCCAAGAACGGGCTATTATAAGTCGACGTAGAAAAAAGCAGAATGCGAACAACGCTCTCTCTCTGACATTTTAATGCCGTGACTAGCACATGGAGACACGGAGAGAGAGAGACAGCTCGAATGGTGTACTTCGTATTAATATGCCCACCCCACGACGCAGAGCGAAAAACGGTCTAGAGCGAGGGGAGATGGACACATAAAGTACACGTCTACAGGTCTAAGGCTGCAAACCGATCTGAATATTGAAATACGAGCCTCGGCGTTATCATCCAAAAAGAACACCTTCGTAGAGCCGGTGCGTAAATCAAATCGATCGTAACCCGCCGCGTATTTTGGGTACTATGAGATAAGGCTGGAAAAACCCTATCATCATCATCTCGGTAAGAGGGACCGGCTCGAACATCCTTCGCCAACAGGATATCGACTTTTGCACGCAGTACATGTGCATCGGACGCTTTCACTACAGTGAAACGAAAGCCCGAAATTTTGGGGTGTGCCGGATTCGTAACCGAGGCGGATCGTGCGTAAAACCCAACGAAACGGGCTGGGAACTGAAGCCAAGCACCCAGGCACCGTACGAGGAGAAATAACGACACTACCGAAGTACCCGCGGTGGGGCAGCGAAGCGAGACAGGTGGGACTGCCGGTGCGTCTGCTGTGACAGCATAAACATCTACAGTATGTGTGTGTGACACTGACCTGAGCCCGCTGAGGGTAACGGTCGTCTGGTCTCCTCTACGGAGAGCGCAGACTCCGATGAGGGTGCTGGTGGTCCGGTCTCCTCAGCGGAGAGCTCGGACTCCTCAGGTCACCCGCTGGCGATAGAGGAGAGGTAGGGTGAGCTGGTGTGTGCCCGCTCACGGCTCTCTCGATCCTCTGGAGACCTGGAGAGGGAAGAGGAATGCACTCTATGTGTGGTTAGTGGGTACCGGCTAAACAGCCGGTGGAACATATGCAAACCAAGGATTTTCCACCCGACCCTCTATCGGGGGAAGGAGCTCCATCTCCTGAAGAGTGATCCTCTGCCAATCCGGGTCGCCCTTCACTGGCCACTTAAACTCCCGATTTTCACGGGAAGCGGCTAAGCGGGCGGGGCGAGCTGCTGACGACCGGTTCCCCTGCGCTGCCGAGATGGGGTCCGAGGAGGGGAACGGAGGTGGTCGCCGCAGGACGCCGACGGCGAGAGGCAGACTGAGGAGCCGGCGTGGTGGACCAAGGGCAGCTCTGTTCCGCCGGGGCATGACCTAAGAGATCGCCTCAGTCTGTGCAGCGGAGCTGTACGACTCCCCTGGCTCGCCGAAGAGGCCGGTCTGTGAGACAGGAGCATTCAAGTTGTTCTCGTCTGCGTCCGTCATGTCAGCCAGACACAGCCAAAGGTGGCGATCTTGAACCACTGAGGTGGACATCGCACGACTGAAGGTCGCGGCCTCCCTGGTAAATCCTCTGTGAGCCTGCAGCAACGTTATTACGTGCAGGGCTGAAGCCGCCTCTCCGGCATGCCTGATGGGCAGCGTCCGTAACCGGACGACTGTCTACAAACACGGGAGGGAAGGGTTGGGTGGTCCCTCCAGGAACGCATCCCGCTCCACTGAAGGGGTCCCCGCCCTCAGCGGCTCCGTTGGTGAGGGAGGTGAGGGGTGAAAGCTGAACGGCCGGACGGCCGCAAATCACGTCAGCTCTTCGTGCCGTCGGGGAAGAAAGGCACAGGAGGAGAGGACCGAGAGGCCCGAGCAGCTCCGAAGTACCAATCATGTGGGCGGGACGGTTCGGGCGGAGAGGGGTTAACCTTTCCAACTCTACCGTCTCCGCCGCTCGCGGGCACGGCCGCCATCTCCGGAACGACTCTGCCTCGGAGGAAAAATGGACACCCCTCTGATGCTGCAGAAGTGACGGGACCAGAAGGAGGTCCAATGGATTCGGCAGACATCGTAGAACACGACTCTGCAGTCTCCACCGGAGCCTCAACCGGCTGAGGATGAGAAGGCCGGTAGGTGGAGGACGCATCCTCCGTCCTACTCAGCGTAGTGACGCGAAGGGCGCCCTGCGAGCGCTTGACAGCCGCACCATGGCGGCGTCAGCACTGCAAAGGCGCGGACAGCGTTCCCGTAGAAACGACAGTCGTCTCCGCAATCCAAGAGGGTTATGCTCTCACAGAGAGAACAGAAACTCTCCACGAACGCAGCCCCGGAGTGCTCGATGCCTGAGCACGAAGACAGCGCTCGTGACCGTCACTGGAACCCTTATACTTCTCGCATCCAAGATCGCACGGGCGAAAAGCTATCCTGAAAAGGACGCTGATCCCCGCATATACGAGAGAGTGGCTGCCTTTAACAAGGCACAAAGCTCTCTCGTATCACTCTTTTAGGGAAATTCACTCAGATGCTTAGTTGATGAGCGCACAGGAAGGCAACGCACACACTAAACTCAAAACAATAAACAGATGTAGAGCCGTGGAATAAGCGAAGCGTCCGCTGTGATACTGCTAGTTCAACCAACTTCAGCAATCAAATCCCAACAGAGTAAAGTAGCTTCTCAGTAGCAGATAAAGCCGGCTTTCGAAGCGAAAAAGCTAATTTCCCTATTTGCACCTGCTGCTTATAAAGGCACCTGGCGGGGCGGCGCCAGCATTATGCAAATATCTCAATGCCAAGTTCATTGGCGTTTTAGTAGTATACGAAGCAGATTGGTCTCTCTAAGCGAGTTCCCAATTCGTCGGTCACGACGTGACGTCGTAGTGACCGACTGAAAGGGAACGACCCCTACCCCTATTACCCTGCTGGACATAATTAAACCCCTAATCAAATTTCACTCATACAGTGAAGAACAAGCTGACCAGGCTCTCAGCCTTAAACTAAAAGTATATTCTTTATATAATAATGAGTCAGATGCTGAGGTGGGCTGAAAATCTCACTTACAGCCTCATTCGATTACTTACATTGCATCTCTGCATCGTGGACGCAAATTAATGATGCTATGGGACACGATGACAACGTTACATTATAGCAATCTTTGCCCATTAGACCTCAATATTTTTAGGTTTATACAGTGCCAGAGAGTAAAGTACGCATCAAAGCCTGTCATCTTAAGAAAATGTACTCACAATGAAGTGGAATTAAAGTTTTAGAGGCATTGTGCGCGGGACACACCTGGGTTATTTGTGCTTCGTCAAATCTGCAGGTTGGACTTGACTCTAAACGGAAAAGGAAAGATGTCCTGACATTTTGTTTTGTCAATGGTGCAGGCAGGAATCTCTGCTGGAGACGATTTTCCCGGATGACTCCAGCGAGCGCGAATAGCCGCCTCAGGCAAGGTCTCTGTGGAAGAGTGATAGCACCTACAGGCACACGGTTTGCCTTCAATGGACGTCTCTTTCCTGACATCTTTTCCATGAGTGGGAAGATTAAGGGTTTTTTTTACTTCCTGTCACTCTGCTTTAGTTCTGAATAGGGACTGAGGTCAGATTCCTTAACCGTTAAGGGCAGAGTTTAACTCGATTTATCGGAAGATCGTGGCTTTCTCTTTGGTTTTCTCCTCGGGCTCCGTTCAACAATTCCACCCGCACAGACACCACTGGGATGGTTCTGGATGGAGGTTTTTACACATTTCATTCAAAGAACTCATGTAGTTACATGCGGTAATACCAGTTGATGTCAATGTAACTCAACACTTTTTTTTGCTTTTTTGTTCTCTCTTATCTTTTTACGGTCTGATAAACGGTTCTGTTTGTTAAAGGTTCTTTACAGAACCATACAGCTCGAAAAATTTTTTTTAAAACATTTTAAGTGTTACCATTAACTCATTCACCGCAAATGATGAGTTATCTCGTCAATTAGGAGAAAACATTTGCATGAAAAAAAGTGTTGCTGAGGAGTTTTATTGGTGATCTGTAATACTGCGATTATCCACTAAATGCCGCTCTTACCAAATTTATAAAAAACTGAAGCAAAATATTATTTATTAATTTTACACTCTGTGTATGTTTTGATAATCATTCTGAATCTGATCTCTAACAAAATTCCTTCACAAAAATGCAATTATTTTAGATTTTGCTTAACAATTTGTATTTTTGAAGAAAAAAAAACATATTTAAAAGTTTATAAACAAGAGAAAAAAATAAGATAGGATAAAAAAATGTTTTCCCCATTTTGTTTGTTTGTTTATTGTTTGTTTGAAAGCAGAGGGTCTGTTCTTTCATTTGATATATTTGAATGTTTATATATTTTAGGGTGACCATACATGCCATTCTTCTCGGACGCGTCCTGGCCAGGATTTCGGGTGCGTCTTCCGGAAGTTGTATTTGTTGACCACATACCTCATCAAGGTTCTCACTTTTTAGTTAAAACATAAGACATACAATCATAGTTTTAGTCTTACCTTAAAATGTAACGGTTGCTTTCTAAATTAGAACCTGAAATAATAAATCTCAATGATGTATGTGGTCGACAAATATGACTTCTAGAAGACGCACCTGAAATCCTGTCAAGGAGGCGTCCGGGAAGAATAGCACGAATGGTCACCGTAATATATTTTTAGAAGAACATTTTCCTGGAAGGCATTTTGTGAAACTTTTATGAAAAATCACTAAAAATCCTGGCGTGCAACTTTAAAAAAAAGGTTGTGCCACAGTACCACCTTCGGTGTGCATTATTTTTGAATATTTCAACGGCCCGTCGTCAATTATTCTTTACATAAACCATCTAGTATGATATTAGTAGTGAATGAATGATTGTAATAAGACTTCTTTGCTAAATCAAGTATCTTTTTCACACCAAAACACTTGACCTATTAAATTACCGTATATGCTTTTGTCTGGCCAATTAAAACCAATAATGTCTGCACTTCAACTCAATTTCATCAAGCATCAACAACTGTAATAAACTAAGCAGGTCCGGCACTTGACCTCAATGAAACTTCTTTCAACATTCTTCGATTGAACGTTAACACACTAAACTGTGAATATGCAGCCCACGCACACTTGCATAAAATACTGTTCATCATTTGTTATTAAAAAAATCAACAGTAGATATTCAAAACAGCAAATCACAAACATGTTTTAAACAGCTGATGTTAGTCGCATTGGGTATCATTGCATATAATGCTCTTTTATTGTGCAGAAAAGACAAACGTATTGTTTAATCCCTTCATAAAAAAAATTCTCACTTTTGTTCTAATCTTGATTGAATCTGTGCATTACCTTTCATTGTTCAAATGTACTACCCTTTCGTGTTGTTACGCCTTTAAAAATATATATTTTTTCTACTAGTCAACATCAGTACTGATCAAAACGTCCCAATCTTTTTCAAAACTCTTTAATTTTAACTCTTTAATTGCCAAGTTCATAAATGATGTCACTGATTTTAAGGGGGAAAAAACACACAAAAATGACTGATTTTTAATATAAAAAGTGATTGTGGACTGGATTTTTTTTTACCTTTTTCACAGTCTTGGGGCTGTCAAAGATTAGTCAAAATACTGACTTTGGATTTTATTTTTTTCACCCTCATTTATGGTTCTTGGCTGTTTTTGTCTCATTGGCTTCCATTATAACAAAATATTTTGATTGCAAAGCCATGACACCATATCATCATGCATTCTTGATTGTTGGTGGTTTTTCCTTTTGCAAAGAGGTCAAATTTGGCATTTTTTACTGTTGATCACCATGTGGCACCATTAACCCTTTAGTAGGCCTGGGCAAAAACAGAGCTGAATTTCTAGCTTGTACATTGAGTTATATGGGGTATAACTCCATAATAAAACATATAATGTTATGTATCAATATATAAGCTATGGAATTTAAATTTTATCAAAGCTAAAACAATAAAAACAAACAAGAGACATAACCGTTAAAATACCATTAAAACCCCCATTTGAACTAAGTTCGGGAGGAGCATGGTCACATAATCCAGCCTGTCAGCATGAAGAGGTCTCTATATATGGTCTCTACAAATGTCTTTTTGCCATGCAAATTTGCAGTTCAAAGTTCAAAGTTGACTAACAGTAAAGGATTAAGCTTGTGCATGCATTCCCACTCACTTGCATTTGAATTTACAGCTGAAAGGAAATAAATATATTACAGTCTACACCTTTTTCAAAAGAGGAAGCATTCACCCACAGCCATTTGCCACTATCTGCAAACACAGCTTTACGGTTCGTAAAGTTGCACTCTCACCTGAGATGCAGTAAGATCTTCAAGTCAAGTGTGCTATTCTCAAAAACAGCAGAAAGACATTAAACACCTTTAACAAAGGCGCAGATTACACATCAATGTGTTTCAGAGCTCTCATTAGCCACCCGTGAACACACCTATACAGGCTGTATTAACATAAAACCAATTCCAGTTTTTACTCTGACATAATATTTTTTGTACTTATTAAACTTTTTTTAATAAGAATGAAAAATAATCCAAAACATCGCTGCAGGATCATAACACTACATAGGGGTTTATAAAAATAAAACGAGCAACTAAATCCTTAAAGGGCATTTCCACAAAACAATTAGTGAAGTGTACATACAGTATAATGACCACCTAGATCATGTTGCCTTTTATCTGGGCTGTGCATCCCTGCCATTGATTTTGAAATCTGAGGTAATCTATTTTTGATGTTACCTAGAATGTAAACCCCACAGGAAATATTCATTACACATCTTTACGTTTGTTTGTTTTCATCAAGCTCTACACAAGGAGACGGTACACATGAAGAAGTTGATTTTAAATTCAAAAGCCTATATTGTGTGTTATCCTGCCTATGAAATCCAATATAAAGTCTCAATTGAATCATTAGGTTTGGAGAATCAAAGTTAGATTTTTACTTATTGATATGCCATGACCTTACTTAGTCAATAATAAAGATATCAAGGTTATATTTTAACAAAATGTTCTTTACATTATGTAGGATGATTTTATGCAGAAACAGTAGATCGAACAAAAATGACTTCTGCTGGGTTTTCACAGGCAGGGTCACATATTTCACCCAAATGTTTTATTTTCTGACAAGCATGCACTTTTCTACCCACGTGAAAATACTACAGTGTAGTATACTATAGTATTTACTAATTTTGTATAGTATATCGTATAGATTCAAAAACACTACAATGGTCTACTATAGTAGTATTTTTTCATGTGTAGGGGTGTGCGGGGCAAAAACTAATGTGGTTAGTTGTTGTAACATGGACTGTTTACATTGTTGCACAAGGTTGAGCGTTTTGATTCCAAGTATTTTTTTTTTCACGATGCCAAAAGATGATCTCCTGCAAATTATTGGAAATGTATAATGTTTATCCAGAAAGTTATTGATAAACGAGTGTTTTGGTGGCATGTAAGTCAATTTTTTCATCATATGTTTTTTTTTTCGGTTTCTAAGTTGGGTGTGTAAGATACAGAATCCAATACTATGTCATATTAATCAGTGTCTTGTTAACTAAAACATAGCATCGTTTTGAAATATGTCTGCAGCTCTTAGCAACTTTTTTTGGTGGGCTTGAAAATATTTTGACCGCGCGGCATTAATTGTAACACTGTGTTACAACTAACCCCTCAGCACTTACGATATGAAAACCGCTAACGTTAGCGTAATTCTTGCCATTGTTTGTAAATAGGCTACACACAAATGATTGCTAGCTGCCAACAAAATAAATGTGCCTGTCTTATCAAAAATTGTGTGTCAAATGTATTTTTGTTCATATCTTTAATATTGATTGAATAAGGTCACGTCAAAGATTGAAATCATAATGAAATTAATGACTAAAATCAGACTTTGATGCTCATTATCTCAGAATTTTATTTTGAAACTGTAGTATGGTTATTACGGACTGGGTCACATAAAAAAATCATAATTGTGCTGCTTTTTTGTCTATTATAGACAGATATATAAACAATATCCACTTCAAGTATATAGACAAAATAGTATTGAAATATTTGCCTGCAAACTTAATTTTTAGCAAGTGTTACAACTAACCCCCTGCCTGTTACAATTAACCCCACCTATGGTGTAAGTTGTAACATTTGCACTTCTGTCACATTTGGTGTAATTGTCCATGAATAGTAAGTAATAGAAACAAACTTCAAATGTTCATTTGTAGCAGAGTTGTGTGTGTTGCTCGTGTAAAAATATAATTAATCAAACTAAAATATTTTTTAAATGATTGAGCCAAAACCAAAAAGCCGTAGGTTGTGCGCCGCTTTCCCCTATATTATCCTGCTACTACTCCCATCTTAAAAGTGCTTTCAGGATTTGTTATTTCAAATGTACAAATAAAGAAAGCAATGCCCTTCCACGCTTCAGAGTACTTATTTTAAAGTGTTCTTCCCTACAGAGAGCACAGGTCACAGTGACACGCACTTGCAAATCAAATTTGCCCATTGACATATTTAATGTGTCAATACTCTTCCAGGGTGCAGCATCAGATTTGTGTGTGTTATCTAGTGTTAGGGAAGGTACAGATATTCTGGCGTTTAATTCAGTGCTCCCCCGGCAGGCCTGAAAGTATGACTGATGATGGCTGGACGCTATTAGCTTGTAATTGTGAAGCTTTGGCTGTAACTCACTCTCATCTTTTATGGGAACTGTAATCAAATGGTCACTCTATCGGCACAATAAATCACACGCTCTCCTCGTGGCTTTCCGCTCGTTTTCATTTCATAACCCCATCTGCAGTCAGTGACGCACTGAATACGACAAACAACAATAAAAAAACAAGAACGTGAAGTGATAAAATGACTGAAAGAAGTAAAATCATTATTGACAAATTTATACATGTTTTAAATTTTGTAATGTATGCATCTGGCAGATGCTTTTTTCCAAAGCGACTAACAATCTAATTAAAGGGATAGTTCACCCAAAAAACAAAATAATATTTACTCGCCATCAGTCATTTGATTTCCCAATTTGTTTGTTTTTCAGATCCCAAATTCATATTTTAGTAATACTTTACTTGGTGTTCATAAGACTGACACGACACCTTCATAATCATGACATGACGGGTGCTATGAACATGAAAGAGATTTTATGCACATTTATGACAACTGTCATTAAGTGTCATTCGTTCAATTGTGTCATTTTTAATGCAAAGATGACATTGTTTGAGATGTCTTTGTTATGACTTGACATAAACCAAGACATCATAACTTGTCATAACAACTTGACCTTACCAAGACAAAAGAACTGACCACTTTTTTTTACCAGTAAAACAAATTGAATTTATGTCATGAAGTGTTAATACTCATATAGTCATATAGTTTTATAACAGCGTCATAAATATGTTTCTTGACCTCAACTACAGTGGTACAAATAATTTGTCATTAAAATCTCATTAATGTTAAGACTCTGTTAAATAATTTTATACCAACATCATCATTAATATTCTGCAGTTCATAATGTTTTTTTTTTAGTTTTCTTCATGTGTTTAACAAAAAATCAATTATTCAATATAATATTATTATTATTATTATTATTATTATTAATTCATAGTAGTATTATTATTATATAATAAAATTAATAATTATTATAATATAATAATTACATTAAATTAATAATTATTATAATAAAATAATTAAAGGTGCAGTGTGTAATTTTTTAGAAGGATCTCTTGACAGAAATGCCAAATAATATATAAAACAATATTATCAGGGGTGTATAAATACCTTTCATAATGAACCGTTATGTTTATTACCTTAGAACGAGACCTTTTTATCTAAATACAAAGAGATGGTAGATAAAGTCATGTAAGTCGCCATTTTGTGCAGCCATTTTTCTACAGAAGCTCTTAACGGACAATTTTTTAAACTAAGTTGTCTCCGATGATGACATGTTTGTCCGGTGGCAGCTACCGTAGCTTCTCTATGTGTTTCAAAAGCAAGGGGTGAGCAGTGGACTACGCCGTTGGTTGCAATTCGCATCCTCACCACTAGATGCCGCTAAAATGTACACACTGCACCTTTAAATTAAATTACTGACAATTATGTTGGGTTTATCTAATTGTGCAGCTCTAAAGAAAATCTATTTATATGCATTGCTGCATAATACAAGGATGGTTAAATTAAGGATCATGGATGGATAAATGTGCGGATATATATCTATTGACAGATATATAAACAATATTCACCTTTACGGCACATTCACACGGGGCGTAAGCGTTGACGCTTCCCTTTCACTTTTAATGGGTCACGTCAAGCGCTGGTTAACTGAATTGTGGATCCATCGGGCCGCGTCAGTGCCGTTGCTCGCAGCAGAAGTTGAACATTTCTCAACTTTTCAAGCGGCAACTCGTGCGTCAGCCAATCATATCGCCTTATGCAAATAACCTAGGCAGAGCCAGCCAATTACGTTTATGGAAGACCGGATCATGTGCTGCAGCCCCTGTGATTGGCTGTTGGCCACGCTTCAGACAAGCCTTCCGTTAAGCGTTAACGCTTACGCCCCGTGTGAATGCGCCGTTAGTATATAGATACACATTTAAATGGCTAACTATGGGACCACTGACAAAATTGACTTTCAATTTTATAGGGTAGGTGTTTGACCAATTTTCAAGGTGGATAAGTACAGTACTACTCACTACGTAAAACATTATTAGTCATTCAACTTTCATTAGATAAGGTTAACAACAGCTGATTTTCACAAAACTTCATCTCACCAGTCTCTAAACTGCAACAATGCATGTGTTGTCTCATCATGTTTAAACAGGAATTTCCTAACAATGAAATTAATAACATAACTTATATAATTACTGTGCAAATACTCTATTCTAACAGATGACTGTAACAGAAGATGAGTTATTGTTTTAAAATATGCACAACAATTGCAGGCTAAAGAGGTCATTACGTCTGAACCCAAATAATTGCTACTTGCAGCTATATTTAAAAGCTGCTTTTAGTCCTAATCTATTCAGGGTCACCCAAAGATGTTTTAGTTATCAAATCCGCCCCGTCGGAGCACAGGATGGATGATGCCGAGCAGATTACCGTAGCATTACCGCAGCCACTCGCTGTTCTGCGCTCTGATTGGGGCCAATAAGCCAGCGCCCGTTCAAGTATGGATATTCTGTCTTCTGGCAGTGGATTCCTTTTCCTGGTTGTAATTAACTGTGATTTAAAGATGGGACACAGAACCTATTATTTAATATAACTGCTGCTAATGGTGGCAAATTGTACCAATAATCTCACGGTGGGGAATACGAAGGTCGGATAGGCAGAAACCGATGATAGGAGAGGGTAGTGTGTCACTCAGGAAAGATATTGACACGCAGGCCCTTGAAACTAGAAAGCAATGACAAATCTAAAATGAAAACGATGAGCTACGGCGTACATAAAACTACAGAAATTTACTCAAAGAATATTGAGGTACTGAGAATTATTATTCTTATTTCCTTTTTCATGCCGATGCGTTATGTTTTATGTTTTGTGTTTTTTATTCCTTTCGGGGAGAGAAATTGGGTTTAAAATAAGATGCTACGCATGGAGCCATTACAGGCACAATAATGGAGAACAATTCGGAGAGCATTTTGGGATGCCATTCAGCGGCCTTGATTGAGCGTCGTTGTAAAGACTCAGGTGTGATTGCTTCAATAGCCACATTACCGCTGGAGAAACTCTCAACAGTTTATACAAGGACTTTTTACCACTCCAAGATCATACTGACCTTTCCTTTCCCTCTTGATCTAACAAACTAAAGTCAATAAGATATTCATGAATGTACACCAAGGTGTATACATAAATAAATACATACATAATATACATAAAATAAATCTTTTTAGCATCTCCAAATAAATATGTTTAATACATTTTTTTTTATTTGCATACCTTTACAGCCTCAGCTAGAGTACAATCTAAAAATGCCTAGGTTATTTTTTAACCCATATTGGGTAAATTTGGACAGAACACATCCTGGGTAAAAAACGACCCAATGCTGGATTAAAAATGACCCAATTTCAGGTTGTTGCTATGCAATAATGGGTTATAATAACACAGTAGTTGGGTTAAAACAACCCAGCATTGGATCAATGTTAACCCAGCAGTGTGTTCTGTCCAATATTTAGCCAACATGGCTTAACAATAACTCAGCCATTTTAGGCCTAGTCCACACGGACACGGGTATTTTTATAACCAGAGTTTTTCCTCCTGCGGTTTAAAAAAAATCTTCTCCACACATGCTCGGTTTAAAAGAAATCTCCGCCTACATGAACATGCAAAACACATGATCACGTGCTGCCAAGAGCATGCCACACCAGCAGGTGGTGATATAACCCTAATCCTAAAGCCATGTTGACCAATCAGAAGCCTTAATCAGAAGCAAAAACCCTGGTTGTACTGTCTACACGACAACACTGCAACCAGCGTTTCTGAAAAACTTCACCCTGGCAGGGTTTTTAAAAAAAAAAATCAGTTTCAGTGACGTCATACTGCGTTTCCGTGTGAATGAGCGGCCGAACCGCGTAAAAAAAGTCACGGTTATAAAATTACTCATGTCCGTGCGGACAAGGCCTTATGCTGCGTTCAGACCAGCCGTAGAGGTAGAGGCGTCAAGCGCGAATGATTTCAATGTTAACTCTTTCGCCGCCATTATCTCGTCAATCAAGAGAAAGCGCTTCCCTGCCAATGACGAGATTTTCTGTCTTTCCGCAATACCGCTATTATCCACCAGATGGCGCCCTTCTGCAACTTTTTAAACCCGGAAGTATTGCCCTATGGCAAGCTGCTGCATGTCCGTGTCTGTTTTAAAGATCGCTCTGTATGGGATCTCTATGAAAAGTCCGTCACAAAAATGGAATTATCTCTGCTTTTTGCTCAAAATGTGGTGTTTTTGCAGAAACCTACCCATATTCAAAAGCTGATTACAAAAGAACCACTGAAGGTAGGATGAAACTTTTTTTTTTTTTTGAAAGCAGAGGGTCTGTTCTTCATTTGGTATATTGTATGTTTATATATTTAAAGAAGAAAATTTTCTTGAAGGCATTAAACTTTGGTGAAAATCATGAAAAACGCTGGCGCTGGCTGGCAACTTTAAAAAAAAACGCTGGCGGTGAAAGAGTTAAGTCAATGTTAAGTCAATGTGAAGACACGTTGACGCCCGTCTGGAGGTCTCGCGGCGCGAATTTGGCGTTTAGTGCGGCACGGTAGACGCGATTCCGTCTCATTCGCGTGTCTAGTTCGCCCGAATTGAGCGTTGCCGCAGCAATCGCGCCAGTTGAAAATTTTGAACTTTGGGCGGAAAAATGCGCCGCGATAACCAATCAGGAGCTTGCTCTAGTTGTGACGTGATTACAGAAAGCAAGCGGAGTCGCAAACTAGATGCGGTAGACGCCTTTTGACGCCTCAAACGCGGCTGGTGTGAACCCACAGTTAGAGTGTGTTACTTGCCTGTCAATCATACAACCTCTTTTTAAAGCCCCGCCCCAATAAACAAACTCTGCTTCCAAAATCGCTTCCTTTCTATACAGAATGCTAAACTGATATTATGCATAAAACCTTGTATGCGAGAAATACTTGGATGTCTACTTCCGCTGATATTCTTTTTGTATGCATCAGATGGACACTTTTCTAAGGATCTAAGGAGTTACCAACTTTAAAAAGTGAATAAAGTCAAAAGTAACCCAGTTTAAAGGTTTATGTATAGTTGATTCTTAATAGTTCCCAGAAAAATCACTAGACATACAATAAAAACACATTTTTTTCCCACCATTTAGGAATAATGCATTAGTTTTATATGTACTGATGTAGGGGTGAGCAGGGCACAAACTAATGTGGGGTTAATTGTAACACGGGGTACTTTTCTTCATCTTATTTTTTTTTTTGAATTGGGTGTATAATTCACCAAATCCAATCTTATATTAATTTAATCAGCAACTCCTAACTGACAGCTGGGATTGAAAACATTTTTACACAGCAGGGTTAGTTGTAAAACAGTGTTACAATTAAGCTTCAGGTATACAATGATAATGAAATGAAAACAATGTAAATACTATTAATCAAAATGTTTATTTTTTTATTTAAATTTAATTTAATTTAATTACTGACAATTATGATTTGTTTGTCTTAATTGTGCAGCCCTTAAAAAAAATCTATTTATATGCATTTATTGGTTAAATGAAGAATCATGGATGAATGAATGTGTGGATATCTATCTATTATAGGCAGATATATAAACAATATCCACCTAATTGTACGATAACGGTACGTCCCACAAACAAACTTTAAGTGTTCATTTAGAGTTGTGTGTGTGTTGATTGTGAAAAAAAAAGATTAATCTCCATTAAATATTTTTTGAATGATAGAGCCAAAGCCAAAAAGCATTATTTTGTGGCCCGCTCCCCCGTACTTAACTGCTGTCTTCATTTATATAAACAGCCATGTTTTTATAATAGATATCATAATAATATACACTTTGCTATATCCAACACTATCCTATTACAAACAGCTGCAGGGACGATTCTTTGTAGTTTCCTTATTGTTCTAAAGTATTGTAGCGACAAGCTAAACAAAACCAGCGGCCTCGCTGGTGTAATAGAATCTAAATGTAATGTGTGGGTCTTGACTCTTTTTGTGGAATCTAATATTGTAGTATGGATTCGGGGTATGCTAACAAGCACCTCTAGAAGTTGATATCTCTGGTTCAGTCCCCGAGTGGGCAGTTCATGTCCCACAGCAACAGTGTCATAATTCAAGGATGCGAGCATGTGTGTGTGGAGTGCTGCGTATGAACCTGATATCCTTTCATTTGCCGGTCTCTTTTCCTCTGAGCTAATATTTGTCCTGTTATGGTTGCTCGCTAAAAACTGTAAGGAAATTACAGTGCTAATAAAATCAATATTAAGCAGTTATTTACACTGAAAATCCATTACATTTCATCAACTTCCTAAGGGAAATCGGTGCACTATATATGAAATGCTTAAATTGCATGTGATGTTTTGTCATCATGGGAAATGAAAAAGGAGAATTACACAAACGAGATGTCTAATATTTCAACAGTTTTTTTATAGACAGCAGTGAGATTTGATAGTGACTTATATCTCCTATATCTCATAATTGTTTTTCTGCTAAGGAAAACATATTAAAGTAATCTCACGTTAACATTACAGTTTCATCTATACTGTCAGAAAAAAAAGTAAATAAAGTGTCCCAAGATGTCACTGGGGCAGTACCCTTTAAAAAGTCCTAATATGTATTATTTAGGTACAGATTTTGGTACCAGTATGCACCTATGAGCTACTCAAAATAATTTTTTAGGTGCAAATGTGTACCCATTATTTGTGATTTTCATAAAGTTTCACAAAATGCCTTCCAGCAAAATTTTCTTCTAAAAATATATAAACATATGAAATAAAAGAACAGACCCTCTGCTTTCAAACAAACAATAAACAAAACAGGAAAAATATATTTATAATATATTTTTTTCTGCTTATAAACTGGGTATTTTTCTATTAAAAAATATATAAATTGTAAAAAGCTGACATAATTGCATTTTTTTTGTGAAGGAATTGTGTTAGAGATCAGATTTAAAATGATTATCAAAACATACACAGAGTTTAAAATCAGTAAATAATTATTTTTTAAATAAATAGTTTTTATTAATTTGATAATCACGGTATTACATATTACAATGTAAAAACTCATCAGGAACGCATTTTTTCATGCAAATATTTTCTCTTAATTGACAAGATAATTCATCAATGGGGGGAGTTAAGACCATTTTACGTCACTGATTATAAATAGTGTAATAATGCAAGTACATTCTTTATAAGAACACAACTTAGATTTTTAAGAATATTATGATGAAAAACATGACCTATTGATATAAAAAAATATATTCTAAATATTTAAAACATAAATAAATCTTATAAATGCATTTTTAACATCTAATGGTCATTGTTTAGTGCAGGGGTTTTCAAACTTTTTGTGTGTGTGGACCACTATTTGTAATCAAGAATTTTCGTGGACCACCTCATAATACTCGTAATAAAATATGTCTACACAAAGTTCTGAATTTATCTGCACCTCTAAATAGGCTTACTAGCACTAAAACTATAACTGGTCATTACATCAGTACAACAGATTCTTAAAACATATTCTTAAAAAAAATATATTATTTTATATTTTATTTTGCTTTTACACGGACCACCTGCAGTACCCTCACGGACCACTAGTGGTCCGCGGACCACAGTTTGGGAATGGCCGGTTTAGTGTAAATTTGAGCTTCACAGGGTTTATTGCTTTAGTCGAGTGTTACTTTGATCGCATCTGTGAGTATGCGTCATTAAGCGTGGTTTATAATAGCTACATCTCAAATCTAAACACTAGATGTTATGGTTATGTTTCAGGTGACTTTTAATTTGTATAGCTCATTTTGTTTCCTCTATTTTTGAGTAGACATTTACTTAGCTCATTTATGTTCATTTCCTCTCCTCACTTCTCATTCAAGTCGGAGATGCGGGTTGTAGCTTTAAAACCAATTCCAGTCAGATTTATTCTTTCAAACTGTATGTATTCACCAAACCGGCTAAAATGCTAATTACATTCATTTTTATGGAAACAAACACACATGTAAACAGTATGGAATAAGTATGCGATAAGTCGATATAGTCATTATCGTGACAGGCCTATTAATGACTACATTATTTTTATAATATAAAAAACAATTCCTTTAAATATGAACTGCTCAAGACTAAATTTTCATGAAAAAGTCTCCCACCACCAGTTGATACATATCAACGTCTGAAATGAAATAAATTTTGAACATTATGGTAATGATAGTAGTTCACGTAGTGAAATGTACTAATGATGCAGTAATGTTAAGGAAAGGCCACCTTATTACCAGCGTATGTTCTCTCGCAGACCTCCATCTCATTTAATTATCATTAGGGGACTGAAAGACCAACTCGTTACTGTTAACTTAATTATGGTTAATCAGCCTGCCAAGCCAGGCATACAGCCAAAGTCATTCATTGATACCTGCCAAAAGCAGTGCAGTACTGGTTAATAAAGATGCCCTACAACCAACCACTCATTTCAGAGTCAAAAATAATGAGCTAGTAAAAAATATCTACCAGTCCCTTGAGGCTCAGCATTCAAGTAAAATCAAAAAACTGAGGTCTACACCTTTTCTGATTCTAAGATCTGGAAATGTATTTTGTATATGATATGATATTGTCTCATATTTGAGAATATCCTTGCCCTGTCCCATTAAGAATACAAATTAACAAATGAGAAAATATCTATTAGACATATTACCAAAAAATAAATTTTTGGGGGAAACTTAGCAGGCAAACATTAGACATCATCGAGTAATGGTTATATGGTTAGCTACATAAGAAAATGACAAACAAACGAGGAGAGGCATACAATAAGAGGCAAAATATTTAACTCAAAAATGATTCAAAGAATAAGAACAATTCTTATGCAATACCAACATATTGATCTTGACTCGTGTCTGCACACGTTTAAGAAATTCACTTTCGGTGCCAAAATGTAAATGTTGATATAAACATGGTTTAGTAAACTGTTTTGTTAGGCAAAAAAAAAAAAAAAAAAATATATATATATATATATATATATATATATATATATATATATATATATATATACAGTACCGTATAATAAGTTATTCCTCTGGGTAAGTCTGCTGCATAATTTTGAAAGTCATAATAGTCTTCATTTGGATAGTCTTTTAATGGTTCTGGAAAGACATGTTTGAATGTGTTTACTGAATTCACATTCACTGTAAGTGTAACCTATTATTCTCCTAAACTTATTTCTGCCTATTTTGTGGCTCGGCAGTGGATTCCAACATTTACAATGGGCCGTAAAGAAAGGCAGTCTGTGTCATAAAATGCTGCAGTATTCTGGAAGGTAAATTATCACTTTGTCTGTTCAGGAAATATTGCACAGTTGTGGAGTAATAACCGCAGCTAAATTATCCATTCGTATTCTGCTCTCTGTGTTTTGCTTTCATTGTGCCTATGAAGTTATTAACGGTTCGCAGGACTTTGCAAATTCGCTTAAAGTGGAATTATAGGAAATAGGAAACATAATTGAGTACGGAGGAGATTTAGTATAAACCACTTGGAGGTTCAAAGATGGAAAAAGTTAAAACACAAACATTTGAATTTCATTGCATTTAAAGTGTAAAATGAGCACTTACTGTAGTATTTCATAACAGTGTGCTATGGCTTGTTGGAGAGGCACAGTTCATCTGAAACAAAATGAGTCTGTCGACAGAGTTCCAGCTGCTTTAAAATAAATAAAACAATATTATATAAAGTAATGTGTTTTGAACTACACAGACCTCATTTTAAGTTTTGCCTCCGTATCTTAGAGAATTACTATCAGAATACAATCCATCACAAACATTAAATTTGCAAAAGTCTGGTCACTTAATTATTCCTAGAATATCAAGTGTCTTAAAGGGATAGTTCATCCAAAAATGTAAATAATGTCATTATTATGTCGTTCTAAACTCGTAAGACCTCCGTTCATCTTTGGAAACACAGTTTAAGATATTTTATATTTAGTCTGAGAGCTTGTTGACCCTTCATTGAAAATAAACGTATGGTATAGTGTCCATGTCCAGAAAGGTTATTCACCTTATTTTCCACGACAACAAGGGCGGCGCCATTGCGCTCATTTTGTCAACGTACTTCCGGCTGCATATGATGAGCAGCTGAGGCAGTGGCTAAAGCCGACGCGTTAAACTTAAAAAGCTCACTCAAGCGCCTTTATGTTTGTTTCTTACCAATTTTAATGGACGGGGAGCCGACTGAGGAACACCCTAATCCCAAGTAATGGTTCGACTACGATGTTCCGGTAACTTTAAACCACGCCGGGTGTTGAAAAGGTGGTCAGTTTCAGGTAAGCTATCTTAGCTTAATGTGCTCTTTCGCCTAACGTTAGATTTGTGATGTCCGTTCTAAGAATAAACTTAAAGGAACAGTATGTAGGATTGTGGCCAAAACTGGTACTGCAATCACAAAACGTGTGGCTAAAACTGGTACTGCAATCACACAGCTGGTGGCCAATATACAAAACGACAACATAAACACCAGTTGAGGGCTGCAACTCCACTTTTTAAATGAAAATATCCTGGCTAGACCACTGTTGTCAGTGATATAAGTATTTGAAATGAAAATGATTTCTTAATGTCTAGTGACATTTTAGGGCCATTTAATGATTAATTGATATAAATTTCTTACATACTGTTCCTTTAAGATCAGTAACGTTAGTTTATAAAATGCAATTATTTTGAATGATTTTCATTGCCCACCTGTATTTTTATATTTAAGATAAGACAGCAATATATTATAGTACATTACATTCTTACAGTAGCTCACGTGATTCATACAAGTTACAGAGATTTCAGATGCTAGGAGGTCAGTTAATTTCTCATTCAGTTATATTAAACATTTACAATGTGATCAGATGTTACCAGTCATGCATTTATATAAAACCTTTACATTGTGATCAGATATTGTGCAGTTATATTAAATCTTTACAATGTGATCAGATGTTACCTGTCATGCAGTTATATAAACCTTTACAGTGTGATCAGATATTATCTGTAAGGAATTTCTTAAACCATATGTGAGCTTTGTAGATTCCACTTAAAAGGATTTAAGTCTCCTGATTTGAAGGAATACGTGTTGGCAAGTTTGCAAATGAATTCTATCATGGTACATTACCACATAAAAACGAAATAGATATTGGACTGGCTAAGTTGCACATTTGCTTAAAAAAAGACGAAATCACTGTGTAAATATTGGTAAGCATAATTACTTTAATAATGCTGCTCCATCAACTCCTTCTGACACGACGAGGTAATAAAATATGTCCCATAGGTTACTTGCCGCGGCTGCTTCATATCTTCTAACCACGAGACGATTGATGGGACATTATAAGACTATCCGAGCGTCGTATCAAGTTTTCTCCGTGCTCCTAATTCAAAACATTTACAGCAGTTGCGATATTTGTCATTTAGCTAAAGTTATAGTGAACTACGAACAATCTTTTAACCACCAAACTAGCTACCGAATGCACTGTGCCATATTAGCAGCGGAAGTCGGTTGACAAAATGCGGAAGAGCGAAGAATTGAAAAGGGGCGTGGCGGAATAAGGTGAATAAAACATCATCAAATTCGTCCATGTGACATCAGTGGGTCAGTTAGAATGTGCTGAAGCATCGAAAATACATTTTGGTCCAAAAATGACAACTTTATTCGGCATTGTCTTCTCTTCTGCGTCTGTTTTGAAGGGCATGCATGAGACTAAAGTCACATGACTGCAGTGACACGGATGACGTGTTATCCTCAGACATGTTTGGAAAGTTTTTTTTCAAATTTACAGCGTACGTCTCCTTCAGACTGTAAACGAAGCCCGGGCGCACAAAAAAAGCTGGGGCGCACCAGATAACACGTCATCCGCGTAAATGCAGTAATGTGACTTTAGTCTCGTGCATGTGCTTCACAACAGACACAGAAGAGAAGACAATGCTGAATAAAGTCGTAATTTTTGTTATTTTTGGACCAAAATGTATTTTCGATGCTTCAACACATTCTAACTGACCCACTGATGTCAAATGGACTACTTTGATGATGTTTTTATTACCTTTCTGGACATGGACAGTGTACCGTACATAGATTTACAATGAAGGGTCAACAAGCTCTCAGTCTAAATATATAACATCTTAAACAGTGTTCCGAAGATGAACGGAGGTCTTATGAGTTTGGAATGACATGAGGGTCGTTAATGACAATATTTTCATTTTTGGGTGAACTATCCCTTTAAGGTGGTAGAACCTTTTCCTACTTGGCCCATAACCTCTGGAATGATTTACCCAACATTGTTTTGAGAATCAGACACAGTCAATCAATTTAAGTCTAAACAAAAGACATATCACTTAAACAAAGCATTCACATAATTCTTCTGGCAAATTTATGCCACAATAGATAACTTGTCCAAAACTGAGCACACTTTCATCCATTATACTATATGACAGTATAGCGGCCCCTACGCAAAAAGGATTCGTTACGATGGCCCCGTCTCGTCCTCGAACCCGACACCGACCCAGTTTCCTGCTGCTGTGAAGCCCATCACACCACTGATCTACTTGCCTCCCATTATCGTGATGCCCAGCTGATGTCTGAACAGTGAATCAACCGCTTTCCTTTAATTTCTTAATTTTTTAATTCTTATTCAATCTTATAATATACTGTAGTATTTTTTATATATAGTATCGTATACTAGTAATCTTCACTACATTTGTGTGCTTCTATGTGCTCTGGTCTTGCATAAATATAACTGGGTAGAATCTGCACTAGGTTATTTGCATAAGGTGATCTGATTGGCTGTGTTGGTGTTTATGAAATTAAGACATTTTTAACTTCTTCTGTGATGAAAACCAACAAATCCACAATTCAGTTTGGCAACGCGTGACGTCACCCATTCAACATAAATGATAAGCGTTGGCGCTGACACCCCGGGTAAATCGAGTGTAAGAGCAAATAGGGTATATGTAAACTTTTTAACATTTTGATCAACACTTTGAACTAATGTATTTGTTTAATTTAGTAATGCCCTTCGAAAGCTATCTAAGATATTTACACATTCTCAGAGGACAATTTTACACTGATCTGGATGTATGAATACATCTGCTATGAAAAAAAGCTTGCTGAGAGCAAACCTTAATTTAAAAACTCACTGTGTGATTTGTTTTAAAAATAGAACAGATGCTGCGAAGGGTGTGTAAACTTATGAGCTCAACTGTACTTGTACATTTAATTAATCAATACAGACTGTCACAGTACAGGATTTCAGACACACGAAAATATATTACCAAACTGCACAAAATGACTTACAGGCAGAAAGCTTTTCTGATTGGCTAAAACTTTCATTATATTTACACATATAGGGCTGCTACAGAGAGGAGTGTGGTTATTAATAAAATGCAAATGTATTTCTGTCAGGTTGTAGGGAATGGGGGTAATTTAAATGAAGAAAAACACTTTCAGCACTTCTTATTTTAAAAGATGATTTTAATCACGCAAGTTTGCTCTTAAAAATTGATTTCGGTCCGAGATGACCCAGTGATGGTTTTAATAATAACCACTGTGAGTAGTTTTAATGCATATTCTTCAGTTCTTCTGTCCAACATTAAGTAAAATATTAATTAACTGAATAATTATCTTGGATTTAAAAATGAATCAGCGTAATCCATATGGTGCGCAGTTGATTCACGCTAAGAAATAATGAGATCCATTTCTCAGCATTATGACAGTAGCTCAGCTGTTTTCAAAAGCTATTTTATATTAGTAGCGGTGTAACAGGACAAAAGTATGTCAGATATGCACAATTTTGCATGTACAGAGATGTAGAGTTTAATGTTTAAAAATATATGAAGAGTTCAGACATAGGTGGAGTATGGGGGGGGCAGGGGGGCATTGCCCCCCTCAGACCAGAGCCTGTTATGATTGTGTCTGAACTATTTATAAACTCGAAGTATAAGAATTCATATTTTATTTGTCTACACTTCATATTTAATAGGTAGACTGAGTAACTTAAGGATAAAATGGTTTAATTAATTTAAACCATATTTAAAAACCATGAAGCCTCTCTTGCAGTATTGCAGTAGCCTTGTTTGCTAGTACAAACTTGAAACTCCGCCTATGAGTTCAAATGCAAAACCCCCAAAGTGCATATGCGTTTTTTATCAGGCTCTTTTTGTTCAGCTATTTTACTTTAATGGCAATAAAAACGTTATTAGTCAGTAACTGAAATGCCTTATTGTCACAAATGTTACTTTAGTAATTTCATTGGTATTTAACAAATATGTATTTAGTGGCAAAACTCTGTGAGTGCATGCAAAAATAAAAAAAGTCTACAGTCACTCTTTACTGTCCTTTCTGGATAATGGTTATAAGGCTCAAAAATTTGATTAATATCCTATTCTTTAACCGGGTAAAAAAGGACTTTGCTGAAAAATCGTCATGGCATTTAATGGATTCTGCCAACAAAGAAGTATTTCTAAATAGCCTGATATTGGGATTAAGCAAAAGTATTTGATGAACTTATAATACATGCAAAGAAAATTTGGTTAAAGGAACACGCCCACATTTGTGAATTTAGCTCATTCACTATATCCCCCAGAGTTGCATAAGTCCATACATACCTTTTTATCCCCGTGCACGCCGTAACTCTGTCTGACACATGTCACGCACCCACCGCTAGCTTAGCTTAGCACAAAGACTGGAAGTAAATGGCTCCAGCTAGCATACTGGTCTAAATAAGTAACAAAATAATGCCCAAATATACTTTGTGCTTAGCTAAGCTAGCAGGGGTGCGTCAGACCGATTAACAGCACCCGCGGGGATGAAAAAATGTATGTATGGACTTATCTAACTCTAGGGGGTACGGTGAATAAGCAGAATTCACAAAATGTGGGCGGGTTCCTTTAACAATACATTATGATGGAGGCTTTTGTATCTGAGCTCTTCAAATACTGCCTTAAATAGCTTCAATAGTTTCTTAGTAACTTCTAATGCAGCTAACCATTTTCTTGAGTGAGGTTTAACTAGTTTAAATTAGAAAATGTTTGTAGCTTTGGAAACACAGTTGTAAAGTATCTTTCCCCAACCCTAGGGTAAACATCCTCTCTAATAATCATTCAACCTGATTACATTAACCACTTGATCGATCTTAGTAAAGAAAACCCAATTAAAGAACCAAACTCTTTCGCACTAGTGCAGATTTTAAACAAACGCAATGTTTGTCTTTCCCTGTCTACTATCTCTATTAGTTGTAAACATAAATCTGGCACACAGACACGCACATATATTGAGGGTCGACTGAATTACCTCTGTTCGCTTTTAGCCAACCACAGATATCAATACACAATAAATAATCTACCTCTGAACACAACGCTGCTAATTGTTTTCAGTGCATCTAAAATTTAGGGGCTGATCTGGAGCGCAGTTATGATTTCAGGCCCTGTTGGGAGTTTACTCACCTCTGCGGTTTTTGAGTACATCAGATAAGAAATCAAAATGAATAATTCATACCTTTTTTATATCAAGGAGTTGCCGATATCTTTCTGCATATTCAATATGCAGGGTCAATAAACTTGACAGTCGGCATCTCGTGTGAGCACTTATGACATTGCGGGTCATAATGAGAAGATGAGATAACCTAATCCACTTCCTTCCTGCAAGTACAGGAACTCCATGTCCATAAACGCGTCGATTGGATGTCAACATTTACTCAGAGCTTTGTTCCTACTTTCCTTCTTTTTTTTTACCTCTCCTATACCAGTTCTTCACAGATTGTAAGTAGTATTTTCATCATAAGCGGCAACAAGGGAAATAATCTGTTCATTGTCGTACCAGCGAGTCGCGGCAAATGAAGACGCAGTAATAAAGGTGGAAAACCTCAGACTCTGGAAATGAAGTTTCTAATCAAAGGAGCCCACACACCTCACTATTGTTTGTTTAACTAAGCGTGTTAGATATAGAGAGCGCATGAGAGAAAGAGAAAGAGAGAGAGAGACTGGCACGAGAACATTACTGCCATATTGAAATGCCACTCGATGCCATGTAACTCATTTCAGACCATTCTAGTCACTCTTATGTCTTCTGTAAGACACCAAATGAGAAAGTAGATTTTACAGTCAGGCTCCAAAAAGTCAAACACATCGTAAAAGTATTCCCATCCTACCACTGAAATCTCATTTGTTGTTACCACTCATTCAGACATTTACCACGGAGGTGTGTTGCACAAGGTCTGATATTTATTGGCATTTGTTCACTTGTCTGCGATAAAATATAAAATGGCAAGTTTGAATACACAAAAAATGGTCCTTGTCACCAGGTCAGCACCCTTTAAAATGTCCAAATATGTACACTTTAGGTACAGATCTGTATACATTTGATAGCAGTTTTAGGGTCCTATGATTTCCACAATGCAGAATGATTCATAGAATCCATACAAATTAATTAGTAAATTTTTCCGTAAAAATGGAATTTACTGTACAACGTGGAATGTAACGGAATTTGGCAAATTTTTCATTTCGCTATTTTTAAAAGCAAAAAATTATAACTTATTTTCAAATGCTGTTTTTTTGTTTCATTAATCAGCAAATGGCAGAAATACATGAAAACATTTTCCTTTTGTGCAATGTTTGACATAAACTGAACAAAATTTTCTTTGGATTTTTCAGTTGGATGTTTTTATAGATGTATTTATCAGTGCAGTCTAAAGGCTTGGGTCTTAAAGTGACAATATAGCCTGCCTGCTTTCAATGTCATAACTAATATATTTACATTTATTACAGATGCCTGAAAAGTTAAACAAGATGAGTACAGTCCTATGATAAAAAAAAAAAACGAAACATTTGGTTGCTTGTCAATAGCATGGTTGTAGTACATTGTGGTTACCGCGACAGGCAAAATATATCGCCCTATAGACGGTTTCAGCAGTAACAACAAAAACTTTACTTCCGGTAAACTCTGCTAAGAGTCCGCTAAAGTCCTTTTATTAAAGTAGTTTATTTATATAACAGGCAAAATAAACAACACGTAGATTACCCAGGACACCAAAATATTTGTTATTTTCGACAAAGTACTTTTTCATGAGTTTAGTTTAGCAACTAGGCAGAACATTAAACAAACAGAAACCGGAAGTAAAGTTTCGACCAGACACGTAATCATGTCACCGCACATGCATCCGATGAAACCGCGTCTATATCTAATTTTAATTAAAACGTTCAGTAAATAGTTGTTAAATTTGTTAATTTAATGTTTTCAGTTGATAAGAAATGCTTTTTGATGACTAAAATTTAGCTTAACCATTAAAACCAAAATACAGAAAAATGAAAACGGAATAAAACACAAAACACGGAATAAAAAAAAGGAATTTGGGATAAAATAAAACAGATCCCATAGGGCCCTACAATATGTACCTTTCAGGTTTTATTATGAACTGATTAAGGTGTATTTTTTGAAAGGGTTGTGCCCAAATGACAGCAAAGAACGTATTTATAATAAAATTTGGCTGTATTGGGTAAAATGAATGAAAATTAATCTTGCCTGTTTTTCTTATTGAAGTACAGTAGCTAAAAATATCTATTTATTTAAATTCAAGTTAATTTGTATAGCGCTCTACATATTTTTTGCATATTATGTTTGCATATTTTCTTGCAAAGCAGCTTTACTGTACATGTTAATAGACCATGGAGAAAATAAAATATATATAAAAGCAATGTGTTATTGCATTTTTTCATTAGATGTACATTAGCAAAACTACTGTAAATGCCAAAATAATTATATGTGGGTTCGTAACCGGACCACTATAATACTAAATCTACATTTAATAGTATTTTAAACATAATTAAACATATTGATTAAGGTAAACAAATCCACATCCAATATTCAACTCATTTACATTTCCATCATCCAAGGCTTGATGAAATCCTGATATGAAAATACATTTAGAGCCACTTTTAGTGTTTGGGTGACGCATATTTACAGTATCACTACAGCTACATTGCCCTTATGAGAATGACCTGGTTAGAAAAAGAAACAGGGAGAGAGAGACCAAGACAGAGAGAGAGAGAGAGAGCAACAGCCATAACAGTAACCAGCATATGACCTCAACAAGGCATCTACAAACAAAAATCTCTCCCATCAGAGCAGAGCAAACAATATCAAAACAGACTGAAGGCCAACCAAGTACTTCTCCACTCAGCCTCAGTCAATCTACAAATATGGACACTTCTACCCATCAGTCAGAAGCTACCCACGGAGCAACACAGCCCATCTCACCATCACAGCAGTCCACATATGCTGAAATTACAAAGGGCAAACAACACACTGGCTCCTCAGACATTACAGAAGTGAGAAATCTCCTACACCTTATCTGTAAAATGCTAGCGTAAGGCAACTGGACTACCAAAACACCTATCTCTACCTCACAATGGCATCTTTTACTATAAGCTCTTGGAATATTCAAGGCCTCTACTCCTCAACCTTAGGGGCCAAAACTCTAAAAACAGAGTTCCTAAAAAACATTAATAATCAGGACATCATTATTCTACAAGAAACATGGTGCAGATCAGACACTGACACTCGCTGCCCTGCGGGATACATAGAAATTATATTGTCATCACTTAAGAACTGCAACGTGAAACGTGGAAGAGACTCTGGCGGCATTATCATTTGGTACAAAGAGACTTTAAAAAATGACTTATTTGTACAGAAAAAGGATTCAACACACATCTGGCTTAAACTCAAAAGAGGCATCATAGACTGCGATAAGGACCTTTATATCTGTGCAGCCTACATACCTCCATCAGAATCACCATACTACAAGGACAATCTCTTTGATCAGCTTCAGATGGAAACCAGCCATTTTCAGGCTGAAGGAAACGTACTGTTATGTGGAGACTTTAACGCCCGAACAGGCTCAGAACCGGACATTATAGACACTTATGGGAATAATCATATACTGAAAACAAACATGCATCTCATTCCCACTACTACAACACGAAACAACCCTGACAGTACAGTTAACAAAAATGGTAGGGAGTTGGTATGTCTCTGTCGAGGTTTGGGCTTATATATGCTTAATGGTAGGATCCGAGGTGACTCTTTAGGTCGATTCACATACTGCTCATCTCTTGGTGCTAGTGTTGTTGACTATGCCATTACAGACCTAGACCCCTCCCTATTACGAGCATTTACAGTCAGACCACAGTCTACCTTATCAGACCACTGTCAAATAAACGTGTTTATAAAGAGAACACAACAAACTCATAGAAGCGAACAAAAGCCCTACAATCTGACCAAATTGAACCCAACATTTAAATGGTCCCCAAACTCTGAAACCGAATTTATTAGCGCAGTCAGCTCCAAAGACATTTCCAACTTAATTAATACATTTAAAACAACACAGTTTATGACTAATAAAACCGAGGTAAATGCTGCAGTACAACAAATAAATCATATTTATGAAAGATGCGCAATCAAAGCGAACCTACTCCGTACAAACAAAAAAACTAAAGTAAAATCTGGAGATGAAATCTGGTTCGATAACGAATGTAAAAGTAAAAGACAACGTCTTCGACAACTCTCCAACCAAAAACACAGAGATCCACACAAACCAGAAATAAGACAAAACTATTGCGAAGCACTTAGGGATTACAAAAATACAATTCACTACAAAAAACAACAACACCTCAATTATACTCTCAAAGAAATCCAAGACTCAATTCATAATAATCAATTCTGGGAAAAATGGAATAGCCTAAACAAAAAACAAAACCAGGACATACCCATACAAAATGGAGAATTATGGAAAGACTATTTTAAAAACCTATTCAGGGAAATCTCCTCAGATAGTCTTACACCTGATCAAAAAAATTTACAAACTAAACTAAAACAATTGGAATCCATCATTAAAAACAACCAAAACCCCTTAGATTACCTGATTAGCTTAGAAGAACTAAAAGAAGCACTAAAGAAATTAAAACCCAGAAAGGCAAGCGGTTTAGACAACATCAGAACAGAAATGTTGAAACACAGTCCTGCAGCAATGCAAGAGGCACTTTTAAAAATGTTTAATTTAATCCTACAAACTGGACACTTTCCTGAAACCTGGAGTACAGGTTTAATACACCCGCTATATAAGAGCGGAGACAAATTTGACCCCAATAACTACAGAGGCATTTGTGTAAATAGTAATCTAGGGAAGACTTTCTGTAGTATCTTAAATGCTCGGATTCAGGCCTTCCTTACCAAACACAACGTCTTAAGTAAAAGTCAGATTGGATTTTTACCAAACCACCGCACCACTGACCACATTTACACACTACAGACGCTACTCAACCAACACGTTCATCATAAAAACAAAGGCAAAGTTTATGCATGTTTCGTTGACTTTAAAAAAGCATTCGACTCGATATGGCACGACGGCTTATACTATAAAATTCTACAATCAGGCATAGGAGGAAAAGTATATGACATCATTAAATCCATGTACTCAGAAAACAAGTGCGGAGTTAAAATCGGTGACAAAAGAACAGAATTTTTCAGTCAAGGGCGTGGGGTGAGACAGGGCTGTAACTTGAGTCCAACTCTGTTTAACTTATATATTAATGAGTTAGCAGTGTTACTGGAACAATCCAGCACACCCGGTCTCATCCTAAACAACTCCGAGATTAAAGCTCTTCTGTATGCAGATGATCTGGTGCTATTGTCAGACACTGCACAAGGTTTACAGCAACATCTGGACCTGCTGGAGAAATACTGTCAAAACTGGGCCCTGACAGTCAATCTGAAAAAAACTAAAATTATGATTTTCCAGAAAAAAGCAAGACTACAGGATAACAGATACACATTTACTCTGGGAAACACTGCACTAGAACACACCTTACACTACGACTATCTCGGGTTAAAAATCAGCGCATCAGGCGGTTTTGGTCTCGCGGTAAATGCACTTAAAGAGAAAGCTAGACGAGCATTCTATGCCATCAAAGGCAAATTTAAACAAACAGACATTCCTGCTACAGTTTGGTGTAAAATATTTGATAGTGTAATAATGCCCATAGCTCTGTATGGTTGTGAGGTTTGGGCTCCACAATGCCTAACAGATTACTCCAAATGGGACAAACATCCAATGGAATCCCTGCATGCTGAATTCTGTAGAAATATTTTAAGAGTTCAGAGAAGAACCCCTACTAATGCATGCAGGGCTGAATTAGGCAGATATCCCCTAATAATACACATCCAAAAACGCTCCCTTAAATTCTGGTCACACTTAAACTCAAGTCCCCCGAACACACTTCAGTATGAAGCCCTTAAAACCCAAGAGAAGAGACCTAAAACCAGTCCCATCTGTCAACTGGCTCTAAAACTTCAGACCAGCACTAATGAACGCAAACAAACCACAATAAACCAAATCATTAAAGAAAGTCAAACTTTATATTTGGATCATTGGGATAATGAAAGTAAAAACCAAAGTAAACTAGAATGTTATCGGGCACTAAACAGAAAATACAGTCTGTCAGAATATCTCTCCACTGTTAGAGATGTAAAGCAGAGACGAATCCTCACTAAATACAGACTCAGTGATCACAGTCTGGCAATAGAGAAAGGCCGACATAGACAAACATGGCTCCCAAAAGAAGAGCGAATCTGTGTCCATTGTGACAGTGACGAGATCGAGACAGAGACACACTTTCTCCTTTACTGTGGTAAATATAAAGAGCTTAGAGAAAAACACTTTGACAAAATCTCAAAGCTCATACCAGAGTTTCATAGCTCTTCAGATTCAGATCAAATGAAGATGTTACTGGGGGAAGACAGACACCCATCAGCTGCTGCTAAATTCATTTATCAGTTACACACCATCAGAAATAATCCACAGCCCTGATCTTGTACAGTACTTTTATTTTACCTCTCATCTGCCTCCATAAATGTACATTTGTATACTTCATATGTTTATATTTCAAAGTCAACTTTATATTGTAAATATCCTCTGATTCTATTTTATTTTGCAGTAGTACTTCATCCATCACCCAGCACCTTAGCTTAATTGCACCTTAATGTTTGTTAATATTGTGTTATTGTATGTTTCTTGTTTTATGTATAATGCTTTGGCAATATTGTAAGTGACACAATCATGCCAATAAAGTTCTTTAAATTGAAATTGAAATTGAGAGAGAGAGAGAGAGAGAGAGAGAGAGAGAGAGAGAGAGAGAGAGAGAGAGAGAGAGAGAGAGAGAGAGAGAGGCGCCTTAAGCCCTGATCTCTGACTTTTGCTTAATCAAAGGATACAGTAAACTTACAACCATCAGTCATAACCTTGCCATAAGTGTCAATTATTTTCCGAAGCAATCGTATGATTGCATACTATTTTAGAGGCCAGAGAGAGAGGGATGAGAATAAAATGTAAATTTGACCTTTCTTCATTCTCCAAATCTGATCCGAGGTCAGTGGTTTCTCTCTTGTAACATTTATCTGCATTCAGTAATGACCTTCCCATCATGCTGAACCGGAATACTGATGGGACTTAAACTTCACTAGCTGTCAGAGGCCATGAATACTCGCACTTAACATGATCATGTCCTGCAGTATGTAAAGCTGTGAGAAAATCCCGACTAGCCCCCATTATGTCAGCCGGCACACTAGGCTGCATTAACAGTTCTCACCATGCGGTAGCCTAATCTTCGGCAATCTTTTCCGGTTCTCTTTATGAACACTAATGCTTCTGTTTCAGTTCATTGCAGATTTTGTCTTGAGGCTTATTCTCTTGTCATTTCATTCCCTCGCTTTTCTCTCTCTCCGAGTCCACTAGACTGTTTCTCATACTAAGGAATAATTTTCTGAATTATGTATTATATGCAATCTAAAGATGTGACAGTTTGTGCAATACATTGAATTAGCGTCGTAAGAAAGTATTTCAGTGTCTGATTGGACAAAATTTCAGTAGTGCAAGATGAGCCATTGATACTTTTGGTACTTTTTCTAAAAATAAAGATAATTTTAAATGCATTTATCTACTCAGAATGATTCAGTTTAAGGGTTTAAAGAATAAATGACGAACTAAAAGCCATAAAACTCAAAATCAGTTTTTCTTTTAACCATTTCTGTACATAAATCTTCAAATAAGCCACTGTGTTATAGTTAAATTGGGGGTCATTTGGAGATGCACCAAAGCTAGCATTACGCACCTCAATGGTGTATAATCTACACTTCGGTCAAAATGAAAGTAAATTGGTAGTTAATTGAAACCGAGTGGAAGACTGAAACCCATCCAATTACATCGTATTACTTCACAGCACTCATAATTTTCTCCTTGTTGGTGTGCAAATTAGACAATAATGATATGTTTTCGTATGGCAGGTATGTTTCAAAAAAGAAAACCAACATGGTTTAGGGGAGTAACCTATGCAGTCAATCAAAAGTTGGTTGTCTTGTAAACACAGTTGTGCTAGTTATGTCAAATCTTTGGCTCCCAAAGGATATGATGATGCAGTGGATATGCTGTTACAAATTATCCATCATTGTTTTTAAATACCCTGAAGAGTACATTCCGGACACGTTATTTCTAAAATGTACGAAAATTTCCACGAGAGGCATTTCATCACAAAGCCGTGTCATTTTCCAGAGGCTGGTTAGATTGTCGTTGATCCGGCCTGTCATAGCAAACTAATAGTGGTTGACATACTTAATGAAAATAGATTTGTTTTTCTGGCCTTATTAACCGATGATGGATGTCTGCCCCGTGTCACACCTCTCTTCCTGACATAACCAAAACTTTACATAAATGAAACTCAATGATATATAGATACGACTTTCTTTGCAAATACATTTGCATGCGGGATGTAACGATTCAATCGCGATTCAATCGCGGTCCCCATTAAAAATGCAATCGATTCTGAATCGCAAGGCTGCGATTCTTTGTTTTATGCACAGCTTGTGCGTGTACTACGGCATTTGGTGAGTAAGTCCTTATCAATCTAAAATCATTATGAGTCGGAGTCGTTTATAACGTGTATTTAAAAAAGCAACACTCGTTAAGCAAAATCATTCAAAATATTCTTTATTATCATGAAAATACCTGAAACAATTTGAAGAACAGCGTATAAATATTCCTGTGTAGACATTTCCTGGAATAGTGTTTGCAATGATACTTCTTGTGTGGCACACAGGGAGTTTCTGCATGAGAGCGCCCCCTGGCGTTCGGATGTGCCGGATTTCACCGTAATTCATTCAGATTCATTCATTGAGAAAACGCGCATTTGCACGGTTAATCGTTACACCCCTAAGCCACAGTTATGCAAGAGTTGTTGAGGCAATATACTATCAAACCATAATAACATTATAACCAGGGCTTGACATTAACTTTTTTTGCTCACCAGCCAAATTGGCTAGTGGTTTTCCAAAGTTATTAGCCACTCAGCATTTTCGCTGGCCACAATTTTGTTGTTGGAAAAATATATTTTATATGATTTAAATGGACTTTGGCATGCTAAAATTACTTTTTAAAGATTGACACCCAAATTGAGAGTATATTAGCTGGTATATACCTGGTATTATTAAAGATTATATCATATATTCAGCTGCATGAAAAACAATTTGAACTTTTTTTCTTAAACACTAAATTGAAGAAAAATAAGCTTACCCCATTGGCAGATTTTATTTATTTATTTATGTGCCTGTTTTAAGCACAAATTCACTTAAATTGTATATTTTTTGTCTAGAAACTAGACTTATTTTCTTAGGTCATTTTGCTCATCAAGAAAATACATCTTGATTTAAGAATTTTTAGATATTTATACTGGCAATAAGGAAGTCATTTTTTTGCAGTGCAGTAATGCATAAATTGAGTAGCTTCTAGTGAATATAATAAAAGTGGTTGCAGGGGTGTGAAGGATTAAATGAAAAGATAAACACACACACACACGCACACAAAAAAAAAAAACCCTAGACAAACACTTTTAATGTGTTAACAACAGCAGTAAACACTGCTCAGTTAGAACATGTACATGAATTTTACTGTCAACTTGTTTATGCAGATTGTATTTCATAAGCTTGATTATGGTTTCTTTTAAAAATGATTTAAGACTTCATTTAAGGCATTAATTTACTGACCAAATGTTGAGAGGGCATGTTGGGTAAAAGTACAAAACACAGTATGATGCGTGAGCAGCACGTATAAATCTACTTAAAGGAACAGTATGTAAGAAATGTATATCAATTAATCATTAAATGGCCCTGATATGTCACTAGACATTAAGAAATAATTTTCATTTCAAATACTTATATCACTGACAACAGTGGTCTGGCCAGGATATTATCAATGAAAAAGTGGAGTTGCAGCCCTCAACTGATGTTTATGTTGTCGTTTTGTATATTGGCCACCAGCTGTGTGATTGCAGTACCAGTTTTGGCCACAAACCTAAATACTGTTCCTTTAAGGGTTTAATTTGCCATTGTACAAAACTTGACGCCCACTCTTATCTGCACAGTTTACTGTATAGTTTAGTGTAAAATGACAAAGATTGGCTTAAGCTGCGACGGCGGGGGTACAGAATTTGCAGTGTTGCCAGATCCCATAGTTAAAAATCCTCTTTAGACGTAGTGTTTTAGCAATTAATGTGACACTTTGACATTGTCTATAAAGTGTTTGTTAGGTGTAGGTTAGTAATAGCGATTTCTTTGATTTATTTCTGAAATACAAGGTTTGGACGAACTTTGTTTTTTAAGGCCAATTATTTTTGCTTGTTTTTCGTACTAATATCTGGAAACTGAAAGTTATCAAATAAGACGCATCATTCAGCGCGAGCAGGTTTTTGCTGACAGGATAATAGCAGTTATCATCATAATTGTGTCTGTAAGAGTATCAACAGTATCAACAACACTATCGAAAAACAGAAAATAACTCTGGTACAAATATGTAGAAGAATTGGGTTTAAATAAAATATGCCAAGTATGTTAAAACACGTAGCGTAAAACAGTAAAGCTAATCTCAACAAAACTAAAGCATTAAGAAT
This sequence comes from Paramisgurnus dabryanus, assembly GCF_030506205.2. Classification (NCBI taxonomy): domain Eukaryota; kingdom Metazoa; phylum Chordata; class Actinopteri; order Cypriniformes; family Cobitidae; genus Paramisgurnus; species Paramisgurnus dabryanus. The sequence continues at coordinate 43,391,962 of NC_133337.1, read as the reverse complement.
TCTGTTATTTAATTTAATTTAATTTAGAATTTAACCTTTAACAAAGTCATGCTGAAAACAATAAGAGCACTAAATAAGTTCTTGTTTAAAATCTTGTGACGTTTTTGTTATATAATATTGCTTATTAAAATGATTACAAAAATAAAATGTGTTGCATGAAAAAGTAATAAATAATCCAGCAGTCCCAGTCCATCCCCCAAAACAGAGTGTGTACCCAAAGTGTAAAAAGGTTGAGACAGAATATTTTAGAACCCAGGTAAAAATAAAGTATGCTTCAATGTACTTAAATACTAGCAAGTACATTTGTAAGTTATGTAAAGTTATGCTACAAATATACTTATTAAAAGTAAAGTTCTACTTGAGCAGGTCTTCAGTTTACTTGAAAAAGAATACCACCAACTAGATTTTATTGAAATAAATGATGTTTCAAAATAACACCTAAATGGTTTTAACTTAATTTTAAGAAGTACAAAAAAACAAATGTAATATATAAGCCACAAAATGAGTGCACGAAAATAGTACATTTACTAAGTGTACATAAAAAGCGTATTTTATTTAAGTGCACTTTTTTCACCTGGGATAACATTTGTTAACTCTTAAGACCCCACCCTGGACCTCTGTAATTTTCAAACCCTGGCTACGGCCATGCTTGCATCCCCGTGCGTTCGCAAATCCACCACCGCTGGAGCTCTCCATGGTAAAAAAAACCCCTTGAACTTGGTGCAGGGAGTGCTCATTCGAGTTGAAGTTTCGTGCATCGCACCGCGCACTGTTTATTTTTTCGCATGGTTTTGAAGAAAACTACAATTAAAAATTATATTCAACCTACCAAAGTGGCTAGTGGGAGTGGCTGTCTTAGCCGCCACAGGTGAAATCTACCTGCATTTGGTGGGTGTTAATGTCAAGCCCTGGTTATATAACACATACAACAAATATAAGTAGGGCCCTACGATTCCCACGATGTGATAAAAATGGACTAAATCACGGAATCCAAGCATAAAAATGTAATTTATTGTACAATGCAATTGGATTCAGCCATTATATACAGATATTAAAGGTAATGGATTAATTTAAGAATTGTATTAAAAGTACCTGCTGTAAATTAACAAACTATTAATAAACTAATATTATAAATTTATAAAATAATAAAGTTATAAATTAATATTAAATTAGGAGATTTGCTTTCATTTTGACAAATGGCTTCACTGATACACAAAACCATATCCACACTGCTGCGGCAGGCCATCTTTCGTCCCGTATTTTAGAGTAAGAAATGTGGCAACCCTACACACGCATGATCACTGAACTTAGTTTTCTTTCCTGTTTGAATGAACATAAACAGCTGGATGTTTTTCAGTATATTGAAACTCTTAAAGTGACAAAATAGACTTCTGTGTCAGAAATATACACCAACAATAAAAATCACTCACTACTCTTAACTTTAGGGCTGTCACGATTATAAAATGTTGGTTGATGGTTAATTGACCAATAAATTGTGGCGATTATGATGATTAATTGCCTGTTTTAGGGTTTTGATGATTATGATGATTAATTGTCTGTTTTATTGCTTGATATTTAATTCTCACACATTTTATTGTTTGTTCATGAAATAATTTTCACACATTGTTGTGATTATTTAAAATAAAACTTTTGCAATGCAGTAAATATCAATACACACGACACACATTTAAAAGTGATTATTTAAAGCAACACTATGTAGTTTCCATGTAAAATTGACTTACGGCTCCCCCATATGGTTGAAAAGCGCAACAGTGCGTGGTATCAGACACTCTTTTGCAGGCGGGGGGAGGGGCGGGGCTGTGTTTCCTACCCTCCACCGCCACTTTCAGAGTGTGCTTGTAGCAGCTAGGAGGGTGCTCAGGTTGCAGCAGCAGTAGAATTTGTCCAGTTAAGAGTTGTTCTATCACTGAAATAATTTTAGAGACATTATTTAAAGGTTGAAAAACTACATAGTGTTGTTTTAATGAATAATAATGAATAATGAATAATCTTTCAAAAACTAAAAATTCTTCATAAGAAATAAACACAATAGAGAATAACTGAAAATAAAAATGCAATAAAAGTAAAATGACTATACCAGATAAGGCCTTAAATAATAGCCAATCCTACTAAGGTCATATTAGTACTGGACCGCATGTCTGTAGTGGCTGCAAAAAATATATATATAATTCCTTACAGGCTGCCCCACCAGCCATTCCACTGAAAAGTTGCCCCGCCAGCATTTTTTGGTGATTTTCACAAAAGTTTCACAAAATGCCTTCTAGGAAATGTAAAAAAAAAATAATAATAATAAATATACAAATATATCAAATGAAAGAACAGTCCCCCTGCTTTCAAACAAAGAATAAACAAAGAAACAAAAAAACAAACAAAACGGAAAAAAAAAACTTTTAATCCTATCTATATTTTTTCTCTGCTTATAAACTCTTAAATATGGGTATTTTTCTTAAAAAAAGCAAAAAGCTGAAATTTTTGTGAAGGAATTTGTTAGAGATCAGATTCAGAACGATTATCAAAACATACACAGAGTTTAAAAATAGTAAATAACGTTTTGGCTTCAGTTTTTTAATAAATTGGGTTAGTGCGCCATCTAGTGGATAATCACAGTATTGCAAATTAACATAAAAATTCACCAGGAACACATTTTTGCAAATTTTTTTTTTCTTAATTAGCGAGATATCTCGTCAATGGCGGGAAGGAGTTAAAAATAGCATCCTTCACTTCCCTAAATTTGGAATTGCTGTTTTTGAAATGTATGTTTTACCTGGCAGTTCATACTTATCAAAGTTTTTCAGCATTTCTTAAAATTTTCCACTGTATTAATTGGCTTTGTAAGGAGCGCCATCTGATACTGTCTTGTTTATACGGGCGCTGCAGTGATCATTGTGGTGATCTGAAATCATCGGGATGAAGTCAAACAATCACAATAAGACGATTATTTAATCATTGTGAAAGCCCTACTTACCTAAACAACTTTTGCAGCTGTACATTTAATTCATACAGTGAATTAAATGTAAAATTTAATTTCAATTCATACTTGAGACCGATTTCTGCTTTCTCGGACTCGTCTCAGACTTGTTCCTTCAAAGACTCTGTCTTAATTCGATCTCGGACCAATGTGGGAGGAGAAAGACTCGTAATTTCAGACCAAGTCCTTGAGACCAACGCATTTTTTTATGTTCATATAAAAAAACACACAATACATAACAATAATAATAAAATGCAATGTTGATGGGCATTATTTGAAAATGACATCCCATTGTGCAATGCAAAGATACTGCCATCAGAGCTGTTTATTTATCTCTAGAAAAGTAGGCAAAATATGTGGTAGGGATTTTTTCATGATAGTAAAAGCATGGTCCATATTAAGACGATAAGACTGCTTCTCTAAACAATTCCCAATCTAGCTTAATCTGTAGGCCTAACCGTTGATTATTAACTGGGGTGATATTAAATCATGAATATGACAACTGACATGTTTTTATTGTCTTGGTCTCGACCGGTCTCGACTCCTAAAGGACTCGGTCTTGACTCAGACTTGCTTGCTCAAAGACTCGGTCTTGACTCGGACTCGACTGTATTTGAAAACCAATCTCGACTCAGTCTCGACCCTTCAAAGACTCTGTCTTGACTCGAACTTGGCATAGGCGGTCTCGTCCCCATCACTAGGGCCCTAATTAGGGTTTCAGCTTGCACCACCATAAGACTTGGATGGAAAATGCAATTGGGTTTTTAATCGCTAAAACATTATACATAAAAAAATTCACTGGATACATTTGATTTGCCTATAGCCATCTTGACTCATAATGCAATGCAAGCTTGAAGTCCCCCTGTGGTGAAAAATCAAATTTTTTATGTTGTTTACATGCCTACGTGGTGTTTTAATATGCTTTAAGACAAACCATATTCAAAAACGCTAAGGTATTAGCAACAGTATTTTGCATTTTACCAGACAGCCTCAAATAGTGGTTTAAATCCGTTCCTGCTATCTACGTAACAAGCATGTGAGTGTGTTGATTAAACGGATCAGGTAGTCCAAACTGGTGCGATTGGGTGGAGGCGGAGACTAATTTGCATATTCATGCATCTTGTTTTTTACATGAAGCAAGAGTGCAGAGTTACGTTCAAGCTATTTTTTAGGCATAAAGCAAGCATAAAACGTTTAAATATGTCATTTCGATGAGGTTTAAGGGATAAAATGATTGACTATGGGGGAAAAGAAGACTCTGCCACTGCATTGTTTGTTAGAAAGTTTCTTCTATGATGTGAAAGATCTTCACAGTCGCAGTAACAGTCATACTGGCTCCGTCCGCATGTGTGGCAAAATGATGAGAAGCCTCAAACCGGGTTATTTACAGGTAAACATGGCAGTGATGTACGAGCTCCATCTCACACACTCACGACTCTATTCCACATTATGATAGATCACCTCCTCTAGATTCACATTGTCCTGTCAGCTATGACAATAAAAAACGAGGCGCGCCGAAATAAAACAAACAAACCACAAAATCCACATATTCCAGTCAGCTATAACTGTAACAAATGTGCCGTGCCAGGAACACAGTCTCGATCCACAGTTCAAATGAAAATGTAAAAATACTGCCGATAATACGTTACTTTCTTTCTCTACCTCTCTTTGTCATTTTCTCCACTGCGTGGAGACGCAGACGAGAAGCTTTTTGTAATAATGACAGTTCAGAGACGGCTGTTATTAGGACTTTTGATTTGTGGTTGTAATCATAACTGTTGCTATACACAACCCAGTCTTTGCTATATGAAAATGTGTGTGGACATTTTTCATGCTCATTTATGCTCAGTATTTCACAGAAATAATGAAATAAACTTTACTTTGATATTTCAATGATTTTTAAGACATGTTACCCTATTAATACCATGTTTTTAAAGCAATACTAAGGTGTTCTTTAAAGTATCTTACAGAAGTGCCATGGTCAAAAATCATCACTGACGCCGTAGTATTTTATAAAAGGGACATTTCACATATTCACTTTTCTTGTCATGCTCACTAGTTGCTCTGTGTCAAATCAGTCAATAAATATATAATTATTCTTGAGACCTTTTTAGTAATTGTAGGGTTGAGAAGCTTTTAAAGAACTTGAAAGCCGAATTGGATTTTTTTAAGAGCAATTGTCCACTCTTCAATCTGTGTTTGATGTCCCTAAATAAGCCTATCGGTGCTGGAGTGACTCATTACGCAGTCAGACGTGATTCGTAGTTAGGCAGGTACCAATGCTTTCACTCATTGGCTTTACGTGAATGCAAATTGACACTTCAGAGGAGGTTGTAACGAAACAACAGAGATGAGAGCGATGCCGGAGCCAGGTTATTTCAGCATACATTGGGGATGCTACAATCTGATTGGTTACTGTATGTACTGTGTCATACAAGACTGGGAGATCAATTAATCAATTATCTATATACTGACATCCATTCCCTACTTGTAAATGGACACCTAAATGATTAAAGCAACACATTTTTGACTTTGCAGCATTAAAACATAGGTCTGGTGACAAATTAACCTGTTTTCAGAGGACCCCTGCTTATTTCTATTTGCATTTTGCTATCGGGTGTTTGAGTAATGCAGAGTATGAAAGTATCAAAAAAAGCTGTACGCTGTTAAAAATTAACATGCAACACTACTAGCACACGTCATATGTAACATTTGCCACCCGATTACACATTTGCCATTCCTCAGTTGGATTGAGTGGCAAAATATCATGGCTGCTCCAGAAGAAAAAAAATGCAAAAACTGGAATAAAACGATTATCTGCTTTTCGTTCAATTAAAGGCTGGGCAGTAATCTGATCTGACGAAAGCATTAGTGTTCTGTTTGAATGCAGACAAAGCATCTAAAATAGGAAATAGCTCTTCTGCAGCTGACTGTACAATAGGTTATAAAAGAAATTGTAACTGAAAGCTCCAGAAAAAAAAAGGAAATGGTGCGCTGCAATTCGCAGAAACGACTGCAATCCAGGCACCAAAACATGGATTTTTTTTTAGTTTCCATCTTGTGTCAATATGTTGAGTTTTAGGGTTAAAATAGAAATGGCTTTACACACAGTTACACCAAATAATTTGTTGTTATATAGGGGAGAGCAGGGGTGAAAGTACAAGTTTTCATTGTTTTTTTTTTAAGACAGAGATATATTTTTGCGGTGGTCAATAACTCACAAGTGTGCTCTATCAATACCATGTGGAATTTTGAACAAATGTAAAACGGCTTCAGTTTTATTTCACTTCGACATAAGTAGTTCATTGTTACTCTGTCAGCCAGAAAGAAAGTAACACACAGGTGGGTCAAAAGAAACACAACAAAACAAGATACAGTAGATGTTTGGGCAATATCCTCTCTCCAAATAGTATTTAATTACTTATTATTACTTGTTACTTTCTAAATCCTATTTAGTAAATGATACAAGGATAGGCTTGAAATGGCTTGAATAAATAATATAAAAGTACAGAAATTATTCTGGTCCCACTTTAGGGTTTAATTCTCACTATTAAAGGAAAACCATGTTTTTCAATATTTTACTATGTTCTTACCTCAACTTAGACAAATTAATACATACCTATCTTTTTCAATGCGTGCACTTCATCTTTGTACAGCGCGTCGTGAATGTGTTAGCATTTAGCATAGCCCCATTCATTCCTATGGCTGCAAACAGGGTTGAATTTAAAAGCCACCAAATACTTTCACATTTTCCCTATTTAAAGACTGTTACATGAGTAATCATACCAATAAGTATGGTGGCACAAAATAAAACATGGCAACTAAAAAAAGAGAACTATATTGTATGGCGGAAGAGCACTTAGTTTGCAGCACTTTGACCTTGGGCGCTACTCATGTAAAAGTCTTTAAACAGGGAAAACATGGAAGTGTTTGGTGGCTTCTAAATTCATCCCTGTTTGGATCCTAAGGAATGAATGGGGCTTGGCTACATGCTAACACATTCACAACGCACTGTACAAAGATTAAGTGCACGGCACGCATTAAAAAAAGATAGGGATGTATTAATTTGTCTAAGTTGAGGTAAGAACATAGTAAAATATTGAAAAACTGTGGTGTTTTCCTTAAACTAAGTGGTTGTTTATTTTTAAGTATTGGTAGAAATAGGGGTGTAACGATTAACTGTGTAAATGCGCGTTTCTCAATGAATGAATTTGAATGAATTACGGTGAAATCCCGGCACATCCGAACGCCAGGGGGCACTCTAATGCAGAAACTCCCTTTGTGCCACAGAAGAAGTAGCATTACAAACAGGAGCCGTTTCTCAATGTCAAGGATACTTCCTTGGCAGGACTAGTCCTTACAAGTCACTTCCTTCAGAGGCTAGGCGAGGCTCCTCTTAAGCATTCGGAGAACACGTAAAATGGAACAGTCTAGCAAGTGCACGTCATTGCGTCTTTGCGTGATTGAAAGGTGTGCTTTCGGTGCTGCGCGCATAGGATTGTAGGTGATTTCAGCACGTGAAGAGCGCGAAGGATACACATATGCATCCTTTCCTGTATATGGGATATTTCTCGAACGAAGGACTCAGTCTTTGGCTGAAATTTCGAGGATCCTCAACACTGGAACAGTTCTTCGACGGACGTCAATGACGTAGCATCCTCGAAATTCTGGCTTCCGAGGATCCTTCCTTGACATTGAGAAACGGCTACTGTCCCAGAAAATGTCTACAGGAATATTTAAATGCTGTTCTTCAAATTGTTTCAGGTATTTTCATGATAATAAAGAATATTTTGAGTGATTTTTATTTAACGAGTGTTGCTTCTTTAAATGCACGTTATAAACGACTAGCATCTAGATTGATAACCAAAGGCCATAGTACATGCACAAGCTGTGAATGAAAGAAAGAATCACAGCCTTGCGATTCAGAATCAATTTCAAACAGGCATGTTTAATGGGACATGCGAACGAATCGTTAGGTAGAAACGTCCACTAGAGTCTGGCTCCAAAAGGGAGTCAATTCCCATGTAACTCCATGTTAAAATGCCAAACTTTACAGTAAAAATACATTTAAAAAAATAATATAAAATAATAAATTTACAGTCTGGTCTGGTTTTTGGTGTGTATAGCTCATTTTGTCCTTCATGACAACTGTGAGGGGGGTGCATTTTTTGTAACTCATCCGTTTAAATTATATTAATCCTTAAAGGATTAGTCCATTTTCTTAAAAGAAAAATCCAGATAATTTACTCACCACCATGTCATCCAAAATGTTGATGTCTTTCTTTGTTCAGTCCAGAAGAAATTATGTTTTTTGAGGAAAACATTGCAGGATTTTTCTAATTTTAATGGACTTTAATAGAGCCCAACATTTAATACTTAACTCAACACTTAACGTTTTTTTTCAAAGGAGTTTCAAAGGACTATAAACGATCCCAAAGGAGGCATAAGGATCTTATCTAGCAAAACGATTGTCATTTTTTACAATAAAAATAACAAATATACACTTTTAAACCACAACTTCCCGTCATGTAGATCCGGTCGTGATGCGTTAGCGTGACCCCACGCAATACGTCATGACGTCAAGAGGTCACAGAGGACGAACGCGAAACTCCGCCCCAGTGTTTGCAAGCGTCTTGAAAGAGGACCATTCCTACGTTGTTGTATGTCAACTGATACTAATTCATGTCTTTGTGGCAGGTTATTGTAAAAAATGGTCCGCAAATGTGCGTTTTATATATGTAACACGTGACCTCCCTACGTCACTACGCGCTGGACTGCACCTACACGAAAAGTTGTGGTTTAAAAGTACATATTTTTATTTTTATTGTCAAAAATGACAATCGTATTGTTAGATAAGACCCTTATGCCTCGTATGGGATCGTTTAGAGTCCTTTGAAACTCCGTTGAAAAAACAGTTAAGTGTTGAGTTAACTATTAAATGTTGGGCTCTATTAAAGTCCATTAAAATGAGAAAAATCCTGCAATGTTTTCCTCAAAAAACATAATTTCTTCTGGACTGAACAAAGAAAGACATCAACATTTTGGATGACATGGTGGTGAGTAAATTATCTGGATTTTTCTTTAAAAAAAATTGAATATTCCTTTAATGTTCTGCAAAATTAAGGGCATGAAGGGTGAACTGCCACTGCTGTCACTAGAGTCGAGCTAGGTGGGTGTGGTTTCAGCAATCAGCCACTTCAGCTTTAACCACGTCCTGCCTCTTTACCCATTTTCGGTTATCCGTGAGTGTTTTACCGTGACTCGCGACCAAGATGGAGACCGCAGGAACCGCCTACTATAGGCTCCAAAAAAAGCTCTTCACAAACGTCACAGACACTATGTCCGTATTTTTACAGCCTATGGTTTACGTTTCCAAATCATACTAATTAGTAAACTCGTTAAATATGAACGAATTCTTGTGAGATCAGGCTGGTTATATGATTATCTCTCAAAAACATGTTCTGTAGTGTTCAGACAAACGTTTTTATTTTGGACTGTTTTGGTGGCGTTCATATAAATGCTGATCAAGTAGCATTTCCTTGAGTGTTAGCGAGTTTCATTAGAGAAATCAAAATATGTTTTTTTCTTTTTCGGTTTTACTGTACCTGTTGTTCTGTCCGACTTAGTGTTCCAATATTTATTTCTAATTTCGTTTTCTTGACAACATAGAAAACAAAATTTTTTAGCACAGGAAGTGCATGCTGAATGACTGATGCTATTAAACAACTGAAAATCACACAAGATCTCTAAAATCCTCAATTTAGCATTAGGCACGTCATTAGCAACTCACACAGCAAAATAGATAAACAGACGCATTAGCGGTATTTTAGAACACAGAGCCTTGTAGTGCCGACTCTTGTAGTGATACTTGGATAGTTTTTAAAACCACCCCCGAACCAAGACAAGATGATGCAAACATGCATCACAAATAAACTCCGTAAAAAGTTTTAACACACACATTTTATTTTAAGACTGAATCATGCAGTACTCATTTTTAGTCTTTGAACCCCCCTGGAGCACTTGACAGCCATGGAAGCATCTGGTGATGAGCCACCAAAACTCTCACATGTAGCCAACAAAGATAGAGGATGTGCTTTAGGGTCTATCGCCATGCCAACCGTGTCTTTCGCAGGATTATCTCAGCATCTGGGTTGGTTTACTCACATGGAGGCAATCCTCTCCATTAATCCACAGAAGCTGAGCTAACCAAAGGTTAAATGTCTAACCACATACTCACTGGATGTTTTTCGCTAATATACGTGTGCTGACTTACAATCCATTATTAAAATATCTAACCGGATTTTATCGCAATAATTGCTTTGAACCGTTTGCACTAAACAACAACGTTATTTGGTAACATAAATGCAACAGCAATTTCGTAAATCAAAGTACCATTTACTCCAACAAAACATTTGCATTTTTGCATTTGGCAGATGCTTTTATCCACAGTGACTTACAGTGCATTCAAGCTATTTTTATTGTTTTTAATCAATGCACGTTCCCTAGGGGTTCGAATCCCATGACCTTTGCGGTGCGAACGCAATGCTCCACCAATTAAGCAACAGGAAACTCTGTCTTCAATGTGTATCTTAAACAACACACAGTTATATAAACAAAACAGTCACAGCCTCTGCACAATCTGTTTCGCTAGCGTTGTTACTCACACCTACTCCAGATAAACCGAATCTTGTGAGAGTCATCCCAGAAGAGCAAGTTAAGAGACAATGGAGGCTCAAAGCGAGAAATACACAGAGATACAAATCTCAGGATCGGGATGGCTTAGGGCCTACATATAGATGGAGAATAACCAAATAAACAAATTAATAAATGCATTTTGCCACTAACTGAGAGATGGAACATAAAAAGCCAAGCCAGTTAATGAAATAGTCTACTTGCTGCTGGTGGCTTTGTCCTTTAAATAAATATTTTAATAAAGGAAACATAAGTACCTAACTTAACTCAAGCTGATTGAGCCATCTCTACTATTTGGTTGAGCTATGTTATGTCAAAAAATCCACTAGATGTCAGTGTGTCAATCAACAGCACTTGTCACAACACATCTTCTTAGACAGATGTCAGAGAGAAAGAAATCACTCCTGCCATGTGAACTGTTCTTGTTGAAATTTTGCAAGGAATGCAGTTTTTTTTTTTTTTTTGACGTAGTACACTGCTAGAGCCCTTACTTTACAAAATTATGTTACTTGGTGCCATGAAAAAACTTAGAAAAGTTAAACAATTTTAACCTAAAATGCCATTGTAATATCTTCGTTTTGTTACTTTTAGTTATTTTTATTGTTAAAAAAACGAAAACATTTAATTTCCTATGTTAAATGAAAACCTGAAATATTTTAATTAGGGCTGTCAAAATTAACGTGTTAATAACGCATCAACGCAAATTCATTATAACGCCACTAATTTTATTAACGCGCGATTAACGCAACATGCAAATTTCTGTTTGACCCTTGGTCTAGCCCACAGCTAGATGAATTAATACGCAGCAAGTGACCCACGCTGTCTAGATGAGTCAGAAGTTTTCATAAAAATAAGAACATTAAGCTCTTGTCTAGCGAATTCAATGCTCTAAATGGTCATTAAACATCTAAAATGATCTTTATTTTTACGTTTCTGTAGAGGTGTACTGTCCCAAATCCATAATCTAAAGCAAAGATGCATCTTCATTCACTTTTTGGTTTCGTTTTAAAAGCATGCAGAAATGATAGAAAATAGACTGCAGGACTTGCTTGATGATAAAATAATTATTAAGAGAGATAAAGTTCGGGACCTGATTGATGTTAAACGATTTATTAAGAGTCACAAGACTCAAAAGCGATCTTCCTGACGCTGCTATTGACAGCCCTAATTTTAACATTTTAATATTTTAACTTCAATAAATAAAGAAGATTTAATATACAAAACTATTTTATTTTGATTATGTTTTTATAGTATTAAAGTTCATATTTTCTGATTTCCATAGTATGTGTATTCCTTTAAGTGACATATCAACCATTTGGTAGAGACCCATATTTAAAAAATGATGGGATGTGTTAAAAAAATACATTGAGTGTCTTAACTCGCGACATAAGAAGATAAGAAATGCAAACTTTTTTTTCAAATGTCTTTTTCTTCTTGTGGAAAGTTAAAGGGATATAAAATCTATAACTTAATTAAGCATGTGCTTGACAGATTATGAAGGGCTTGTAAGTATTATGTAGGTCTGCAGTATATCAACACTTTGGTAATATAGTGCTATTTTTTCCCAGTGGGATATTGGATAGATATCGATGTGGTCTGATATGACCCTCCATCTTTGCAACAGAAACGTACACTGAGGTCAGACATAAGCTTTCAAACCAGCTTGCATGTCGCACAGCTGTATATTTTCAAACGGAGAGCCCCTGACTATGAATATTATTTTCAGCATACGCTGTTTTAATAAATGTGATTGTGAGATCTCACACGAGGCTTTGAAATGCATTTATTCCACTTTGTAAAAAAAGGCAAAATTACTGAGATATGAATTTCGATCGATATCGCCCAACCCTAAAATCTTGGCTTTATGGAGACAGGAATCTGCTGTAAAGCTCTTTTCCACATCTTGATGTTTGGTGTGGATCACCGCTGTGCCACTGACATCACCGCGTATGAGTTTCACTCGTATCACATCACTGTCTTGTGGCTGTGATCAATACTACTCATCCGTGGTTGGCCACTTCAGCATAAATAAATAAAGAAATACATAAAGCAAAGAACATAAAACAGCCGAACGCACAGCGGGATCTGGCCTCCGCTGCGGTGTTTACCGGCCTGTTGACTAAAACTAACTTTGACATTTCCACACTGGCAAATACAAGCTTTGTTTGCTTAGAACAACAAGCACTTTTGAGAAGTTAATAATAACCCGAACTTTAAGCTGTAAGAATACAGGTATAAAATGAGACAAACACGGCAAGCGGTAATAAAATGTACTTTTGTGTGAACTGTACATTAGTCCTCCACTTCTTGGTAATATCTATAATCTTCAGTCATCTCTCTCAGTTTCTCGTGGGCTGCTGGTGTAACATGGACTTTGCATCTCTGTTATGGATAAATATATATTTTAATTGTTGATAAAGCCTAATAATGTGTCATTATTTAGAAAGTGAGTAAACTTAGGACATTCTTAAAAAACTTTGACCAAATAGTGCCCCCAACTGGAGATGTGGAGATGTCTTCTACAGACAAAATTGTAATTAATGACATGAACTTGAAAGGAGAGGATAAGAATGTCTAGTTTGAAAAAAACTTAAAGATTCGACATCAAACAGCAGAAACATCCCATATAAAGATATAATCGCATGATACACCGGTTTGGTCTTATTTCTTTACAGTACTTTTCTCCAACCCCAGCCAAACCTGTTAATATATTACAGTAGCAATGATGATGAAGATGGCGGATTAAACAAATAACAATACCCCTGCTAAAACTGCAAAACAAGCCGAGTTGCAAGAAAGAAAACCACTACATTAAAAACTACCGTGTATATAAAAATCAGGAGAGAAATCCAGTTCTGCACAAATAATCTCTGGAGCTGTTCGGTTTTCGAACATTTCCCATGGGGTGAATATAAACCTCGTGTTTACAGTATCTTGGCAAAAAACACATCCAGAGCGGTTTATCTTACTTTTATTGGTGTGCTGTTTTTACCCGTGCATATACCCACACTCATACCTACATCAAGAGTGTGTATTACACAGGAAAAGCAATTGGCAATGTAACAAAGCAGTGTGTAAAAGCCCACAGACTGTGTTAATTGGACCCATCACTGCTCTGAGACAAACATCCATTCGATTGCTTTCCTTTCACTTACTTTTTTCATTCATGTTTATGCAACTGCTTCATGCTTTTATCCGAGCAACATATAGTTACAGACCATACATTGTATTTATCTTAATGATGTATCTGTTTGTTTCAAACCTGTTCATTTCACACATCTGTGTAGCTCTTGCATGTGTCCCTTATTAAGTTGTCATACCTTCAGTGTTTCGAATAGATTCATTTATCAAAATAGATTTTTGCACAGCACGTTTTTCACTCCCGTTCTCTCACATGACAGGTTCTGAACACACTTCTGTGGAGTCGCCGCGCTCAGATGTGACTCTGAAGCTTGGTTTATACTTGACGTGTCCACTGTTGGGGTGTGAACGGTCACTGGTCTCACGATTCAGTAATGTCAACGATTCAATTCAATCCAATATCTTGATGCGTCACGATGCGTTTCATCCTCATTTTTTATATCACTGCACAGGTAAGTCTCTTCCTCACAGTTGTGCTGTTGCGGCTCTTTCTCGTCTTTCTTGTTAAAGCTCATTAAAACTCTGCTCCAGAGACGTGTGCTTCATTAATAAGGCACATATCCCGCAATGTGGAATCTTTAACGTGTCTCGAAAGAAAGAAAGAGAGATATGGGCACGGCTTTTTTAATAATCGATTATTTGTTTTTATGCATCGATGCAGTGATCTTTCACATTAGCATCAAGATGCACCGTAAAATTACTATATTCACAGCCTTAGCATGCGACAAAATCACATCATTGCAAAGTGGGCGATTGTGCGTTTCCAGTGCAAGACCCAACTTTGCATGGTGGTTTGCACAGAATTTGTTCACTTTGTTCAGTTTCCAGTTCGCCTAAAGTGAAACATTTGATTTTTTGGGAACGTTTTGAACGTTTGGGAATCCATTCAGCTGATCTCTGGGTCTGGCGGTACCACTTTTAGCATAGCTTAGCATAATCCATTGAATCTGATTAGACCATTAGCATCACACTCAAAAATGACCAAAGAGTACCGATATTTTTTCTATTTAAAACTTGACTCGTCTGTTGTTACATCGTGTATAGTGCCCAAAAAGAGTTCCTTTGGTTACTTTCAATAGCAGGGGACTATTTTCGGTCACTGCATAATATCAATGGTCCTGCTGCAGCCATGTTGCGGAGGCAAAGTCCTTGATTATTAGAGCAGATTGAGAGTATAGTTCCTAGCCATATCGGCCTAAAAAAATTGCATACATTTTTGCAGCGGTCTTAGTACACTAAGAGTCTAGTTTTAACTCTTTCCCCGCCATTGACGAGATAACTCGTCATTTAAGAAAAGACAAGAATTTCCGGCTTTTCGCAATACCCCTATTATCCACCAGGTGGCGCACTTTCGCAACTTATACAACCCGGAAGTAGCGCCTCACGTGAAAAAGAAATCACTCTGTGTATGTTTTAAAGATCGCTCTGCATCTGCATATGAAAAGTCCTTCACAAAAATTGAATTATCTCTTTGTTGAAAAATGGGTGTTTTTGAAGAAACTTACCCATATTTGACAGGTGATAAAAAGAGAACTAATGAAGGTAGGATGAAACTTTTTTTTGTTGTTTCAAAGCAGAGGGTCTGTTCTTTCATTTGATATATTGTTTGTTTATATATTTAAAAAAGAACATTTTCTGGAAGACATTAAACTTTTGTGAAAAATGCTGGCACTGTGGCTGGCAACGTTTTTAAAAAACGCTGGCGGGGAAAGAGTTAAATAGGAAAAATATTGAAACTCTTTGGTTATTTTTGAGCATGATGCTAATGGTCTAATCAGATTCAATGTATTATGCTAAAAGTACTATTATTTAAAAATAATATCTTGATTGTTTGTTCATGTTAGTTAATGCATTACGTAAGGAATAATTGACGACGGAGCAATTGAATATAAGAAAATAATTCAAAGAACCAGAGTCAATTATTTCTCTTATACCACGGTTACCACAAACATTGCTCTGGTGCCTATTTTTAAGACATTCGACAAGTTAGGTGTGCGGTTCTCAGAAATTAATGCACAGAACATTTCTCAGCCAATCAGAATACAGCATTCAACAGACCCGTGGTATAACATATTTTATGTATAATATGGTATAATAACCTTATTGTAAAGTGTAACCAATTTTTGTTCAAAAATACAAATAACTTTCTGTGAAAGATGTAGATGTTGAAGGGTCTCCTATGGCATCGCTGCAGAGAACCTTTATTTTTAAGAGAAAATATATTTTTTTCCAAAAATGGGCAGATAAAATGCTCCAAGCCGACATATCGGTCTATCACTACTTCTTTAACAGTCAAATGCACCAAGAATATCTTCAATTTGTCTTTCCACCATTAGAAAACTCCATCACTTTTCTCCATTGGTTTGATCTATGATGAGAAGATGAAGCGATATGAACTGGAGAATGATAGACTCCTGTAGAGTGCCTGGACATCATCCACCCCACCTCCCACCTCTCTCTCCCGGTGTTGATTTACTTATTATGGGCTCTTTCTCCTTCATTCCACTGTCATTGAACCCTGATTAGATCAAGCTTGGATCGTTTTGGACAGTTAGCATCGATGCGTCCATCTATCATGGTACGTCCATTAGCAGTGGATCGCTACTGCCATCTATAGCCTGTGGTCTAATGCCTGTGGCCCTCATCTCCTTGACCTCTTCCTTCTCGTTTTCCATTCCTCTTTCTCTCTCTCTCTCCTTGGCAGTGTCTTTTTATGCACCCCAACGATCTGGCAAGCCAAGTCAAAAGCGCAGCTCCAGGGGAGTTAAGCCTCTCTCTCTTTTTACCCTTCCTTTCTCCGCCGTCTTTCATCTGCGACAGCCAATCATGAGCTCACACTTAAAGAAAAGTGAAAGAGAGATAAAATGAATTGAACAAACAAAAAAAAAGAAAAAATGAAAATGTAAGGTGACCAAATATAGTTTAAAACAAAGGAGAGAAGACAGGCAGGGGTGAAATGAGAAATGGATATCAAAGGCAGCGGAGAGCCGTCACTCAGGCAGACAGCTGCTTACTCTCTCAAGTAAGCCTGAGGACAATGTTCACTCAAAAACAGAGAGACGGTGACAACCTTATGCTCGTGAGATACACCACTATACACCAAAAAAGCAATGGAAAATTGAAAATGAAGGTATACTCTCTCTCTCACTCTCCCTCTCTCTCTCTCTCGCTCGCTCTCTCTGTCCCTCCCTCTCTGGCTCCGTGGCTCTTGTGCGCCGTCGGTCCTCCGCTCTCTCTCAGACGGATGAGCAGAGTCCGGAAAGAGAGCAGTCACGTACGTAATTCTCCCTCTCGCTCCCCGAATCTAAAGGTTATCGTTACTGTCCCGTTTGGAACGGTTCCCGTGGAGAACATTTTACGCTGGGGGAAATATCTGATTAAAGTGCGCCAGAGTCGGATTTAAAACAACTGATAAAGACGCAGAAGAGGGATAGAAAGAGTGTGAGTAGATGGTTTATTAGTTTCATTTCACAGGTGGCTGAATGGAGAAGCTCACTAAAGACGGCTATGAGATGATTCAGTGTCTTTCTGTGAATGTCTCTCTTTGTGATGTTACCTTTCAAGGACCTTCTGAACTGTGCGTAATGAGGGAGAATGAGCAGTGTGATGATTTTAAAGTGACTGAGATTAATTTACAGAGCATCCTGGGTGGACTTCGAAGTGTTTTTGAGCTGCTGAAATTATTTAAATGTTTTGGTGGTGATATTAGAAGTCATGGTTGTACCTGCGAGAAATCTTCTTGGGTCGGATTGGCAGGTGGTTTGTTGCTGCTTTTATAAAGGTGGATCATATAAAATAAAAAATAATTTCTCAATAAGATTAAAATTAAAACTGCAACTCTATTGTTTCGTCCAGGTATACTGATATTCTGGTAAGGGATGAAGGATGTGATTCAAATCCTTAATGTAACCAAACAGTCTGTGAACTTCAGGCTCTGCTGTATTGCTCGGCTATAATTTGATTTGAATATCACTCTGATATGATTTCTCCAATTATACAAATGCTTTGCTTGATTCTGATAAGCAGATTATTGCCTTGACCTGTGTGTCATTTGGTAGCGGTTTTACTCAGTCCAAAGATAAACTCTCCTTCTCCAGGTGTGTGCGCGTGCATGGGAGAAAGAGATGCTGAAATATTTCATAAATATGTATTGAATTGGACAAGGCAAGAGTCTACCCCACATCTCCTACAGTATCTAGTCACTCACTCACTCTTCACAAACATAAAAGACACACACACACACACACACAGTGTTGCTTTCTTAATACATCTGATGAAGTGAATCTCTATATTGGAGGTCATTAGTGAGCAGTCATTATTGTCCAACACAGATTAACCTCTAAAGTGCCTGTTACATTTCCTCAGCATTTAATGGCTGTTTCTAAATTAGTCGCAGTTATAACATCCCTCCATGCAAAACGATTCACTTGGAAACACACGCGGAAGCTCGTGAACACTGAATCCATCACTGACAACACATGCACCAATAGGCACACATACAGCACATACGCACCCTTATCTAGATAATTACAGACCTTAATAACAGACAATGAGCTTTTTATTTTTGTGCTTTATACTTCACCAATCAAGATCAAGGTCTTATAGATAATGTTTATAGATTTTTGGCTAAAGATGAGTAAGTAATTAATTAGATCTCCTAAAATATCTATATTTTCTCCATTGGGATACAATTGCGAGCAAATTGAGACTAAAAATTTAAGTTCGGCTCTTTGTATTTTTGGGAGAAGGAACATCACATAACTCCTCTTGAGACAAAACAGTCACGAGTGCTTCTTTTGATTTCTTACCAAATTGATCCAAGGCCAAATAATCTGAGCTATGCTATGCACATTCATATAAAACAGCGCTTTTAATTTTATAATGTTACTGTATGACAAGAATTTAAATCAGTTATGATGGTGAAACCTCAGATAAAAATATTAATTTTAGATTGTATGATATTTCAACATGGGTCATTATGTCACATTTCCTAAATCATATCATCATGCATTTTCTTAATGAGTATATTTATCTTGTTTTCAAGTTCAAATATATTAAGAAATACAACAAATTTAAACAAAAATTTCCCACTTTTCCCAATAGTTTTGTCTCAAGGCAAAGCTTTATGCCTATAGATTTTTTTAATAAAGTCTACACTAAAAACAGTATTACGTGATTTTTTATGTTTTTTTTTTTTTTTGTATTTTATGGGCAAAAATACAAATTATACATTTAAGAAAATCTTTAAAGTGCAATAAAAAACGATATATAATTTTAGATGAAGACACATGAGGATATGCATGCACATACACAGGAAAAGGACAGAAAGAGAGATAGAAAGAGAGACTTATACTGTACTGTATTCTCTCAGAGAGAGTTAGCTCCACCAAGTGGCACAAAATTCAATGCTAAGCAGCTATGAAGCTGAATGGTCTTAACCCTTTAAGACCCTAATAAATCCACATGCACACACGCACCTGCTTACATATGTATATCTGCTATACAGATACATACCACTGGCAAAACTCCAGGTAGATATTTATTATAATTTTATTCTCAAGTGATGGATGAGGTCTGTTACCATACAGTACATCTTAAAAACCAACCATACATCCCTATATGACTGCAGCAAAGTCTGTGTTGCCTTGCCAGATTGCTGTCAGATGGTTGTGTAAAATGCATATCAGACTATACTGGGCCAATATTTCAACCGTTAAAACTCTATACAGTCAACATACTTTTTTTTTTGGTACCAGAAGGCAAGTCTGTTGCACGTACTCCTAAGGATCTCCACTTAGGAATGAAGTCCCATTCCTTCAATGCTCCAGGTCTCAAAGATTTCAAGGTCACATAAAACAGAAGCAGAACAAAAAAACTTTCCTCCAGCAATAAGTAAAACAGATGCAGAGAGATGAGCGGCTGTACCCCACATATGGCTCCAGACATTCATCAGAACACAGTCAGGTGTGGACAGAAATAACCCAGATTCCCTAAATGATCCGTGTCTGATATGGTCTAAGGGGGAATATACTAGGGAGCGAGTGGGTGAGCAAGTGAGCAAGAGTGAGAGAGAGAGGTGTTTGGAGGCAGATAGCATGAGTGAACGAGGCCGAGTTGAACTCCGGCAGATGTATTCCCTAAAGACAACGCTGCCCCAGACTGCTTTTATAAATCTCAGGAGAAATACAGCGGTACCTTGCAGACAGGACTACGCCAATTACATAGACTGACTGTCACGGGCCTGTGTTGTGTGTAGCGGTCTGATCCTGCAGACTTGAGCGGTGTATCACTGTCCATCAGGGTGGCAAATTACGAAAATCCTCTTTGCTGAACTTTTGTCATTCGTCCATTGCCACTAGAACAGTGTGAAATGTTTTTCAGTGTCGCGCAGATCAAGAGGTCAGCTGTGGAGAGTTTTCTACCAATTAATTCATAATTATATAGCATTACCCCATTATGCCTCAACTGGCTCGCTTAAATTCACATATACACACTAATTAGATGCCCTTCATAGGACATGTGAGAAGATTCCCTGGTTGCATTTCTCCTCATTCGATTTAAATCACAGATCCTCCCTCTATCCGTCTTACAAACAACTTTATAATGCGCTAATCAAAGTGATACAATGAAGTGACCGTCCTAAACATCTGGCAAAATGTTTGCTCCTTTTGTTCGGTAAGAGGCATTTTAAAAATAAGATACGCTGGACCAATGCTTAACAGGCACGAAGCATCAAAGATTAATATCCAGAATGCTATTAAATCTCAAGGACAGCCTTGAATGATAATTAGAAAATGCAATCATGAGAATCACCACGCATAAATTGGCGTGCACATTTTTGGGTTATTTTTTCCAGAATGTTGTTGATGTGAAGGGGTTAAACTAACAGCGCAAGTGATAACAGGAGAAACAGAAACATATCTGGCTTACTGTCACTCTGTAAACCAAACAATCATCACTAAAATACACAATCTCCTTTCTCGGCAAGTCTCAACACTTCAGTTTGAATGTCTCCACGGATATATAAGCAGTGCCTCGCACTCCATTATTATGTAAAAATCTTGTACGGAGTGTGATTTGATAACGCAGATCTTCGGGCAAATAAAACAAAAGCACCCTAAGGAACAGATTGTCAGTTCTCAAACAGATCGTTTGAGTAGACTTTGCATGGTTGGACAATGAATAAATGCATGGACAACTCCGGTTTCACACTGCTTGCGAAAGCAGTGCATAATATTTCGGCGCCCATGTCAACAATCCCAGGCAGCAGATGACTCTGGGCCGGATCCGCTCTGGATCTGTGCCGAAGTCAACAGCTCTGGCGCTGATCCGGTGCCAATCCGGCCCAGAGTCGTCTGCAAGTTACGGTACATGTCCACTGGTGCTAAACAGGCGTAGGTTAGCAAGGATTTTCAATTCATTCATTTGGAAGGTAAACTTTATGCTTGCTGTGTTGCATCGTGGGTCTGACAGCGGAACAGAAAAAGCGTTAGGAGTAGAACGTCAAAAAGTTTGTATTTGGCCCTTTGAAAGCCCTTTGTTTGGTGCATTGACATATAACCTCCGAGTTCGATTCCGGTCTTTGCTGTCATTTGCCGCTCCCGCTCCCCTATCTCCATCCAACACTTACCTGTCAACTCTCTACTACTATACTATCCAAATAAAGCCATAAAAGCCCCTAAAATATGACTTTAAAAAGTTTGTTAGTTTCTCTACTTTATAGAAATATCAAGGGAAAAATATTGGGCGACAGCCAATCATTGGGAAACGTAGTCAAGTCAAGATTGTTCATATGGAAGACACCTTATCCAAAGCAACTTACTGTGAATTAAATCTATACATGTCTTTATCAGTGTGTGTGCTCTTTTGGGTTCAAGCTCATGACCTTTGCCTTGCACCAGTTTAGTTACACCTGAGACAAAATTGATACAGCTGAGAACTTCAATAAATCGCCTGAGCTTTGAAACAGCTTCTAATAAGACGGATGTCAATCGTGAACAATCTGAACCACCAATCATTTGAGCAGGTTTCATCAATGTTGGAAAAAGTTTGGATAAGCACGCACAAATCTCGATTGTATTTCTCCGTCGTCCATGCTCGCCCTTGTGGCAAGACTGCAGATGCAAGACGTGTCATAGAAACCATTAAATCAATCAACACGGTTGTGGACCATGACACTGGCAGATGGATGTTTATCTGGTTCTGTCGGTCAAGGTCACGGCAGAGACTTGAGCAGATTTTTAAAAGCCAGCTGTTGATTACATGCATCTGCGTGGTCAGTAACGTCAGCGTGACCATCAGGCCGGACCGAAACGTGGGGGGAGCTTTCCATACACAACCTAAGAGTCCCAATCTAAATAAGTGCCAGTGTGTGATTCATACCGGATGGCGAAGTCAAAGCCAGCTCTTGTGAAAAAAACTCATGTTTCATTCATGAAGACCTTCTGACTGTCAAAGTTCTCCCCTACTCGCCAACCCCGATCTGCATTGAAACATCCGTCTAAATGGAAGATTGTAGCACAAAAGACCTCCTCAGCCACGGCTGACAGGATTCATTAGCGCCATTAGCAGAGCCGGCGATTCCAGCGGTAGTCGGCACACTTACGAACGTTGCCTAGTGAATAATTCCTAACTTCTTCCATCTCTCATTAAGTAAATTATTTGATTCGTATTCACAAGATAATGTTCATTTACATGCATAGCTTCAGTCACATCAAACAGAACCAAAGCCCTAATTTGCTCATAGACAAAGAATGGAATCGCTTTGTTCTCTCAGATGGCCCCACTGACACATTGTGTGTTTTATTTCTTTCGTTTTCGCTTTTCCCCTGCCGCCCCTTTCTTTCTTCCCTTTGATTCGGATCGTTAAACAAAAAACGGCGCAACATTATGAATCTGCTCCTCGTTTGCTTGCGAAGCCCCTGGAGATGAGGACCGTAATGAATGCCTGTCAGGCTAACCTGACTCTGTGGCCTTTCCAACAGACTCCTGCAAAATGGGTTCTCGTCAAATGAGGGAGGAAAGATTTATTAGGATTAACTTCCAAAGCCAATAAATTATGCATACACCCTCCAAATTACCTATCAGAACTACTCCTAGAGGACAGACTGTTTCAGCAAGCGGCACTTTTCCTTTTATTACGCGAGTTTGTGCCGGCAAGGTTTACGTAATTAGCATTTCGCGCACACGGGGTTCTCTATTGACTCTTTGACTATCCCTGCGTTCTGGGATCCTCCGGGCAAACCACAAATCTAGATCTAAGCAAGGAAAGCAAATGTTTAAAGATGTTCAGGCTAATAAAGTCCATCAATTAGAGACCACCCAGCGTCTGGGGGCTCTTTACAGAGCTCGGGGTCTGCGCAAATTGCTAGCTACTCTTAATTTTGAGTCACTCAAGCCAAGCGTGCACGTTACGACACTAAAGCTAATCGGCCTGCGCCAAAAAGCCCTGGTGCCTGTCACAGACGCTTAAGAAATGCGACTAGATGCAGACTTGTCGTCAAGTGTGCCACAACTGGAAAGAGTGCCTAGCAGTCACTTTACTGTGCGTGGGTTTGTGTGCGAATGAAACATCTTAGACGTCTTGAGTCTTTCAAATATATGCTGGCCAACACCTTTTGTCTTTGCATCCTTGGCCTTTCTTTTGTGTATGCTATTCAATCAATATTATCGACTCTTTTTCTAGTTAGCCAGAATGAGTTTTGTCAGCTACCATGAATGTATAAAGTGTTGTGCTAATCTGTCCAACTCCACCCCTAAGGCAAACTAGACAAGACAAACTATGCCTTTAATGAAGCTTGCAGTTAATATTGCATCTTAATGTTTTTTCCTCTTTCTTTCACAGGCCTGACACAATTGAAGCAAATTAAGGATAAGATGTCCCATTTTGTCTGTTCCACCATTCAGCAGTATCTTCAACACACAGCTCTGTTCCTTAATTGATTCCTTATCGTGAACTCTCCAGGAGTGATCGGATACAATGCTAATCAATCAACTTACTTTCCTCCTGCTGTTCTGCTTGCCGGGCTGGAGCGGTGCACTGATCCGTCCCGTGCCTGGAATTAGCACGTCGGATCGGGATGGACGGACTCTGCAACGCACTAAACGAGGATGGATGTGGAATAGTTTCTTTCTCTTAGAGGAGTGGACAGGAACAGGAAAGCAGTATGTCGGAAAGGTAATGGCCATTTCTATAAAAAAAAATATTTAGGGCTATTACAAAGGCTGCAAAGAAGTTAATATCCTGATTTATGAAGTATGTTATACATAAAACATATAAAAATTATGATACACACACATCCATATGTTTCACCAAAACAACTTCCACTGCAATTTTTTCGTCAGTACTGTATGTGTTCATTGCCAATCGAATTTGTGACCTTTCGTGTTGCAAGCACCATGCTCGAATTAGTTGCACACCAACATAAAGTGTGAGTAACATGTCTGTTGGACTTCCATTAAAGCAAAATAAGCTTAAAACATGAGCCAAGGGTTAGTTATAAACGTGAATCACAAACATCAAATGAACTCATACCTAGCTGATGATGCTTTTAGCATTAAAACAGATAATGTTTTACGACAAAATCAGTAAAGATGTAAGCTATTAGTATTAATCAATTTGGGGTATATAAAGTGCAATAATAACCCTTAATGACACTGACGGTCTAAAATTGAAATGGTTGCGATTGATTAACTCGGAAGCTTACAACCATGACCTGATAACAAGAACTGTTATGTTCAGGCTTTCAACATGAGTACACAACAAATTCTTAGCTAAAAAAACATTGAAAGGCTCTTCGACAAAGCAAAAAAATGCTCAAGGTTTTTGTAGTTTGGCTAGCACAACACCACGCAAACAAGCAATTGATGGGTGTGGTCATGTGAAGTTTAAAATCCAAAGTCAAATCTGATTTGGTGAAATGTGAGTGGTAAGAGGGGATTCAATTGGTCTTTTGAGACCTGACACATTCGTTATGTAAAGTGTGCAATATTATCTAAAGGATTTTATGTAAAATTAGGGCTTTTTCAACAATTGTAGGAAAAAAATACTGATATGAATGTTGGTCAATATTGCCCAGCCCTATGTAAAATGTTTATTATTAGTATTCAAGTATATGCTAGAGTGTTTGGGGGCTCAGATTGTCATACATGGGGTGAGCGGGGCACAAACTAACGCAGGGTTATTTTTAACGCAGCTACTTTAAATATTTATACAGGGCCAAGCAATCTGTGCTTTTGGTCTTTTTGTTTTACTGTCAGAAGATAATCTCCTGCGAATTTGTGAAAGGTTTTGATGTGTTTTGGTTAAGATATTAAACAAAGAGAGTTTGAAGGGAGGCATGGAAGTAAATTTCTTCATCTTATGTTTTTTTTCTGTGTGTAAATCATCAAATCCAACCTTTTAGACATTTTAATCAATGTCTTGTTAACTAAAACATAACAGCATTTTAAAACACGTCAGCAACTCATAGTAACTGATAGCTGGGATTGAAAACATTTTCACACAGCGGGGTTAGTTGTCACACAGTGTACTGTAACAATTAAACCTCAGGTATACAATGATAATAAAACAATGTAAATACTATTAATAAAAATGAAACCGTTAACACAATATTTTGGAGGAAATAACTCACAATTACATTATTTTTTTGTGCAACCCTTTCAATAAAATCTATATGCATTGATGCATAAAACAATGATGGTTAGATGAAGAATCATGGATGGATGAATCTGTGGATATCTATCTATTATAGGCAGATATATAAACAATATCCACCTTTAGTTTATAGACAGAAGTTTATAAAATTATTTGTATTTAAACAAAATTTTCTAGCAGGTGTTACAACGAACTCTCTGTTTGTTACAATTAACCTCACATATGGGGTAAGTTGTAACTTTTGCACTCCTTTTACTTTCATTGTAATTTTACAATAACGGTAGGTTCCACAAATAAACTTTATGGGCTCTATCATACACCCAATGCGCAACGCAAGTGTCTTTTGCTAATTTCAACCTGGCGCAATGATCATTTTCATGTTTAGTGCCCCCTTGTTGGTTACACTTTATTTTGATAGTCCACTTTAGACATTCTACTAACTATAAATAACTTTGCAACTACATGTCAACTAACTTTCAATAATTTGCAACTATACATCAACTAACTGTCATTAGTGTATTAGTAGACTGTAAAGGTTGGGGTTAGGGAAGAGGTTTGGGTTAGTGGAATAAGTTGACATGCACCTGCAAAGATACTTATAGACAGTTGAATGTCTGTTGAGATTTCATCACAATAAAGTGTTAGTAGATATTAAGCAGACATTCTACTAATTCGCTAAAGAATGGTAGTTGATAAGTAGTTGCAAAGTTACTTATAGTTAGTAAAATGTCTAAAGTGGACTATCGAAATAAAGTGTTACCACGTTGTTTAAATAGCAAATGCATTTGCGCCCAATTTTGCGCCCATGGGCGTTCTGGTCCGAAAACGAGGTGTGTTCAGGCGCATTGTTGGCGAATTGCTATTTTGAGGCAATTAAACTTGGTCTAAAGTCAATGGCGCAATATCTTTTTTGTTATTTAAAGAGCGCGTTAATAATATGCGCCTATAAACAGGACAACAAAGCGGGTTTGCTTATCACATACATGAATGCGCAGCAGTAAAAAAACGCTTTTAAATATGAAAGATAAAAGGATTGAAATGTAAAAGATTATTATTGAGTCTCTTGGACAATGAAGACCGATTAGGAGACGTAAAGAGCAGCTTCACCTTTAAACAAATACATCTGTTTTTAAATGTTTTTTTTTTAATGCTACCCTACGGATTTATTGTATATGATAACTTTGTACCTGTGGATATGACACAACACATTTTTTTAACATTATTCTTAAACTGGGGGTCTTCTTCCTCCGCTTGGATTTTCAGTTTATAAAGTCCGTCATCTAAATAGGGATTAGACATAGCGCCAGCGCAACTGGCTTTTAAAGGGGATGAGAGATAAGTCTCTCATTGGTTTATTGCACGTTACACCCAAAACACACCCATTCCTCATTAGGAAAATATGAGCAACCCATTTCGACAGTGCGCTCGGCGAACAAACCATTTTTACAGTCATTAAATTAGCAAAAGTGGCATCGGTCACGCTCATTTAGGCAGTGCGCCGTGCGCTTTGGACAATGCACTTAGATCGTTACAATAGGGCCCTAAGTGTTCATTTGTATCAGAAATGTTTGTGTTGATTGTGTAAAAAAATGATTAAATTAACTAATTTTTGGAATAATACAGCCGAAGCCAAAAGTTTTTGCCCCGCTCTCCCCTACATAGGGAGGCCAAGAAAAGGTTGGGAACAGGGGCGTCAGTTTGTGTTGAAAAGTGGTGGGGACAAAAGATCAGATGAAAAAACATTACAGCAGGATGGGAAAAATATGGAATAACAGCGTATCAAAAATGGGCATAGTGTCAACAACACAAAAATACTCAGCATAAAACCCTTAACAATGTCGACTGCACATGTAACAGTCCCAGAAACACCAGCTCAACCGAACAGAGCCAAAGCACCATACTGTAGAAAACAGCAGCACGTTAAGTCAATGATTACAATGAAATTCATTATATATGTAAAAGAAAACACACTATAAGCACACAACGCAACATATATGACCCTGGACCACAAAACCAGTTGTACACTACAAAAAATGATTTAAGAAAAAATATTATTTGTATTTTTGTCTTGTTTTCAGTAAAAATATTTAAAAATTCTTAAATTAAGATGCTTTTTTATGCACAAAATCACTTAAATTTGATATTTTTGGTCTAAAAACTAGATTTTTGCTCATCAAGAAAAAGCATCTTAATTTAAGAATTTTAAGATATCTTTACTGAAAACAACACAAAAATACTAATTCTTTTTTTCTTGAAAATCTGCCTTTCTTTGTCTTGTTTTCAGTAGAAATATCTAAAAATTCTTAAATCAAGATGTATTTTCTTGATGAGCAAAATGACGTAAGAAAATAAGTCTAGTTTTTAGACAAAAACAATACAATTTAAGTGAATTTGTGCTTAAAACAAGCAAAAATATCTGCCGATGGGGTGGGAAAATTTTACTTAAATTAAGTGCTTAAGAAAAAAGAAATCTCACCCCATTGACAGATATTTTTGCTTGTTTTAATCACAAATTCACTTTAATTTTGCTCATCAAGAAAAAGCATCTTGATTTAAGAATTTTTAGATATTTCTACTGAAAACAAGACAAAAATACTAAGTGAGAAAGTCATTTTTGCTGTGTAAGTCGCACAGGTATTGTTTGATTTTTCAGAACATTTTAACCAAATGCTTTCAAAAAGTGGTGGGGACAAAATCAGCCATTTCAAAAAGTTGTGGGGACATGTCCCCAGCGTCCCCAGTGTAAATGACACCTATGGTTGGGAACCACTGAACTAAACTCCAATTTCTGGCCACTCTTAGCAAACTTTGTTACACTATTTTTGAGTACATTACACACAAATTTCTCTGTCTTGTGTCTTGTGAGTTCAGTGGAGTGGTGAATGGCATAAGCAAAGGCCAAAAGTTTCTGCTTTCTTCCCACACTGACATCTTATCCCAGAAGTTGAGAGAGAGAGAGAGAGAGAGAGAGAGAGAGAGAGAGAGAGAGAGAGAGAGAGAGAGAGAGAGAGAGAGAGAGAGAGAGAGAGAGAGAGAGAGAGAGAGAGAGAGAGACTCTGACATTGTAGAGAAGGTTTGCTTTAGGGGGGCATGCACTTCAGAGTTTCCAATGAAAGCACAGCATTTTTCAAAAAAGCCAGCAGTTGGCTTTTTCGCCCTGAAAGCCGCCGCTTGGTGGTTTTTTCACTCTTAGCACTGAGTGCCGAGACGTAAAAAATATTAAACTTTGAGTAAGAAGCTCAGCTCATCAAAGAGAAAGGGACAAATACCATAACAACCAACCTGCCCATCGTACACCAACTAGTAAACAAATCAGAAGTATCACAGCAACGAAAGCACTCAGCTTAAGAAATCTGGCAGTCGGATGTAAAAAAAGCTGTCAGTCTGGGTCCGTCTGATGTTTCAGATGCATTTAAAAGCTTTAGTGTGCACACCCCCTTAGAGTTTCTGAAGAAATGTCAACCATGTTACTGTCCTCTGTTCCAAATGACTGAACTCAGAAGTCAGATACAATATAATAAACTAAATTTTTTGTCAAATATATGAAATATCCTCAGATATACAAATTAAATCCTCCCAAAACTAAACTGTCTGACCAATGCTAAGTCAGCCAGCAATTGCATCATTTGTTCATTTGTTACCTCATATAAACTTCCAAATACATTTTCAGGTAACACTTTACAATGAGCGTGTATTTGTTAACATAAGTAAATGCATTAGCTATCATAACACTGAGCAATTTAATCTTTCAGCATGTATAAATCTTTGTTCATGTTAGTAAATGCCTATACAATTATTCATGACAATTTTAAAGGCTGAATATAACATGAACTAAAATGAATAAATGCCGTAGAAGTATTCTAAGTTTATGTTAGCTAATGCATTACCTAATGTTAACCAAAACAACCTTTTTGTAAAGCGTTACGATTTTTCAGAAAATGCTAAGACAAAATTGATGACCATTAAAATGATTCATAGCTGAAAACTTTTAAATCCCCTGAGCTCTGAAAGATCAACCTCTGAGAAATACAACCAGTCCCAATGATCGGGTGCAAAGCAAAACAAATGCTCCTCCCTGTGTCGAGAGTCAAACCTCTACACGCCAAGTACTGTAGCTCGCTTCTGTGCAACATGCTGTTTTAAAGGTGGGCCTGCCGGCGAGACGAGATTCGGTTAAAATCAAGACAAGTGAACCGCTCTTCACAGTTTGCGTCAGATCAGAGGAGAACGCTTGTCAAGTGCACAGACAGCAGTAGTTTACAGCGGCAGCTACAATTCTGCTACGCGGGTGGGGGGGGGGGGCTGCAGAGGCTGTCGACGGCCAATTTTACGACAAAAATGCTGGCTTTCATTGCTGCCTTTATCTTGTGCAAGTAAACAAGTCTAATGTGAGAGAGGGGTTGTAGAGAGCACTGTAGACAGATCAACATCTCTTCTTTATGTATGTTGACTGACTTTGGAGAATTTTGCAGATATTCAACATACCTAAGACTGTGATACTAGAAAAAAATGATGGGAATCTAAAGGATTTCTGTTTCAATAATTATAGTTTATTTTTACAATTCAAGTTTTCAATAATTCAATTAATGATTTTGGATAGAAATTTTTCATTGCCCTCAACAGCCTTTTGCCAAATTGGTTTAAAGAGGACATTTCACAAGGGTTTTTTAAGATGTCAAATAAATCTTTGGTGTCCCCAGAGTATGTACTGTATGTGAAGTTTTAGCTGAAAATAATCATATAGATAATTTATTATTGCATGTTAAAATTTGCCACTTTGTAGGTGTAAGCAAAAATGTGCCTTTTGGGTGTCTTTGTAAATGCAAATGAGCTGATCTCTGCAATAAATGTCAGTGCCGTGGTTGGATAGTGCAGATTAAGGGGTGGTATTATCCCTTTCTGACATCACAAGGGGAGCCAGATTTCAATTACTTTTTTTCACATGCTTGCAGAGAATGATTTTCCAAAACTAAGTTACTGGGTTGTTCTTGTTCATGTTTTCTAGGTTGATAAAAGCACTGGGGACCCAATTATAGCACTTAAACATGGAAAAATTCAGATTTTCATGACATGTCCCCTTTAATTCTTAGATGCTTGTATCTAAAGTGACTATATCAGTAAGTACATTCCTGAGTAATAGAGATCCACCGATTTTTGCACCAGTAGCTGATTATTCAGATTGATATCTGCCGATAACGATAGTTTGGTAGTTATATTAACTTACATTGCCTAAATTCTGAAGATTAAATTTTCTGAAAGTTATTAATTTATATAATGACCATTAATATCGAACCTTAAACTGGTGATTTTTCTTTACATTTTCTATACACAGAGCCCAAATTCATTGTGTTTGCCTGTTATCTTTTAATTGACACACTGAAAAAAATGATTCATTCAATTTAATCAATTTTTTTAAGGTAAGCGGTTGCAATCAATTTATTTAAGCTACATTTAAACAAAAAAAATGTGTTGAACTTAATCAATTTTATTTAGTAACCCTAGTATAAAAAAGCTTAGTAATTTCTGCCATATTTAATTGTGCTACATTCTCGTATATTATTTATTTATGACTGATGAAAAATTATTAATTGAATTTAATATTTTTTTTTAAGGTAAGTGGTTGCAATCAATTTATTTTAGCTACATTTAAATAAACACATTTCATTGACTAACTTTCAACATTTTTAAGGAAATTGTTTGCAATCACTAACCTTAAAAACAATATATAAAAATGACCCTTAAATGGCTTTGCAAATACACCAAGTGGTAAGTTTAATGTTATTCAGCAAATGTAGTGCATGTTCAATAATTTCTTTGTGTGTACAAGTGTTTAAAACAAGTGCTCACTGCACATTCACAAAATATAAAATAAAAAAAACACAGATGGAAAGAGGCCACAATGTTTGTGAATCAATAAAACAGCACAAAAGTCAAAAACAGTAGTGCTGACTTCACACATTGCACAATAATTATTTTTAAAAAAAGTGTTACATTTTTACAGACAACAGTTATGAATCATTAAAAGCATTATTAAAATGTTTAAAACTACGGATTCCCAGGTCTTAAATGATAAACAGAGTAGACTGTGACATCTGGACTAACATTTCATGCTGAGCATGCACATACATGTCTGCTTTTCAGTCCTTGAATTTTTGGGGAGAGCTTTAGAATCCATCTGCATAATGAATTTCTAAAAAATTTCAAAAAAAGTAGTATTTTAGTTCTTTGGGGTACGCCAAATTAAGCACATAGATTGTACCCAGCATCAATGCAGGCTTGTGCCACAGATTTGAGCTGCTCAAGAATCATCACTCCAACAACGACTCCAATATCGTCATAGTCGCCAAGAACACCTTCTTTCTTTTTGATTACACATATGTCCATGGTGATGTTTTCCAGGTCTTTCAATAAGTCATCTTGTTGACTGTCCTACATTTAAATAAAAATAAGCTGTTATTAGAGATTGTTCTGATTCATAACACTTTGACAAGTCTACAGGCAAGGGTAATTACAAAAACTATGACACCCCTGTTGCCCATATATTATACAGTGCCCTCCATTAATACTGGGACAGAGTGCACACTTTGAGCTGTATTTAGAGGGTATTCACAAATTCCAATTTGTCTTTAGGATTTAGGAATTACAGTCGTTTAAATGGGCCAAACGTAATGGGACAGTTGAGCTGTAATGGACATGCATTTTGTATTTGTTAAATAATTTCCTCATATATGAAGCATGTTGTGATCTAAAGTTGAAGTTTGGCATTTGGACGCTGTGGCTGTAAACACACATCATATACACAATTCACGTCCATAAAACAACTTTTAAGCGAACTGTCCCATTATATTTGGCCCTGAAATACATTTTTACATATGTAATAACATATCCCAATATTTATGAAGGGCACTTTGTGTGTGTGTGTGCGTATATATATATATATATATATATATATATATATATATATATATATATATATATATATATATATATACACATATATACATATATATACACACACACACACACACACACACACACTCACACACAAATATATATATATATATATTTGTGTGTGTGTGTGTGTGTGTGTGTGTGTGTGTGTGTGTGTGTGTGTGTGTGTAAGCAACTCAGAGAAAGCGAAAACATAGTGGAACTGCAGGTAAGCACTGCAGCTTTTAAATTTGGACAATTGATAACGAATTTATCGTGACGTGAATATTAAAACACGTTATGAGATATCGCCACTGATATATTTATAAGCAGCATGCAAAAACATCTCTCTGACACTTTTAAAAAAACTTTTATATAGTACTGGCAAGCACAAAGTCTCATATTAAGCGAGTTAATAACAGACAAGGCCAACATCAGAGCCAGGGAATTCCTGTCAGAGATGTAGCCCAGAGAGGGCGGTGGTCAGTGGGGCGAGTAAACACTGACGTCCGCTCTCTGGTTCTCACGTACCGTAGCTTCCTTAAGCAAACGTTCAAACAGGCGCTCTCTTAACTTATCGACTGAATATTTGAATATTATACATATATATTCTCGACTGAACTAATCTTAAAACTACATCTTGTGACAAAGAAACGCTAATATTAAGAAACGGCTTGTTATGAGATTCAAAACAGCCGAGTGAAATCCGTGGCGGAAGAAAGTAGTTCCCAAACAAAGTGGCTTTTAAAATAACTCTGTTGTTGTTTTCTAGTTTTCGTTTTTCAAACGTGTGCCGTCGAACTGTTGTATAAAAGCAATTTCGCTCTCGGAGTCGTGTGGTATTTGGTTAACTTATATCGTCACGGCTGTGATTGCCTCCAGCACTCTGCCTGGAGGAGCTCTTATAAACGGCGTATTTTAAGTATATAAAAATATTCACGGTAAAAAAAGGTGCTGTATTACATGAAATATTACTTACTGTGCAAATAGACCGACTGAGCAAAACTCCGGGGCTGAAATATCCCGTCTTCCTTTCCCACCGTCACCGTGAAACTAACTGGAAACTCCTTTTAGCACCAGGGAAAATGTGCATTTGTGCGCATGCGCAAAGAACCAAACTATTTTTTTTAAACTGAATTTAATAAATTATAATGACTTGGATTTAAAGCAAATACAATTCGCTTAAAACCTATTAATATATACTAATTAAAATCAAAAACTTAAATAAAATAATTAAAACTAGCTAAATTGAATTATGCTTCATTTAATTGGGGCCATAATCATTTTTTTCAGTGCAGGATATACCGGCATGAATATTGTATGTTTATCAATTATCAGCCGATAGTGTGGAAAAAAACCCCCCGCCCGATACAGATTATTTGCCGATATATTGATGCATCTGTACCGGTGGTCAACCAATATGGGGGGGGGTATGGTCAATACGGATATTAAGAAAGCTGTATGCCCGATATGAGGCTGATATAACACAAATTTTATTACAGTAAATATGAGGCAAACTAAAATTAGTGAAACTTAATAAACATTTGTTATGCATATCATTTATAAATATACCATTTTAAAGTACTTTACAAGACATAATTAATGTGGATCTGACATCTCACTGTTTAAATAAGTGTGTTGAACTAGCATGATGTTGTGTGTGACACAACATAACTTCATGTTCAAAAGTGAATAATGATTGGTCATTTAACTGTCTGCCAGACTTTGGCTTTAAATTGAATGACACTGATTGTCTTTTCATTACAAACATCACATTTAAGTAATATAGAAAATTCATGGCCGTCTTAAAAAATATTTATCCGCTGATGCCGATAATAAAACAAATCCAAATATTGGCCGATAAATCGCCCTCTGCAATATATTGGCCTATCACCACTCCCTATTGAGGAATCAAACTGATGACCTTGATGTTACTAGCAACATGCTTTGAGCTACAGAAACATTACATTTTATGCAATTAAATATCTGCTGTACATGATTAAAATTTTTTTTTTAATTCACTATGAAGATTTGTTGTAGTTTTTATTTAATGGCAGGATCAAGAATAGCACTGTCAGAGTATTTTTAGTACAATGTTACCCATGCATGTTTAAGAGACCGGAACCAAAAGTCATAATAATCAAGATACTATGATTTTCAAAAAATAAACAATGAGAATGACGTCAATACATCAAAAGCCTGTAATTCAGGCCTCTCGGAGCATCAAGTTTGACGTGACAAGGCAACAAAACAACCCTGACTGCAAAGAGTCTGCTGGTTAAGAAAGTGTCAGAATCAGCAGATATCTGGATCTCTTCCCAGCTTTCATGCTTCTTTCTCTTTCTATCCCTTCTTCTTTTCCTGGCTGCTGTGTTTCTTTGGCATGACAGCTATCACATGGTTTTGGCCCTCTTCTCATCCAGCGTCCATTCTCGCTCCCAATTAAAGTGCCAGAAAGACACAGGGCTCCCATAAATACTGCAGGAGGCCGAGGGGGAGCAAACGGCCACATGCTGTTTTGGGTCGAGCACTGTGGAGCGACTTGATAATTTTTTTGTATTCCTTTCCCCTATTTCTTACTACTGTGTGTGTGAGAGAGAGATAGTGTGGCGTGTGAGAACTTGTGCAACCCGATGGATGAGTACTTAAAGCCCCAGCGAGAGGCCATCAAGTCCATTGATGGTTCTCCTCATAAAGATAATACAGCACCTTTAGAGAGCCTTGTGGGACACCGTATTTATTTTTAACCAGCCACGACCTCCACTGCCCTCTTGTCAGAGACAAGCCCTTAAAGAGGATTTATTTTCCAGGGTGAGGCTAGAAACAATTCATAAAATAGAAAGAATATTTTCAATAAAACAACAGCCCCACAAGGCGTTTATAGTGTGTAGTTTGCGTTTAGAAATAAGGAGCTAAAAGTCAAAAGGCCGGACACACTTGAATTGATTTTTCTTGTGATTTTAAATTTTTATCTGAAGTGTGGTTTTGCAGACAAACAAACGTTTATGAATGGGTGCTGAAGATGAATGGATGAAGATAAATTAACAAATGAAGAGTTTGGTTCCAAAGCGCAATACATCCATTTTGACTATTTTGGGTAAAATGTCACTTTCTTGGTATAGAAAACACAAGATGAAAACCACAATTTTCTGTTACAAACTTTCACATAGCATCTTTAGGTTATAATAACATTAAAAATTCAAATCCATAATTTGATTTTCAAAGATTTATAAGAACTGATATTTTTTTTTTCAAAATGCTATAAATCTATTGAATCAATATATAATTGTGCATTCATCTTTGCCATGTTATATTCATTTAGTTGACTAGTGGTATACACCGATTAAAAAATAAACATTAATGGCATTAATAAAAACACTTATTTTGACATATTAAGAACACCGTCATTGCCGCTGTTATACTTGGAACGTCTTCGCTAAACTTTTTTGACAGCGTTCAGCTGTAAAATGTTTTGGTTCTGCTCGATTTTCATTGACTTCGAGTAAAATAATGGAAAGTTTTTCATAAGATCCCCTTGGGGTCAATGTGTTAGCATGACAGAAGCTTGATGCTGTCGTGTGAGAACAAACAACAGCCGGCATTTTTCTTTCTACCGAGTGCCTCTCGCGTAAATTATTCGATGTTGATGGTTTAGGTTTCTTCGCCACCACAGAAAACCACCACAGGTTTATCAATGCCATCAAAAGTATTATTTTGTTTTTGTTTGTTGATCACGAAGTAAAAAAGTAGATTATGAAAACTAGGATTCCGTTTGTATTCAACACACAACCATTGTTGTTTACAATGGGTGGGATGGTGCGCTGTGATTTGTTGAGCGGATTTTGAAAACCTGTGTTCACAGCACTTTGGCCCCAAAACATTTCTGTAAAATTGGGAGAGAGGCTTCTTTGTGAACATAAACATGTCCTGTGAAAGTTCTGGGATCGCTCCTGTAAAGAGGACCTAGAAACATTGCCCTAACATTCACGGAAATCATTCCAACAAGAGGCAATGCCGTAAGGGGCATGCATGTTATATTAAGGACACACGTGTCATCGCAACAAGAAATTATGGTGTAGCTCTTTGACACACGGATTTCACAACGAGAAATGTCTGCAAACTGGACTAAAGCCGAGATCAGGAATCTCGTCCATGTTGATGCTAAGATCATTCCCCAACATGACAGAACAGCGCATAACACTTTTGTCAAAACGATCTTTATGTGATGTGTGTGAATCCACGCACAGATTCCGGAAAATCATTGGCAATGTGAGTGAACCAAAAATTAAATGATCCCGGAAAAATCACAGACGCATTTTCTGTAAATTTCTGTAATCTCTGTGTGAAAAAGGCTTAACGTATAGCATACAGTAGATGTGTTCAAAATGTTGACTTTTGTGGTTTGTGTCTTTTTAAGAAACATTATGGTACAACTGAAACAGAAATGAATATATAAAAAAATAAGAAATCTTAGCATAAAAAGAGCAAAGTACACCATCATATATAATTCATTTAGTTCATGTCATGTGAGAAACAGCTACTGCTTTGATTTAACATGAACCAGCACAAGGCGCGAATGCAAAACAAGAAGGATTAAAGAAACAGATTTCTAACAGAATTTTTTTATGACTCAAGCTTAAAAAACTCATATTTGAACTGCATGAACATATCTATTAATAAAAGAGACAATCAAAAACCCATTAAGTACATGGAAACTTGTGGCCATCCACCGGTATTTAGGGTCGTTCAGGAGTCTCAGCTCTGTTACGCATAGAGACTCTGACGTCCAGAAGGGCCTTCATGAATTTCGTCAGGAGTTTGATGTGAGGACAGAGACTCGCGTGGCGCTACATCAGCTCTATTGATGTGAATAAAATCCTATTAACCTTCTTTGTGCCCCATAATGCATTGTGCAAATAAACCCGCAAATACTGTCCTCTTTTCTCTCCGTGTTCACTTCCTCTCTCTGCATCGGCCTTTTGATCCCTTTCACGTAAATACTCCCCCTTAATGGAAAGAAATAAACAGACTGACACGATCTCGGTCGTTTCGTGAGCATCAATAAAAAAGCTGAAAATGATGGCTCACA
This sequence comes from Paramisgurnus dabryanus, assembly GCF_030506205.2. Classification (NCBI taxonomy): domain Eukaryota; kingdom Metazoa; phylum Chordata; class Actinopteri; order Cypriniformes; family Cobitidae; genus Paramisgurnus; species Paramisgurnus dabryanus. The sequence continues at coordinate 43,354,465 of NC_133337.1, read as the reverse complement.
TTTGAGTGTTTAAATATTTAGCACAGGTTCATTAGAGCTCGCCAGAATAATGAAGTCATTTGAGCGAAGAACCACGCGATGAAGGGAGAAAGTGGAAACGTGTCTGAATGCTAATCTGACAGTGGGGCACTTTTGGAAATGTCAACTAATTACACGATTTGAAACACCATTTCTAAATGATAAATGAACTAAAATATTTCTTCTCTAAAGTTAGAGGAAACGAGACATTTTCAAGCTCAGGTAAGCTTTATTGTCATTTCAAGAGATGTGGTGACATCATAACTTAGTTTTGGTAAACCATTCGCTGCAAGCATGTGAAAAAATAGATCACTGAAATTTGGCTGCCTTTGTGATGTCAAAAGGGGATAATGCCACCCCTTATTCTGCACTATCCAACCACGCCACTGCCATTTAGTGCAGAGATCAACTCATTTGCATTTTAAAGGACACACCCAAAAACGTCACATTTTTGCTCACACCTACAAAGTGGCAGTTTTAACATGGTCTAATAAATTATCTGTTATTTAGTGCCAGAACTTTGCATATTGTATGTACTCTGGGGACACCAAATATTTATTTGACTTCTTAAAAAAGTCTTGTGAAATGTCCCCTTTAACTAAAACTGAATTTAACTATGCATGTATATGCACCCAATATACACATTTAATGCAGTTATAGGAAAACAGTGCAAAGAGAAAATTTTAGGCAAACAGCACAGATGTAAACGATGCAAAATGACACAAGGGTATTATAAAAAAATATGTAATACATACATACGTATGTAATGTATGTAAATGCAGACATGTTTCCTGCTGAGCTTGTGTAGCAGCGGGGATGTTAAAGTGTCCAGTCCACATAGAGAAAGAACCTTGGATTGCATGCACATTGAATATCTAGTATGCTAATATCTCAATATATGGTAAAATATCTCAATATCTCACAAAAATTGGTCATTGAGATGGTACCCTTTAAAGAAAAAAAGACAACAGTAATGGCTCCTCTCCTTATTTTACAGTTCTAAAGAGGTCTCATCAATGTCTCAAACTAACTATATGTCAATGTCAATTAAAAGTCATAGGGGCAGTTTCCCGGACAGGGTTTAGATTAGTCCAGGACTAGGCCTTAGTTATATTAGGACATTTCAGTAGTTTTTGCAAACAAACCTTACAAAAAAATAATACTGGTGTTAGGGGTGTGCCGGTTTCAGAATTGGTGATGACGTGAGTCAAATGTGACGGTTCGTCACATAACCGTCAGTGGGGGGCGTTTTGCTCGTTTAAATGCTCGTGGATTGACGGGAAAGTGTCATTTTACCATAAAATCATGAATGTGATGCCAAGTGTGTTTTAAACAGTAATAACTTTGAACAATTTAACAGAAAGCAATGAAATATTTCAAAAAAACACACGGTTGCCAGAAGACTGCGCTGTCACTCTCTGCCCAGCATAAATTAATCCTCTATCTATCATCTATTTTAATAATCTTCGGAGAAACATATTTGTGCATTGGGCTTTTTATGTCTGTAATTGTGTCTATATCTGTCATTACACGGACCAGAACAGCACGAAAACAATGTGGATTAAAATCGTATTGAAGAGGTTTTGTTCAAAAAAAGCGCAGGTAAAAGAAAGTAATATGAACTTGAGATTGTTATAAAACGCAGCCGGTGTAAAAGCACAATGGCCATGCGCAGCAAACGCTCTCCGCAGACGCGCTGCACAGTGCTCACCCGGCGTTTGAATAAACTAGACACTGATTAGCTACTTGCTCTACGTTTCTTTAAAATTAACAGCAAGCAGTGAATGTGCGTTCAAGAGAGTTAGTAGATTAGCATGGGAGGATTTGAACTTGAAAAGCGGAGTGTACTGACGCCTTTCCGCGGTTAAAACAACATTCCTTCTTATGGTCATTCATGTTTATTTGATGCTATAAATTAACTAGAAGGAAGAGATGATTTGAAAGGTGAGACTTTGTTTAATATGTTAAATCTCAAAAGTAACCGAAAAGTAACCTGGTCTGTCCTGTATGTCAGCGCGTTGTCAGTGTCTGCTCCGCTCTGTATTTTTCACTGCGTGAGAACGTGAGGGGGCGTATAACACAGACTGTTAACAATTGTTTTTAATTAGTATTTAAAAATTCTTTATGATAAAAAATGTTTTAATAATTTAATTTAATTTTAATAACACGGTTTTGGCGGTTGTAGAGTTCTAATGACGGTGTTCAACTATAACCGTCGGTCTCACGGTTATATAATGACCGTCACACCCCTAACTGGTGTGCATCTTGTTCTCTTTTTATAACCTCTTAAATGGGTAGGTTTCTTAAAACATACCACATTTTGAGCAAAAAGTTGAAATAATTGCACTTTTGTCAAGGAATTTTGTTAGAGATCAGATTCAGAACAGAGTTTAAAATGTTGCTTCAGTTTTTTATAAATTGGGTAAGAGGCCATCTAGTGGATATTAGCGGAATTACAGATTACCGTAAAAACTAGCAGGGAAAGCGTCTTTGGCAAGGAAATGTTTTCTCTTAATTGATGAGATAACTCAAAAAGAGTTAAATAAAACATCTGACTCAAAATTAATAATTAATTAGAGAAGTTTATTTAATTTAACTCCATTAACTCTTTCACCGCCAGCGTTTTAAAAAAAAGTTGCCAGCCAGCGCCAGCGTTTTTCATGATTTTCACCAAAGTTTAATGGCTTCCAGAAAATTTTCTTTTTTAAAGGTGCAGTGTGTAAATTTTAGCGGCATCTAGTGGTGAGGTTGCAAATTGCAACCAACGGCTCAGTCCACTGCTCACCTCTTGCTTTTGAAACACATAGAGAAGCTACGGTAGCCACCACCGGACAAACATGTCATCGTTGGAGACAACTTAGTAAAAAAGTTTGTCCGTTAAGGGCTTCTGTAGAAACATGGCTGCACAAAATGGTGGCTTCCATGTAAGGGGACCCTCTGTGTATGTAGATAAAAACGTCTCATTCTAAGGTAATAAACACATATCGGTTCATTATGAAAGGTCTTTATACACCCCTGATAATATAGTTTTGTATATTATTTTGCATTTCTGTCAAGAGATCCTTTTAAAAATTACACACTGCACCTTTAAATATATAAACATACAATATACCAAATGAAAGTACAGACCCTCTGCTTTCAAACAAAAAAAACCTTTCATCCTACCCTCAGTGGTTCTTTTGTAATCAGCTTTTGAATATGGGTAGGTTTCTGCAAAAACACCACATTTTGAGCAAAAAGCAGAGATAATTCCATTTTTGTGACCGACTTTTCATAGAGATCCCATTCAGAGCGATCTTTAAAACAGACACGGACATGCAGCCGCTTGCCATAGGGCAATACTTCCGGGTTTAAAAAGTTGCGGAAGGGCACCTGGTGGATAAAAGCGATATTGCGGAAAGACGGAAAATCTCGTCATTGGCGGGGAAGCGTTTTCTCTTAATTGACGAGATATCTCGTCAATGGCGGTGAAAGCGTTGAGCTATAAATAGCTAGCCTGGCTAACACCAGACCAGTCCCATAGAGAATGAAACGTGGTCTGGGAACCATATGTTCATTTTCTCGTACTTGAGGCATGGTTTACGAATGCCCAGAGCCGTTTATTGTGCACTACGAATGTCTATCAAATGCGTCTGTACGTAGCTCATAGCCAATCGTTTCAATTGTACCAGATGACGTATGTAGAGCAACATGAATTCAAACGTAAACCACTTTTATCGGTACGTGTGCACACAGCTGAAAGCTATGCAACTAAACCGGTAGCTGTATATTGATATTGAAAAGCAACACAATTTAGTGGCACTGTGACAACCACAGTACATGCATAATGACAATATGATATTAATAAATACCACTTACCATTTATAAGTTAAATGGACTTCGTCGACGACGTTGCCTAGCAGCAGTGTTTGGAATAACGCCGTTTAAAAGAACGGCGTTACGTAACGACGTTCATTTTTCAGTAACGGGCTAATCTAATTAATTACTTTTCCCGCCGTTACAACGCCGTTAACGTTACCGGACGTTAAATGCGGTGCGTTACTATGCACTGACTTAACCTGTGTGATCCAAACACAACCCTGGCTCACACAGCTAGTGAGGAGGTAGGTTAATAACGTGATAAGCGATTATGATTGGCTAAGGCAGAGTAATGTGTTTCATGGTAGCCAATCAGAGCCAGTGTTGTTATTCACATGCCAGCGCACGCGCCTGCGGCGACACACACACACACACACACACACACACACAGGGCGAATTCCAATCGAAAGTGATGATCACTATGCCCTATTCCCTTCGAAGATCAAATCTCTTGATGTATAAACTCTAGATAAAGTTGCGCAATGTTGTCTGATAGTGTGGCTAATTAAAATACACTTGGTGATAAAATACAGCGTCTTTTTCTGTTTATTTGGATTTTACATCCCCTTCGCGAAGTGCCCTTCAAGGGCGCACAAACGGCATTTGGAATTTACCCACACACACGCAACAGCTAAACAGAGATTCGCGGCAGCAGAAGAGATGGCGAGTCAGGAGGAGCAATCCGATGGAAAGTTGGCATTTTCAAGGTGGAGATATAAGCACTACTTCAAATTCATTGTGGTCAAAGCAAGAACGTGCATGTAATGTGTACATTATGTCCGGGAGCGAAGACTTTGTCGACATCCGTTGTAAGCAACTCTATTTTAATGAATCATATTGTTAAACTGTTTACTTTTTTAATGAAGAAAACGAAATACAGCAGCCTATGTCTTCCAGACTATTTATCTCAGTTTGATTTATTTAATTTGCTACAGTTATTGCAAACACACTTTATATTATTTAACTGTTTACTTTTGAAGAAAATACCTGAAGTACAGAATGTCTACCAGACCAGTTGTCTGACATTGCGAGTTTGATTTATTTAATTAAGAATACGACTACAGAGCAAACACACTTTTTGTTGTTTAAAAGTTAACTTTTTGTGAACAAAACACTTGGAAGTACAGGCTGTTTACTTGACCAGTTGTCTCAGTTTGAGAGAGTTTTATTTAATTTAGTTTGCTGAAGTTAAATGCACTTTATATGGTGTAACTGTTTACTTTTCTTACAAAGATAATACTTGAAGTGTAGGATAAAACTCTTGCTGTCTGTTGACGTGCAATAAATATGGAAAGTTATGTATGAACACCTGTCTGTTCTACTCATTTCAACTGACATGTGAAAACTGCTAAAAAAAATACAAATTCTTTGACATATAGCAACTTTTTTTTAACCGTAACGCAAATAGTTACTTTCCCTGGTAACGAGTTACTTTTATTATAGAGTAATTCAGTTACTAACTCAGTTACTTTTTGGAACAAGTAGTGAGTAACTATAACTAATTACTTTTTTTAAGTAACGTTCCCAACACTGCCTAGCAGGTTGGTCCTATAAAACTCTGTAGCTATCATGTCTTGCCATCCAAACATCCTTCTTGGATATGAAATTGTTTAAACTACTTTGAACACTATCTAAGGCTTCATTGAAGAGTAACTTTGTGTCTGCTGCCGTGTTGGATGAACAAAACTTGTTGGTGTGTCGCATAGACGGCGTCATGCTGCCCCCTCCCTGTCTTTGATTGGTTCCTTGTTTCAATCAAAGTTCTATAGTTTCCATGCTAGCCCTGCAACGTAAATAAATTTGCGTGCAATGCAGCATGGGGAAACCCAGGCTAATAAATAGCAACTTAAAATTCTTATCTAGACAGCCCCAAATGGTAAAGAGGTACAATGGCACACAAAGTTATTACACGAAATGATTTGACTATACAAAACTGTTACAAGCCCTTAACAACATTTTTTCTTAGCAGCCGTTCATTGCGAAATCACTGCAAAAAAATTTTTAAAACCAGGGGCGAAGAAGATATAAGCAAAGACAGCGACGCTCCCCGCGGCAACGTCCCCATCGACAGACGCACACTCCAGTTCTCTATAGCTCGTCTGCAACAGGGTTTGAATGATTGTTTTATACCATGCAAATACAGTGCAGAAAATCTGCCGAGGAACACGCAAAAACGTGTCTGCCAGAAAGCGATAGACATCTCGCAGATGTTTCTTTCTTTCCATCACAGCAAAGTCAGGCCTCACAGGAACATCCGGCTATGGAAGCAGTTCCACTACGTGTCCTTATCCACTCGGAGTCCACAGCCAGCGAAGGAGATTAGAGAGAGAGAGCGTGATAGAGAGAGCTCTGCTGATTCTGAGTTCACGAGCTTTTCAACTCTACAGAGAGTCTGCATGCGATGAAATCTGTTGTAAACCTCGACATGTGACAGTAAAAAGCTGGCAATCGAACCGTGCAGGCCTTATGATTAACGCAAAACAGCGAGACGGCAAAAAGGGTTTTGGTTTTTGGAGAGACTGCGCGTTCGTGTTGAGTTAGTCAACTTGAGTGTGTCTTTTTTATACTCGGAGTGCACACAAGATATGCACAAAGAAATAAACGGGAGGGGGACATAATTATTCTGTATTCATTCTGGGCTTGGGCTCTCATTTCCACAATCTTCTCTCTGCAGCAGTAAGCAAGTGTTCACTACCGACCTGACAAGAATTGTCAATGATTTCTCTCCTGCTCGGTTGACAATCCCACTGTGTGTGTGCAGGGGATTTAATTCCTAAAGCTGCTCTGAGTCAAAGGCTAATTTTGTGCTACGCGAATTAGCAAAGGCAAATGAAAGCAAGGCCGGGATAAACCCACACTGACTTTATATTCAACCATTCTAGCTCATTATAATCAAGAACATCCTTAAAAAAAGAAAGTACAAATAAAGTACGCTTATGCCTGGAACGCTGGCACGCGACACACATTTTCCATGTTTCCTCTTTAGGGAGCTGGTCGAATTTTTGACTGGCAAAGATTATTTAGGCAACCTCACACCGGAGAAACGTTCCTGCCAATAAACAAAGGGTATCTGTGCAGGATTGCTGATGCCGCCGAGCGTGGGGTGTGATGCCAAAAAGTGCTCCCCGAGTAAATGAGCGGGCGATCAGTATTCCCAGCCACGCGCGGCATTCTCCCTGTAGTGCATTTGAAATGAACAGAAAGACTGTTGAATCAGGATCTATAAGGACGAATCAAATTGCTGCTATTTTTCATGAGTCACTATAAAAGGCCGCTGCACGGTCCGACAGACGTGTTATTCTGAAATGGCTTTTAATTTGTCCCTAGAGGGTTACTTTCATTTTTCTCAATTCCCATTTTTTGTTGTTTTCCTCCTTTCTTTTTTTTTGAGCTGGCAGTAATTAGGACACCCCGTGTCTTCCAGTGAGCTTCCAATGAGCAGCCAAATGGAAAGCATTGGCTACGCAGTGGAAAAAACACATCTGGCGTATTGTGATACAGACCTGTTGGAAAATAAATAAATAAACGGGGTTTACAATCAATTAGGCAAGTTACTAATGTGCCTGTAGCAATAAAAAATTGTATGTGTGTGGTTCGTACATGACATGCAATGAATTGCGTCCAAAGCTGAAAAACAACCAACAAAGCAATTACATTGAGTACCTCGCAATGCTGTAGCCGTTTCTCATTTTTAGATTCAATGAAATTTTGATGTGTTAATTGAACTGTAATGTACTGTTTCTTGATATAAAACCTGTATTCTCAAGGGCACACTTTGCTTTTAACAAGTCTGCCTGAATTTGTTTGCATTTAGCACAAGAAAGCACACAATCCACACGGCAAACATTGATATTTTTGCGCTTTATATTTAGAATTGTGTTAACTGTGTAAATGATATTAACAGCGTGGGTATATAGTGTTAATGTACATCGCTTCATTCTCTGAATAACTGCAGATTTAACAACATAGTCAAAGTTGTTCTCATGTGTAAAATGTGCCTTGTTTTTTTAACAATGTGATTTTGTTTGTTTGTAAAAGTCTCCTATAGACAGGTGTTGAAAATATAACACTTTAAACAATGCACCTGGTTCGTCCAATGTTATTGCTCTGTCCATATTAAATAAAATAAATAAATCAAATAAAAATAAATAAAATGCTGAGTTATATGCAACCTAGAATTGAGTCAAAAAGAGATGAACCCAACCCGTTTCAATTAAAAATTAATGTTTTAACCCATTATTGGATTTTCTGGGTTTATTTTAGACCCCGACCAATATGTTTTATTTGGATCGATACAGATATTACGGAGTAAATAAATGTCTTATAACGATATATCGTTCGATATTCTTTATGTATATATTATAGTACAGTAAACACACAGTACTTTGCAGGTCCAATACCCTCTAATACAAGGACTAAATGTGGGGACACATTTCAAGTAAGAGCAAAGATACATTGTGTTACCTTTTAAGATACATTGTTACAGTTCCCTTTTGAGGGAACTCACGTTGCGTCACTGCGGTGAGACTTTGGGGACGCCTCCAAGGGGTAATCAAATTTGTATATCAAATTCAACCAATAGTGAGGCTTAACGACAAAGACAGGGTGACGTGGGAGCCAGGAAGTATTTCACTATCTGAAATATTGCCAAAAACGGCGTTGCAGGGACGCAGGAAGTATGGCAAGGGAAACGCAGCGTATCGTTCCCTTCTCAGGGAACAACAGTTACATACGTAACCCGCGACATTTTCATGTGACAAAAACAAATGTACTGCACAAAGTTTTTATATCAGTCCTGACTTCTAACGGAAACCCACAGTGTTCTGTGTGGACTTTAGACTTTTATAAAACTAAAGCGGCTGCTATTCAGTACCTCTTTCATTTTTGTTTCATTTTGTGAGGTTGTGAAAGTAGCACAAGGTTATTGGCCTGAAATATCTGAGAAAGTCCTTACATTCTGATAAATAAAGGTGTGAGGAATGAGCATGTTTAGTATCAACACAAGCAGCTGCAGGGCATAGCGGGGCACAATCTAACGCTTTTTGGTTTTGGCTCAATCATTCAAAAAATATTTGAGTTTGATTAATTATATTTTTACATAAGCAACACGCACATCTCTGCTACAAATGAAGATTTGAAGTTTGTTTCTAGTACTTACCATTCTTGGACAATTACACCAAATGTGACAGAAGTGCAGACGTTACAACTTACCCCATAGGTGGGGTTAATTGTAACAGGCAGGAGGTTAGTTGTAACACTTGATAAAAATTAAGTTTGCAGGCAAATATTTCAATACTATTTTGTCTATATACTTGAAGTGGATATTGTTTATATATCTGTCTATAATAGACAGGTATCCACACTGTATTCATTCATCCAGCCCTTTTCTAACAATAGTTCAATTATAAATGGATACAAATGTTTAAATATGTGAGAAAAAGCAGCACAATTATGACAAAACATTTATTTTATATGTAACCCTGTCTGTAATAACCATACTACAGTTTCAAAATCAAATTTTGAGATAATGAGCATCAAAGTCAGATTTAAGCCATTCATTTCATTATGATTTCAATCTTTTACGTAACCTTATTCAATTAATATTTAAGATATGAACAAAAAAATAATTTGACACACGATTTTTGATAAGACAGGCACATTTATTTTGTTGGCAGCCAGCAATCATTCGTGTGTAGCCTAACATTAGCGGTTTTCATATCGTAAGTGCTGAGGGGTTAGTTGTAACACAGCGTTACAATTAACACAACTCGGTGAAAATATTTTCAAACCTACCAAAAAAGTTGCTAAGAGCTGCAGACATATTTCAAAATGATGCTATGTTTTAGTCAACAAGACACTGATTAATATGACATAGCATTAGATTTGGTGTCTTGCACACTCAATTCACAAACCAGAAAAAAAACATATGATGAACAAATATACTTACATGCCACCAAAACACTCTTTCATGAATAACTCGTCTTTTGGCAGCGTGAAAAAATATCACTCAACCCTGTGCAACAATGTAAACAGTCCGTGTTACAACTAACCCCGCATTAGTTTTTGCACCGTGCACCCCTGCTCTCACATACTGTAATATTAGTGTGCATCATTTCTCTCGCTCGCGTTTTAACAACTCGCAAGTGGACAAAAGAGACGGGTTAAAAACACCAAGTGTTAAAGGGAATGTGTCTTATAATGCAGTTGACCAAAATGCATCTTAAAACAAGGTGTAAAAAAATGCTTGACTGCCGCTGCCTAAACAAGAGACCCAATAGCAAACAATGGAGCAATATCTGTGGCATATCTGCTGATACAGATATATCTGCATGGTTCATAATCTGCCAATATCCGCAAAACAATAAATCAGTCGGGCTCTAGTTTATTTAACCCAACAGCTGGGTTCGTCCCTACGCTAGGTTGAAAATAACCCAGCATTTTGTTAAAAGTATTCAAGGTTTGTTAAAATCAGATACACAAGATCTGGCCTAAACAGGCACAAAAAAACATATTTCATGCATCACCTTCCGTTCCTGCGGAGAATTTCATCTCGAGCACAGTTCACCTCAAATTAATGACCTAACGAAGCCTGTCGTTGTGGTTCGAGCGTGTGTTTACCTCATATATTAATGTGATGCTTTTATGTGTCCCCTTTAAGCGAGAGCAGACACTCGCCTGACAAATACCAATTAGCCCGGAGAAGCCGGGGTTTGTATTGCCTTTATGCGGCTGTCTGCTTTCATTGCATGTCTCTGTCTCAGATGTCTTTTTATGGATTTCAAACTCTCATCTGTGTGGGCCATGACAGTGCTGAAGGATTTCTTCACAATAAAGGACGTAGAGAGACTAATTACGGTGCTGTCAAGGGATTTTATACATAGCCGGGACGAAAATGGAATCTACATCTTCATACCGGCTGCTCTGGTCAACACCGACATGAAAGCGCGGCGTTTTATTGATAATAAGCTTTGTAGGTACGGTATGCTTTGTTCTCGAATGAAAGAAAAGGAATTGCGCACTGCCTCTTTATTATAATGTGTGATAAATGCGCACATTGTTTATCATAGACACAGCTGTGGGTATAGCAAACATTGACATTCAACGTAAAGGCCTCCAGCTGTTCATTTGTCATTTTGTAGATACATCAAGGTTATACATGGGTAGATTTCAGACTGTGGCCAATGTCATCTGTCACAGCTTTTTGTCTGTCTTAAATGTTAGCCTAAAAAACAACACAGTCCTGAAGCAATGACAAATCATTTCATTGATTCGGTCTTCTTGTTTTGTTTTTAAGTAAAATTACTTAAACCTTCTTTTAAACAAGAAGCATATAACAATTTTATATTCGCTGCTTTTCTAATCCCACTTCCGTTTTAAGCTTCAAACCTTAAAAAAAACTTGCCATAACAAAATCTCAGTTCAAGATAGATTTGACAACCAGTTGCATCATGCAAACATGCATGCTTCTCAGGTAAATATATCTTTTTTTTTTGTATGTTTAAATCTTTTTTACTTCAAAAATAGGCATGCACCAAATGTTCGCCAACCAAAACTATTAAACAAGCATTTTCGGTGTTTGAAACATTTCTACATACTGACCTAAAACCAATTTGACATTTCCATCATCAAATAAATTAACAAAAAGCATTTTATGCTGTCATTTTATTCCAAAACAAGTCTGTTCCCCTCACATCATTTGGGTCTGAAGTTATTTCCTGTAAATATGTGGAAAATAATTAGATCTTATCTTGAGCTATTTATATCTAGTTTGGCTTTACGGCATGCTGTGTCCCTCAGTCGCATTGTCACTCAGGAGGATGTGGACCCGCGAGATAGAAACGCACAAACATTTCATTAACCACATGCTAATGATCCGCATGCTAATGTTTGCATAGATTAGCTGCTTTGAGCCGAATGCAGACACTCCCCCAACCCATTTCCTTTCTGTGACTGACAAATTCTGGATTTATTTATTTGGAGTTTTCTGTCTCAGTGATGGTAAACACTGTGGCTTTGTCATAACATACATAGGGTTGATTAAAAACAATGGCTTTACAGCTATAAAGTCCAGGACACTAGAGAGACAAAGGTTGTTGTCATAAAGTGTGCCATGCTACTTTCATTTAACATTTTATATTGCTATGAGGCCTCAAAGTAATAACGTTTCAACATTTCATAGTCTGTCTACAGCAAACCGTATACAAGCAACATGTTCTTTCCTATTCAGTAAGTCTACAAAAGGCTGGGGGAAGTGAGATTTATAAAGAAAGATACGGAGGAGAAAATGTTCCTTAAATAGACCGGGTGAACAGCATGTCCATGAATCATGTGCCCCTGAACTAGTATCACAATGAACATCGACTTAAGTGATCTAAAATGTAATTTTATTTTATTGTTACATATATGTTACACATTATTGTTGTTAACTCAAAAGTTTGTTTATGTTACCATTACATGTTGTGTTTTTGTGATTGACTGTTTTCTACATAGAATCATCCATAATCTAAAATAACATTTTGTGAAAATATAACCTTGATATATTTAATTTATATTGAAATTAATATTAAATCAAAACGCTTCAAATCTCATCAATTATGAGACTTTAAACTGGATTTCACAGACAGGGTTAAATATATACACATTTGGACTTTAAATATATTTTAAATATTAGTTATTATTATTAATGATACCTAGTGCAATAAATCATTTTTATGTAACTTACTGTGAAGTGTTGGGAATGACATTACAGCCATGTCTTATGAACACATATTCGCAGTATGATGATATGTTAACCAAAATGTATTTATCAGCACAGTGATTTTTTTTAAGGGTACTTTCACACGTGCACTGTTTAGTTCGGCCCAATTGACGTGTGGGTCCGAGTATGGTTCGTTTGAGTCAATGTGAACACAACAGCCGCAGTCTGGTGCACACTAAACGGCCGCTCCGAGACTGCTCTAAACAGGTGGTCTCTGCAACTCCAATGCGACCCATTTGTGGAGTGAATTCTGCGCGACCTCAGGCCGCACCAAATACAGGAAGTTCTCCACATGTTTGAGCCACTAGGCTTCCGTCGTGACATGAGCCTTGAGTTATATTGTGGGTAAACAACAAATAAAGCCATCTTGGTCCGTTGTAGATATTCAATGTGTCCTGGCGGCGTGAGCAGATGATTTCATAAATGCATAGCTGTCCTCCACACACAAAAAATAGTGACACTTTTATTATTTTTAGCAAACAGCTCCGTGAAAAGGGCTTTAATAGAGAAGTTGCACAATTTGGCATCAAGAAACTTTGCAAAGAGGTGCATTGTTTATCTCCATATCTTGCTAGATTCGGTCTTCCTGTCAGGCTGGTTGTCGTGGAAATGTGGGGGGTGGTAATGGGGGTAAGCGCTTTCAGAGACCATTGACAGCACTGACCATTGTCACATGGTGTACGGTGCGGCGTTTCGATTACGGTAAAAACAACATATGTGAACACGAACCGCAATAACTGAAAAATGATACAATGTATTTTGGTGCATTCCGAGGCCACACCCTTGTGCGCACCAACATGTGTGAAAACACCCTAAATCTCTGGGCAAACAACGTTGGTCTGATATTGCATGGCATGGTACTCCTACAAGGCAGGCTATACAAATTTTCGCTCATGAATAATTATAATTTACATGACTGGGAAGTCCAGAAACTTACCTAGTAGCATAAACATGACTTCATTCATATTCATGAGACAGACCACCTGATGTGATATCACCAAATGCCCATCACCACGATTTTATGCATGTTTTGAATGTGATATAAAAATTAAAAAAGTTAAAAAAAAACTTTTTTACGTTCACTTGAGGTGTTTTTTTAATTATGCATTAATGAGTAAACGCGAATAATGGGAGATGGAAACGCAACGATGACATAACGAACATTGAACGCATGGAACAGTCTGGCTGTTTCTGCTAAAGTTGTCTTTCCAATACTGTAGTTTCCGGACTATAAGTCACACTTTTTTCATAGTTTGGTGGGTCATGGAACTTATAGTCAGGTGTGACTTATACATCAAAATTATTTCATATGAACCAAGAGAAACCATTAACGTCGACAGTGCGAGAGTCCGCTCTATGCTGCTCCTGTATTTATGTAATTCAATGAACTCGGTGATGTCGAATGACTTTGGGACCTTTTTAAACTTGATTTGGCTTGTCATGTTAATTTAGCATATTCAGCCTCTTAGGTATGTTCTGTATGCTATTGTTTAGTTGAATAACTTGCCTTTTCAGTTTGAATGACTCGGCTTGGATTTTGTGAAATCATTTTCTAAATAAACGTGACATATAGTCCAGTGCGACTTATATATATGTTTTGTCCTGTTCAAAACGCATTTTTGACTGATGCGACTTATACTCCAGAGCGACTTTTATAAAATACGGTATATGTGGCTTGACATCGTCTTTATACCCTTGCTGCTTGTGCCTGCATCAAAAATGCTGCATTCCTTCTTCTGTGCAAAGCATTTAGTTTGGCAATTATATTCTACACTGCTAATAAATTAAAATCTTACCCCATTGTTACTGCATGCAGTCCTGTATTTTTTTCCACAAAAAATTACATATTCTTCAATAAAATACATTTCTGCATTATTTGGCTGTGACTCATTGGTAAAAACCGCAAAGACAAACATAACTTTGACATATTTAATACTCCAACATTTTGTCTTTCACCTACCATAAAACAATGTAAACCAAACCAGCAACCACTAGCCATCATTTCACCATCTAGGTTAACTATAGATCCATCCGATATAGTAACTTGGATTTGGTTACATGTTGCTTTTGCCAAAATAACTAGCAAACTTGAGATGTATGAAATTCCATCATGTAAGCATAGTCAACAGTGATTGCAAGGTGTTTGGTTTCATTTATTTTTGGGCTATGGTTGGGTGTAGAATTTTGCCTTGTTTTAGCCTAGATGTTTGGATGGCTACTGGAAGTATTTTAAACACAAAATTGCTTGCTGGAAAATATTCTACACTGATGTTAATAAACGTACGGCTGTCAGTTGTCACGTGCAGGCTCTTCAAAATGTATTAGATTTCTGCAGAATATGTTATGAAAACCACAAAACAAACTCTGATCTAGCTTTTAATAACATTGGAACAAAATAAGTGGATTTTTCATATACACCATCTGGACGCACACATGTTAAACCTGCCACATGTTGCAGAAACAGTTGTCTTGTGCATATTTCAAAGCTGTTTCTCAAAGATATTTAGTTCCATGCAGTATGAAGTGGGCACCAGCAACAAAAACTGTAATGAACAATTTGTCTATGCCGGAAATATTTGCATTCATGCATCTGGCAGATGCTTTATACAAAGCAACTTATGATGCATATTATCAGTATGGGGCTCAACCCATGACCTCTGTGCTGCTAACGCAATGCTTTACCAATTAATTAAAAATGAAACTATGGATAAATTATTGTGACCTGGGGTGTATTTCAGAAAGCAGGGTTAACTTATCTTCGGCAAAACCCTGAATTTTTCCATGATTAAACCTGCTTACCCTTATCATGTCGGTTCCAAAACCCCTGATTGATAAAAGTTAGTTGAATCAACCTTCTACTGGTAACCTAGAGTTAATGCATGCACACGAGGAATTCATAAAGACATTTTCAATTTCAAAAATACCCAGGTATGTCACATAACCAGCTTTCTGGAAAACCCCTCAAATCAGAAATACTGTTAAACTGAATCACGTAAGTCAACCGCATACGTCATCAAGGTTTAATATTTCAGGTTCAATTTCAGAAAAGCAATTGTTACATTTCAAGGTAAGAATGAAACTACAATGGTTGTATGTCTTAAAAGAAATAAATCAAAATTTGTGAGAACCTTGATGACGTATGCGGTCGAGCAACGCGACTTCCGGAAAACGCACCCAAAATCCTGTTCGGGACGTGTCCGGCGGAACTGGCATGAATGGCACGAATGGCCACCCTACATGAAGTTCATCCGTCATATGTAATGTTATACACAAGAATCATATAAATGTAGCTTTATGAGAGTTTAAATATTATTTATTATTATTTAACAAAATAATTTTCTTTTATATGTAAATATATGTTTATTTAACTTTATAGCATTGTTGTTATAACACATTCAATAAATAAATGTTTTCCGTTCGCACACACGTTGTCGCGGTTACATGTCTGGACGGAGCTTAAAGTCGGCATGAAACAGAAGTAGAGATTACCTTATTTTCCCAGTGGTGATGTATATTCGAGTGAAGCTTCTGAAATAAAATAAGGCAGGGTGGGATTTGAAATTGTCTATGAAGATCTGATTGGATCTGTGAAGTTGGGTCGTGTTGCTAATGCTAATCACAGCGATCTTCTCCCGGACCACCTGCCATACCGTATGACCGGAAGTAAGGAGAGATTGTTTTGAGAAGGGGGGAGATTTGCGTTTTTGATTAAAGATTATGAGGGCACATGGATTTAAAAAAAAATAATGAAGCTCACAGATAAATAATTTGTAAAAAAAAATACCACAATATTCCTAAACAAATTACAGTTTTTCTTTTTATTTTCATATATAATTATGAAATGATTATTTTATCTTTAACTTTCAGTCTCTGTTTGGCTAGTGGCCAAATATCTTGTCAAAAAGAACAAATGTTTTGACTTTCTAAAGACGAAATGAGACGACGATCATGAATCACCGCTACTGTATGTGAAGGGAGGTTTGGCAGACAATCTGTAGTTGACATTGTATACATTAATTGTACACAGTAATGTTAGCTCAATATCGTTTTTGATACGCTTTAACTATGATTTAAAAGGTAATCTACACTGCAAAAAAAAAAAAAAACTTTATTATTTAATATTTTCGTCTTGTTTTCAGTAAAATATCTAAAAATTCCTAAATCAAGATGTTTTTTCTTTATTGGCAAAATTACCTAAGAAAATAAGTCTAGTTTTTAGACAAAATTTATCAAATTTAGGTAAATTTGTGGATAAAACAAGCAAAAAAATAATTTTTTCTTAAATTTTTTCTTGAATTAAGTGTTTAAGAAAAAAGTTTAAGTAAGAATTTTTTGCATACCCCATTGGCAGATTTTTGCCTGTTTAATCCACAAATTCACTTTAATTAGATTTTTTTGTCTTAAAACTAGACTTATTTTCTTTACTTGAGATTTGTTTATATTTGTGCTTAAAACAAGACAAAAATACAAACTAAGAAAGTAATTTTTTGCAGTGTACTTGTTATTTATTTCGTTTGTTATCAAGAATTCATGATTCCTGGAACCTAAAAAAGCACATTTTGTCCGATTCAAGATTTAAAATTTTCTTTGGTGTGTAAGTGTGTATTAGTACGTGTTAACAATATGCAAAATTTACAAACGCCAAAAGTAAACGATGACACGAGCTATCATCTCCAACGTGAATCTCTTTTCTTGGACTACAACAAACACACTAATTGTAGGCAACAGATTACTTCCTGGGATTAGTGATGTAGACAAGACCGACATTATCATAATTCCTCCTGCTTCAGGTTGTTAACCCCTGTCAGCAACTGAATCTTTTAAACATGGTATGCAGCGTCACATTTCCTGCTGATGTCAGAGGTATTCAGGCCAATCACAACGTACAGATTAGCTGGTCAATCAGGGACATAGAGCTTTTCAACACTGCAAAAATTATTTTCAAG
The DNA here is from genome assembly GCF_030506205.2 of Paramisgurnus dabryanus. Taxonomy (NCBI): domain Eukaryota; kingdom Metazoa; phylum Chordata; class Actinopteri; order Cypriniformes; family Cobitidae; genus Paramisgurnus; species Paramisgurnus dabryanus. Next base: position 43,336,885 of record NC_133337.1, on the reverse strand, counting down.
AAAAAAATTATTAGTATTTTTGTCTTGTTTCCGGTAAAAATATCTAAAAATTCTTAAATTAAGATGCTTTTTCTTGATGAGCAAAACGACCCAAGAAAATAAGTCTAGTTCTTAGACCATAAGTATCAAATTTAAGTGATTTTGTGCATAAAACAAGCAAAAAAATCTGCCAATGGGATAAGCAAAAAATCTTGAAATTTTTTCTTAAACAGTGAATTCAAGAAAAATCTGCTTACCCCATTGGCAGATTTTTTTTGCTTGTTTTATGCAAAAAAAAAAAAAAAACTCTAAATTTGATATTTTTGGTCTAAAATCTAGACTTATTTTCTTGGGTCGTTTTGCTCATCAAGAAAAAGCATCTTAATTTAAGAATTTTTCGAAATTTTTACTGAAAACAAGACTAAAATACTACTAGACATTTTTTTCTTGAAATATTTTTTTTTGCAGTGAAATCTTTGCGTTTCAGGAAGAGAGTGAAATCTGGTGCTACATAAATGTATGGAATGTGGAAAATAGGGGTGTCCTCGACTAAGGATTTACATATTCAAATCAGAATTGTCGAATCTTTCCATAGTCGACCGATAGTCGAATCATCTATGTTTGTGTGCATGGGTTGGGAGGGGGCCAGACCAGGTACAAATCGGTAACATTTATTTTCTTTCACAAGCAGCACACATAAACAACTGGCTGATAAAGTGATCAAAACTGTCTTTCAAGTAATAAACAAAGACAAAACTGACGATGCATTTATATATATATATATATATATTTTTTTAAGGTAAAATGTAAGGCAACATTTGTTTAATTATTCCTCATAACATTTTAAAGCCACGATCTACAGAACATCACACAAAAATACATTTTGATAACTAAACCTAAAAAAAAATAACATAGGTGATTCTGCCTTGGAAACTCCGGCTACAATTAAGTGTTTTTATTTAATTTGGAGATAGCGCGTCAAAGCAGTCATGACCAAAAAAAAAACCGAGAAATGACAAATAATTTGTGATTGTGACTGTAATTGATAAAAACTAATCTTTATATACAATTCATTAAACGTTAATTTATAACAAGACAAACACTGAAATTAATGATTTTATAGACACTACGCGTTATTATTTAGCACAGAAATACCTGCTTGCTTGCTTTGACTTTGATCATCTCTGTATTCACTTTAGATACAGAAAGACCGGATGCTATTATTTATTTCAGGAATCTCTTTGCTATCATTTGAAAGTGAACACCGACCGATCATAATATTAAATCACAAGAAAGACATTCGTGTCAAGCAGAAATAGGTTCGGTGCAGATACTAGTTTCCGTTTCATCACCGAAAAAAAAAACGGCTTACCTGTTTTGTAGTTTAACTTTTGAAAAGATAACCACTCTGTTTTAAATACATTTAAAAAACTTATACTCGTCGAAAAACATCCGTTTTTTTAATGTTTAGTTTGATGAACTCCTAAAAATGAGACGCAGAGCACCTAGCCCGTTCGGCTAAATTACATGCGCAAGCATGGCCAGCATGCAATAGCACAACATCGATACAACGAAAAGCTATCCAAAATTTACATACTTAAATTAGATCAGAATTTACATTTATAATAAATACAATTAAAAAAAAACAAAGTGCAGAACAAATATGCAAAATGCCTCAAGTGCACGGAAACAAAACACAAGCCAAATAGTTAAATCAGATAACCCAAAGTGATTAATAAATAAAATAAAATATAGAAATTATTAAAAGAACTAAAGGCATAATATAATTTGCCAGCTTTGTCTTTTAAATGTAGAAACAAAGAGGCAATGGTTTATTAACATAGAGACCTCTTATGGACGTGTAGCCCGGTCACAGGGGTTGTTGGATATATTAACGCTTTTTTAAAATATTTATTAAAAGCTGCTACTTCATATATTATTTGCAGCATTATCATAATATGCAGTATATTAATATATTGTGAGAAAGCTGTTATATGTGAAATCAGATAATGTGTGCACCCATATACGGCAAAAATTGAATGATCCTCATTTCATAACACATCTGTGACGATTCGACTGTGAGATTGGTAGTCGAATCAGGCTTCTCCTATCAATGCATCGAATCTTCGACTATTCGGGGTCACCCCTAGTGGAAAATAATGTTTTTTAACCATAAACCACGCGAACACAATAACATTGTTTTTTAGCAATGAAATAGGTGCTCTTTAAAACGAGTCCCTGCTTTTGATGTTGCCTGATCATTTCTGATTCTGACACATGTACAGTCTCTAAACTGATTGGATATTTTGTCCGGTGTTGTATGAGCTGTCACAGGTCTGGCCTCTTCAGGTAAAATCCTCATCAGGAAAAAGGAAGTCAATCAGATGAAGAGTGCTGCCTGGCCTCCTCCTGTTGCTAAGAGACAGGTGTAAAATGAAAGTTCTGCTCTGAAGTAGTGTTTTGCGTAATTGTAACTGTTCTGAAGAAAAACATCTCTCCTCCACTGAAAGTACAGGATTCTATTGACAGTTTTTAGAGATATCTGGCGTATGCTATCAACCATAGCAAGCACGGGCCTTTCTGCTTTTTCTCAAGTCTGTGCTCTGCAGATAATGACTTGATCACCATTCGGTGCTGTGTTTGCCGTTCAAAAGGAATAACACAAAAAAGAAAACCCATGTAGACAGCCAGAAGAATTTTGAAGTTATTACTGATGCCGATCCAAATGAAACACTAGTTTTACGCACAAAGAAAATTAAACCGTCCAGGCCTTTGAGCAAATTCATATTCACATATTCATAACTCATTTAAAAACATTGCTCACGACACACATTCTGACTTCCACCAGAAAGGATTTAACTGTGTTTAGCAAATGGTTTAACTTCTGCTTCTGTTTGCACAAGATTTAAGGCCGGTAGCTGAACATTTCGACTACACAGACTGAACATATTTGCGAACAATTTGCCAGTCACACACTAAGAAAACAGTAGATTTAGGAACTGTTAATTCCACTATAATGATTATGTCAATTTTTACGTCTTCTCCTTTGTTTTTTTTTCAAGCTCCACTCAGACATGGATACTGAAGATGGTAGCGTAAAGTACGTGCTGACCGGAGACGGGGCTGGAACCGTTTTTGAGATCGATGAGAATTCAGGTGATATCCATGCGACCAGAAGGCTGGACAGGGAAGAAAGGTCTTCATACACTCTTAGCGCCAAAGCCGTTAACAAAACATCTGGACGGGATCTTGAAAGGGCCTCGGAATTCGTCATCAAAATTCACGACATTAATGACAATGAGCCAAAGTTTGCCAAGGACACGTATGTGGCCAGTGTATCAGAGATGTCTAATGTTGGTGAGTGGAAATTAGATTTTTTGCGTATTGGTTCAAGAATTTTCTTACATTTTCTAGAAATGCTTATTGTTTTAGTATTGGGAATAGACACTAGGGTAGTTTTTTTCCAGATTGAACAATTTCCTTAACAGTTACGTTAGCATGAAGTTAAAACAACTTGGTTTTGCAAGTCAATTTCACCTACTATTTTAAGTGTTGACCTGTGATCAGTTGACATTACAAGTTGAAATTTAACTTAATTGGTTAAGTTAAAGTAAAATAAAAGTATATGTTGATTTAACAAAATTGTGCATTTTTACAGTTTAGGGAATAGCTTACATTAAGTGTCTTCTTAAAGGGCACCTAGGGTCCGATTCACGATTGTACGTTTCCTTTGGTGTGTTAGTGTGTATTATTACATGTTATAACACGGCTCTCTGGAATGCTTGATTCTGATTGGTCAGTTGAGACATTTGCAGGTTCGTTCTTTTCAAATAATAACCGCTCCAAAGTAATAACGCATAGCCGTTACTACTTGTATGTTTAAAATCCTTCCGCGCCAACAAAGATTACTGTTTGGTGCCATCTTGTGACAAACACTGGACAACCACAATTAAGAATGTCGGGGCTTATTTCCCGATAACTACCGTCTGCCTCTACATTATCCCTTACTTATTACACGGCTCTCTGGAATGCTTGATTCTGATTGGTCAGTTGAGACATTTGCAGGTTCGTTCTTTTCGAATAATAACCGCTCCAAAATAATTACGCATAGCCGGTACTACTTTTACGAGTAAGATCGCTCCGCGCCAATAAAGATTACTGTTTGTTTGGCGCCATCTTGTGACAAACACTGGACAACCACGACAAGACACAGAGAGCTTACTGAGACTGAACTTGACAAAATAGAGCATGACAGCTACGAAGCCAACACACAAAAAAATACAGAATGGGCATTAAAACTTCTCAAAGACTGGCTAAAAGAGAAAAAAATGGAGACAGACAAGTATGAAGCAGAGGATCTTAATAAGGTATTACGATCATTTTATGCATCTGTGCAAAGTTTCGCGGAAGGATAAAAATGTTAATTTAAAACAAATATGCCAATAAAATGTTTCAAATTCATATTCATGTCCAGTTTTTTTTCTTATGTGACAAGTAGCCGTGTAATAAGTAGCCTCCGCTTCGCGTCGGGTCCTGATCACACTGTCGGGGCTTATTTCCCGATAACTACCGGCTGCCTCTACATTATCCCTTACTTAATGATATGCAAAAGTTACATACCCCAAAGTACGAGTCTCCAAAGTAAATCGCTTTTCTTGGACTACAACAAACACACGGATTGTAGGCAACAGTTTAATTACTGGGATTGGTGATGTAGACAAGACCGACATTATCATAATTCCTCCCCTTCGGACTCACAGCCTGTAGGTTAACTCCTGTCAGTATTGCATTGTGTGTGAATCTTTCGAACATGGTAAGGAGCGTCAGATTTCACACTGATGTCAAAGGTATTTAGACCAATCCCAATGTACAGATTAGCTGGCCAATCAGGGACACAGTGCTTTTCAAATCAATGACTTTTGTACAAAATGTACATTGCAAAAAATTATTTTTAAGAAAAAAAAATCTTAGTATTTTTGTCTTGTTTTCAGTAAAAATATCAAAAGAATTCTTAAATTAAGATGTTTTTTCTTGATGAGCTAAATGACCCAAGAAAATAAATAAGTTTTTACACAAAAAATATCAAAAAGATATTATCCATGAAAAAGCAAAAAAAATCTGCCAATGGAGTAAGCTAATTTTTCTTGAATGTTTCTTGAATTTAGTGTTTAAGAAAAATGTTCAAGATTTTTTGCTTTCCCCATTGGCATATATATATATTTTTTTTGCTTGTTTTATGCACAAAATTTTATATTTTTGGTCTAAAAACTAGACTTATTTTCTTTGGTCGTTTTGCTCATCATGAAAAAGCTATTTTTTGATATTTTTACTGAAAACAAGACAAAAATACTAAGATTTTTTTTTTCCTGAAAATCATTTTTTGCAGTGTAGAGCTATAATAATGTACGGTATGTGGAAAATAATGTGTTTTTTTATCATAAACCACACGAACACATTGTATTATACCAAATACACACAATAACAGTTTTTTAGCAATGAAGTATGTGCCCTTTAAAGGAAAAGTTCACCCAAAAATGAAAAGTCTGTCATCATTTAGGGGCTGTTTACATTTGGTATTAAGATGTGTTTTCGTCGATTGGATCACAAGTGGACGAGAGAGACACATTCTGTTTACACCTGGTATTTAAATCCGTCTCTTTTGTCCACTTTCGTCCACTTCTGTCTTGATTACTTTTTGGGGATTTTCTGTGGAGACTTTGGGGGGAGGGTCTGTGGAGACATAATTAATATTATGTCGGAGTCCGCTGCTTGTGTTGTTAGTAAACATGCTGCAGAGTGTTTTGTTCATGTATATGTAAGAGCTTTCTCCGATTTTTCAGCGCATTTCATAAAATAAGATTGCGCAACTTTCACATGCTCGCAAAGTAAAACTAATGACAGATGCGGAGATCAGCCGCTTTAGATGTAACAATGAAAGCCTAAAGATAGCGCTGTACACCGTGTGTTCGTGCTAGAATTCAAAAAGACGTAAAAACATGTATTCAGTACCTCAGATTACATAAGTAGGCGGGGAGAAGGCGGTCCATGTGGCTGTTTAAACACATTCAACCACATGCGCGTTTAAACCACAAAAGCAATCAGATCAAAAGTATTTTCATATACCTCTGAATGTGGTTGAAAGTGGACGAGCTCAAAACGTTTTTCCACTTGTGATCCGATCGACAAAAACACATCTTAATACCAAGTGTAAACAGCCCCTTACTCACTTTCATGTTGTTGCAAACCTGTACCAAACCAGTCCGAACCCCAATGACTTCCTTTGTATTATTTTTCCCTACTATGGCAGTCAATGGGGCCACTGATCGGTTTGGTTACAAACATTCCTCAAAATATCTTCATTCGTGTTTATCAGAACAAATACATTTATACAGGTTGTAACAACAAGAGAGGGAGTAATTAGGATAACAGAATTTTCATTTTTGGGTGCACTATCCCTTTAATGACAATTTGCATGTAGTGCAACTATTGCATAAAACATTTATGTCGTGTTTTTACATCGACCTAGGTGCAAGTTATTTTTGCAAGTGTACTGCATCATTAACATCAATCACACACTCACTCACACAAGAACCCAAATTATGCCACGTAAACATCCAGGCCGAATGGAAGTAGCTCTGGACAAACCGGGCTGAAAAGCTTCCACAGAGGATAATTCAGAATAATTGCTTGTTGAGAAGAAAACTTTACCCAGCCACTTAATCAGCGCTGATTATAACTATGACAAACGAACAACTTCAAATGATTTGCAGAAAGGATAAAGATCTCGCAATATTCCGTTTAAATTCTTTCAATTATCAGCGCATTTATCCCCATTTAGAGAAGCAGAGAGAATCAGTAGCGAAAGTAAATGAACGGGATGTTGCGAGTAAAAATCAATTACTCTTCACGGAGCAACAAATTAACCCGCAGGTTTATCTCAAATGAATCAAAACTCATTTGCGGCTCCGACAAAAACAAGGCAGCCGGTTTTGATTAAAGATTTTGTGCTATGATAAGATAATCATTGTGGATCTTAATCATTTTGACCGGCAAATGAATCAAAGACTAATCACAAGGAAATTGTGCTTCAAGTGCTTGTGTATATCTTGGTGAACCTTTTTGTGTCTGTCAGTTCATAAGGCTTTTTTCGAGGACGCTTTACGCTTGACACAAAGCCTGTGTGAAACGTTGGCCAAAATTAAATTAATATGTTCAGATACTTTCAATTTTTGAGTTTGTTGCTAGATTTATTTGGTGAATTATCAAATTGGATTTCTATCCACAGATCAGCACTGTTTACACTTTCTGGGGAAATCAAATAGACTTCTGATTTCACACATCCTCATTAAAACCAAGAGGTATTTATAATTCAATAAAATCTCTATTTGGAGAGTAGATCTTATTGCTGTCGTTTTTGTTGAAAGAGAGATCTCTCAGGCTTGAAACACTAGACGTCATCTTTTCAGACCCCTCAAGCTTCAGGGACTTTCTGTTTGGTTCTTACATTACAGCATCCGATCTCCTCCGTTGGGTTTCTTAAAGTACCTGTGTCTTACAAGCTGACTACATGCAGTGATTCTTATCATGATAAATGGCAGATTTATTCCTGCACTGTCACTACTGATTCTCATTTTCCTCAAACGTAAAAGCGTGGAGTATTACTGCATCTTCGACTCTGGGTAGAGGCGTTATTTATTCAACACAATCTGGAAAAAGAAGGCTTGTAAACGGACCACAGTTCCCCCCAAGGCTTTTGAAACCCAAGCTACGTCTTTATTTTCCGGAAGGCTTGTTCTTCCTTTCATTGCTCTGTTGGGTTCAAAGTTACATCATCCACGGTCCTCAAACATAAATGGGACGCTGTGCTCATTTGACACTTTGCCTCTTTCTTTCTCCCGGCTGTGTATGATTTCGCGAATGCCTCTGCTTGCCAAACCGAGGGGTCACGGTGGTACTCACATTTAAACCGAACAAACTGGCCATGTGTTGTGAACGTGCCTGCCGTTAATCAGGTCTGGCCATCCATGAAGACAGAGACTCCGTTTCTCTCCGTGTTTTCTAAATGGGATCGGAGGGAGACAGATGTTTCCTCATTCATTAGTATTCTCAGAGTTGTTCGGAGAGCGAACGTCGCTCGTCTGAGGTCTTGTCGATGCCAAGGACGCCACTGATCCATGGCAGAAACAACACGGGCGTTCGGTCCACCTTCAAAAGGTCAGAATGAGAAAACGTAAAGTCACCTCTAAAGTAAATCAGAAGACACAACAGTAAGATGTCAGTAGTACAAAAATGAAATAAAGAGCGACCTCGGAGGAAGCGACCCGAGAAAGCCGTGATTGTAATGGAAAGCGAGGCTGTTGGCAAACAGGAATGCGGAGTGATTTTGTCCTTGACGTTGCTGGACAAAAGTTCTTCTATCTATAAACAGCACAAGATCAAACTGCAGTTGTTGTTACACATGGTACTGTACACAACACATCAAAATCATTAAAGATTTTTTGATGCTTCAGGATCTTGCTGAAGCATCTCACATTTCAGCAAATATCTGATTGGATGGATAAGGCTCATTTTTAAATTGTTGTACATTGTCATACAAGCATGCCTATGACCTCACAGTGTCCCAAAAAGGATTTCACCATCTAGTTCAGTGGCCAGCACAGAGTCTATGGCTGTTTCTCAATATGCGTTCTTCAGCGATCTTGCTTCCTTGTGTTCTTGCTCTACGTCATCATTAACCATCAAAGTTTAATTCCATTTCTCAAGAACGCAAGTACAGGGAACGCATGCAAATACCCGGATGCGTTCTTGATATCGAGGATGCATCAAGTGCAGACTTGCATGCTGTAATCTCTTTATGCCCCAGAAGACATTGCGGCAAAACAATGGCGGAGATCAGGTGACCAAGAGGAAGTTCGCACAAATCTCAATTCTCACAAGTGCGTTCTGTGTTCTCGCGACCTTCTGAGTTGGTTCTTCCAAGGTCGCCTGGCAAGACCGATCTCCACGAGAATGCAAGTCTGTTGAGAAATAGCCTATGAGTTGCCCGCCAAAGCACATTATATTAAAAGCCTCAATTTTAGTATTTATTACATATTTTTTATATTAGCTTGGCTTCTTTTATGCAATGATAAAACATATCAACAATAAAATAAAATAAACAGGTAAATTTTTTTTGAGTAGACTATATAAAAATTTATCCATTGTGGTAGCCCTTGCTCACAAAAATGTTGGAGACCCCTGGTCTAGATTAACTATAGACCAGATACTATAAAGTCCAGCTATGAGTACCCAGCCAAAAAAAACTTGAATGCAATTTTTGTCAAAAATAACTTGTGAGATGTATGACATTCCGACATGTAAGCAAAGTCAACAGTGATTACAAGCGGTTTGCTTTCATTTATTTATTTATTTTTGACTATGGTTAGACGTCTTATACATTTTCACTGCCAGCCCAAATTTTGCCTTGTTCTTAGACGTCTGGGCTGTGTTTGGACATCAATTAGACATCTTTTAAACACAAAATTGTTCGCTAGGGGAACACTTCATGTTTACTGTAATATATATAAGTTGTTCCCTTTAGCACTGTAATGGTTTATCACTTTATTTAAACATTACATTTAAACTGCAGTAAAATTTGGAAGAACATTTTATAATCACAGACACGTCATCCTACAGCAGCCCAAAGTAGTCTCGACCTGAAAACAACCCCCTCCTCCTAAATTCATGTTAGTTTTGGATTAAATTGTGTAATTATAGTGTGTTTTGAGGGGATTATTAGCTTGAAGTTTCTCTGTAACATAAGGTAGATTCCATCAGAGCGGAAAATGAATGGGATGACCCAACGAGCGAGCCGGCAGAAGCAAACCTACAATTAAAGACGCATCCATCCCACCGTGGTGCTGGAGTAATTATGAGACAGGATTTAGATAAGAACTACGCTAAGATAAGGAAGATGAAAACACATGGAGTGATCATGCATTACCCTTGATCCCATTGGGGGTTTTGGGGGATGGCGATGTGTGTGTGTGTGTGTGTGTATATATATATATATATATATATATATACAGGGTGCGATTTGCCGGGGGGGATGCGTGGGATTTCCCCCTTTCTGGTCAATGTATCCCTGCCTCTGCTTAATTATTTTTATCCCCGGTGGGGATAAATGTATCCCCCCCTCAAAGTGATCAGTGCTACTACACTAGTGGCGAGACGCATCACAAAACTTATCACAGATCCGTGGTGTGATTAAAGTCAATTTTATTTTAAAATGCGCTAGTTTAGCTGGCTCTGATACAGCTGCCGCGCAGCCTCTCTGTATTCACCACTCTGAAGACTTGCTCAATGTCCCGCCCACGGCGCTATCTGATTGGTTACACACCCGGTTACACCTCACGAGTAATAGCCTATCAACACTTGCGAGATGGTTGTGGATCTGTGTGTCAAACGAAGGAACGCAGCATTCAGCAGCATATTATTCAGGCGCATATCAATAAGGCGGGAATAAACATCACAATCTGATTATCTGTTTATGATGACAACCAGAGTTAGTGTCCCAGTCACACCACTGAGAATGGCCGAAGTTACACATATGGTTTAGCGAGGCGCGGGCGCGTCCAGTTCGCACAAATGAGGCTAATTGACTAACAAATAATGCATCTGTTTTTTCTATAATTTCACTGTAGCTCACCATCGGGGTGTAAAATTAACGTTATAACTTTAAAAGCAGCAGTAAAACTGTTTCTACTGTAATGGTTTAACTTTGCAACCAATCCATTGTTCATATTTATGTTTAAGTTGACACTACGTTGTGCCATAGTTTTGCCATTCAAGATTTAATTCTTGCGTGTTTTTGCGTTGTGCATGATCACAGTTCATATGTGTGGGGAAAAATAAGCTATTAGAGTAAAAATTTTGCGTTAGGCTGCTTCATGAGTTAATAAGAATTTTTTTTTACAATTCCTGCAAATGCAGTGATGAGTTCAAGTTCTCATGATTTATTTTTATGAATTAAAATGTTTTGAAATGTGCTGTGGACAGAGACGCATTATGTCAAGAATTATAAAAACAATCGTCAATAAGCTCATAATTTGTGCTAAAATAGTCTAAATGTTTAGTTTTAAAATCATTTTAAAAAGCTGGTTATATTTTGATGTTTCTGCGCAAGTTCAGCATACAGTGAGGTTCGGGTTTGTTCCGATCAGAGCTCGTGAGCGGAGAGCGCATTTCTGAATATTATATATAAAATAATAATAATATTATAATGGATTTTTGTTAGGTCGGACAATGATTACCAAATTTCTCTCTTATATTGCTCTTCATAATCACTGAAAACAGTTAAAAAAAGTTAAAACTAGTGGTAGGTACAAAATGACTCATGACAAAATATGGTGGGTACCCACCGTCACCCAAATCAACGCCTATGAAAACATCCCCCCCTCTGTTTTTTTCACAAATCGCACCCTGTATATATATATATATATATATATATATATATATATATATATATATATATATATATATATATATATATATTCATATGTTTTACAACCCATATTTTAGATACATGTGGTTCATGGTGCACCGTTAGGATGGATTACTTCAATCAAGGTTCAGGTTTTGATATTGAATCATGTATGAATCATGTTTTACAGATTTGTTGGGGCTTACTGGTGCTGAAAATCCGGTAATGTTTGTGCATAACTTAAATCTATCTCTATAATTCTCTGTCTCTTTCTTCTTTAGGTGCATTTGTAATAAGAGTCACTGCCACTGATGCAGATGATGAAGCATATGGAAACAGTGCCAAGCTGGTTTACAGCATACTGCAGGGCCAGCCGTATTTCTCAATTGAACCTGAAACTGGTAAGTTGAGCAGATATTAGAGAGCAAGCATACTTGGGTCTGAATTCGCGTACTGTTTAGATGAAGGACATTTACATTGACCGTTGAATAGTAGGTACTATATACTGTAGCAGTGGTGGCAGGTGACTTACTTTTTCCGAGGGCGCTCAATGCGAAGTTCGTCACAAGATGTATGTAGCCCGTCATGTGCGTGGTTCCTTTTTTAAAAAAATATGTGTTCTGCGCGTCGAGTGATCCGATGTGTATCACGTTTCTTGTCAAAATAAGTGCCTGCTGCAGATGTGTCTAAAGGGTTTATGATAAAAGAGACGCTCACGTTTGCTCATCTCATGCGTAATCAGAGTTTACTGTTAAGGGAGTGTGTTGCGTGTATTTTTGTGAACGTGAGCATCTCTTTTATCATAAACGGTTTTGACGCGTGTGCAGCAGGCACTTATTTTGGCAAAACACGTGATGCACATGGTTTACATGACACAACAAACACATATGTGGAAAACACAAGCAACACACATGACAATCCGAACACTTATTTTGAATTTGCGCCCCTCGGATGAGCAGTCATGAGCCGCCACTGCTATATTTTATGAATATGGATGGTATGAATGAATTCGAACGTACTACATCCGCCATGTTGATACATCACGTGACATACGCCATAAACAAGCACAATTCACTTGGAATTGGAAACATGGTTACTATACTTTTACCACAATAAAGCCATGGTTAATTTTCATAAGGTTAAGACACAAGAGACAGCTATTTAATATATGTATTTGCATTTGAATAGAGCTGCTCTACCGCTTTCTGGATTTTTGAATAAAACAACACCCCTCCGTCGTCGTCTTCGTTGGATAACTTCTCTACTGGGGATCACGTTATAGCAAAGACAGTGCTGATTGAATGAACACTCTGGGATTTTGCCAGAAGTTGTAGGTCATCCGGGTACTTTTCACTAAATACATTTACATATCGTCATTTAGCAGACGCTTTTGTCCATAGCGACTTGCGAATGAGGTAACAATAGAAGCAATTAGAGCAACACAAGAACAGCAATACATAAGTGCACTAGAACTCATCAAGTTTAACACAGTATACATAGCCAAGGGTATGTCATTTTTTACAGAGAATGTAAAGATAAGAATAGAAAAAAAGAAAAGATATTAGGAGGTGAGGTGTTCGCGGAAGATATATTTTTAAGCCGATTCTTATCAATCTGGTATTGGCGGTGAATTATTTTATTGTAGGAAACCGGGGTGTAGATTTGTGATGTCATTTCCACTAATAATCTTATCAAAACCTTGATTTAAAGATTGACATCCTACTCAATTAAAACTCGTTCTTTAAAATACCCTAAGGCATACAATTAATTTCCATGGTTTAGCTTTTTTCCTTATCCACCTGACTTTTTTTGGCGTGACATTAACATATAAATAATGAAGACAGAAAACTCATTAAATTGCACCTAACAAAACCTGTGTCCATTCGTTTTATCAGGCGTCATAAGGACGGCCCTTCCAAACATGATTCGAGAGAACCGAGAGCACTATCAGGTGGTCATTCAGGCTAAGGACATGGCCGGACAGATGGGGGGTCTCTCTGGGACCGCTACAGTCAACATCACCCTGTTGGATGTCAACAACAGTCCTCCTCGATTTCCCCATAGTAAGAAAACCTTTCGATTCATGCGCATGCTGTGTCATAAGGTGGTATAGCATTTTATTTTACATTTACACTGTTGGCAAGCACATTTATCAAAAGGAACTGGCTGTCATGAGTTCCCTGGGATTTGAACCCATTGGTAACTTTTGAACCCATTTTTTAATAAAAGTATTAAGACATTGTCAGATAAGAAAACTACCAAAAGCATGGAAAATGGATGCTTTAAAACAAGGTCTATATCAAATGTGTCAAACTATTGATTATTTATGCAGACAAGATGTTTATGTACTCCACAACGCTTGAAAAAAGACATCAAATCAGCATCATCTGCATATGGAATTAGACTGTTGAATGAAGTTGTTTGGATGTTTTGCATTTCTGTGTTATGTTTCAAAGGACACAGTACAGCGCAAACTCATCTAATATGTACGGCCATTACTTCATCTGACCGAGCTGAATCACAACATGAATCCAGAACAACATTTCTACAAAAAGAGGCTTTAGAATTGGAGAGGAGGCTGAAAACTAGAAAGAGATGAAGACAGAGAGCGAGCTCACAACAGGAGCTTCATTCGGGGTGATAATCCCTCTTTTTGCCACGGTCTCAAATCCAATACAAGAGCCACATCAGAAACAGTTTGGGTTTAAAAGGAACCTCCTCCAATGCCTCATCGGAGCTGAAATTCTATTAAAGAATAACCACCGAGAGGCGGATAAATAAATAGACAAATACACGCCGAAACGCATCTGCTGAGAACAAAGAGTTCGTGCAAACACCTGACTGTTTACTCAATTGATCCATTTTTCCCTCGTCTCCAGGTACTTACCATCTCTCCACTCCCGAGTCGGCAGATATCGGCTCGGCGGTGGGCCGGATTAAAGCGTTCGACGCGGACGTCGGAGAGAATGCGGAGATGTGGTACTCCATCCTGGATGGAGATGGCCAAGATGTCTTCAACGTAATCACAGACGGAACCAGCCAGGAAGGGGTTATAACTGTAAAACGGGTAAACAGGCCTATATCTCATGTTTTATACATCAAATTCTCTAACTTTAAATAAAATCCGCACCATTCTACGTCGTTTTCTTATTTTTCATTCTCCCTAAACACACACTTTGCATTGGTACAAAGCGACGTGCTTAGAAAGTAATCCCCTAAATCGAAGCCTTCGTGTCCTATCAACTTTACAAAGGTGCTTAATTCTATTCACCTCCGAAAAGTCCCTTTTGTGTAGTGCCGGGATCTATTTGCCAGCTGAAATCTGCCTATAGCTTTATATCCACTCTCTGTTGGGTCAGGCTTTGATGAGACTTAGGCAATTATGCTAATCTTATTGCTCAAACTGGAATGAAAGAGAGCTGTGGAAGCATGTCTGAATGGACGAGAGGTAAAAGATCACACCTTGAGCCTTTAATCGTTTCATAATTAAAAGGCTGCATTAAATGGACGATGCTCTGCCTTTATTAAAAAGACATTCAGCTCGAAAGAAAAGGGGCAGTGATAAGCGCTCTTCAATAAAAGTATCGAAAACGGATGGGGTTTAGATTCAGCAAAGTTTAGCCGGAGCTCGTTGTTAATCCGGGAGCGAATAGAAACAGATCTGAAATGTAAGCCTTCCTTTTATTCAAACAGGACACGAGGACATGCCTAACATCTTATCTTTTCTCGTGTGACCTTTTGTCATTCAGCCACTGGATTACGAGAGTAAGAGGTTGTACTCGCTGCGGGTGCAGGTGACCAACACGCACATAGATCGACGCTTCGAGCACCTGGGCCCTTTCAGCGACACGGCGGTGGTCAGAATCACAGTCACGGACGTGGACGAACCTCCGGTCTTCAGTCGAGCCCTGTACATTTTTGAGGTCGATGAGGACACCCCTGCCGGCAGCTCGGTTGGCAGTGTAATGGCCCGAGACCCTGATATGATCAATCACCTGGTCAAGTGAGTAACCATTGGTTGATTTATTAAAATTAAGTTATAAACTGAAATAGATATTGATGTTGATGGATTCATAGCATACTTTTTTGCCAAACTGGTTTTATTCAGTTTAGTTGGTTAGCTTTGGCAATTAGTAAACATCATGCAGGCAAAAGCGATGGCCAAGTGTAGACCTTTACATTTATGCATTTGGCAGACACTTTTATCCAACACAATTTACAGTGCATTCAAGGTACATTGGGATACATGGGATCGAACCCATTATAAAGCTAAAAAAGCTTAACACTGTCCAAAAAGTACAACCAGGGCCAGTAACCTGTCAAAAAGTACACATTTTGTTCCTAAAGAAAGTATATTAGTACCTCACAGATAAATACTACCTTCCAGGTACCTTATAAGAAGACATTTTTAAAAAATTTGACTTTTTCAATGTTTACGTGCTACAATTGGGTCCCTAGTGCTTCTATCAACCTAGAAAATGTGAAAAATATCAACCCAGTAACTAAGTTTTGATAAACCATTCTCCCCTTGTGATGTCCCCACATGGAAAAAACATATATAAACATATATGTTTCAATATAGGTTTTGATATAGGTTTTACATATATGTGACATATATAAAATTGGCCGTTTTCCTATATTATATGTACATATATGTACATATATGCACATATATGTTAACCTATATATTGGTAAAATTATTAAAATCTGTAGCTGCTAATAAATTAAACATAAATAAAGGTCCAACCAATGACAGTCTGCACCTGCAGGAGCGAGGATTCAAACCTCCAACCTTCCGATCACCAAAAAAAATGCAATCCCACGTGCCACTGCTGGGATTCGAACACCCAACCTTCTGATCATTAGACAACTTGCTCTACCATCTGCACTACTGTCGCTGTTAAATAACACTGAACAGTAGCTGTTAAATTAAACCATTTTGTTATACATGTCCTAGACAGATCTTGTAAATGTTTTAAATGTGCAGACATCATAACTTTATTTAATAATTCACATAATTTATGGCCTTTATATGCACATATATGCACCTCAATTTTGCATATATGCAGCATATATATTATCATATATGGGCATATATGCTGTATATGTGCAGCATATATGTGCATATTAGCTGCATATAGGTTTCATATATGTGCATATATGCTATATATATGTGCATATATGCTGTATATGTGCTGCATATATGTGCATATTAGCTGCATATATGTTTCATATATGCGCATATATGCTGTATATATGCAGCATATATGTGCATATAAGCTGCATATAGGTTTCATATATGCACATATATCCACATATAGGTTCTTTCCATGTGGGTCAGAAGGGGATAATGCCACCCCTTAAACTGCACTATCCAACCACGTCTCTGCCATTTAGTGCAGAGATCAACTCATTTGCATTTAAAAGGACACACACAAAAATTGCACATTTTTGCTCACATCTACAAAGTGTCAATTTTAACATGCTATAATCAATTATTTATATGGTATTTTGAGCTAAAACTTCACATACTGGATGTACTTTGTGGACCCCAAAGATTTATTTTACATCTTAAAATAGTCTTGTGAAATGTCCCCCTTAAAGGGTACCGCCCCAGTGACAGCTTTTGCACCTTTTCTTCTAAGAGTGTACCGAGCTACCGAGATATGAGAGTGTGTTTATTTATTATTATTATTTTTTTGCAAGAAGCATATAAACCCCCAAATCATTTGATTTTACAATTTTTGTTTTCTTTTTACAGTAAAATCATTTTTATGCCTCACATATTGCAGCTCGGTTTCAGTAAACACTCAATTACACTGGGGAAGAAGTTAAGAAAGTTCATGTTTTTATAGATCAATGATTTTGAAAGATCAAGGATATAACTCCTTTAATGTTTTTATGTTGTGAAATTGATAGGTTTATACCAGCTTTGTGTTGCACTCGCTTTCAATGTTATTGCACTCATTATATTAGTTTCATTACCAACTCCAGGCTGGTTTAGCTAATAGGGAAGCTTCTGTCAACAGATAATCATGGCTATTGTAACAGCAAATTTAACGGTCCAGTAGAGATTTAAACACAGGGACATGCTAATTAAATGCTTTTGAATATCAAGCTAACAAAACAAATGGGTCTTTTCTCTACGAGGGCAAATAAAAATGTGAGACAGTCAAACAAAACAGGAAAACAGGAAAATTCAACTTAAAGTTGTTGTTAGTTTGCAGTCTGACCTAAATGAAATGAAAGTAGAAGATTAGACGCTGCAAAATAAGACAGACGCAAAGAAATGAGCTTAATAAAGCCTCACAAATTCTTGATAAATCACGGGATCCCTTTTTATAAACAGCCTAAATAGGCTTCAGTTACATAACAGCAACGAGTCGTGATTTGCTACCTGCTTGTCAGTGGTTTTAAGGAGATGCTGTCCTATTTTTTATTTTTTTAAAGAACAAAGGGAGCTAAAAAATGTCTGTGTGTGGATTTCCCTTGTCTATAATAATACTTTTTCATCCTGCAGCTGTTGAAGATTATCTGGATGTGCATATTTTTCTCTTTTATTATTTAAAGGTGCCGTAGAACATACAAATGTATTTACCTAGGCATAAATTAATAATAAGAGCTCTGAACATGGTAATGACATATCATGAACCTCAAACATGATTGTTTCCTCCTTCTTATGTAAACCTTGTGCATGCAAAGACCGCTGGAAAACAGACCAATGTCAACATAACACCAACTGTGACGTTTCAGTCGAAACATTAAATTAACTTCCTAAGACATGGATGTCCACATACGTGAACATCACGTTTTTTTGTTATTGTTTGCATCGTAATACCTTATTCTGTGTAACTGGAACCTGTTCTACACAAACGTGGACAATTACACTGTTTCATGTTCAAAGAAAAATATTTGTTTATTATATTTATTGGTTCTTTCTAATGCCAAAATAGCTGGAAGAAATAAAAAGTAAAGACAAACCAAAGCCCTAGTCTTACTGTGGGTTCATTATGCTATTTTAAGGGCGCATGATTGACCATAATTTATAGCGTGCACAACACGCACACACTTTGCTTATCTAATCTACACAGATGCAACAGTTATTTTTGCAAATCATAAATTGTTACAATAAAAATATTAACACATGAGATAAGGGGAATCATAGTGGTGAGCATTGTGGGGATAGTTTTTATTTATTTTGTGGCTGCGTTAAAAAATTCTCATGCAAATAACGATTAAAATATTTTCATAAGTTTGTTGTGCGGCTGTATTGCGTTTATTTTATGTAAATAATAATTACAATGTTTTCATAAGAAACCTTAATGTATATGAACTTCATTTGTAAGTGTACTTTGGGGTTGGACCTTGCTTGCGTTTCTTGGGTCCGATTTCAAAGCCCCCAAACCCTTTCAGCGGTGAGGGTGGACGCAGCGATGTCCTCTGCTGGCGTCAGGTCCTGTGTAGAGGCAGATCCACCTCCCGTTACACAGCGTGCCCGATTTATGCTGGCAAGTTTGGGATTCCCCCGTCTCCTGACATCATTGTAGCGCTTGGCACAATGATGGGGATGCCAGCTGATGATACAATTGTGGCTATTTCCTCTCATGCCTGTTTAACCTACGCTGATTTGGGCGGGTTTCTCCTATCCCCATACAAAACAACTTCTCTGTCTTTGACTGCTCTTACAAGAACGTGGGTCTCCTCGGCTGTGAACCGCTCCTGGCGTGCGCCTGGTAAATCCGTCATAATAATAGCAACCCGCCATGGAACTTGCGCCCTTGCGTTTAAAGGGAATGTTGGATAGCGTTCTGATTGGTTTATTTGATGTTACGCCCAAACCACACCTATGAATAATGAACCTACTTCAGACAAACCCCTTATTGATTTGCGCCTGGCACAAGAGTTATTTCTCCCGCCGGGAAAATAGCAACAGCGCCCAAGATCCGCCAACAAAGTCACTTGCGCTTTGCGTTTCGCACTTGCGTTTCAGATCGTTAAAATAGGGCCCATTGAGTTTACGCGCTTTATTCACACGTGAAATTCTAGTTATCGAGACATTCACACGAAAATTGCGTCATGGGAGGGGCTTCTGCAACTCTGCTCGCTTTCTGTAATTACGTCACTACTAGAGAAAGCTCCTGATTGGTTAACGCGGCGCGTTTTTACACCAAAGTTCACTTTTTTCAACTTGCACGTTTCCCCGCGGAAACGCTCAATTTGCTATTCATGGGTTTCAATTCAGCTATTCAAGGTCATGGGTTTGATTCAACAAACAATGCACTGTAAATCACCTTGGATAAAAGCATCTGCAAAATGCATATATGTAAATGTTTCCAAAGTAGATACCCTCATAGCTAACATAGCTAAAATAGATTTAATTTACGGTTTTCTATCAAACATAATCCAAGAATTGCTATTCTCATACCTATTCATCCTAGTAAGAGAATCAAGCATAACGTATCTTCTCCCTTTACATTTTGGTTGCTGATCAGATGTTTTGTGCTCGGTTAAATCTAATCCATCAACATGTCCCCAAAAGTGCAAGTGTGTGTGTGTATGTATGTGTATAAGCAGGGGGAAGCAAATTATTCATGTGGCCTCAGTTGGTGATTTCCCTGCGGAAGTTAGGCAAGATGAATACAAGCGCTGTTTTACACCCCCCCACCCTTTCTCAATTCTGATTTCTATAAGTCAAAATCTTGATGCGAAAGACTCTGCCTTTTCTCTCATCTCCTGTCCGCATTCGCGCTATGAGCGATCGTCTGAAAAGCCCGTCCGTCTGGCTCCCTCAAGCACACCGTACTCAGTTGCATATTTAAATGTCAGTGGAATATGTAAGTTGACATTGATAAATGGGTTTAATAGGAAAGATTTCCTTTTCTTATTTCGTGAAAACAAAAGGCAGGGGATCAACAGAGCGATTAGCATTCAGCCTCTTTCAAATCAACCACTTCAGAATTCACAACACGCAATGTGTGGTTATAGATAATTGATAGTTGCTTGAGCTAAGACGCGGTTCGCCGCAGCTGGATGTTCGATGTATAACGCATAATTGATTACTTAAAAACTGGCACTTATTGCCATTGACGTACCTTGCCGGAGATACACTTTTAGGTCCGGGTTCTTGTGCTTGCCGGGTCACCGACCTCAATACATTTGATGAAGTAAAGTTGCAAAGTTGTTTCCTATTAATGATGTCGAAATAAGTCCGAAGGCCCATTAAACTGCTCTGTGCTAATTTATATGGTTGTCTGATCAGGTTGTGTTTATTATCGGGTGTGTAGAGTACCCGTTTTTACTGCCTGGGTGCAGTGTTTACAACGTCTTATAACACAGAACGCTCCGTCCTTGTTTCTTGGCATAATCAGCTCTCTATTGTCTCGCATTCATTACAGTCATTCTCGTTTCAGATACACCATTGATCGGCACACAGACCTGGAAAGGCTGTTTAACATCGATTCCAACAATGGAACCATCAGCACACTCCAGGCTCTGGACAGAGAGACATCCAAATGGCACAACATCTCCGTTCTGGCCACAGAGCTCAGTAAGTTTGTATTGTGAGCTTTTGTTGGATCAGTAGGAATAACTGCTGATTTGAAATGAGACAATGTTCACCCTTGATTGGGTAGTAATCTGCGTTTCAATGCAGCCAAATTGTTCTCTCTTTGTTCCCTTTTGTTGCAAAGCATACTTTTAGCAATGCCAAGAGATCTTTCCCTTTTAGTGTTTTATGAATTTAGATCATGAAATCGGGCCTGATAAATAAAGCATTTTCAATGTTTTATACTTAAAGCTGTTAAATATCTTGTTCTGCTTAGATTAGTTGCACTGTTTTCTTGTCTGAAGTCCAGGAAATGCACTTTTTAAAATAATGCTAAATTCAAAATTAACATTTTATTATTGCTTGTATGTTACTCTGAACCAAGGTAGATAATATTGAAGTAAATTAATATTGAATAGACAAACACTAGTTTAGAAATGTGACCGAATCAATTCCAGTAGTATTATGGGTCAATTAAATCCCAACTGTGGTACAAATATAACAAATAATAATAATATGAATAAGGATTATTAGGAAAACCATACTTGACCCCTTTCTCATTCAGAACTGCCTTAATTCTACGTGGCATTGATTCAACAAGGTGCTGAAAGCATTCTTTAGAAATGTTGGCCCATATTGATATGATAGCATCTTGCAGTTGATGGAGATTTCTGGGATGAACATCCAGGGCACAAAGCTCCCGTTCCACCACATCCCAAAGATACTCTATTGGGTTGAGATCTGGTGACTGTGGGGGCCATTTTAGTACAGTGAACTCAATGTCATGTTCAAGAAACCAATTTAAAATGATTATAGCTTTGTGCCATGGTGCATTATCCTGCTGGAAGTAGCCATCAGAGGATGGGTACATGGTGGTCATAAAGGGCTGGACATGGTCAGAAACAATGCTCAGGTAAAAAATGCCCAATTGGCATTAAGGGGCCTAAAGTGTGGCAAGAAAACATCCCCCACACCATTACACCACCACCACCATACTGCACAGGCATGATGTAACAAGGCATGATAGATCCATGTTCTCATTCTGTTTACGCCAAATTCTGACTCTAACATCTGAATGTCTCAACAGAAATTGAGACTAATCAGACCAGGCAACATTTTTCTAGTCTTCAACTGTCCAATTTTGGTGAGCTTGTGCAAATTGTAGCCTCTTTTTGCTATTTGTAGTGGAGATGAGTGGTACTCGGTGGGGTCTTTTGCTGTTGTAGCCCATCCACCTCAAGGTTGTGCGTGTTGTGGCTTCACAACTGCTTTGCTGCATACCTCGGTTGTAACGAGTGGTTATGTCAGTCAAAGTTGCTCTTCTATCAGCTTGAATCAATCGTCCCATTCTCCTCTGACCTCTAGCATACTGGATGTTTTTTCCTTTTCACACCATTTTTTGTAAACCCTAGAAATGGTTCTGCCTGAAAATCCCAGTAACTGAGCAGTTTGTGAAATACTCAGACCGGCCTGTCTGGCACCCACAACCATGCCACACTCAAAATTGCTTAAATCACCTTTCTTTCCCATTCTGACATTCAGTTTGGAGTTCAGGAGATTGTCTTGACCACGACCACACCCCTAAATGCATTGAAGCAACTGCCATGTGATTGGTTGATACAATAATTGCATTAATGAGAAATTGAACAGGTGTTCCTAATAATCTTTAATGTGAGTGTGTGTGTGTGTGTGTGTGTGTGTGTGTGTGTGTGTGTGTGTGTGTGTGTGTGTGTGTGTGTGTGTGTGTGTGTGTGTGTGTGTGTGTGTGTGTGTGTGTGTGTGTGTGTGTGTGTGTGTGTGTGTGTGTGTGTGTGTGTGTGTGTGTGTGTGTATGTGTGTGTGTATATATATATACACACAATTGTGAGGAGTGTATCTCTACACTACACAAGTAAAGATTAATTGCATTGCATGTTTTGTCTCCCTATATGAAATAGTAAAGCTTGGAATGTTGCTTATACTGTAGCATGGCTATAATAATATTATAAAGTCATGAAGGTACACAAACCTTGATACATAAATGTGACGAAAAACCTTTTAAGCTTGTAAAATGGCCTTCGGGTCTCTGAGAAGGGTTAAAAACAATGCGATAACTTTATCCTAGATGGACTAAAACTTCTAAAGCCTCGAGACGTTCGGCTGAAATCGCAGCACGGCTGTAAATGACTGATGACAGAAATCAAACTGTCATCATGGTTGTGGTTTAATTCATGTTTTCTACGTCCTGTGTAGAAGAACACACGCCTGAGGTAAAGAGCTGACAGACAAACTTAGAGACGTGAAATTAGTCTCTTGAATGCAAACTGAATATCTCCCTCGATTGCTGAAACACATTTATCATTGACATCTAGGTACTGCCCTGCAAACCAGAGTGCCGGTGTTTATCAAAGTACGAGATGTGAATGACAACGCGCCCGAGTTCGCCATGTACTACGAGACCTTCGTGTGCGAGAACGTCAGAGCCGGTCAGGTATGCAGGCTTATTTGTTGTTTCATAGACTGTTGTGTGAAATTAATAAAATAAAATGAAAATAGAATTAGAAATAAATCATTGTCTGTAATTTGTTTCTAGCTCATCCAGACCATAAGCGCAGTGGATACGGATGAACCTCTCGTCGGCCACAAGTTTGTCTTCAGCCTAAGCATCGCCAATCCAAACTTCACCGTCTTCGACAACGAAGGTACTTCAGCAGGAATACACATAATGAAATTTGACGTGTGTAATTTGTCAATGTTAAATTACTTTCCCCCATTTCAGCTTAAAAAGCAGACTGTGAGGCATCAATCAATGCTTTTAAACTATTGCTCTGTTTGCATTCTAACTAGTTAGGATAAGCAACACTGACTCAACCAATGGCATGAGTTTGGGGGCGGCACTATATCTTTGTCTGATTAAAGGATAGTATGCTGCTGATACCCTTTTAAAAAAACACCTTTAATATTATTAGGATCCCAGATTAGAGGTGTTCTCTGGTTTAAAGCAATATACACGACCCAAAATGACCCGAATTTCTTTTTACCCAAAACTGACATGCATACATAATGATTTTTTTTTGTAAAGAAAGACCCAACCCCCCAAAAAACATTGACAAAAATAGACCCTAGTCCAACCCAAGCTAGTGGTGCTTTATTTTAACCGGACTGTACTCGAAAGTAAATGGCACCGACGTGAGTGCAGTCAGCACCCGGCACCACCAGTCAGACAGAAAGAAAACCCGGTGGCCTCGCAACCAATTTATCCCGCTTCGGCAAAACTATTTAAAATGACCAGAAGCCACTAATATTATACCCAACCAATGTCCGAGGCACACTTTTAGACCGAATCCGCTTGGGTCGGACCTTTGGTTTTCAGATCTAAGTGGACCTGTGAAGACCTTTACCTCAGATGTACATATTGCTACCAAATTTATACATGCATACCAAAATGGTACTTATTAGGAAATGTTTTAAAAGGTACTGCCTTTGGGACCTTTTTTACCATTTTTCTTTGTACTTTGTGAAAATGGCTGCACAGAAATGTTATACATTTGTAGACACAACTGGTGTCTGGTACACTTAAGACAACTATCATGTTGGTTTGACGAGCAACATACAGATGATACCTACATTGGGTGCTTTCCAAATGGACATACTATTATTTTCATAGCAGTGGTGTAGTTGCTATCATAAATGTGTATTAATACCTCCTTGGGTCCTCTCCTAAAGTAATAAAGACTCAGATTTAATTTTGCATTTACATTTTAATATATATTTCAACTACCTGGATATTCCAGAGCAGCAGCGTGTTTTTACCCACCACATGCGCACATTACTGAGAAACAATTATATCTTACCTAAAAAAACAACTTTATATTTAAGCTTTGCGAATAACACAATCAATCACCGACCAGTTTCAGTATCTGAAGTAACCGCCTCATTGTCTTTTTAGATAACACAGCGAGGATCCTGACCCGCAGGGGTGGCTTCAACAGAAGAGAGATGAGCTCGTACCTGCTGCCTGTGGTCATCTCGGACAATGATTACCCTATACAGAGCAGCACCAGCACGCTGACGGTCAGGGTCTGCGCCTGCGACAGCGGTGGAAACGTGCAGACGTGCAGCACAGAAGCCCTGCTGCTATCTGCCGGTCTCAGCACAGGAGCTCTGGTAGCCATATTGCTCTGCATTCTGATACTTCTTAGTAAGTATTGACTTGCATGTTATGAGTCCTATGCATTAACTCGCTTTTGTCTCTATGTCTTTGCAAAAAAAAAAATGTATGGCCATGTTTTTATGCAATCTTTTGTAGGACCTTTGATCTTACAGCACTGTTTGGACGCATTAGCTGTGATCTGTGATTTGAAACCTCCAACCACATTTTGCACAATTTCTCCCATTAACATCTCTTGATATATTGTGTGAATTTCCATATGAAGCGTGTTGCTTTTAACATTGCAAGGTCTTTCTGCTTGTCTATAGGCTGGCTTTGATATTAAGTTTTTGGGTGGGTAAATAAAGCCTGATCACGAGAAAGACGTAAGGGCGGGGCCGGAAATCTCGTCTTTGTCAGCGAAGCGTTTTCTCTTAATTGACAAGTTAATTCGTGGAAAAGGGTTTTAAAAAGGTGGTAGTGCTGCCGGTCTCAATTGAATATGACAGGTGTTTGTTAACCTGCAGAAATCTGATCACACCCAATCGCATCTTAAGCACGGCAATGGTTAAAAAAGAAATGTGTCTGACTGTAACTAAAGCTAAGAATATGTTAGTAACTCCAGCTGAGCCCTACACTACATCATGTAGCCTTGAGGAGTAAAGTTTTGGAAAATTTGGAGGCGTACACTCTTTCAAAGAGAGTGACACGATGGATAATAATGATTTATTTTCTAGGCCAACATGGGCTGTTTGCACTCCCAGTTCTTATACTTGGTCATCTCAGAACCACACACAAAGATACAGCGAGAACATTTTTTGAAGCAGTGAACCAAAAATAAACACTGTACATTGTACAGCGTTGAGCGAGCCGGGCGTAACGTGTTTTGACCTCAAGTCCTGCTTTTGTGATGATACAGCACAGTGTGGGCTGCGCATCATCCTTTCTGTTGTATATTTTGTTACTTATTCATTTTTCCTTGGTAAATTTGTCCAAATATTTCCTCCAGACAATCAAAAGTAGGCCACTCCATTAAAACATTACATACTGTGGGTGCTCTCTTTGCCTCTTTGCTCGAAAAGTGCAGCGATGGGGAAAAATAGCTTTCATTATTAAATGTATGCAATTGACAAAAAGGCCTTTGTGTTCTTCGGAGGTTTAAGTAGGTCGCTCGCTTCTTCCTGACGTCGTAAACGCCACTTGTGCTTCTTTGTAAAGTAATGCGCTTTCAAAAACGGCCGGTCACAAACAGCGTGCGTCTGCGTTGCTTCTGAGGAAAGGAAAAATATGTTGTGCTTAAGTTAAAACATTCATCAATAAGTAATTTTTGAAACTGCTGAGTGCATCTCTCGTGTCCCCAATCTAACCCCAAGCAATCCGTTAACATTTTCGTCTGTCTGCCTCCTTATGAAAGACCTAAACGGCATGATTTTAAGGAAGTTTAGAAACATGTGGCTGTTCATTATTTATGTTGGCCAAAGCAGTTTCGGTTTGTTTGATTTGTGGAAAGGTATTTTGGGGGACATTTGGGAGACATAAAACCAAGTGTGCCGCACAAGCACTGAAAAGTGTTCCTAGTATTGGTCATAAACCCGCCTCCCCTATGTTATTCAATGGGACTTGAGACCAGCTAAACAATTTAATTACACTTCAATTATCTTTTTTCCGAAGCTGGTTTCGGTCATTTACTGTAATTTTTATCACGCTAATGTAAATTCAAGTGTTTGTTTTTAAAATACAATTTACTACTTATGTTCAATGTGAACTTATGTTCAACTTATGTGAAATTATACTGAAGTCATTTTACATTTTTACAAAATTCCACCTGGTATTGATACTGTAGACTACACTTGTGAGTTACTGACCACAAGCAAAAAAATATCTCTGTCTAAAACATTATCATTTAAAATTAAGTTTTTCTGAGAATTTTTACTTTCGCCCCTGCTCTCCCCTACCGTCCCAACATTTTTTTTTTTCATTTGATGTCCTGTTACACTTGCGGAAATAAAATGAATTGTTAACTATGGTTGATGTGAATTTGAAGATTAGCATATGTTAATTAACTGTTTTATGCTTGGATATCACAAAAGAACAAAACATGATTTAAATCTTATGCATTTAAACCCATAATATTTGACCCAGACTGTGAAATCCTGGCTAAAGCCTTGTAATAAAATAATGAGATTAGGGCATCAAAGTTTAATTTCACAAATTGATTTCACACTCAGTCTTGTTTAAGATATCAAGGTTATATATTCACAGAATCTTCTTTACATTAAAGCCTGTAGGAGGATTTTATGTAAAAATAAAAAAAAAATAAATACATTTTAAAAATTGACTTGGTTTTCACCATAGACTTAAAAAAAAGATGGATGACGCCCGTTCGCTCTCTTCCATTGGTGAAAAGTGAAGCCGCAATACGATGCATAAGTTTAATCTTAAATGCATAAGATATCCAATTTTGTGATATCCAAGCATAAAACAGTTAATTAACATATGCTAATCTTCAAATTCACATCAACCATAGTTAACAATTCATTTTATTTCCGCAAGTGTAACAGGACATCAAATGAAAAAAAAACAATTTTGGGACGGTAGGGGAGAGCAGTGGCAAAAGTAAAAATTCTCAGAAAAACTTAATTTTAAATGATAATGTTTTAGACAGAGATATTTTTTTGTTTGTGGTCAGTAACTCACAAGTGTAGTCTACAGTATCAATACCAGGTGGAATTTTGTAAAAATGTAAAATGACTTCAGTATAATTTCACTTTGAACATAAGTAGTAAATTGTTACTTTTGATCCTGTCAGCTGGACGAAAGTAACACAACAAAACAAGATAGATTTTTGTGTTACACTTGTTTATATTAAATATACATGACTATGACCTCATTAATATGTAACTGTAAACTTATTTTGTAATTTATCTTTGTAAAAATAATAAAACTTCATTTTCATTTTAAATTTCAGTTTTATCAAATGTTTCAAAAGCAACCAATAGTGCAAACTTAAATTGTTAGAGAATAAAAAAAATCAACAGTTTGAACACTATGAAAATTAAATTAAATCAAATTAGAAAAATATACATTTTCAACATATACAACAGTATTAGCACAAGTGTTACTTTCATCCCGACAGGATCTCCTAACACATAAACCCAAAATACTTTTATTTTGAAAAACTCTGAGAGGTCAAACTTCAGGATTTGTTACAGCACTAAATAACCTGTAGATTGATCAGTACTTGAAACATGAAACAAGAAATACAATGCGTTATAAGAACAAAATGACCGCTTAAGGAATTTACTTATTATGGTTGAAAACAACTTTCTGGAAATTGAAATAATGCAATTTGTCAGCTTTGTCAAGGGTTGCATGCTGAAGATGCTTGTCATAGTTTGGGATGCAAATGTTGAAAATCTTTTTTTTTACTTTCGTTCCGCGTTACTTTTGCCCCCGCTCTCCCCTACTTGATTTTGTCTATCATAACCTGAATAGTATAGAATAAAAACTACTAGGGGCTGGACACACCAAAACTTTTAAACGCGGCTGAAAATGCCTTGAGGACGCCGAATGCCAGCTGTTTTTCAGCTGAGTGCCAGCTTTCTTCAGCTGAGCGCTTTGGTAGCTGTGATACTTCAGCTGCGAGCCGGTTGGTTGCTGTGGTAATGTCCCGCCCCTCCTCCACTGTGATTGGGTGGCCGTGTGAGAACTGACATTGACGAGCGGAGCTTTTCTCCCAAAGTTGAATCTCTTTCAACTCTCGACGCTTAGCGCCGAGCGCGGAAAAACCGCCGAGCGCCGGTTTTCAGCGTGGAAAAAACCCGCTAGCTGCTGGCTTATTTGAAAAACGCCGAGCTTCCATTGGAAACAATTGAAAACATGCGCCGGCCGCGGGCGTAAAAGTTTTGGTGTACACAACCCCTTATTATAGAATTTTTTTAAATTCTAAGAAAATAACGGTGAAAAGTAATCTTAATGTTAAAATAAATTGTGCCTGTTTCCAGTCACAAAACCTTGACTGTGTACGCATTTAAAAACGATATGCAAATTAAAGAACATGGCTCCTTTAACAGTTGTTTTGTTGATGTCTACAAAAATTAATTTACGTACGCCTATGCTTCACTCAGCTTCTACCTATTACACCGTGTAGACTACTGTTCACCGTGTGTCAGACCTCTTCAGCCATCTCATATTCCGCTGTTCACCCCTCAGGCACCATCTAGTCCACCACTGATCCTCTCTTTAGCAAACTGAGACAAGACACCCTACCCCGTCCCCTTCTCCACTTTCAATTTCTTTCCCTAAACCCATCCACCGGAGCTGAGTTGACAGCTTATAATACAGTCGACCAAACCTTTCCAGCCATGCTTGCTGAACAAAATATCACATCTTTCTGTTTTCCATTTCTTTTTTGTTTTTCTTCTTACTCTCTCTGTTTACCCATCTGTTTTACATTGTTTCCGTTGCACCGGTTTCCCCTGAACTCCACTGTAGGTTTTGAGTTTTACAACAGATTTCCACAACCAGACTCTTCCACCAGCATTAGTCTTCCTGATCACAGAATGAGCCCTGCTCGCACCGCAGGCCCCGGGTTGGGCAGAACACAGCGTGTTGCCCCCCCATTGTGTCTTCTTCATAATTAACACCTGAGTGGGAGGCTGGGTCGAGCTTTCTCACCTGCTGGGAAGAGACAGCAGTCACTGAACAGGAAAAACAAGCTGCAAACTACAGCACCTGTTCCCTTTTTATGGACATAATTCTCTCTTCTCGCCGCCTTCTAGCTCAAAATATGAACATTGGGGACTTTATGGTCTGGCTAATCTCCATTAACCATCCCCATGCTTTTTGGTAAAGATGCAAAGGAGCGATTACAGACAGCAGACGACTCAGGACCAGATCTGCACCGGATCCATTCCGGACCTGCCGACTTCGGCCCAGGTCCAGTGCAGATCCGGCCTGGGTCTGGGGGGAATTTTAACCTTTTATACCTATATAGTTCTTTCCTTAATATGTAATTTTAGTAACAAAAATAAGCACAAAATAAGGATTAGAAAATGATGACAGAATTTTCATTTTTGGGTAAACTATCCCTTTAACCTTATATTTATTACTTGTTTGTTGTTTTGAGCTTTATTAAATCAAACGTGTTCCTGTAGCTTGAAGCATTGTGTTAGAAGTGCAAAAGATCCTAGGTTCGATCCCAGGGAACACACATACTGACACATAAGTGTACCTTGTAATGGACTCCAAATCACTTTGGATAAAAGCATCCACTAAAAGCATATACTGTATGCAAATAAGTCCATTCATAAAATATCAATTTCAACATGTCGTACAATTGCCTTTGAATTCGCAGCTATGATGAAAGTCTTGGCTAACAGTGACCATATAAAAAAATATTTAAAAAATGTATTAGGGAAGCCTCTCTGTGGTGTATGTATATATATAATGTACATTCCCTTTGAAGCGCTGCAAATTTGTAACGTGTGAGAGAAGAGACGAGGAACCTTTTTTTTGATTACTTTCACAGTTTTAAAACGGCAAGGTGATCGCTCCAGGCACTATGAAGCCTTTATCTACATTACAGAGCGTCTTTCTTCTCTGTATTCATGAGTATCCTAAGCGCATGACACCTTTTGAAACATTGCTTAGTATCTTCAGCTAAGCTCTCTGTGGTGCTGTGCAGTTTTTACTGGGCGTCTTATCTGTGCTCTGCTTTAGCCATCCAAGAACA
Source organism: Paramisgurnus dabryanus (assembly GCF_030506205.2). Classification (NCBI taxonomy): domain Eukaryota; kingdom Metazoa; phylum Chordata; class Actinopteri; order Cypriniformes; family Cobitidae; genus Paramisgurnus; species Paramisgurnus dabryanus. The sequence goes on along the minus strand of NC_133337.1, from coordinate 43,306,038 downwards.
GCCTGTGATTTTGCAGCGGCTCTTTCTTCTCTGCAGTGATTGAGATTATGCACGCTTTCTTTCGCCGTCTCTATCTGCTTCTCTGAGCACCGTAAAAACTAGCACATCCAAAGCGTTTGCCCGGCCGTTTGTTTGTTTTTTCAGCTGACTCTGCGCTTCTGTTTTTGTCAACTTCATTGTCAATGTGCATCGATTGCCTGACCACTCCTTGAGCGAATTAACTAAAACTTAATCATAAAGTATTTTCGGTTTCTCGGTGTGCACCCTATACTTGTTGCCACAGCAGCATAACAAAATTAATCTCATTTAAAACCGTAACTTGCAGATGATTTAACTTACATATAAATATAGTACTAGTTAAAGCAACAACCAAAAAAAAAAAAAACAATTAGTATGACAGGAATTCCCCAAATACACAATACTGTGAAAAACAATGCTTTACCGTGGTATTGAATGTCTCGCTGGCCTTGGGGATGCATGACTATGACATAGTTTTGTTCTGTCTTATTTACACCAAGGTTGATAATGTCGTTTTGTTCGTCCATCTCTGTTTCCATAGTGATCGTGGTATTGTTTGCGGCCCTCCGGCGACAAAAGAAGAAGGAGCCTTTGATCATCTCCAAAGAGGACGTGAGGGACAACGTGGTAAGCTACAACGACGAGGGCGGCGGAGAGGAAGACACGCAGGCGTTCGACATCGGCACCCTACGCAACCCCGAGGTCATCGATACCAACAAACTCCGTCGGGACATAATGCCCGAAATGCTGTTTCCGTTTCGCCGCTCGTCCCCCCTGAAGGACAACACGGATGTTAGAGACTTTATCAACGGACGTCTACAAGAAAACGACTCCGACCCGACCGCGCCCCCTTATGACTCCTTGGCTACCTACGCCTACGAAGGCAACGGCTCTTTGGCCGAATCTCTCAGCTCTTTGGAATCGGCCGCCACCGAAGGGGACCAGGACTTTGAATATCTGAGTCACTGGGGGCCACAGTTCAAAAAACTGGCGGATATGTATATAGGCCAAGAAACCCAGAGAGAGACTTAATATTGGATATGCAACACAGCGCACTTAAAGATCTCAGAGCACTAACTGAACACGTACATACCGAAATCTCCCCCGTTCTCTGCTGTGTGACGCATATAAAGTCAACAAAACTTGAAATACTGGGAACCTTTCACATAAACATGTCCTTTTTTCTCCTACTGGTCCTACATTCTATGTCTTTTATAACTTCTGGTCTATCTCTTCTTCTTTCCCCCATCAAAAGAATCAGTAAAGATGCCTTTTACGAGTAGGAATTTGTTGTAATCAATGGTGTGGACAATGTGTTTTTTAACCAAGGTGACTGGTAGTAGCTTTCTACACTATCGATGTTTATGGCAAAAATAAAATAAAATCTTAAGAAAATGTTAAAAAAAGCTAAGCTTTTATTACAGACCAAGTCTAAAATAGGTGCAGTATGTGTATAATATGTTTTACAAGTATGATCATTATGTAAACTACTTGATATCTCTGTTTAAGAGGCGGTTTTCCTGTGGAAGGTTTATATGCGTTCTGTCAAACCGTGGATTCATTTCAGCTCATAGAGTTAGAACTGTACAACAAATTGTGTATTTGTAGATTATCGGTCATTATGTTCATGTTGTTTGAATGATGTTGCATTGTTTTATACAGTATTTATATTTTTATACTTATTTTGATAATAAAGTTTGTAAAATCTTTTCTCTTTATGGCATGTTCTCAATTTTAAGAAATCACTGGGTTTTTACTGTGTTCCTGTAGCTCAATGGGTTGAGCATTATGTTAGCAAAGAATAAAGCTCATGGGTTCGATCCCAGAGAACACAAATACTTGCAATGCCGCTTTTGGATAAAGCATCTGCCAAATGCATAAAATTCCAATTTGTGCTTAGTTTTTACATTCTTCCCTTTATGTTTCCTTATCAACGGATAATTTATATTCAAAATGTATCATTTATAGATAAGTATAATGTATAAGCCATGCATAATTATGCAAAGTGGCTATTAATTTTTAAAGGAGGGTTTATCTTTATTACTTAAATTAAAAACATGGTTTTCAAACCCACCCAATATAATCCCAGTGTTAAAATGACTTTTACCAACAGATTTCTCTATAGCAGTTTCAATGCTTAAAATCAGTTTAAAGTTATAAAATTAAAACTAAATATACTGTAACATGTTGCATTTACTGTAAGTGCTTGGCATAAGTCATACAAATTCTCAAAATGTTGTTAAAGCCACTCACATGAAACATATTTTAAAATAAAGACAGCACTGTCTTTATTTGATTTACTTCAGAAAAGAGCAGTGCGGTGCGTTTTTTTTTTTATTATTGCTAGGCAATCACCGTTGCACCTGCCATGTCAATGAAATACTGAAGCGTGAGCTCTCTTGAAACTTTGGTTTGCTGTTAATATTTTTCATATTTTCAGAGACATCTTGCAAAAAAGCACTTTGCGGCAGCCGTCAAAAACGTGGGGCGTTCGGCATACATAAACAGCACATAATACCCACGTCCCATAAAAACAATAAAAAAAACACTGATCTATATAAATGACTGGATTGCGCATAGAATGCTTAACGTAACAGCATGTGGTGAAGCCAGCACCGAGTTCGAGCGGCCATCTTGGTACGATGCAGAGGGCGTCATTGACTACTTACAAAATCACGGTTTACAGCGCATCGGTCACACAAGATTAATCTTTAGGATGTGTAGGTAAATTAATTACAGTGCATTGAAAATGCGCTGTACTGTTCTTACTGGGCTTTTTATTATTATTATTACAGTGCATTGAAAATGCGCTGTACTGTTCTTACTGGGCTTTTTATTATTATTATTATTATTCTTCCAACCAAATTTCCGCAATTAATACGGCTCGAACCGCTTAACTTAGAAACTTCATTCAAACTCTCAAACGTGCGGACTATTCGGGAATAGTGTGCTATGACTTTTATAAGCGATCGGGGGTACGGTCTTCGCCCCAGGGGCGAAAAAGCAGCCGAAAAATCCCATTGACTTAACATGGAGACAAACTTTGACGAGTCGTAGCTCAGACCTAGAATTTCACAGAAACTTGTGACTTGCCACATTTGAAGAGGCTGGCAGGCTCTGTAAGAACATACCTCACAATGGGGTGTAAGTTGTACCCCTGGGGTGTAAGAGGCCCCCAAATTTCCCCATAGACTTATAATGGGGCAGGAATCATGCCCATATAAGGAAATAAAAACGTCCCAGATGGGATATCTTTGCAGCGCAGTGTCGTAGAGACATGGGGGTGGGCTCATTTTACTCAGGCATCCAATCAGTCCCTTAGGATCCTTATTGAGCTATTAAGCCACGCCCCTAGCAACCATTTTGGGCACCCTAGCAACATTTCCCATAGACTGCCATTATAAAATGCCCAGATGGATATCTTTGCAGCACAGTGTCACAGAGACATGGGGGTGGGCTCATTTTACTCAGGCATCCAATCTGTCTCTCACCATCCTTATTGAGGTATTAAGCCACGCCCCTAGCAACCAAATATGAGCAGCCTAGCAACATAATAAACAAAGCCTTATATCTCTGGATCCGAACATCATAGAGACATGGGGGTTGGGTCTTTGGGTAATATTAGCTTCATGCTAGCTTCATGCTAAGTCATACTAGCTTCATGCTAGTTTCATGCTAGCTTTATGCTAATTTCATAATAAATCTTGCTAACTTGATGCTAAATCATGCTAACTTCATGTTAAATCTTGTTAGCTTCACGCTAAATCATGCTAGCTTCATGCTAATCATGCTAACATCATCTTAATCATGCTAGCATCATGTTAATTTCATGCTAAATTCATGCTAACTTCATGGTAATCATGCTAACATCATGCTAGCTTTATGCAAATTATGCTAGCTTCATGCTAATCATACTAACATCATGCTAGCTTCATGCTAACATCATGCTAGCTTCATGCTAATCATGCTAACTTCATGCTAATCATGCTAACATTATGTTAATCATACTAGCTTCATGCTAATCATGCTAGCATCATGCTAGCTTCGTGCTAATTATGCTATCATCATGCTAGCTTCGTGCTAATCATGCTAGCATCATGCTAGCTTCGTGCTAATCATGCTAGCATCATGCTAGCTTCGTGCTAATCATGCTAACATAATGCTAGCTTCGTGCTAATCATGCTAGCATCATGCTAGCTTCGTGCTAATCATGCTAGCTTCGTGCTAATCATGCTAGCTTCATGCTACCTTCGTGTTAATCATGCTAGTTTCGTGCTAATCATGCTAGCATCATGCTAGCTTCGTGCTAATTATGCTAGCATCATGCTAGCTTTAATACTAATCATGCTAGCATCATGTTAGCTTCATGCTAATCATGGTAGCTTCATGCTAACTTCGTGCTAATTATGCTAGCATCATGCTAGCTTTAATACTAATCATGCTAGCATCATGTTAGCTTCATGCTAATCATGGTAGCTTCATGCTAGCTTCGTGCTAATCATGCTAGCATTATGTTAGCTTCGTGCTAATCATGCTAACATCATGCTAGCTTCATGCTACCTTCGTGTTAATCATGCTAGCTTCGTGCTAATCATGCTAGCATCATGCTAGCTTCGTGCTAATTATGCTAGCATCATGCTAGCTTTAATACTAATCATGCTAGCATCATGTTAGCTTCATGCTAATCATGGTAGCTTCATGCTAACTTCGTGCTAATTATGCTAGCATCATGCTAGCTTTAATACTAATCATGCTAGCATCATGTTAGCTTCATGCTAATCATGGTAGCTTCATGCTAGCTTCGTGCTAATCATGCTAGCATTATGTTAGCTTCGTGCTAATCATGCTAGCTTCATGCTAATCATGCTAACATCATGCTAGCTTCATGCTAATCATGCTAACATCATGCTAGCTTCATGCTAATCATGCTAGCTTCATGCTAATCATGCTAGCTTCATGCTAGCTTCATGCTAATCATGCTAGCATCATGCTAGCTTCATGCTAATCATGCTAGCATCATGTTAGCTTCATGCTAATCATGCTAGCTTCATGCTAATCATGCTAGCATCATGCTAGCTTCGTGCTAATCATGCTAGCATCATGCTAGCTTCGTGCTAATCATGCTAGCTTCACGCTAGCTTCATGCTAATCATGCTAGCATCATGCTAGCTTCATGTTAAGCATGCTAGCTTCACGCTAGCTTCATGCTAATCATGCTAGCATCATGCTAGCTTCATGCTAATCATGCTAGCATCATGCTAGCATCATGCTAATCATGCTAACATCATGCTAGCTTTGTGCTAATCATGTTAACATCATGCTAGCTTCGTGCTAATCATGCTAGCTTCATGCTAGCTTCGTGCTAATCATGCTAGCATCATGGTAGCTTCATGTTAATCATGCTAGCATCATGCTAGCTTCATGCTAATCATTCTAGCATCATGCTAGCTTAATGCTAATCATGCTAACATCATGCTAGCTTCATGTTAATCATGCTACCATCATGCTAACTTCATGCTAATCATGCTAGCATCATGCTAGCTTCATGCTAATCATGCTAGCTTCATGCTAATCATGCTAGCTTCATGCTAGCTTCATGCTAGCTTCATGCTTATCATGCTAGCTTCATGCTAGCTTCATGCTAATCATGTTAGCATCATGCTAGCTTCATGCTAATCATGCTAGCATCATGTTAACTTCATGCTAAATCTTACTAGCTTCATGTTAGCTTAATGCTAAATCGTGCTAACATCATGTTAAATCATGCTAGCTTCATGCTAGCTTCATGCTAAATCATGCTAAATCATGTTAACGTCATGTTAGCTTCATGTTAAATCATGTTAGCTTCATGATAAATCATGCTAGCTTCATGATAAATCATGTTAACTTCATGGTAAATCATGTTACCTCATGCTAGCTTCATATTTCATCATGATAACTTTTTTAAATCATGCTAGCTTCACACTAAAACATGTCAACAGCCAGGTAAACTACTAGACTAAGTTTCTTTTACATTTCTGTCAATCAACTTTTTTGCATTTTCATGCACTGGTAATTCCTTGGGAATTGCATTTCTAGTTATTATTATTATTATTATTATTATTATTCCAACCAAATTTCCGCAATTAATACGGCTCGAACCGCTTAACTTAGAAACTTCATTCAAACTCTCAAACGTGCGGACTATTCGGGAATAGTGTGCTATGACTTTTATAAGCGATCGGGGGTACGGTCTTCGCCCCAGAGGCGAAAAAGCAGCCGAAAAATCCCATTGACTTAACATGGAGACAAACTTTGACGAGTCGTAGCTCAGACCTAGAATTTCACAGAAACTTGTGACTTGCCACATTTGAAGAGACTGGCAGGCTCTGTAAGAACATACCTCACAATGGGGTGTAAGTTGTACCCCTGGGGTGTAAGAGGCCCCCAAATTTCCCCATAGACTTATAATGGGGCAGGAATCATGCCCATATAAGGAAATAAAAACGTCCCAGATGGGATATCTTTGCAGCGCAGTGTCGTAGAGACATGGGGGTGGGCTCATTTTACTCAGGCATCCAATCAGTCCCTTAGGATCCTTATTGAGCTATCAAGCCACGCCCCTAGCAACCATTTTGGGCACCCTAGCAACATCTCCCATAGACTGCCATTATAAAATGCCCAGATGGATATCTTTGCAGCACAGTGTCACAGAGACATGGGGGTGGGCTCATTTTACTCAGGCATCCAATCAGTCTCTCACCATCCTTATTGAGGTATTAAGCCACGCCCCTAGCAACCAAATATGAGCAGCCTAGCAACATAATAAACAAAGCCTTATATCTCTGGATCCGGACATCATAGAGACATGGGGGTTGGGTCTTTGGGTCATATTAGCTTCATGCTTGCTTCATGCTAAGTCATGCTAGCTTCGTGCTAGTTTCATGCTAGCTTTATGCTAATTTTATAATAAATCTTGCTAACTTAATGTTAAATCATGCTAGCTTCATGCTAAATCTTGTTAGCTTCATGCTAAATCATGCTAGCTTCATGCTAGTCATGCTAGCATCATCTTAATCATGCTAGCATCATGCTAATAATGCTAGGATCATGCTAATTTCATGCTAAATTCATGCTAACTTCATGGTAATCATGCTAGCATCATGCTAGCTGCATGCAAATTATGCTAGCTTCATGCTAATCACACTAACATCATGTTAGCTTTATGCTAATCATGATAACATCGTGCTAGCTTCATGCTAATCATGCTAACATCGTGTTAGCTTCATGCTAATCATGATAACATCGTGCTAGCTTCATGGTAATCATGCTAGCATCGTGCTAGCTTCATGCTAATAATGCTAGCATCGTGCTAGCTTCATGCTAATCATGCTAACATCGTGCTAGCTTCATGCTAATCATGCTAGCATCGTGCTAGCTTCATGCTAATCATGCTAGCATCGTGCTAGCTTCATGCTAATCATGCTAGCATCGTGCTAGCTTCATGCTAATCATGCTAGCATCGTGCTAGCTTCATGCTAGTCATGCTAGCATCGTGCTAGCTTCATGCTAGTCATGCTAGCATCGTGCTAGCTTCATGCTAGTCATGCTAGCATCGTGCTAGCTTCATGCTAGTCATGCTAGCATCATGCTAGCTTCATGCTAATCATGCTAACATCATGCTAGCTTCATGCTAGTCATTCTAGCTTCATGCTAGCTTCATGCTAATCATGCTAGCATCATGCTAACGTCATTCTAATCATGCTAGCATCATGCTAACGTCATGCTAATCATGCTAGCTTCATGCTAATCATGCTAGCATCATGCTAGCTTCATGCTAATCATGCTAGCATTATGCTAGCTTCATGCTAGCTTCATGCTAGCTTCATGGTAATCATGCTAGCATCGTGTTAGCTTCATGCTAATCATGCTAGCTTCGTGTTTATCATGATAACATTGTGCTAGCTTCATGCTAATCATGCTAGCATCGTGCTAGCTTCATGCTAATCATGCTAGCAACGTGCTAGCTTTATGCTAATCATGCTAGCATCGTGCTAGCTTCATGCTAATCATGCTAGCATCGTGCTAGCTTCATGCTAATCATGCTAGCATCCTGCTAGCTTCATGCTAGCATCGTGCTAGCTTCATGCTAGCATCATGCTAATCATGCTAGCATCATGCTAATCATGCTAGCATCATGCTAGCTTCATGTTAATCATGCTAACATCATGTTAGCTTCATGCTAATCATGCTAGCATCATGCTAGCTTCATGTTAATCATGCTAACATCATGTTAGCTTCATGCTAATCATGCTAGCATCATGCTAGCTTCATGCTAATCATGCTAGCATCATGCTAGCTTCACGCTAATCATGCTAGCATCATGCTAGCTTCATGCTAATCATGCTAGCTTTATGCTAGCTTCATGCTAATCATGCTAGCATCATGCTAGTCATGCTAGCATCATGCTAGCTTCATGCTAGTCATGCTAGCTTCATGCTAGCTTCATGCTAATCATGCTAGCATTATGCTAACGTCATGCTGAATCATGCTAATCATGCTAGCATCATATTTCATCTTGATAACTTTTTTAAATCATGCTAGCTTCGCACTAAAACATGTCAACAGCCAGGTTAACTACTAGACTAAATTTCTTTTACATTTCTGGCAATCAACTTTTTGCATTTTCATGCACTGGTAATTCCTTGGGAATTGCATATCTAGTTATTATTATTATTCTTCCAACCAAATTTCGGCAATTAATACGGCTCGAACCGCTTAACTTAGAAACTTCATTCAAACTCTCAAACGTGCGGACTATTCGGGAATAGTGGGCTATGACTTTTATAAGCGATCGGGGGTACGGTCTTCGCCCCAGGGGCGAAAAAGCAGCCGAAAAATCCCATTGACTTAACATGGAGACAAACTTTGACGAGTCGTAGCTCAGACCTAGAATTTCACAGAAACTTGTGACTTGCCACATTTGAAGAGGCTGGCAGGCTCTGTAAGAACATACCTCACAATGGGGTGTAAGTTGTACCCCTGGGGTGTAAGAGGCCCCCAAATTTCCCCATAGACTTATAATGGGGCAGGAATCATGCCCATATAAGGAAATAAAAACGTCCCAGATGGGATATCTTTGCAGCGCAGTGTCGTAGAGACATGGGGGTGGGCTCATTTTACTCAGGCATCCAATCAGTCCCTTAGGATCCTTATTGAGCTATCAAGCCACGCCCCTAGCAACCATTTTGGGCACCCTAGCAACATCTCCCATAGACTGCCATTATAAAATGCCCAGATGGATATCTTTGCAGCACAGTGTCACAGAGACATGGGGGTGGGCTCATTTTACTCAGGCATCCAATCAGTCTCTCACCATCCTTATTGAGGTATTAAGCCACGCCCCTAGCAACCAAATATGAGCAGCCTAGCAACATAATAAACAAAGCCTTATATCTCTGGATCCGGACATCATAGAGACATGGGGGTTGGGTCTTTGGGTCATATTAGCTTCATGCTAGCTTCATGCTAAGTCATGCTAGCTTCGTGCTAGTTTCATGCTAGCTTTATGCTAATTTTATAATAAATCTTGCTAACTTAATGTTAAATCATGCTAGCTTCATGCTAAATCTTGTTAGCTTCATGCTAAATCATGCTAGCTTCATGCTAGTCATGCTAGCATCATCTTAATCATGCTAGCATCATGCTAATAATGCTAGGATCATGCTAATTTCATGCTAAATTCATGCTAACTTCATGGTAATCATGCTAGCATCATGCTACCTTCATGCAAATTATGCTAGCTTCATGCTAATCATACTAACATCATGTTAGCTTTATGCTAATCATGATAACATCGTGCTAGCTTCATGCTAATCATACTAACATCGTGTTAGCTTCATGCTAATCATGATAACATCGTGCTAGCTTCATGCTAATCATACTAGCATCGTGCTAGCTTCATGCTAATCATGCTAGCATCGTGCTAGCTTCATGCTAATCATGCTAACATCGTGCTAGCTTCATGCTAATCATGCCAACATCGTGCTAGCTTCATGCTAATCATGCTAGCATCGTGCTAGCTTCATGCTAATCATGCTAGCATCGTGCTAGCTTCATGCTAATCATGCTAGCATCGTGCTAGCTTCATGCTAATCATGCTAGCATCGTGCTAGCTTCATGCTAGTCATGCTAACATCGTGCTAGCTTCATGCTAGTCATGCTAGCTTCATGCTAGTCATGCTAGCATCATGCTAGCTTCATGCTAATCATGCTAGCATCATGCTAGCTTCATGCTAGTCATGCTAGCTTCATGCTAGCTTCATGCTAATCATGCTAGCATCATGCTAACGTCATGCTAATCATGCTAGCATCATGCTAGCTTAATGCTAGTCATGCTAGCTTCGTGCTAGCTTCATGGTAATCATGTTAGCATCGTGTTATCTTCATGCTAATCATGCTAGCTTCGTGTTTATCATGATAACATTGTGCTAGCTTCATGCTAATCATGCTAGCATCGTGCTAGCTTCATGCTAATCATGCTAGCAACGTTCTAACTTCATGTTAATCATGCTAGCATCGTGCTAGCTTCATGCTAATCATGCTAGCATCGTGCTAGCTTCATGCTAATCATGCTAGCATCCTGCTAGCTTCATGCTAATCATGCTAGCATCCTGCTAGCTTCATGCTAGCATCGTGCTAGCTTCATGCTAGCATCATGCTAATCATGCTAGCAGCATGATAATCATGTTAGCATCATGCTAGCTTCATGCTAATCATGCTAACATCATGCTAGCTTCATGCTAATCATGCTAGCATCATGCTAGCTTCATGCTAATCATGCTAACATCATGTTAGCTTCATGCTAATCATGCTAGCATCATGCTAGCTTCATGCTAATCATGCTATCATCATGCTAGCTTCATGCTAATCATGCTAGCTTTATGCTAGCTTCATGCTAATCATGCTAGCATCATGCTAGCTTCATGCTAGTCATGCTAGCTTCATGCTAGCTTCATGCTAATCATGCTAGCATCATGCTAACGTCATGCTGAATCATGCTAATCATGCTAGCATCATATTTCATCATGATAACTTTTTTAAATCATGCTAGCTTCACACTAAAACATGTCAACAGCCAGGTAAACTACTAGACTAAATTTCTTTTACATTTCTGGCAATCAACTTTTTGCATTTTCATGCACTGGTAATTCCTTGGGAATTGCATATCTAGTTGTAACTTCTGTTGTTATTTGCAATGTTTTAATTGCGCAGTTTTTTTGAATCAGGCACTTTTCCAAAACGCAAGCAGTTGGCAGGTTTTGTCCGTGCCAGTGCTCGGCGTTTTTACGCATTTAGCGCTGAGCGCCCAGAGTTGAAACATGTTCAACTTTGGGTAAAACGCTCACATCGTCAATGTCACTGTTTACTTGTCCAATCACAGTGGATGAGGGGTGGGACAAATATCACAAAAACCAACTGGTAATAAACAAAATGGAAGTATCATAGCAACCAAAGCGCTTAGCTAAAGAAACGCTTGCAAGCACCCACATTTGGCATCCACCTGGTGTTTAAAGCTTCATTTAAATGCTTGTTGTTTTTTCGAAATGATATTCTTGTTAAGAAATTAACAAATTATGTAGCCTAATCTAATAGGAATTCGTACATATTTTACGAGTATTTGTATACATTTGTACGAAGTGAATGTTACGTAAAACGTATGATTATTCAACGCTATCTCACAAGAATTCGTACATATTTTCATATGACCACATTTGTATGTTTTGGTACGATTTGCCATGACCCCTGTGACGTTGGGGTAAGGTGCGAGGGTTAGGGGTTTGGTTTTGTTGTTGGTTTTTTTATGAAAATCGAAAGTTTTTGCACACTTAACTTCGTATGAATTCATACAAATTAGCCAACTGGTAAATATATATACGAATTCTCGAGAGATTAAGCTGAATTATTAGAAAAAATGCCCCAAACCTACTAAAAGAGGGGGGGGGTGAAAGCAAATTGTAGAAAAACTAATTTGGTCACATGAATTCATACAAATTAGAAACCTCAAAATATGTACATATTGCCATGAGATCATTTTAAACGATGAAATGAAAGATTGAGTTTGTGATATCAGTTTATCCACAGGCAAAGCTCCAGCATGTCCATTCTCATCGGTGTGTAAAGACCTCTGACTGCAGTCACGCCCGAGCCCAGGCAAAATATAATTGGCATTTTATTTCATTAACTCGAGACCGCTATTACACGGGTAAGGTTAACAGAGAAATAAGCATCTATTAGAACCAGTGCTGCCCTATTTTACATTCTGACCTTGAAAGGTTCAATAATAAAAATCTTTCTTTCGACAATGTAACTTACAATCTTTTTGTAATGCCAAAGCATTTCCCACATTCAGCTTTTCCCTCAGAGGAACTGTAAAATTTGTGACCTTCATGTCTATTTGGTAACCGGCAATTCCCAGTGTATAGAAATCTTTGCTGAAAAGTAAAAAATTTAAATGGCCCATTTGTGTGCTGTGAAAAATGCATAATGAAATGACACAAAGCTTCCACTTTCTTGAATGTAGTTTGCAGGTTCATAGTACATGTGCAAGTTACTTCACAATACAACAAATATAAGAAACAAACCAAAAACCGAATTGAAAGACAAAAGCTACCCTACAATCCGTGTGATAAACTAATTATGAAAGCACAGAAAGCTTAAAACTGCTGAGAGAAGCAGCGGCAGAAATAAAGACATTCTGCTTGCGCTTGCACATAATAGTGTAGCAGAGCCACACGCTTTTATCCTTTCATACCAAAACATTGTTCACCGAGTTCACCTCCCCGATCTCCTATTGGTGAAACTACTTGCGCCCTTCAAATACAAGGAGGATTGCTTAAAAGGCAGAAAAGCATTATTATACATCAGAAGCTTTTAAGACAGAATGCATGGTCTGTAAAGGTCAATGATATTATTTAAGTTCACCACAATGTTAAAAGACCAGCATTTATATCATTAGATTGGGGTGGTACAGTGTAAGCACAACAAAAGCAATGATTCAGAATAATGACGACCATTTGGGTATTAAAATGAAAGGGTTAATCTAGATTAGTATCTTGTTCACATGATGTCAAGGTGCACTTTCAGATAAAAGTACAAATGCTGTTACTGGGGTCATATTAGTACCTCGAAGGTACATTTTGGTACCAAATGTATACAGGTCTGTACCTAAATGGTACATATATAGGATCTTTTTAAAGGGTACTGCCCAGTGACACCTTATACTTTTTTGTATTAATATTTGTATTAAAGTTCGATTACGACTAACAACCCCAAACTAATGCTGCTTTTATTTCAGTCTATTGTAGGTAACCCAAAAACATAAGGGTTACCCTAAGAGTGCCCTAACAACTCGCTGATGACTAAATTATTGTGTGGAAACAGGCATTTTCCTCGTAACAAGATACAGGTAATACAGCATATTTAGGACATTTAAATTGGGAGCTAATAAAAAAATACATTAGAAAAAATATTTTGCTCTTCCCGGTCACTATTCTTAGATGACATGCTGTGCATGGTTGCAGGTGCACTTAGGTTTATGCAGGTGCGTAGCGGCACATCTTCACTCCTGCCTCACATACGGTGAAAAGATTTAGGAGGCGCGATAGTCATTTACCTCTTCTACTCTCTCCACAACTCAATTTTGGCAGGAGATGTAAATCTAGCTTCACTTCACTTCCAGTAATGCATCAAAAGCGTGATATCACTAAACAAGATCAACTTTTTATTTGATCAATAACTCCTGACTGGCCATTTGTGAACATATTTTCTCGGCAAAATCACAGAGCGGCTCTGCCGTTTTAGTTGTAAAGTGTTCTTGTGTTTCTGCAGTCTCTTGAAAAAAAAAAACAATCTCCCCTGCAGTCGTAATTGAACAGAAATGCAGAAATATATCCATTTCACAGAAAGAGCCACTTACAACATCCATTGTATAGAATTACGTCTCGCTCAGAGACGTGCGTAATATACTGGGTTATTTTCAAGATGAGAGGATCTCATTGGGTTGTAATTTAACCTATGCTGGGCTGTTTTTAACCAAAATGCTGGGTCATTTTAAACCATTATTGTGTCAAATAGAAAGATTTTCTGGGTTAGTTTAACCCAACGGCTGGGTTTATCCTTTTAACCCAAAGCTTTGCTAGAGTAAATGAACACATAGAACTGAAATCGCATACTGTGACAGTAGCAGAGCGATCTCATGGAAAGTCGTGTTATAGCCATGCAAAATTAAATTTATTTGTGTCCACGAGTGACATGAAAGAGACATTCATGCTCAAGGCATGAAAAAATATGAAAATATGTGCCTTGAGCATAAATGTCTTTTTCATGTCACTTGAATGAATTTCTATAAATAGTTTTTCATGTCAGATGCACGACTTTCTTTTTTTATTCATTTTACGTATTGTTTTCTTACGAGTTGTTTCCTATTTTCTTACCATTGTCACTTGGGGTTGCGGTTAGAATCACATTTCTAACCCAAACCTCAACTCTAACCCCAACTCCAGGTGAGAATAGTTTTAAAGCAAAAAAAAAAAACTTTCCAAACTCCAAATCTAACCCCAAGCGACAATGATTTAAAAATTGGAAAAAAAGAGAAAACAATATATAAAATATATGTAGCGTGACTGCCGCACGCGTGAGAAAATTAACAAAGTTATTGTTTGCTAATGTGGATGCTAAAATAGTTATCGTTATAGTTAACTTATAATGTGAACAGCCCTTAACTGTTTTGAAACGTTCCGAAAAATCTGATTGTTCACCACTAGGGGATTTGATCACAAATGTGATAAAACATAGAATGCACTTTGTTGTAGTTTATGCACGTTTATGTAAGTTAAATGATTTATTTTTCTTAAAAACGTATTTTTAGAAACACCTTCTGAATTACATTATAAAAAGTGTTTGGACTGAGATCAGGTGGCGCCAAATTTAGGTGTTTCGAGCGCTTCGAAACAGTGAATCATTTTTCGAAGCAATTGGTTCAATTGATTCAAAGCTTCGAAAAGCTTTGTTTCTCCCATCATTAATGAATCAGATGTCATTCAAACATAAACCGGAACATTAGAGCATGACGCAATCGTTCAAAACAACCAATAGCGTTTTTACATTCTTAGCTAACGTAATGATGCCAGTGCTAATTCACAATCAAAGATGGTGAATCATCACTTTTCCTTGTGCAGTTTTTGAACAAGTCTAGCCTACCCGGATCTGATATTTACAGCAGATTGTCATAACGATAGCGTCTTTTCTTCATATAAATCGGTAATTTGATTTCCGTACACTTGAAATATTTTAAGTAATTTTGAAAAAGCTTTGCCCGTTTCGTATCATATAATGAATAAATGGGTACATTATTTGCCCTAAAAGCCTGAATAATGTAATGTGTAATATAAATACAATGAATCCTGGCGGTTTAAATTGAAAATCATATTGCAATGCATGTCATTGTTGCAAAATTATATTCCAATGTATAATTTTATACCCTAAAATATTAAGTTTCACCTGGTGCTGATAGAGGTGCTAATTTAGTAAACGCATCTGTTGATCGTATTTGGGGGAATCCAATGACCAAGACAGTTGTAGGGGTTGGAGGATAGGTTGTGTCAAAATATTTCCTAGATGATCTTTAAATACAGTAGTTCTTAATGTTTATTTTATATATACTGTATATTGCTTACGTAGTGGATCTCCCGCATTTCCACCCTGAAAAGTATTTACTGGAGTTAAATGTGACAACTTGCCCCGGTCCCTGTCTCCACTATCCTCGCCGAGATCTCCAACTCATTAATGTAATCATAAAACACTATCAAACTATTAACCCCACTGGACACCTCCGAATTGGATGTCTCAGTGTGCTTCTTAACCCGTGAAAAGGCAAGCAGGCTTTAAACACAATCATACTAATGGAGGCCATTTCATCAAATCACATGATATCATTGCAATTTAATGTTCTGACTCAAATACCAATGCAACGTTAATCTGCCCGCAAAACATTTGTCCATTGCTGTAAAAGGTACAAGATTATTATGGAAATAATGAAACCGTATATCCGAATTAAAAAACACAGCATGCCTGACCCTTGCACAACATTTGAATGTGACCAATGAGTCACGAGAGAGCCGTCACACCTGGAGGGTTTGTTGGTGCATTCTGCTTGTGCGGTTGAACTGTATTTTGTGCTCGTAAAGGGCACACGGCGACCTGACGCGACCATATCTGTAAATTAAACCCGAGGTCAAGGTGAACGCAAACCAGACAGGCTGTCAGCGAAGATTAGCCTCGACCGATGATCTAAGAGCGTTCCCGAACTATCGGGCAGTCTGGTGCCAGAAATGTGTCGTTAAAATCTGAAATGACCAAGCAACATCCTCCTTCTTGTGCCCTTATCTTTCAAAGAGGTACAGCCATTCTCCGCAGCGCTCCAAGGTAATGTGCTTATAATGGATGTTGGAATGTGACTCTCTGCTCACGCCGACCGTGTCTATTTCTCATGAACCCCTAATCATCGAACAGTCTAGTGCCAGAATAAGACTCGAGACCATTTTAAACGTAATGACAACAGGGAAAGTTCTGCAGTCGTAAATTTTGTCTCTAATTGAGATCATTTGTCTTCGATAACGTTTTAAATGAGCCTTAATGATATCGAGCAGCAGACAGTGTCACATTAAAAGCTTTTAAAACACATGTGGTGGAATCATTAATTCTTCAATCACAAGAGAAAGACGCCGTTAGGCTACGTCACATGAATGCCTGTCAAAGTCACGACTTTTTGATTTCTCTGGATATTTGCCACTGACTGGGTAAAACTCGACGTCTTATTGTATTAGAAACTCTTTAATCGTGGTGTTTATTGTGAGCGGGGAACCGAGCCTCACACGGGGAGCTATTTGGAAAGACCAATGACCCATAGACTGCAATGAACTGTGGGAAAGCGCCTCCGGTCCAAAGGGACCCTGCGTGGTCTCCAAAACGTAGCATGAAAGATCCTCACACACATCAATCATTTCGACGCTAGAGAGCGCTGGGAGAGATCGCGCTGGAACAAAGCTAACCGGCTTGTATATTGTTTGTTCCCGAGAGGCACATCATGTGGAATAAAACATCAAGACTTTTCATTCATGTGGCGTCGGTAGTCCCAGAGTTAAAGACGGTCAAACGCGTTCAATAAGATGTCAATTATGGCAAGCCGTAATCTGATTGGAGGATTAGATTTAATGTAGGTTTCCATTACTGGAGGCCATTTCGGAGTTCTGCTATAACTTGTTCAGTCAGCAAGGACAGAAACGTGTGAAGCGAATATCGTCTCTGCTCAGTTACGGGATTCGGTAGCGTCAGCTTTATTTCTTTTCGAAATAAGCATGTCTGAAACGGCAGGTGTGCGGTCGTGACCCATCAGGCTATAAAGAGATCGATTGACATGTATCTCTTTGATATTGCCTAAGTTTAAAACAGTGTCATCAGCGTTTCACATACAATGTCTCTTCTCATCTCAAAGGCTTCAGGCTCTGATGTAAGATGCGCTGGATCTATCTGCTACCGTTTTGAGGATTTTCTCTTTGAGGCATTAAATACAACTATTCTGCTGAACATGAATATTTCACTGTAGTTAAACTTTTCACTGCCTGCATTATAAAAGGAATGTTTAAAAACACTATTCTTGTATAATGGTTTATTACTGAAAAACCTGCAGGAGACACTATGTGACAATGGAAAGAAATTTGATCAAAGATGTGTTTTTAATTTTTAAGTGACTTTCTTAAGTGACAGATTTCTTTCCATAAAAATATAAAACCCACTGATATCACATCATGTGTGTCCTCGAGAGTTTCAAAAGAGACAGCAGTGTGTAACACTGTGCTTACAGTACATTTGCCAATATACTAGTCTACATTGTCTACAAGTTATATTGAAATTCAGGATGTTCATTTCAGTTTTTTTTTCGACCGTCACTTGAGGTTTGTTAACTGAACATTATCTGATAAAGGGGACATTTCAATTTTTTTAATGTAAAATAAATTTTGGTTTCCCCAGAGTATGTATATGAAGTTTTAACTCATATAGATAATGTATTAAAGCATGTTAAAATTGCCACTTTGAAGGTGTTAGCAAAAATATGTGTTCTTTTAAATGCAAATGAACTGATGAAATGCAAACACTGATCACCATAATGGTGGTTTGTTGAAATTGAAACTCAATTATTTCTCTCTCTCTATGCACTAAATGGCAGTGCTGTGGTTCAATAGTGCAGATTAAGAGGTGGTATTATCCCCTTCTGACATCACAAGGGGAGCCAAATTTCATTGCAGTTATGTAGACAAGTAAGACAGACAGACAGATAAATAAACAGACAAGCAGACATGTAGACAGACAGATAAACAGACGGACAGCAGCAACAGATCAACAACAGGTCCAGGATTCATACATTATCAAAGAGCACCCAATAAATCCAGTAGATTAATATCTTAAGAGGGCGGATTGTCTCTTTTTTATCTACCACAGTGGCCTTTTCTAAAGCAGGACACATTTCAAAAAGTTTTGCTCTTCACTGTCAGAAAAAAGGTACAAAGATCTTCCTTTTTCTGTCGCTGGGGAGGTACCCTAAAAGGTACCTTTTTGTACCTGTATGGGTATACAACACATTAAAATGCTGCACCTTATGCGGTACAATATTATACCCTAAGGACCAATTGTGTACCTTAAGGAACAATTTTGTACCAGTTCACATTTAGGGGTACAAAACAGTTAACTGTACATTTGGTACACAATCAATCCTTAAGGAACAGTAATGTACCCCAAAAGGTACAACATTGTATTATGTTTATATACCTGTAAAGGTACAAACGGTACCTTGGGGTACCACCCCAGCGACAAAAAAGGTACAGTTTTGTACCTTTTTTTTTTCTGACAGTGATGCGTCGTCTTTCTCTATTTGTGCAAAAAGAGAGATGTTTATGGTCAGGGTCTAGGACAGAGGCGATCAACCAAGGTCTGCCCGGACGCGTGCGAGATGGGTATGGACACCAGCTTCCAAATCATACTCAATATATGCAATACAAATGACAAATTTTTAGGGCAGCAATAATTTGTGTCACTTACAGGCCATTCACAAAGTAAGGACAGAAAAGTGCCGTAATGTCTGTAGGCTTGTGTCGACACGCACTGTGTGTAAACAAAATGTTTTGGTAACAATTTACAATAAGGTTTATTAGTTAACATTAGTTAACTACATTAGTTAACATGAACTAATAATCAACTGCACTTATATGGCATTTATTAATCTTTGTTAACGTTAATTTCAACAATTACTAATACTTTATTAAAATCTTGTTAACTTTAGTTAATGCATGTGAACAAACAATTTAAAGCTTTATTTCTATTAACTAACATTAACAAAGATTAATAAATACTGTAACAAATGTATTGCTAATGGTTTGTTCATGTTAGTTAATACATTAACTAATGTTAACCAATGAACCTTATTGTAAAGTGTTACCATATTTTTTTTTCTTTGAACTGATAATGATAATATGAATTGGTCATAAATTCTTACCTTTGGTTAACAGTTAACCGGTCAATAAGAACATCCCTAATTGAGATATCAGACCATCATACCAAATCATCTGCTTTCACATTAACTTATCTTCTTATTGTATTATATGTCACTTCGTTTTTCTCCTAAAATGATTTTCTCTTCATCTAGAAAACCGCTGATTCTTCAAAGAGACAAATGAAAGCCCCATTATGTCTCTCCTGAGTTACAAAAAGAGCAACATTTGAGCAATACAGTCTTTCTTTAGGATATTTTTGAAAAATCAATAACAATGCTGTTCTGAGGGCGTTTCTCAAGAGCAAAAATATGCAGCCTCCACATGCCGCGCCACGCCAGAAAATGATTAAAATGATGCCAGAATGCAGCGTGCCCAACACAAAAGCTTTTTACGGATCTACCCAGACTTAATCCTTGTTAAAAATTGCAATCTTGTTTGCATCGGGTACACAAGTAAATGAGATTGTTACCCAACATTTTACAGTAAAAGGTGCACATGTTGCTAAACACCACTACACGTGTTGCTGGATGGTCTTAAAAATGCACGTTACCACACAATGATGACGGAGAAGGCAGAGGCAGATTACAGATACATAATGCAAGTCTTATTTAATGTGTCAAGACAGTTTAGTCACCCACGACGAAACGGGTATCTTCACGAGAAATAAAAGACAATAAATGAAAGATTAAAGAAGTGATTGTGACGTTTACAGGGTCGTGCCACAGGCAGTAAACAGGTACTCAGTGTGAGCTCAAGAGGACGTGATGAGTGAAATAACACCCAGATGTACGATTAATAATTTGAGTCACAGGCACAAATGTCCCACAGGATGTACTTATTGCTTTTTTAAAATCTTTCTTAAAAGCAGCGCGGGTCTCCAGAGACCGTGAGGGTTATAGTCAGGTAGGGGCTCTGGAGGTGTAGTGATATGAAGATAGCAGCCTAACAAGCTACACAGGGCACGGCAGGTTGCGGTGATGCCGTTGTGGGATTCTGAACCAATTTGGGATAACAGCTTGATGGATTTTCAGACTCTCAAAAAGGTCTAGCGGTTATACATTCATATCAGACTGTTAAATTTTTTTCTTCTTGGCACTAAGTAGCGGTTTTGTTGTGGGCACCGCTAAGAGTTGTCGACTTATAAGTGATACGTTTAAAACATGTAAAATAAAACTAAATGCAATAGAACGCCTTTGAAGACACAACGTTACGATAATATCGTACCGTGGTCATTTTAAAATGCAATTTATTCCATAAAAGTCCATAAATTGAATTTACAGAGAACTTGGCAATTACTCAGTGGATGCAGACCCTTAGAGAGCACTGGCGAAAATGCATTTTGATAAAGCACTCAGCGTCTCCATAAAACGTGCGGTTGAACCGCTTGCCAAAGTGAGAAAGCATTGTAACTTTATCTGGCTTAGCACATAAAAAGAGTTTATATTTGGCACTTTAGTAGATTTGTGAGGTCTCGGAGACCTTGACGTAGGTACTAGATTCTGACCTACTCCGTGGATGAAAGTACCGTCTAAAAATATGTATGAGAAAACCTGTATTTCAGTTTTTAAGAGCGTACCATCTACCCCAACCTTGGCAAGTCTTAGTCACACACAGCACTTATGTTATCACAAGCTTCATTATACAAAAAGAAAAAAATGAGCCACATCAAAACATCATTTTATGTGAAAGCAATCGTGTGACCCCAAAATGACGTTGAACATTTAAAACGAAAGCGTACACCGCACTATACAGTATAATTGTAAGGGCCATTTTAGGCAAAATTCTGGGAGGTCTTAATGGTTGCGCAAATTGTTGTATATTTTGTCTCCATCTGGGTGAATTTCTTGGGGGAAAACTGTAATTGGCTTTTTTGAATGCGGGTTGCCTGCCTCTTTTGAGCAGCAGTAATACGCATCCATCATATCTCTCCCGTGATTACGAGAGCTGCAGGTGCCAGTCATGTCAGTCCCAGTTCACCGCTGATGGCACGTTCTCCTCCATGCGTAATTTGGGAGGTTTAGGAAGGAGAAGACTGTGGTAAGGTCTGATTCGGATAATTGCAGTCTCGGTTGCCAAACCGAAGCCTGGCATTAGTGTCTTACGCACATGCGGGGGCTTCGCAAACAGCAGAAGGTAAATAGCTCTGAGATGACAAAGCTTGTTTTTATTTTGATACACCTTTGTGGGATTTAAACGGATGCGAGGCTATGGCTTCATAAATGAAACATCAGGGTCTTAAGTAAAAGTGCGTACGCAGTCTACAACAGGTTAAAAGCCTTAAGCATCTTAAATAATGGATTAGATGTCATGGAAGTCAAACTATTATGTTGATACCTGCTTTATGAACACATAGAGAGTGTGCTGGAGTATTTGTTTTTGACAACATTTTCCACTTAGATAATACAGACATGTCTTTGTTTGTTATGTGTGTGTGTCAATGTAAAGACAAAGTCTTTAAATGGTTTATGGTTTATTGCAGTTATTTCCCTTAGAAACAACACAACTCCTGATGTCTGGTAGCATAGCACCATCTAGTGGTGAAGATTTTCTGTCCTATCTTTGAAATGTAGCTGTAGAAGTTAGTAACAGAGCACACATGTCTATCTCTCTGTCTATCTCTCTCTCTGTCAGTCTACATGTCTGTTTGTCTATTTATCTGTCTGTCTGTCTGTCTGTCTGCCTGCCTGCCTGCCTATTTATATGTATGTCTCACTGGCTACCAACCTAACTGTCTGACTGCTTACATTTCAGTCCGTCTATGTATCTGTTTGTCTACATGTCTGCTTATCTGTCTATTTAACTGTCTGTCTGCCTTACTATCTACCTAACTGCTGCCTACCTGTCTGTCTGTCTGTCTGTCTGTCTGTCTTTCGTTCTGTCTGTCTGTCTACCTACTGTACCTAACTGTCTGCCTGCTTACCTTTCATTCTGTCTATTTGTCTTTCTGTCTACATGTATGCTTATCTGTCTGTCTGTCCGTTTGCCTATCTGTCTGTTTATTTATCTGTCTAAATGTCTGTCTGTCTCTCTCTATCTCTGTCTACATGTCTGCTTGCATATCAGCCTATGTATGTCTATCTGTCTACTTGTCTGTGTGTGCTTCTGTCTACTTACCTATCTGTCTGCTTACTTGTCTGTCTGTGTATTTATCTGTCTGGCTTTTCTATATATCAATCTAACTGTATGTCTGTCTGTTTGCCTGCCAGCCTGTTTATCTGTATGTCTATCTGTCTACTTGTCTGTGTGTCTGTCTGTATACCTGTCTGTCTGCTTACCTGTCTGTCTGTGTATTTATCTGTCTGGTTACATGTATATATCTTAATATAACTGTCTGCCTGTCTACATGTCTGTCTGTCTGTCTATTTATCTACCTAACTGCCTGCCTACCTACCTGTCTGCCTGTATATCTATCAACCTGTCTGCTTGTCTATCTATCTATCTATCTATCTATCTATCTATCTATCTATCTATCTATCTATCTATCTATCTATCTATCTATCTATCTATCTATCTATCTAACTATCTATCTATCTATCTATCTATCTATCTATCTATCTATCTATCTATCTATCTATCTATCTATCTATCTATCTATCTATCTATCTACCTAACTGCCTAACTGCCTGCCTGCCTATTTATCTATTTTTCTTTCTGTCTGTCTACTTGTCTGTATGTCTATCTATCTATCTATCTATCTATCTGTCTGTCTGTCTGTCTGTCTGTCTGTCTGTCTGTCTATCTATCTATCTATCTATCTATCTACCTAGTTGTCTGTCTGACTGCCTACCTTTTTGGCTGTCTATTTACCTGTCTGTTTACATGTCTGTCTGTCTGTCTGTCTATTTATCTACCTAACTGTCTGTCTGCCTACCTGTCTGTCTGTATACTGCATCTATCAACCTGTCTGCCTGCCTACCTATCTGCTTGTCTGTCTATCTATCTACCTAACTGCCTGCCTATTTATCTATTTTTCTTTATGCCTGTCTACTTGTCTGTATGTCTATCTATCTACCCAGCCGTCTGTCTGCCTGCCTACCTTTCTGTCTGTCTATTTACCTGTCTGTGTTTACATGTCTGTCTGTCTGTCTGTCTGTCTGTCTGTCTGTCTGTCTACATGTCTGTCTGTCTATTTGTCTGTCTGTCTGTCTGTCTGTCTATTTATCTACCTAACTGCCTGCCTACCTATTTGTCTGTATATCTATCAACCTGTCTGCCTGCCTACCTGTCTGCTTGTCTGTCTGTCTGTCTACCTGACTGCCTGCCTATTTATCTATTTTTTTTCTGTCTGTCTACTTGTCTGTGTGTCTTTCTATCTACCTAGCCATCTGTCTGTCTGTCTGCCTGCCTGCCTGCCTACCTTCCTGTCTGTCTGTATGTCTGTCTCTCTGTCTGTCTGTCTGTCTGTCTGTCTGCCTGCCTCACTGTCTATCTACCTAACTGTCTGCCTGTCTATTTACATAGCTTTCTACCTGCTACCTTGTCTGTCTGTCAATTTATCTGTCTGTCTGCTTGCCTGTCTGTCTGTCCATCTATCTACTACCAAGTATAGGCTTCTTAGACAAAAATGTTAAACACTCTCTCATTTGTAAGTTGCTTTGAATAAAATCATCTGCTAAATGAATGAATGTAAAAGTAAACAACACTATCAATACTGGAGTGCTACATGCACATTATCTGATCATTTACTTTAGAAACTTTATATTCTGTAATTGTTCAATATATCACATTTACCACACGTTATTTTCACCCTTTAACCTGCATACATTTCCATGGATTTGTTATAATTTAGTGGGAACAAATATTGCATTAAAATACAAGGCACACAACAGATTTGTACGTCCTTGAATTCTCATGCTGAGTTCAGCGTTGGCTATTAGGGTGAATGCGTCTTAAGAAGTGTTGGTGTGCAAACAAATGCAGACTTTACCAAGGACACAAGAACATCTGGCACCATGAGAGAATGCCACACAGATGATGAAACATCTTGGAAACATCGCTACCGAGTCCTGGGCGGTACTTACACTCTCCGGTCATTTCAGTAACTTGGCATTCAAGTAAAACGACAAAAAAATCAATTGTTGAGCTTTTATCAGAAGAACGCAGCGTTCTTGTATCGATTAACATCTGCTGGGATTATCACAGACAGGTAATGAAGGCTATTGCTGTTGAAGATGATTTAAAACATTGCTGACATATGGCTAAATGTTAAAACGCTTTCTGGTACATCTTCAAACTTTGTTGGACAAAGTTCTTCAGTATTTATCATTTAATCTCATTTCCTGGGTTTGACTGAGGTTTATTAATATTTTGCAAATTGCACAAAATGAAATGCCATACGCATGTTGTTGCAGTATCACACATTCAAGACTTCCATGTATATTTTATATTAAATTCAAAATATACATACACATGTTGAATGGGTAAGTATAATTAAAATAATAAAAAACATCAGTGTCTTTCTATACAGAGAAAATTAACTCAACAAGATAAATCCACGTTCTTAAATTGTCCATAGTGTCTATCTATCTCTCTTTCTGTCTATCTGCCTACCTACCCATCTATCCATAATATCTATCTTTTCATCTATCCATCTACCCATCTATCCATCCATCCATAATATCTATCTTTCCTTCTATCCATTATATCTATGTATCCATCTGTCCATCTATCCATCCATCTATTACCACCCCACATATTAATCCATCCATCCATTCATTAATCCATCCTTCCATTGTATCTATCTGTCTGTCTGTCTGTCTGTCTGTCTGTCTGTCTGTCTGTCTGCCTACCTAACTCCAAAACCACCCCACCCCCCTATTCATCCAGCCATCCATCCATTCATTCATTCATCAATACATTGTGTCTATCTGTCTGCCTACCTGCCATCCATCTATCTATCTATCTATCTATCTATCTATCTATCTATCTATCTATCTATCTATCTATCTATCTATCTATCTATCTATCTATCTATCTATCTATCTATGTCTGTCTGTCTGTCTGTCTGTCTGTCTGCCTACCTAACTCCAAAACCACCCCACCCCCCTATTCATCCAGCCATCCATTCATTCATTCATCCATACATTGTGTCTATCTGTCTGCCTACCTGCCATCTATCTATCTATCTATCTATCTATCTATCTATCTATCTATCTATCTATCTATCTATCTATCTATCTATCTATCTATCTATCTATCTATCTATCTATCTATCTATCTATGTCTGTCTGTCTGTCTGTCTGCCTACCTAACTCCAAAACCACCCCACCCCCCTATTCATCCAGCCATCCATTCATTCATCCATACATTGTGTCTATCTGTCTGCCTACCTGCCATCCATCCATCTATCTATCTATCTATCTATCTATCTATCTATCTATCTATCTATCTATCTATCTATCTATCTATCTATCTATCTATCTATCTATCTATCTATCTATCTATCTATCTATCTATGTCTGTCTGTCTGTCTGTCTGTCTGTCTGTCTGTCTGCCTACCCAACTCCAAAACCACCCCACCTATTCATCCATCCATCCATCCATCATTCCATCATGTCTATCCGTCTGTCTGTTTGTCTGTCTGTGTGTCTTTCTGCATACCCATCCATTCATCAATAGTATCTATCTGTCTGTCTGCCTACCTGCCATCCATCCATTCATTAATTCATCCATTCATCTGTCTGTCTGTCTGTCTACCTACCCATCCATCCATTCATAATATCAATATGTCTATCTATCTGTCTACCTACCTATAATATATGTCTGTATATCTGTCTCTCTGCCTACCCAACTCCAAAACCACCCCACCTATTCATCCATCCATCCATCCGTTGTGTCTATCTGTCTGTTTGTTTGTATGTTTGTCTTTCTGCCTACCCAGCCATCCATCCATAGTATCTATCTGTATGTCTGCCTACCTAACATCCATCCATCAGATAGATTCTGTCTGTCTGTCTACCCATCCGTCCATTCATCAATCTGTCTATCAATCTGTCTTTCTGTCTGTCTGTCTACCTGCCTATAATATCTGTCTGTCTGCCTACCCAACTCCAAAACCACCCTACCTATTCATCATCCATCCTTCCGTCCACATGTGTTTTAAAATTCTTTTAAAACTGCTTTTTATAATTATTAAAATTCTGCTAACAAAACCCACACAAACCGGCAGATCATCTCATCTGTAACGTCATAAACCCAGACCGACTCTCATGTGACAGTGACGAACATTCTCAGTTTTGACAGAATAGTGATTATTAAAATAAATTAATAACTTGTCACAATGAAAGTCACACAAAGCCGCTCAGAGAAATTAATGGCTAATGACAAAAAATAGATCAATTAAATCTTTCTAAAGCAGACATTTAGGAGACCTCCTGATGGCTTTCTAGTATCACCGCCTTGATGAGAATGAATTTAGGTTTCTCCTTGACCTAGAAAGCAGGTCTCTCATTTCATGAAGTGCCTCAATAGATTTGTGCCCAACCATTCATGAATATTGCTCTGCAATCTTTCAACTTGAAAGGTTCAAGGGGCCATGGCCATGGGTTATGACAGTCTTTTATCTTGACGGATCGAGGCTGAAAAGAAATTATGCTTTCTGCGAGGTGCCAACAGCTGCTTCTTCTGCAGTAACTCGCCAGGCCTCCTGTTTTGTTTTGTTATCTCTCTATATTTTTAGTGATTTAAAAAAAAAACGCAATGTGATAACACTACGTGGTGTGCTTAATTTATCTCACAGGGAATAGTCATTTATTATTAAGCAGAGACTTTATCCCAAGCAACTACTGTACTGTCAGGCTTACAACAGTGGCAGTCCCAACCCGGTTAAGTGTCTTACTCAAGGACGCAATGGTGATAGGCGAGTAAAATGCCCTCTGTAATGTCTGAACCTGCAAGCAATTGGATATCATCCCAGATCTGTAACCTACAGTGTACTCCACCTCTTAATGCCCTTTAATCTACTGTAAAATCCTCTGTGGGCTTCACTGATGTAATGTTATAACAAGAGTTTTACGTCACGAAAAAGCATGCAATAATAATAAAAAATAATTAAATAAAGTTACTAGTGGGGGGCATTAGATGCCTTCCATAAAAAAAAAACATAATTAAATGTTGCTTTAGTGTCTCTGCATGAAATCTTTGTTGCAATAATTGTGATTTTTGTATGAACAAGTACTACCGCATGGACTTTATGGCTCACGCAGAGATCTGATCTCGAAATCATGTTAGAAAAATGATTCTCTTTTAAAACATGTCACACATTTATAGTTGATGAGTTTCAGTAAACTCCACTGGACGTTTATGAAAATAATCAAAGGCAATACGTATAAAAAGATCAGACAATCTTTTTACTGTTATCATATGTACAATCCTTCAGGATTAGACAGGG
The DNA here is from genome assembly GCF_030506205.2 of Paramisgurnus dabryanus. Lineage (NCBI taxonomy): Eukaryota > Metazoa > Chordata > Actinopteri > Cypriniformes > Cobitidae > Paramisgurnus > Paramisgurnus dabryanus. The sequence goes on along the minus strand of NC_133337.1, from coordinate 43,278,045 downwards.
GATCATCAAAAGACGAATTCTTCTAGTAAAATAAAAGCCCATCACTTTATTCCCTGCAAGGTTTCAGAAAATACAGGATGCTTTTTAACCAAGAGTTTGCCCCCCTGTCATTTCAAAGGCAATAGGAGAGCACCTCTCCCCGTGAGCCTCAAAGCATCCTAGCTTGAAGTCAATCTCTAGAGGGACATCAGGGTCACAACAACACAAACCGGTCTGTATTCTATTATGTGCCTTTATACTTTTCGATCAAGTTGATCCAATGCCTAAACTTACACAGAAGTGTCCTAAAAGTGACTTGAGAAACTTTTACAAGGTCACCCAAGTGATAGCATCTCTCTCAGCCCCGGCCGAGTGAAACCCCCGAGTGATAAGAAAAATGGGTTTTGCTTTAAATTAGTTGCTTACAGTTTTTCTCAGACACTTTGGAGCATTTCTCAAATCATTCTTAACATCCTACTACACAAGCTTTGGTTTGTCTTTTGTTCAGATTTCTTTTTTAGCTATTCGGGTTTGGGAAGAACCAATAAATATAAAAAACAAATATTAAAATTTTTATTATACATTTTTATTATAATTTTTTTATTATACATTTTCTTTAAACATGAAGCAGTGTAATTGTCCACGTTTGTGCAAAATAGTAAGTGCATTTTTCAGAACAATTCGTACAAACTGCACAACATCATGAATGTCCTGCAAAAGCCTGAGATCAATCACAAATGATACTCTTCATAAATACTAAGTTGTTTCAACCCTTGGCTGGGTCAAATATAGACATTTTCTGGGTTAATTTAACCCAGCGGTTGGGTTCGTCCCTTTTTGACCCAACATTGGGTTGAAAATAACCCAGCATTTTTTTTAGAGTGTTGGGTTTGGGGTATTTTACGAAACCATGTGTTAAAAAAGCCAGCATTTTTTATATATTGTACCTTTTATAAAATATCATTTCTTTTTGTCATAAATTGAGTCGGAAAAACAGGAGTCAAAAGTTACAAAGAAACATGGAGACCAAGGACAAGAAATATCCATGACAGCAAGCAATAACCGACAACCAAACAAAGAAAAGACAGAGGAAAGCAATCACAAGCATGAACCGATAAACAAATAAATAACTACATGTATAAAAACAAATAGAACTGGGAAACATAAGGGTTAACAACAATGAAACATTGTACAGTGCATTACAAATTAAACATTTTATCAGTATATGTGTTCCCTGGGAATCAAACCCATGACCTTTAGCACTGCTAATGCAATGCTCTCCCACTGACCTACGTCAACAAAACTTTTTCAATTTTATTAAAACAAAAGAGCAGTGCTACTTCCTACTTCTTTTAAAAGTAACGGACACAAGTAAGTTTCAGACCTTGGCTCTGCGCCCAGCTTCCACTTCACCCAACATCACCTCTGTATTATGCATCCAAATGGGCCTGTACCATGTTCAATAACCAGGGCAGACACCGCGGGAAGCACACAATGCAGTATGGCCTTTTATGGCCCCCTCTGGGTATCCATTTAGAAACTGCATAGAGGAATGTCTGATAAACACTTGTGTGTACCACCTTATCTCGTCCAAGCAAGACCACAAAACAGATTGTATTACAACAGAAATGGTCCCTTCATAAAAAACAGCCAAGTGCGCACACACACACACATTCACAAACATCACACTGAAGGTGTTACCCACCCCCCTGGATTCCCTCATTTACACACAAACACATTGTTCTCCTCCACACCAATTTTACACATTGCATTTCGAGAACCGGCGGTGAGACCGCAGGTAGAGAAACAAGACGATTGTTTGTGCTTTGCCTCAGGGTGGGATTCTGGACCGTGGCCATGGACTCTGGTCTCCATGCTTATACAATATGCCAATCAATTTAGTCCATGGTGGGTTTAAATGCAGAATTAGTGTGTGTGTGTGAGAGAAAGAGAGAGAGAGAGAGAGAGAGAGAGAGAGAGAGAGAGAGAGAGAGAGAGAGAGAGAGAGAGAAGAGAGAGAGAGAGCTTTGTATTATGGAAGAGATGTCATGGACCCATCCACCGAGAGATGGTTCTGGATATTAGCTTATTCCAATTCAGACCAAATTTCCCACCCAAACCCACAGAAATATTTGGTGTATTTTGTGGAGAAGACCTTTTCAGAATTATAACAAGGACCCAGTCGCATATTTGGCCTATTGTGTGTGTGTGTGTGTCTACTTACCAATATTTCGGGAATAAATGTGTACCCAAAAGTAAGCAAAACCTAAGCAAACCAACCTTTGGGATGTCCTCATTTGTAAAAACGCTATGAAAAATATAGTAAACACACTCAGTTGCACTTACATTTTTAAGTTAAATCAACTTGAATTTACCATTTATTTAAACTTTCTTGACTAGTGAGGAGTTCCTATAAATTATAAAAAATAAAGTTGAATTAGCTTAAGTTATTTCAACTTTATTTTAACATTTCATAGCAACTCATCACTAAGAAAATTGAAACTAATTGTAAATTTAAGTTGATTAAACTTAAAAATTTAAGTGTAACAAATTGAACGTGTGTGTGTGTTTGCATAAAAAAATCTAATTAAAAGAAACAGCAGGAGTGAAACAGAAGTTTGATTTCTCTTCAAAGCTATAATTATGCAAAATTATGTAAAATTATTCTTTTGTAATCACATTTATGGATCGAACATTGACTCATCATCTTGTAATTCTCCGCAGTTAAAACAGTGAAGGGTTAAAGGTCATTTACACAATAATTGAGTTCCCAATGTCTAGCTATGATCATTTTTCTATTTAGATTTTGAAACATATTTTTAAGATTTATCTTTGCAATTTCATCTTTACAGTTTCAGTGGCAAAGGCCAAAATCTTCAACAAGGGTTTGTATTTCTGACATATAATAAAATGTCACAATAAATAAATTAAATAAATAAAAAACTCTCAAACATGAGAGCCGCTAAAAATGTTATCTTGTTGAAGCACTAAAAGTTATTAAATATTACTGAATATATTAAATTATAACTATGCTATGATCCATAATTAAAATAATAAAGAAAATACATTGAATTATTTAATAATAATATTTGTATTAAATATTTATAACTCTTGAAATAAAAGTTTAGCACACATTTTCCGCAGACTGATGATTCAATATTTTTTTCCCACAACAACTACATAGACTTTATGGCAAACATAATTAGAAGTAATAAAAAAAATCCATTCATGTTGTTTATTTTATGTTTCTTGTCTGTGATAAACTTGGCAAGATCACTTTGAGGCTTTGTTAATCGACAAACATTTTTATGTGGGCTGTTACTTGGGTAACAATGCTTGTGGGACACTGGCCATAGAGATTATGTACGATTTATATTCTAGCAGCAAACCACTTAATGCTTTTTAATGGACTAAAGCTTAACAAACCCTTGAACCGAGAACACTGCAAAAAAGTGTTTGTTTGTTTGTTTCATAGTCTCGAATGATTCCACACATCTTTTCAGATGCCAAATGTCTCGACAAGGAAATTAAAACCTAAATTATCCTAATAACTGAGGACAACACCCATAAACATAAATCAATGTTTAAATTAATGTCTAAAAATTGTAAAGGTCAAAGCTAGGTTTAAATAAAGAAAATCATTAGCTGGAAATCATTACAGTGGACAGTTCATAAAAAGTCCCCACTTAGATATTTAACTATTGTGTGTCTGTGCATTTTTATCTAGGTATTGTTGTTGTTTCAAGATGACACACGAGAAAAATAAACTCTACACTTTATAAAATGCTTGGTTGTTTTAATCCATAGTTGTGTAAAATATGGAGAACTCAACTGATAAGTTTAAATTAACTTCGAAAATGTCAATATTTGACCCAATGATTGATTCAAACAACCCAGCATTTTGAAATAAAGAAACCCAGATGTATTATTCACTTAGCGTTTACTCTTCATTATAAACAGCAGATGGCAGTATATGTCAGGTTATGAGTAACTTCCTATTGCATATGGACACTGTTTGAGTTTTATTTCTGGGATATGTTTAGAAATCTATATGTCAAAGGAACAAATATAGGAATGTTTAATTTATGAAATGCTGTAAATGTCAAAAGATGACCTCTTATTCAGTTCTAAGAAGCAGAATGCCTTCTGGTATTTGTATATTCGAAAAAGAGATATCTTGATTTCAAGATAGCCTATTTAACCTTTTCTACTTTTCAAAACTTTCTGTTTTCTTTCTGTGCACGGTTTAGTTTAACCTTCTACAAAGACGCCTTCGTCCTGTCAAACGTGTTAAAGCCCATATGTTCATTCGTTAGTCTCCTAAGCTGTGCGTTAATTGTCTTCCGCTAAAAATACCATCATATGTCTCTGCCTGTCGAAATTAACATAAAGCCTTGATCACTAGGGAACAATACTACTTACGACATTTTCTAAGGTTGAAAATAAGCAATGTCCTGTGAGACACTTTCTTCTTTTCAAAAGAGTAGCTGATATTTTGGAAGTAATAGATGTCAGCTGTGTGCTTACCATCATTTATCAAAATATCTTCTTCTGTGTTCATCAAAATAAAACAAAATCAAAGAGGTTTAGAACAACATGAGAATAAGAAAATATTGACATAATTTTATTTTTTGATTGAACGATACCTTTAATAGGTAGCTGGTCTTTCCTAATGTCCGGTTTGTAACAGATGTTAGATGACGGCTGTGGGGATTTGCAGCATTCAGATAGGAGAGCATCAGTGAGGTCAGAAAGTGATGTCGGGCGATGGGGCTTGACTCACAGATGGCATTTCATTTCATCCCAAAGATATTCAATGGCATTCAGGTCTGGGCTTTGTGCCCGAGCTCTTCCATATGAGACTGGTAAATATTAAATATATAAATTTTAAATGTAAATTTAATCTTTACGAACCTGTGCTTTGTGTAAAGGGCATTGTCTGGGACAGGAAAACGACTGTGTCACAAAGTTTTAGAATTAAGTTTCAACTTTATCTTCCTATCAATATTTCATGATAATGCAGAATCAGCTATATGTGATGTATACGTGTAGTGTTATATTTTACACGTGCATGCACATTAAAACAACAATAACACAAAGAGCAACTGAAATCTGAAGCTAATATTTACATGAATGTATACCAACCAGATTTCACAGCAATCTGTACATATTTTACGGATTCGTATGAATTTGTATAAAGTTAATTTTGTAACTCTTTCACCGCCAGCGTTTTAAAAAAAAGTTGCCAGCCAGCGCCAGAGTTTTTCATGATTTTCACAAAAGTTTAATGTCTTCCAGAAAATGTTCTTCTTCAAATATATAAACATACAATATACCAAATGAAAGAACAGACCCTCTGCTTTCAAAAAAAAAAAAAAAAAACGTTTCATCCTACCTTCAGTAGTTCTTTTGTAATCAGCTTTTGAATATGGGTAGGTTTATGCAAAAATACCACATTTTGAGCAAAAAGCAGAGATAATTCCATTTTTGTGACGGACTTTTCATAGAGATCCCATTCAGAGCGATCTTTAAAACAGACACGGACATGCAGCCGCTTGCCATAGGGCAATACTTCAGGGTTTAAAAGTTGCGAAGGGCGCCACCTGGTGGAAAATAGCGGTATTTCGGAAAGACGGAAAATCTCGTCAATGGCGGGGAAAGAGGTAACTTAAAAAAAATATTTGATTATTTATAGTATGCATTTGTTGTTATATTGTTAGGAGCAAAAAAGTTAGCCATACAAATTCATACGAATTAGCCACCTCATAAAAAATATGAATTGTGTTGAAATACTGTACGTTACAGATTATAATTGTAATAGTTTCAATAGTCTCCAAGCAAATTAATTATTAACATGAACATAATGACTGCTGCAACACAGACAGAGATTGAAACAAGCTAAGCATCCAATTTTATCCGCCATTAAGAACAGCAGAAGACACCGACCTGTTTACAGGCTAAGGAAAATAAGGAGCCCCATAGAGTCACCTTTGTCAATACAGGCAACATAAATCATATCCATAAGCAGCACCACATGTCTCAATGACAGAACCCTTCTCTGAATTATTTATAACATAAGAGCAAATAATATTGAGCTTTCCACTGATACGTGGCTGTCGAACAAATCCTGCCAATCCAAATAAATAGCTCCTCTATTCCTGTTGTTTTCTCACCTTGCAACATGCAAATCCTGGCGGCGGATCTAATATTAGAGCATTCGGGATCAAGCTGTATTGAAGGTCTGACATGTTCCTCAAGCTGTCCTGCTGCTGAGTGTCATGTTTTACATTAAAGTATCATGCATATTTAATGATGAACTGTGCACAGGAGTGGGGCCGTAATATTGACTCTGTGCTATTTTTAGCAGGTCTCTCAGACAGCGAAATTGTTTTGAGGGGAGCTATATGACCTTAATATCAGCAAAGACGCGTGACTCCGTCTGCCAGTAGTGTTACTATTCATGTATCTCAACTGGTGGTGACATCTAGGTTGTGGATTTAATTCGTGCAAAAATGTATGATTATCATACAATAACAAACCCAATCACCATTGTTGCCAGATTGGAAATGTCCAAGGATTGTACCAGAAGATCAGAATTATGATATCTGGAAGTCAAATGTGCATACATCGAATTATCTAGACAATCAACTTTTGATAGCTCCCAGTAGATAAATAACTAGGTGTACCTTAGTGGGAGGGTCAAAACAACTGACTGGAAACTACTGACCTAAGTGTTATGGCAGGAACGCTAACTTTTTAAAGAAAGAGAGTCATTAGGCTAGTTCGACTTCATGCGGTGCTGCAAGAACCAGCAGGCGGATGACGTCACAGTACCGCAAGAACGATTTGAGAAATCAAACGAAGTCTAATTTTGTTTAGCTCTGACTTTGACGTCATCTGCCTGTCATTTCTAGCGGCACCTCATGAAGTCGAACAAGCCTATTCTCAACAACGACTAGCCGAGAAGATGTAACGTGAGAAGAGATGGACTTGTGGCAAGAAGGAAAACAACAACTGCCAAAATTATGTGAAATCCGAATGAGTGCTGTTTTTAATACTACTCCTACCCCCAAACATACGTAACCCTAAACCCAACATTTCACAGCATTTAGGCCTTAGCTGTACTTCATCTAAACGTGGTCGCTAATTTCCTCCTAATCCTCCCCCCAAACCCAACATCTCACATAATTTAGGCTGTAGCGTTATCCCTTCTAGCCAAAACCAAGCGATAGAAGACATGTGTTACACGCATTCACATTTTTCTTACAATTATGATGTTAGACGTAGATCCACAGATAGATCATTGAGTATGATAGCCCTATGATTGCAAGGACCATTTGAAGTGTCACAAAATGTGAAAATTATCATACAATATGGGATTATTTCATTATTGACCGTACATCGTACAGAGGTCAAAATACAGGTACAAATACAATAATTATACATCTGAATAGACTAGCTGTTGTTGACATGAATTATCTTGCATTATACTACAGGTCCTTTGAATGTTTGAATCTGATTGGCTGATGAACGTTTTGAGGTGGGCAATTATTTTCTGAAAAACGCACGGCGAACGTAGTTCCAGGCAGCTCTCTTGACCGAATTACAGTTCCATATCACTTCGCATAGTTAACTGTTATAGCGGACTAACAAAAACAACATTACAGACAATTTTCAGAGGCAATAACAGCACTGTTTAGATACGCACAGAGGTAGCATCATTCACACAATCTCTCTCTCTCTCTCTCTCTCTCTCTCTCTCTCTCTCGCTCTCTGTCGCTCTCGCTCTCTTTCTAATAACTTCAATAATAATTGCATTAGAATGCTATCAATGGCTCAAGACTCCATTGCCAGCTTTAAAATGAAGTTTTGGAACAAGCAAAAGAGCCGTTGGAAGAGATAGTCCTACTCACAATAGCGATTTAACTCTTTCACCGCCAGCGTTTTTAAAAAAAAAAGTTGCCAGCCAGCGCCAGCATTTTTCATGATTTTCACCAAAGTTGAATGCCTTCCAGAAAATGTTCTTCTTTAAATATATAAACATACAATATACCAAATGAAAGAACAGACTCTCTGCTTTCAAACAAAAAAACATTTCATCCTACCTTCTTAGGTCTCTGCAAAAATACCACATTTTGAGCAAAAAGCAGAGAAAATTCCATTTTTGTAACGGACTTTTCATAGAGATCCCATTCAGAGCGATCTTTAAAACAGACACGGACATGCAGCCGCTTGCCATAGGGCAACACTTCCAGGTTTAAAATGTTGCGGAAGGGCGCCACCTGGTTTATAATAGCGGTATTGCGGAAAGACTGAAAATCTCGTCATTGGCAGGGAAGCGTTTTCTCTTGATTGACGAGATCTCTCGTCAATGGCGGCGAAAGAGTTAAGTACAAAAACTGGATGAATCCCTTTGCATATATCATGTGAACGATGTCTTGAGGTGTGGTAATTGTAGTATATGCTAAATAATTGACTCCAGGCCGTTGAATTATTGAAAAATAATGCACGTCGCTTCGCGTCGTGGCCGCATCAACACCTTGGGTTTGCATTATTTTTCTAATAATTTAACGGCCCGTTGTCAATTATTCCTTACATTGTATTGTTGCTATTGTATTTAAATGTTTGATTTTTTGGGTGTTTGTGGTTATGTGAAAATTTATATTTTTTTATACAAATTAGCCACCTCATAAAAATAATTAAAAAAATGCATTTTAATTTGTCATATTTTACAAGTTGGCTAATTCGCTTGAATAAATGGTACAAAAACTTTTGAATATTAGGAAAAAATATTAATGAAACCCAGCCCCCAACCCCAGTGTCATGGGAATTAGCCACCTTGTAAAATATGTAAGAATTGTGGGAGATTATATGGGAATCTGCAATATTTTGATATTTAATGTAAGCCTTTGCAAAGTTGCTTTATCGAGTTGAATGAAATTCAATCAGCTCCTTTAATTGTCAATCACATGAGTTTGTTTACAGAAAGAAACAAGCTTTCTACTTAATCAAATTTTACATTTGTGCAGAAACTGCTTTTATTTGTGCTTTACTGACAAATATTTGAATACGTTTGTTAATTAAATGTTGAACTCTAGAGTCCTGTATAATTGGCTGCATTTATAGCCACCTTTCAACATGAATTTCCAACACACTGCGGAGATGCAAATAGTGAAAAACACTATTGTAGAGATGCATGCTCTACTAACGCTGTAATTAAATTATGGCTTGATTCGCAGTTTGTATCAACAATGCAACAAACTAAACCATAACCATAACAAACTTTTTCACAATGTATTCAGCAGTTTAACTGGTTGTCAGCCAGGATGATTAAGAAGTAATTGAACCAATACTGTATATAAACCAATAAATACAACTAAATTCCAATCATCACATTCCGAAATATATTCCCGGCTCAATTCCAAATCATAAATCTTATTTTATTGGATGCAATATTTAAGTAAGTTAGTTTTTGTTCTTGAGACAGAAAGTTCCTGCTTTCAGCCGGCTTTGTACAGTTTTGCCAAGACGTTCGCTTGGAATAAGAAAGCCCAATGGATTGAGCGGAGGAACGAACATCTTTATGTCTAAGTGTGTGTGCTCGTCTCAAACGAACCTTTTTACGGTTAACCTGTGTCCCACAATGACTAAAAACCTTGAAAAGTCTCACTTGCTGTGTGTCCCCAGCCGATAAATCTAAGTACGTTGGTGGGCCTGTGCAGAATATTGATTTTGCTCATGATTTAAGGCTAAAAGCAATTCTGTTACATTTGTGAAATAGAAAAGCCATCAGAAAAAAGTTAATCAAATGTCGTGGAAATGAGAGCCATGGTTGAATTAGTCACACCATTTGGAAATCAACAGCATGTCTGAACCTGATGACCTGGATGGTCAACAACAAAATGAGCAGTTGATATCAAAATAATATTGACAACCAAACAACAAAAAAACTTAGGCTCATTTCCTGCTCATCTAGAGTTAAACATTTGATTGGTTATTAGTTGGTCTAATCGGATTCAATGGATTATGCTAAGCTATGCTAAAAGTGGTACCGCCAGACCCGTAGATCAGCTGAATAAATTCCAAAACAGTAAAAATCAAATGTTTAACTCTAGGGGACCTGGAAAATAGGCCTATTTTCCAAAAAGTGGAGTGTCCTTTTAATGAACCAAACATAGACCGTGCATTAACTTGCTGTATCACGTCAATATCAACATTTGTTTAACCCAGTAGCAAAGACACAATAAATGGCTGAGGAATGAGTATTATGCACATTAATCTATTGTACAAACTTAGTCTGTGAAATTGATGCTGGTTCTGGAAAGCCGTAAAATAGCTGGAAGGTAATGCTTTAAATCTCTTTCCAAAATGCACATGACATAGCCGGAGCACATTGGAGGAAATAACAGATGCTCTGGGTTCCAGGTAACGCTTGGAGAAAATTGAAACAATTTGTTGGATCTTTCAGAGCGTTCGCACACTATTTAAAGGGCACAAGCTTGTCGCCAATGCAGAAGAACAGCCTCGGAGGTAAATTAATTATTTGTTGTATTGGAAAGAGCATTTATAAAAACGGCCACAAAGCTGCAATAACTGTAAGACAAGACTGCAAGACAATATAGACTAGCTTTATCTCACAGTGTAATTGTCCTAAAATCTAATTGTTGCTTCCTCCAATTCTTTTTAGTTTAGAAACTGGTAAAAACAAAGGGAAAAACACATAGATACATATACTGATGCTAGAATAAATAAACTCACATTTAGATGTTCCCTGTTGGGTATACACTCAACTAAAGGATTATTATGAACACCTGTTAAATTTCTCATTAATGCAATTATCTAATCAACCAATCACATGGCATCAATGCAGTTAGGAGTGTGGTCCTGGTCAAGACAATCTCCTGAACTCATGTCAGAATGGGAAAGGTGATTTAAGCAATTTTGAGCGTGGCATGGTTGTTGGTGCCAGACGGGCCGGTCTGAGTATTTCACAATCTGCTCAATTACTGGGATTTTCACGCACAACTATTTCTAGGTTTTAAAAAGAATGGCGTGAAAAGGGAAAAACATCCAGTGTGCGGCAGTCATGTGGGTGAAAATGCCTTGTTGATGCTAGAGGTCAGAGGAGAATGGGCCAACTGATTCAAGCTGATAGAAGAGCAACTTTGACTGAAATGAGCACTCGTTACAACCAAGGTATGCAGCAAAGCATTTGTGAAGCCACAACACGCACAACCTTGAGGCGGATGGGCTACAACAGCAAAAGACCCCACCGGGTCCCGCTCATCTCCACTACAAATAGGAAAAAGAGGCTACAATTTGTATGAGCTCACCAAATTTGGACAGTTGAATACTGAAAAAAATTTGCCTGGTCTGATGAGTACACATTTCTGTGCCATCGTCTCTTTCACAATCTTGATATGCGTTTTGCTTTAAATCAATATTGTAGCGTGGTTAATCTCAAAGCTGACTGCCTATGTGCATGGCTTTATTGAAGCATGCTTTGATATCTGTGTGGGGAAAATGAATAGACAGCAACTGGTAAATTGCACTTTATTGAGATGATGTCATGATTTAGGTTCACAGCAGCCACATTTAAAAAGACTTGAAACTGCATTAAACTGTATTGCTTGGCTATTATTTGTAATCAGTACTTTGAGTGCACACAGATTGCACAGTCTTACAGTTATTGCAGCTTTGTTGGCGATTTTAGAGCTGCTCTTTCCAATACAACAAATCATTAATTCACCCCCAAGGCTGTTCTTCTTCTGCATTGCGATCAACATCATTGTCCCCTTTAAATAGTGTGCAAACACTTTGAAAGATCCGACAAATCGTTTCCATTTCCTCCAAGCGTTACCTGGAACCCATAGCATCTGTTATTTCCTCAAGTGTGCTCGCTGCTGTGTCGTGGGAAGAGATTTGAAAGAATTACCCTCCAGCTATTTTGCGTACAGGCTCGCAGAACAGATTTCTCTGACCAGCACCAATTATACAGACTGAACATGTACGACAGATTAATGTGCATAATATTAATTTCTCAGACGTGTATTGTGTACTTGCAACTGGGTTAAACAAACTTTAATATTGACAGTAATAAATTAATGCACAGTCTTTGTTGGCTCATTATACGTTTTGGCAATATACAGCACCTCTTTCTTGTAAACATGCCTAAAAAATAAAAACATTCAGTTGCCAATCTTAGATAAAGTCTCTTATATATCATATAATCTGTAGACCTGTAAATTCTGCTCATTTTGTTCTTGACCATCCAGGTCATCTGGTTTAGACATGCTGCAATGATGTTGATTTCCAAATGGTGTAAATAATTCATCCATGGCTTTCATTTTCAGGACACTTGATCAACCTTTTCTGATGCCTTTTCTATTTCACAAGTGTTAGAGAATTGCATTAAGCTCTAAATCATGAGGAAATCAATTTTCTGCACAGGCCAACCAATGTGCTTGCTTAAATTTATCGGTTGGGGGACACACAGTAAGTGAGACTTTTCAAGGTTTTTAGTCATTGTGGGCAACAGGTTAACCGTAAAAAGGTTTGTTTGAGATGAGCACACACACTTAGGGGGCGTGTACACCAAGGCGTTTAAACGCGGCTAAAATGCCCGGCGGACGCGGACTGTTGGCGCTTACTAGCTTTTTTCAGCTGAGCGCTTTGGTTGCTATGATTCATCTGCTTTGTTTATCTGTCATTGAACGATGCGCCGTTTGGTTATGATATTTGACCCGCCCCTCCACCACTGTGATTGGACGGTCAAGTGAGAAGTGACATTGCAGGCTGAACATTTCACCCAAAGTTAGAATATTTTTCAACATTGAGCGCAGAAAAACGTTGAGCTCCAGCGCTCAGCGCAGACAAATCGGGCCAGCTGCTGCCGTTTTTGAAAAGCGATGCACTTCCACTGAAAACACTGCAAAAAATAAAGTAAAAATTCTTAGTATTTTTGTCTTGTTTCAGTCAAAATATCTAAAAATTCTTAATTTAATGTTTTTTCTTGATGAGCAAAAAGACCCAAGAAATTTTTCTTGAATTTAGTGTTTAAGAAAAATGTTCAAGATTTTTTTGCTTATCCCATTGGCAGATTTTTTTGATTGTTTTATGCACAAAATCACTTAAATTTGATATTTTGGTTTTAAAAACTAGACTTATTTTCTTGGGTTGTTTTGCTCATCAAGAAAAAGCATCTTAATTTAAGAGTTTTTTGATATTTTTACTGAAAACAAGACAAAAATGCTAAGAATTTTTTTTCTTGAAAATAAATTTTTGCAGTGAACAATAGAAAATATACGCCGGCGTAAAAGCTTTGGTGTGCATGCTATTTAAAGACACAAAAATATATATATTTTTTTCATATTTTAGGCAACGTCTTGAGAAAACACCAAATCACACACAAACCAAATTTATTTTGTCTTGATTGTTTGGTTCTTTTTTCTGTAGTGACACCAGAGGCCATTAAACAACTCGACCTTTGTGCCTGAAAGTAAAATATGACCAACACGTTATTACAAAACACAACTGCAATTAAAATATGAAAAAAACATTAAATGACTTTCTGTACCTGCTTGAATTTCTGCTGATCCACCTGTTCATTGTGTTGTAAAGGTCGTGGTATGAAGGTAAATACAGTTATTCAGTGTGGAACAGGGAGATGAAGATCAGTGGCAAACAAAAGCCGTGCACATTTTCCTGTCGCTATACAAGTCACAGAGTACAGTCGACTTACAGAGAGAGATCATCTTCTATTGATCTTCTGTCTTCGAAATAATAGTTTACTGCAGTGGTTCTCAATGGTTCTGCTTCAGGAGTCAGATTTCACACTGTGGTTGATTCTCTACAGTGCAAAGATAAACAAAAAATATAAAGCAGCAATGATGGACCCGAGCACTACGGAGCCATCATGATGGCTCTCCGATTACAATGCACAGTGGGCAAATGCATTTCAGGGGTAATTATAAAAGCACTTTGACCGTGAATCACTATCAATGCCACATCAATGTGATCAGCCTCAATGAACAAACATACAAGTATGTTCAGAATCACTCAATGCAAACAGAAGATATTAGAAACTTTGGCCCCATTCACAATGCAAAGTTTTAAATGGGGTAGTGAATCTCCTAAATGAACAAGAATCACTCCTCAAACTAAATGATTAACACAGATGTAACCATGGCAACATTCACTTTCTAGTTTGTTTAGCATTTGGTGTTTTGACCAAAGTAATGCTACAGTCTTATGTTCCGCAATTTTAACATTTTTGGGGGCTTAACCATTCTGTTTTTGGCCTTGGCTCATCAAGTTTTAGGTGATATTGAAGTGGGAAGGTGGCAGTGGCGATATTGTGTTTTTTAGGTAATGCATTTGGATTCATTTTGGTTTATGATGTTTCTTGTTCACAGTTTTCTGGTGCGAGATCTAACAACACTAATGAGCGAACGCTTCATCCCTGTGATTTTTTGGAACTTGCATACTAGGGTGGTCCTTATTTTTCAACTTTTAAAAGTTCATGCTCTCACCCCACCATTATGTTTGAATAAATTAAAATTGGGATTTTTTCAATATTATTTCATATTAAGAGATTGCTTAAAGGGAAATTTCATCGATAGAAATGTCACGCCCGGGGGCTGGCTACTATATGTCTAAGCCACGCCCCTTCTCAACTTCCACCTCGAGGAGGTCCCCAAAGCCAACCCAATGACCAGACAACAACGGGCACAGGTAAGTATAAAAACAGGTTTTTATTGAATTTAAATAATTAAAATGAACTTGGGACTTCGAGAAGGGGGAAATTAAAACTACTGCTCTTGGTTCTGCCCTCCAGGTAGGCCACAGCCAGAAAGAGTATTGGGGGGAAGTGGGAGGGGCAACACTGTGAGCCTGGAATGTGGGACGCAGGCTCCTGCCTGGTCTGTTCGACCCGTGGCGCCCTCCTTTTCCTCCTGGAGGCAGAAATGAATACAAGATGAGTGCTTAGTTGGTGGTATTCCTCTATGTACCTTGCTCTCCGTGCGGAGCTCCTCCTCTGTGTATGCTCTGGGGGGTCACACGAATGTCCCTTAGTCTCACGGGTGTCTCTTTCCCTTGCAGGCTGCGGCGGAACACCAGGGGGTCAGACCTACCGACGGCGAAAGACCTCTGCTCGCCTTCACTCGGAGCACTGTCGAGTAAGTATAGATTCCTTTCCTCTTCCTTCTCTCCTTTCTTTCCTTCTCCACAGGCGGCAGCTGGGATTCAAGAGGCACAGTTACTTGGACTTGGTTCGCTCTCACCTCTCTGCTGGACACAGCGTACAGTAAGTACGGGTTCCACACGGTTCCTTTCCGTGGCGCTCACTCACTTTCACTCTTCTCTTTCCACAGGCGGCAGCTGGGATTCAAGAGGCACAGTTTACTTGGACTTGGTTTGCTCTCACCTCTCTGCTGGGCACAGCGTACAGTAAGTACGGGTTCCACACGGTTCCTTTCCGTGACGCTCACTCGTTTCAACTCTACACAGCACGTTCCTTTTCCCCAACAGACAGATCCTAGAACATATTAAAGTTGATTACACAGGGGGGGGGTGGACTTACGACTATTGATGTTTTTGGATGCGCCAGCTGGAGTAAATGGGTCTCGTGGGGCGTCGGGGGCGAAACCCTCTCGACGCACTCGGTGGTTGCGGGGAGGGGGAATACGTCGTACTGTCTCACCAGGCCGAGCGCTGCCCTTTCCTCACCCTCCTTAGGCGTTTGAATACAGGACAGGGGCGCCCTTTCGACGAGACCTCGGGACAGACGGGATCTTCCACTCCTCTCCTCTGCAACGATAAGTATACACAGATGACAATGTCCACACTAGTGACTCGTAATCGTACTCACACAACTGTACTACTCCAGCACTTCACGGCCACGCCTAGACCCACTCCAATGTCAAGGACAGGAAACGTTCTGGACACCACACGGCTATTTTCTTCCTTGGACGTGCTCACAGCATATGATTAATGGCTGCCCGAGACTGGCAGCCTCTTCGGTTCTCCCTCGACGAGGCGTACGAAGGCGGGGTTTTTTTATCAGACAAGACACAGCAATACACAGCAATGCACAGCACCACATCAAAAGTGAGAGTTCCACAGCACAAAGACTCACCCACCATGTTCCAGTGTACACTCAAGATGCCCGCATTCCTCCACTTCGTCGGGTTAGTTCGATGATGGTACTTGTAGCTCAGTCAGCGGATACGTCGCCATGGCTAGCCCCAGCTAAAAGTACTTACAGCTCTCCTACCACGCTAATCTAGGGGTAGGGCCTTCCTCCTTTACTCGGGGGTTAAACGCTTCAAAACAATAATCCACACAATGTGTAAGCAACTCAGTATATAATACTCACGGAGACTTATCACTCTTAGCTCCAACTGTCCTTTGTTCTCGTTTCCTTAGCGATCGCTTCGATCACACACACAGGGCGTCTCTCTTCTGGAAAACACCAACAGCAGCGCTTCTCACGGCACACAAAACCACACGCACAAACTCTTCGGGGTGCTCCTTTAAAAGATCCACAGCTTGCCTTGCTTTCGCCCCCTGTGGTTCTGTCTTCTTTCCGCTCGCTTCCAGCGATCCCCGGATCAACAGAGCCTTCGGGCTCTTCAAAAGGTGCGTGTCTTCAATCTGCCCTTGGCAAAGGAGCTTTCCCCGTGTCAGTCGCTTTCGTGTCAATCGCTTCCCTCTTTGTGTTCTTGCAGAGCTATTTAAGTGCTTCATCCTCCCACAACCTCCAATCACAATTTACTTGACTAATTTTTGCACCTGTAGCGAATTTGGCTTCGTTTGTCTCCATGGAGAACCAGGAAGTAAACTGGTGTTTTTAAAAATTCTGTCCGGGCGGAACCTCTACTCTCCATTTTTGGTTCCGCCCTAAGTCACCCTGTGACAGAAACATTAATCTTTATTGAAAGTGGGTCATATTTGTAGTCAAAATGTAACATAAATTTAGAATTTTGTGCCTATTTGACCGAGAAAAGAGAGAATGTGACTTTAGGGCACATTTGTATGGAAAACTACAATTCCCACAATGCACAGCTCTGCAAGCCACTTCCATTAATTGGAACACCGCTCAGATATGCTATTGTGTACATACAGTAAATGCCACATTAGTATAAGAAAGAAAATAGAAACACTTACTTTATAGTCAGACGTACGTTTATGCCTGCAGGATTTGGCTGTCGCTTCCAGTTTAGGATTCTAAAATTTGTATCCAGGACGCCGCTGTCCATTTACAGTACGAAGCTTGGGTAGGAGCAAGCTTCATTCAGTTTCTGATATATTTGAGAGTGCTTGGCCAAACATGTTTATTCCGAAAGAAGAAAATGCCGCACCCTGAACACAAACACGTCCCCCTCACAATATGTATACTCCATAGACGCGCTGGCTCAGCACTTGTGGCCCAAACACGCGCAAAGAACCTCTTCTTTCCCGGGAACATTCACCAAACAAACGACCATATCCTGATCTGATGTGGAAATGTAAAACAGAAAGCACACAGCAAGAGTACAGCCACTACTAGTCCGTCCAAGCTCGAGCCAGTCCGGGCTTCTCTACGCAGCAGAGGATGAGGGTTGCGGCGTCTTCCCATGGTTCCTTTACGCAACCGAAGCCCAGGCTCCGGCCTACTGCTCGGGCTTCTGTTCCTCCATCTGCCTCAGCTCTTTGCTGTATTGTGACAATATACACTGAGACAATGGCTGAAGCAACACGAAGCAAGTCCAATATATGGTTACTTGAATCAGAAGAGACTCAAATAATTGGAAAAAGTTACCCTCCAAGAAGCAAGTTGTTTGTGTGTTGTGCATTTTTAAATGGTACACTTTTGCAAAAATACGTGATTTTGGAAATATTCAAAGACTTTAGATATTGTAGGAACAATTCAAAATTATGCATAGTGTGCTTTTATTGATATCCTAACACATTTAGGGGGTGAGAGCTGAACATAAAAAAATGACTTGTTAAAAGTGCATACAGAAGACTTTTTCTACATCTACATACTTCATCAACAACTAGTTGTTCAGTTTGGTTCTGTTCACACTGCACTGAATTTCTGTAAATGTGATTGTCACTCCCGTAAAGTACTGATCTCTGTGGGTACAGAACAGAATTAAGCAGTGAAAGGTGAGGTGACAACCTAATGTATTTGGATTATGGAAGGGGCCTTTGTTTTTTTCATGCATGTATTTTTGACACAAATGTATTGCCATGGCAACAACACTGTTAAATATACCAGAATTTCAATTTAGCATCTTAAGTGTCTTGGCATAATGTTGACCAATCTGCTGACAATCACACAAATCTCCTATAGTACCCTCCTAAAATAAAAGTGCTTCACGATGCCATAGAAGAACCTTTGTGTGTAAATGGTTCGGTAAGAACCTTTAACTTATGTTGCACAAAAGGTTCTTTGAGGTTTTTTAGATTATATAAAAATATGAAAGAAATGTTTTTTTTAAAGAACCTTTGACTAAATGGTTCTTTGAAGAACCAAAAATGGTTCTTGAATGGCATTGCTGTGAATGCACTTTTCAAAAAAATCACAAAATGATTGTCCTCCTTTTGGCAGAGAGCTAATGAATGTCAGTGCAAACGAAATTTGCGGAATGGTGAAAACAATATAGATGCCAAGTTTATTTAGCATTTAATAGCCACGCCTATGTGTCACCTTTCTAAGAGTTTTTTAAGCATGCCGAATGTCCCAAAACAACCCAAAATTTTAAAACAAATTTTATATTTAGAGAAACAACAAGTAACACATTGCAATGTTTTTTTTTTACATGCAAAATGCAGTTGATTACATATTTCACATTATATTATATGTTATTTATAGTTGTGTTATTTTATTTTAGCATTCATATACATATGCCGATTGCTTTATGGATGAGGTCATGTAACACTATTCGCCCTTATTACCATATATAGTAGCAAGTGACAGATTATATTACGGCAAAGTACATAGAGTTCTGTTAAGTTTAATCAGATGTATGGCCTTTGACATTGACAACAATCAATAAGATTAATAGCCTAAAAAAACTATCCACTATTTATGTTTAGCTGCATTTAATATTTGCATTTAGCAATTTTTCCTGCTGTCGAATGGATCTGTGACCCAGTTTTGGATTGTGATTCTCTTGAGAACCAGCAGATTGGTAGACTCAGGAGTTGTGCCTTCAATTTGTCTTGTGTAGACAGATGGTGTGTTTTAAGGGTGAAAAATTGTTGTTACAAGGTACAGCCACATATCTATTTGTATGTGTGCATTCCTATTTGCATTTGTCCACATACAAACGAATCTCATACAAAGTCTTTCAAGCCATATTTTTAACGTTAATTAGCCATTTTAATAGATAACATCATTAAATATCTGGCCAGCTGCCACATTTCAGACACAAATGCATAAATAAAGACATGTCTTGCGCTCACTAACATTGTTATCTACATTCAAACAGGCTGTAGCTGCTGGGAAACAAGCTCGTCCTTCAAAGCAACCCCAATAATACCGCACAATAAATTTGCGACACATTCCCCACATCAAGACCGACATTATTCACAGTTTAGATAATGCTTATTCAGAAGAGGCGATGCATTGATGGACAGGCATGGCAATTACAATAATGAAACACTGTTTGAAGAAATCAGCAGAACCATTAAAGTGGATCTGATGTGCCTTATTTCTTCTTGATAGACTGAAGGAGCCTTTTATAACCTGCTATGTGTTTATATATTAGATAGTTAAAAAATGTAAAGCACAGATCCTAAATGTTGAACTTCTAATACCACATTGTTGCAAAAATAAAGGTTATATGGGGTTCATGTGCTGTTCCAGCAATCCTATTCAGCATTTTTATTATTTAGGCATTTGGCAGATGCTACTACCCAGAATGACTTAAAAAAAATGTGCTGTGACGAATAAGACTTCATGAGATGCAATTCACAGCATTGCCGTTAAGGAACATAAATGTATTTCTATTCAACATGCACAAGAAAAAAATAAACGTAATTTCTACAATTATCACCCATAAATGACTATTTAAAAGTTTTCATATAAATATAAGCTATATTATACTGATTTGTACCATTTTGCTATTAATGTCTGCATAAGGCTAAGCCTTAGTCGTCATAAAATCTAGGTCATTAAACTGTTTTCCTTTAGGTAATTAAATTACACACAGATGTAAAAAGGTTTAGTTGTGTAACCCGTCGGATGCTATGTTTCCGCTCTTAAAGCAGGTCAGTCCGGTCTGAACCCAACTGCCCCCATACTGGAGGTTGCCAAGGCAACCATCACCACATTCCACATCTTTCCCACCAAATGACATAACCGAGACCCCAAATGATCTTGCCTGCTGGTTTGGGCCATTCGATTTTCCTTACCAACTCTGTGTGCTTGTCTATGGCTGAGAGAGAGAGAGAGAGAGAGAGAGAGAGAGAGAGAGAGTAGTTACAATCAATATTCTATGCATAATGTGCATTGCCTGCCAACGGAAGCTGGTTATTATAGTTTAGAAAGTCTTAAATATGGATATTTTTCTAACAAAATCACATGGGTTACCCTCAGAATGCCTTAATTTAACCCCCAGGAGCCGTGTGGATTACTTTTGTGAAGAATGGATGCACATTGAAAGTCACTTGCAGCTTTAGTTTTGTCATAATTTACATTTAAACATCTGCTGATGGTTTATCCAAAGCAACTTACAATGCATTCATGTTTTTTTCAGTGAGAAACGAACCCACAACCTTTAGCCTACTAACAAAATAATACATTCAGCAATAACAACATGAACAATGGCTTTCGTGGAACAAACGCAACTTCTGGTAAACTACACTAAGAATCATTAACAACAAAGTCATTTTAGAGAAATTTATTTCTGATAACAAGCAAAATTAACAACAAATAGTTCACATTTCATAGCTAAAGGGTATAAATTCATAGCTTTTTTTAATTCCCCGGCTAAAAAGTCTGGGGTTTTTTTCTCCTAGGGGGTTTTTCAACCCGGGGAGGCAGCCTTCTTGGGCTTAACTTAGCACCCTCTTCTATACGTTACATTAGTAATACGCTCGCTTATAATGTTGATTATAGCTGCAGCAAATTTAGCTGCTTGTGCTATCGTGTATTATATTGTTTATTATGTTATGTCAATTTTCTGTGCTTTTCACTGCTTCTATTTATGTAAAGCTGCTTTGAAACAATCAACAATTGTGAAAAGCGCTATATAAATAAAATTGAATTGAATTGAATAAAAAAACGACACTGAGCTAACGTTGCTGTGTAAAATGTGTACTATAATGTATACAATGTTAACTACAAACCGGCTGCCTCCCTTCACATAGGGGTGATTTATGATCGCCGTCTCCCCCTGTCTTTAGGAAACGAAAACATTTGTTATTTTTGATGAGGTATTTGTTCCAGAGTTCATTTTAGCCACTAATCAGACTATTAACTCATTCCCCGCCAGCCGTTTTGTGAAAAGTTGCCCGCCAGCATTTTTTGTGATTTTCCAAAAAGTTTCAAAAAACACTTTTCTTCTAAAAATATATAAACAAATATATCAAATGAAAGAACAGACCCTCTGCTTTCAAAAAAACAATAAACAAACCAACAAAGTTTCGTCCTATCTATATTTTTTCTTTGTTATAAACTCTTAAATATGGGTATATTTCTTTGAAAATTATTTTTTTTTAGCAAAATTAGTAAATAACGTTTTTGCTTCATTTTTTTTATAACTTGGGTAAGTAAAGATAATCAAGGTATTGCAGAGTAATATATAAATTCATCAGGAACACGGTTTTTATGCAAATGTTTTCTCTTAAATGGTGGGGAAAGAGTTAAACAAACAGAAACCGGAAGTGAAATTCCCACCAGACGCATAACCGCGACAACACGCATGCATCTGATGAAAACATCTATATACAGGGCCGGATTATCCATAGGCGGGATTGGGCGAGTGCCCTGCGGCACGGGGGGCACCAAGGGCTCCAGACTGCGACCAAAATGTTTTTTATAAGTACTCATGCAAGTGCGTGAACCCGTGACAAAAATATGGATTGCGCGATCGGGTTTTTATCGTTCATTTGCATTACGCGTCAATTGTTTAATGCCATACACTCAGTTGAATCTACCAATAGGTCTACGCAGCACGAATAAAGTCAACACATCTCACTCTGCACCCAGTTTAATTAGACATTGCAGAGATGAGAGATAAAGAGAGCGATAGAACTTTTAGTCTATTAACACCAAAAACATTATAGATGAGATTAAAGGTCTACATCAGTGCCCAGTTGAGGAAAATTGGATAGAAGACGAGAAACGTGTAAAGGATACAAGTAGGCTATGTATAGTGCCATGCCACTCATCTCATTGCAATATGCTATCTGGATATAACCTATTGTACTGTATATGTATGTATCTTATGCCTTTAATTAGTTAAGGGGATTGTATAATTCTTTGCTTCATAATTTCCTATTTTGAAAGTTTCATCAATTCATCAAGTGCATAATGACATGTGCAGCAACTGCATAGAGTTCATTATATTTAGTATTTCCCAGTAATGCAGCTATTTTGGAAACATGTGAATAATTGCATTGCAGACTGATTTAAGGTGTGCCCCGCATTTTCTGATGGCACCCCAAAAAATTTCAGTCAAGGGCTACAGTGCTCCTAATAACAAAAAGTTAGTCTGGAGCCCCTAATGACTAAAGTAAAAAAAAATGGGGGGGGGGGGGGGGGCACTTCGAATGTGGTCACCCTGGGGCACTACACTGTGTTAATCCGGGCCTGTCTATATATGATGTAATAAGCATGAGTCTTTTGGTTAAATGTTTCAAATGCTTTGTCAAACTTACTCAGTATACTTGATCGTTACGACAAGACAATCCAGACAATGTACACGGACACGCCGGTCTTAACCAACAGATTAACAGCTTCTTAATGAGCAGAAGAATCAATGTGTCCAGGTGTCCACAGTGTCTGCAAGATTTCTCTACACTCTAAAAACAAACCAAAAGTGGTTCATTGCTCGTAATCATAGAAGAACCATTTTTAGTGCCATATAGCACCAGTAAAGGACCCATGTAGAACCATATAGTGCTATGTAGAACCCTATGTGGTGCCATATGGCCCCTATATGGTTCTACACAGGTGCTTTACTGGTGCTTCACCGGTGCTATATGGCACTAAAAATGGTTCTTCTATGATTACGAGCAAAGAACCACTTTTGGATATAGCACCGTTTGTTACTGTATATGGGTCAGTCATCTGTCACATTTAAATTGTGTTTTAAGGTAAGAGAAACTGTGTGAGTTAATAAAAAAATTGCCATTCCCATGAACTTTAAAAAGTTAAGGCTGGATATATACAATATCTCAGGAGATTTTAAACAGCAAAATAGGCGTTTGTGCTTACAAAAGCTGTTAATAAATCTGGCCCATAATTCTGTAAAAAGAAAATAATATAATTGCATTAAAATGCTTTTTAAATTGATGACTTTGGCTACTGTATATAGTGAACAAAAAGATCAAAATAGATGCAAACCCCTTCTTGATAAAATGACAAGAGGACATTTCCACAGATTCTGGACAAAGAGCGACTGGAGATGTAAAATAAAAGCTTTGATTTTGTATTTTCTTTAGTTTTGTTAATTATTATTATAAAAAATTGACAAAATACATATGTGACTCTAATCTTTTGAACAGATACATTAGATGAAGTCCAGTATGTTCCAAAAAGCTTGATAGATTGACACACAATGAAGGTGAAAGGAAAGAATCAATCCCATCAGTCTGTGTTATATAAATGAAAGTACTGTCCAACTGTATCATTATGTTTAAGGCGAAGGCTTCAGGTGCAGCTAGATTAAAGATAGAGAAGGTCATCTGTAATGATGAAGACAAACACAGACAAACAAGACTAAGCTGACTGCTGCAGCAGAGATTTAAAGAGATTCATTAATGACCAGACCTTTAGATTTTCACTGGCTATCAATTATACTTCTGCAACACATACAAATACAGTACCACAGACTGAATTTCTCGGAATACATATGAGTGTTTTGCAAGTGGGAGAATGTTCTGGAAAGGCAAATATAAAAGTAAAATACACTAAACACATAATGGAAACTTCCACCACAACACAACACAGAACCTGCAGGAAAGCATGCTTATATCAGTCATCTACATGTTTACAGTTTGCCTATATATCATTCCTGGCAAACTGACCTGCGGGAGACAGACAGGAAAGGTCATTTCTTATAAAATAGAAAAATTCATAATATATATGCAAAATAAATGCAGACTAGAATATCTACCATTCTGAATAATTCAAAGTTTGTCTTAACCTAGAATGTGAATGAGCTGTAACCATAAAAATCACCCCAAATTTTGAATCCGCGGGGAGAGAGATTCTTGAAGACGAATCTAACCTACTTTCCACCGGTTGCATATTCATCTTTCCTTTTTTATTCGAATGAACGTCTGCTTTTAGGATCTGCGGTTTGATCCTCATAGGTTGTCTAAGTTTAAGTCACATAGGGAGGATGCATGCCAGAACAGATTGTTGAAGTTTCGCAATCTTCGTCTCATCTTCCTCTGAAGCAGGCAGCATCACTCTTCTTCAATGAGCTTTGGTCTCTGGGACAGCCTGTCCATCTGCATTTCCAGCACACGTCTTTATCTTACTCTCAGCGTAATTGCCCATACTCAAATGTGTTCAAACACAAACACACAAGATCCCAGTGGAACAACGTTTCACACCAATCCGCATTAACAGCATAATAAAAAGTGTCATCCGCATACTACTATAGCTGTAGGCCGATTATAACAATCTTTGAGTTTAATTTCATGATAATTTAAATATATTTTTGCATAAAATTTAAGGAAAGAAAAAGTAAAGTAAGATGTTTTGTGTTTATGTACTAATATATTATAAAAACAGTTTGTCCCAGTCCTTGATTCTTGGTCAGTAGCGGTGTTCTCATAAGTTATGACATGTTCTTTAATGTACATTTTATAATTTAAAAGTGAGAAATAACATTCATCTTGCACATTTTAAGACTCATGTGCATTAATAATTTTTGTTAAAGTAGATAGGCCTAGATTTGGTGTCAAGGGCCACTTCTAGCCAGTTTAAAGCCCTAGGTAAAATCCCTTTGTTGAGAGGTGACGTCTCCAAACCCCAACGTATCAATACCGGGGTGCCTCAAGGCTCTGTGCTTGGACCACTGCTCTTTTCGATATACATGACATCCCTGGGTTCTGTCATTCGAAAAGATGGCTTTTCCTACCACTGCTATGCAGATGACACTCAACTCCACTTGTCATTCCACCCTGATGATCCCATGGTCTCTCCCCGCATCTCAGCATGCCTGAGGGACATCTCACCATCTCCAGCTAAACCTTGTGAAGACAGAACTGCTTGTCATATCATCTGAACCAAAGATTCAGCACAACCTTTCCATTCAGCTAGGTACAGTACAACTGCAAATCAAACATACCACCTTCTGTCTGATGCTGGTGAGGTATTTTGCCGTCCATTTTTTGTTAAACATGTGACATTCAGTTTATCTTTCGATTTATTTATTTTTCATGCTCCCGATTACTTTTCAGTCATTCATGTAAAGTGCAAGCAGCAGCAGCAGTCAGTGAATCAAAAATGCATCTTCGCTCATTGGCACACCCTGTAGCTGGTGGCACCCTAGGCGACCGCCTAGTTCACCTATGGCTAAAAACGACACTCATTCATTTGCATTTCATCACCTTTACAGACTGCTGATTGTGTCTCCACAGTCACATACTGCAACAAATAAAGAATTGTAGGTGACTGCCCTTTCAAATGATGTATGGTGACCCGACACAGTATAGACAACCTGTCTGATAGAATGAAGAGAGAGTAAACAATATCACTGGAGGTTATTGTCATGGTTGGCTTCAATTAAACTTGCATACAGTCAGGTGAGATTGCTCATCCTTGACTCAAGGTACATTCAAACATTTGTTCATTGCCATTCGTAGTATGTATAGACTAAAGTTAAAATACATTTCCTTCTGAAAGACACCAGACACAAAGGATTTGAATTTGATGATCTTTTATCCAAAGTGACTTACAAAGATTAGGGAACAATAAAGCGAGTTCTCACAGGGAGGCAATAATAAAAAATATGCATAGTACCAAGTTACAAGTTTACACTTTTCTGAACAATAAATGTTGAGAGAGAAAGTTTCCACTACAATAAACTCTGAATTTTTTTTATTGAACCATACAGACAATACATAGCACCTTTATTTTTAAGAGTGTAATGAAAAAATATAAATACAATAATGCTGATTATGCATAACAGGACTCTGATATCTCCAATCGCTGCATTTGAATGCCCATGGTGGTTTAACACAAGCTACAAACCACCTTAGTCGTGTCTGTGCAGTGGACTATAACATGATCTCAGATATTATTGTTTCCTCTTGCCAACTGAATTACTATCGACTGCTGTAAACTGCTCTCCCTCACCAACCTCCATATTCACAAAAATAACTAACAATTCTGTGGTCCAATGGGAACAACCTTGATAAGAAATGGAATAAGTAATAAATGATGACAGCCAGAAGTGAAGCACATTTACCTGATCGTATCTCAGTTAAGTTTATCTATAGTATCAGAATAAGTGTGCATATCTGTGTGTGCACGGACACCAATGCACTCTTTGGGTTAAAAAAGAACACATGCTGGGTTAAAAATTACTCCATGCTGGGTCAAAAATGACACAATGTTGTGTTGTTGTTATGCAACCATGGGGTATAATAACCCAGCAGTTGGGTTAAAATAACCCAGCATTGGGTCAATTTTTAACCCAGCACGTGTTCTGTCCAATATTTACCAATTATGGGTCAAAAATAACCCGGCCATTTTTAGAGTGTGGTATACCCATCAAGCTACAAAAAAAAAAAAAAAAAATGCTGGGTTATTTTTAACCCAGTGTTGGGTCAAATTGAGACAAGCCCAGCAGCTGGGTTGAAACTAACCCAGAAACTGTTTATATTTGACCCAACAATGGGTTAAAACAACCCAGCATGCGTTAAATTGCAACTTGCTTTCACAATATGCAGGCTGTGTCCCTTTTTAAACCCAATGCTGGGCTGAAAATAACCCAGCATTTTTAGAATGTATAAAAATCCTTTTGTGTACCATTTTCTTTGGATATAGACCACAGTCACACAATGTATACTATATTATTATAACAGTATATTTAATGTATTGATACTACAACCATATAAATAAAAACAATTTTATCATCTTCAGTGTAGCCACCGTTTGCCTAGACTAAAATGTACCTTACTTTTGATATTTTTATCAAGCAGTTTCTTGAGGTGTGACCCTTTTTCTTTCATCCAAGTCATCTATGACGTCAACAAATCTATTATAATCTTTGTTTTTCTTTAATAAATTAATATGGGATGTGTGTTATATTTGTCTCCACATTATTCAGACATATGTCTTCAGAACACATCCACAAAGTAAGAAACATTTCATTTACATAATATGGCTGTAATTTAATCATTTCCATTTACAGTTCTTTTCCATTTACAGTTCTCTGTAAACATTTGGAATGAGGTGTACAATGTCATTGTCAGTTTTGAAGATCACATTAGAAACAACACTGCACTAATACTGTTTACTTAACTTATGATGAAGTCATTATCACACAATCTGCCTTTATAATGTAAAAGATGATACACGTCCATCGTAGCGCTCATATTAGTTCACATCACGATGAAATGGGAACTAATCTACAGAAAATGAAGAAGTGTGTGTGTGTGTGTCTGTGTTTGCATGTGTGTTAGTAAGGCCATTGAGAGATGTAATTATGAAACTGTGTTTTACCATCAGTGCTGTGCTGTGTGCTTGACCCTTAAGTCTTGATGAATGGTTCAAGTCTTTAACATGACACATGAGCTTAGGATCATCAGTGCTAGCTGAATTACATCCAATGGGGTAATTAATCATAACATACGCCTTCATTTGCGGTTTGGTCCAGTGGCTATATATAGTTAAGGAAGGTGGTTGTTTAAGATGGACCTTCTGGTTATACAGTTCTGCGATTTTGTTTGTTGATTTCAGTTGCGCTTTCAGTCCTATGTAACAGACACTATCAAATGAACACAATGAGTCAGGTTTCAGATTCACATACTGTACTGATGCATGTAATATCAACCTTACACTGACATCAGGGTTGGGAACCCTTGAGGATAACAAATTGGATTTAAAAAGTCGTGAGCCAAATCCAAAAATAATTATACTTGTACTGTTTATACTGTAAAAACTATAACTACTATTTAACTGTACTACTGTTTATACTGTAAATACTGTTAATACTGTAAACCCGGTTTGTACTGTAAGCACTGTTTATACAGCAAACACTGTTATACAGTACATATGGTACATATGGTGCATATGGTTCGTACAGTGCATGCATACGGTACATACGGTGCGTACAGTACATAGGGGAGAGTGGGGCACAACCTAACGCTTTTGGTTTTGGCTTAATCATTAAAAATACATTTGAGTTTGATTAATTACGTTTTAACACAAGCAACACACACATCTCTGCTACAAATGAACATTTGAAGTTTGTTTCTAGTACTTACCATTCTTGTACAATTACACCAAACGTGACAGAAGTGCAAACGTTACAACGCACCCCATATGTGGGTTAATTGTAACAGGGAGGGGTTAGTTGTAACACTTGCT
This sequence comes from Paramisgurnus dabryanus, assembly GCF_030506205.2. Classification (NCBI taxonomy): domain Eukaryota; kingdom Metazoa; phylum Chordata; class Actinopteri; order Cypriniformes; family Cobitidae; genus Paramisgurnus; species Paramisgurnus dabryanus. Next base: position 43,249,298 of record NC_133337.1, on the reverse strand, counting down.
AAAAATTAAGTTTGCAGGCAAATATTTTAATACTATATTGTCTATATACTTGAAGTGGATATTGTTTATATATCTGCCTTTAATAGACAGGTATCTACACTATTCATCCCTCATTTTACCATAGTTCAAATATAAATGGACACAAATGTCTAAATATGTGAGAAAAAGCAGCGCAACTACGACTATATATATATATATATATATATATATATATATATATATATATATATATATATATATATATATTGTGTAACCCAGTCTGTAATAACCATACTAAAGTCTCAAAATCAATTTTATTTTGATTTAAATCTTTGACGTGACCTTTTTCAATCAATTTAAAAGATATGAACGACACACAATTTTTAATAAGACAGACACTTTTTTGGCAACCAGCAATCATTCGTGTGTAGTCTATTTAAAACAAAGGCAAGAATTACGCTAACGTTAGCGGTTTTCATATCGTAAGTGCTGATGGGTTAGTTGTAACAGAGCTTTACAACAAACCACGCTGGGTGAAAATATTTTAAAGCCCACCAAAAAAGTTGCTAATAGATGCAGACATATTTCAAAACGATGCGAAGACGAAAAAAAACTTATAATGAAAAAATTTACTTACATGCCACCAAAACACTCGTGCATCAATAACTTAAAAACATTATAGCTTTTAATAAATGTGTGCGAGACCTATCTATCTATCTATCTATCTATCTATCTATCTATCTATCTATCTATCTATCTATCTATCTATCTATCTATCTATCTATCTATCACATATCTGCATATACAATAACAACAGCAGCTTGCAAAACGTGTAATGTTTCTCAATAAGTGCAATAACACTTCGAAGCACTTCTCAAGAGACATTGCTTGTACTTACAGAGCACATTGCATTACTGTAAAACATCATCAGAAATGTACCATTGTCTAAATGGACCGAATACATTGGGCTATTATATGTCCTTCATCCAATTATATTCCAATCAGTATCAACAGGAGAGTCCAAGGGACTTTAATTACCCAGAATGCCATTTGAAGTCTGCGAAGAGCTGAGAGAAGAGACAGCATCAATCACTGATTAAGTCCTAACACTTATCTCCTTATTTAAATAACCATCTCTTAAACTAACCCGGCTGATCCATCCAAGCATAAAGGAATGCGCTGGCTTTTAAACGTATTGATTTGTGGGTATACCGCCACTGCTGCGAGCTCGCTTTCACAGTGAGATCCATCTCTCAAGGTCAATTCCTTACATCTGCATTATCACTCAAGTTTGTTCTATTCCTGTCCCGAGCTGCGGATTCCTGGAAGCGTTTGGAGACAGATAGCGCATGCTTGAAAAGTTTGAGTTACAGTACTTGAGAGCCGTGCGCAATTTGTAAATTACAAGGTCCGGGAACAATGAAGGGTTTGGGGAAGGGGGAGTAATGGATAAGATACCCAATTCACACCACAAATGAGAGGTGCAATGTTATATAGCAAAACTGGATCACTATTGCCATCACTGTGAAAGCTCTCTATACAGATTATTTTGGGAACAACTCAGTTTTTGTTTCCTTTTAAATGATCTAAACATCCTTTCAACATGATATACCTGTAGTTAAGAAAAGTTATTTATAATAAAGACATTTCTCTACCCCACTGCAATTCTTTCACAACTAAGAACTAAACAAATTTACACTTCATCCAGAACAATGAAGGAAGGTTAATAGGGGTAAGAAAAAAAAACTAATTCAAGATCTGAGAACAAATCATATTATCTTACACAAATTTGCTTTCGATAAAAAAGGAAATCCTAAGACTTAAATACCAGTGAAGAAAATTGGTTGTTGTTTGTTGGCTGTGTTGGCATAGCTTCGCTACAGTGGTGGTGACTTAATAACTTCAATTAGTGAAAATGAATATGTAAATGAGAAATGAAATGCTAGGAAGAAAGATAAAATCTTTTTTTAAAGATGCATAACACACACAGTTTCTGCCATTCTCATGTTTATCTTGGGTAACTATGAAGTAGTAGATCATCCTGCATATGAACTCATGTTGTCAAATCAAAAACTGATTCTCGTAGATTTCTTAGATCTTTAAGAAGATTTTCTTAGTATTTTTGTCTCATTTTCGGTAAAAACATCTAAAAATTCTTAAATTAAGATGCCTTTTCTTGATGAGCAAAATGACCCAAGAAAATAAATCTAGTTTTTAGACCAAAAATATCAAATGTAAGTGACCTTGTGCATAAAACAAGCAACAAAAATCTGCCAATGGGGTAAGCAATTTTTTCTTGAATTTTTCTTGAATTTATTGTTTCAGAAAAAAGTTCAAGATTTTTTTGCTTACCCCATTGGCAGATTGTTTTACTTGTTTTATGCATTAGTCTAGATTTTAGACAAAAAACAAACTTTAAGCGAATTAAAGTGCTTAAAACAAGCAAAAAAAAAAAAAAAATCTGCCAATGGGGTAATCAAAAAAGCATCTTAATTTAAGAATTTTTAGATCTTTTACAGAAAAAAGACAAAAATACTAAGAATTTTTTTCTTGAAAATTATTTTTTGCAGTGTACACTGCAAAAAATGTACTTTCTTAGTACTTTTGTCTTGTTTTTTAGTAAAAATATAAAAAAATTCTTACATCAAGATGTATTTTCTTGATGAGCAAAATTACCTTAGAAAATAAGTCTAGTTTTTAGACAAAAAATATTAAAATGGAAGCGAATTTGTGCTTATATCAAGCCAAAAATATAATAATAATAATCTGCCAAAAGACTAAGAACATTTTTCTTGAATTAAGTGTTTATGAAAAAAAGTTAACTTATTTCAAGATATTTTTTTCTTACCCCATTGGTAGATTTTTTTATTTGTTTTTTTGCTTGTTTTAAGCACTTTAATTCGCTTAAAGTTAATATTTGTTTGTCTAAAAACTAGACTTATTTTCTTGATCATTTGCTCATCAAGAAAATACATCTTTATTTAAGAATTGTAGATATTTTTACTGAAAACAAGACAAGATACTAAGTGAGAATTTTTTTGTACACTGTAAAAAAAGCTTTGCTGCCTTAAAATTTTTGGTTAAATCAAAACAGATTTACAATTCATGTCAACAGAAATTAGCTGTCACAACTTATAAAATATAGTTGAGAAAAGTAAACTAAAATTTATAAGTTATAACAACTCACCTGTAGTTATAACAACTCATCTCTAGTCAAGATAAATAATAGTTGAAATGACTTGTAAATCCGAGTTGATTCAACAAAAATTTTAAGGCAGCAAAGTATTTTTTACAGTGTAGTGTAAAAGACAAATCAGCCTTTACGTATTTTTACAAACTTTTGGAAGCACACTGCAAAAAATTATTTTCAAGAAAATAAATTCTAAGGGCCCTATTTTAACGATCTAAGCGCATTGTCTAAAGCGCACAGCGCAACGTCTAAATGGGCGTGTCCGAATCCACTTTTGCTAATTTAACGACGGGAAAAATGTTTTTTTGCGCCGAGCGCATGGTCGAAAAGGGTAGGTCCTATTGTAATGGGAGTATTTTGGGCGTAACGTGCAGTAAACCAATGAGAGTCACAGCTCTCATCCCCTATAAAAGCAAGTTGCTCTTGCGCTATGTCTAATCCCTATTTAGATGACGAACTTTGTAAACTGAAAAACTATAGGAAGAAGATCCCCAGTTTAAGATTAATGTTAAATAGTTGTGTTGTTTTTCACTTGTATTGAAATTGTTATTTTTTAATTAAAACCTTTAAAACCCGTTTTCTTTTAGTCATGGAAGTAAAAAGCAGGCTTGTAATTGCTTTAAATGTATGGCTATCCAATATCATCAAAAAATTATTTACAAGTATGTAAGATAAGGTTTGTACTCTAAAAATACTTTATTTGTAACAAACAGGAGATAAAGAATTTACAAACGGCTCTCCTCACGTTTCAGCACTTTGGACAGCGGTTTTTTTAAGCATTACTTAAAAAAATTTCTCATCTCACCATATCCACAGGTACAGAGTAATCATATACAATAAATCCGTTAGGTAGCATTAAAAAAAAACATTTAAAACAGACGCATTTGTTCAAAGCAAAGCATTTATTTACTTACCAAGCTGCAGGTGAAGCAGCTCTTTGCGCCTTCTAACGTCTCATAATCGGTCCTCATTTATGTCCAAGAGACTCAATAATAATCTTTTACATTCAATCCTTTAATCTTTCATATTTAAAAGCATATTTGTGCTGCTGCGCATTCATGTACCTTGTGATAAGCAAACCCGCGTTGTCCTCCCGTGTATAGGCGCATTACTAATGCGCCCTTTAATAACATAAAACACATTGCGCCATTGACTTTAGACTAGGTTTTTGTTGATCAATGGCGTAGTCTATTTTAGTTGCCTCAAAATAGCAACGCGCCAACAATGCGCCTGAACACACCTCGTTTTCAGACCAGAACGCCCATGGGCGCAAAAGGGGGCGCAAATGCATTTGCTATTTAAACAACGCGGCGCTAAACGTGAAAATTAGGGTGGAAACTAGCGAAAGACACTTGCGTCGCGCATTGCGCCGCATTGCGCCGGGTGTAAGATAGAGCCCTTAGTATTTTTTCTTGTTTTCAGTAAAAATATCTAAAAATTCTTAAATTAAGATGCTTTTTCTTGATAAGCAAAATGACCTAAGAAAATAAGTCAAGTTTTTAGACCAAACATATCAAATGTAAGTGTTTTTTTTTTTTTTGCATAAAACAAGCAAACAAATTTGTCAGTGGGGTAAGCAAAAAATCTTGAACATTTTTCTTAAACACAAAATTCAAGAAAAATTCAAGAAAAATGTGCTTACCCCATTTAGAGATCTTTCTGCTTGTTTTTATGCACAAAATCACTTAAATTTGATATTTTTGGCCTAAAACTAGACTTATTTTCTTGGGTCATTTTGCTCATCAAGAAAAGCATCTTATTTAAGAATTTTTTTGACATTTTTACTGAAAACAAGACAAAAATACTAACATTAAATACTAATACTAACTAATTTTTTGCAGTGTATCTTTTAATACACCTCGTATGTACTGTACCAATGACATTGGGTTTAGGGGTACAATTTAAGTGAATTTGCTTAAAACAAGCAAAAATATCTGCCAATGGGGTGAGAAAAAAAATAAACACTTAATCCAAGCAAAATTTTCTCACCCCATTGGCAGATAATTTTGCTTGTTTTAAGCACAAATTCACTTAAATTGTATATTTTTTTGTAAAAAAATTTAGACTTATTATCTTATGTCATTTTGCTCATCAAGAAAATACGTCTTGATTTAAGCATTTTTTGATATTTCTACTGAAAAAAAGACCAAAATACTAAGTAAGAAAGTCAATTTTTGCTGTGTGGAAGAGATAAAAAGTTATGAGTACAGCAAAGCAATATTTTTTGTTGTTAGATTCACTTATTTGCTAATTGCAAACCAAACACTTGAGATTATATATAATGCATAATGCAACTTATTGACATCAACACTTACAGTATATTAAAACTGATTTTTCATGAGAAATATTCAGGTCACAGCATAAAATTTAAGAAGGTTCAAGGTGCACCATGACACCTGTTCCTCTCTCGCTTTTTCTCTTTCTTTCTTTTTCCTTCTCCCTGTCCTGACATCTGGAGGAACAGAAGGTCTGGATATGAAGAGGGAGCGCTTTTAGTTCACACGAATGACCCTGGAAACTGCTGCCAAATTATTTACAATCAACGCCTGTTTAACATTCAGGGAGTTTGAGGTATGGATCGTCGTGGAGCTGAATGTCAATGTGTGAACAGCTGAAGTGAGCCGGTGTACAAAAAGGACGTAGGTGAGCCATTTAAATTTCTGCAAAATAATGATGAATTTTGTGTCAGGAGAATTAAACATTGCTAAAACCTGTGCACCATGTCTTATAGAAAAGATTTATGCATCGTATGTATGCACCACACGATCGATTTACTTTTACTGAAAGCTGTCAACACTGGTACTGAACACATTTACAGTAAATTTAGTAATTGTCATTTCAGCATAAATATGTCTACTTTCTGGGTAAAGTAGGCTTGATATAGATATAGATATGTTGTGTGAAAAGAAACAAAATATTTGTGCTGTATCTTTTTCAAGTTCTTCATAATTTATTTTTTGATCATAGGGACCGTGCAAATATTCAGATGCATGCTGTATTCAAGTATTTTAAAGTCAGTGTGATCGATCTATGTGAAGTACTGTATGCTAAATAGCGAAAGTTCAATCTATCCAAAATTCGGAAAGTACAACCGCACTCAAAACTGGTCTGGTATCTAATTTGCATATTTATGAATTAAGCGGTAAAAAACGCAGATGAGCATGAAGTAGCGCAATTCATTCTTAGCAAACATCTTTACTACGCATCAAACGTAAAGCGTAATGTTGCGTACAGCGCTACCTTTCGACAGATCATTAGTCACGATACAAAACAATCAAACTGTTTGTGATTGAAAGTTTTAAAATGTAACCAAATAGATCACCACCATAAAGACACTGTCATCAACTACAGGAAGCGTCTCAGTGCAGTGCATACGGCAAAAAATGAACCGTGCATATTTCATCCTTTTAACAAGAAGAGCATCTCCCATTTCTCTTCTGCTTGGCCGACAGCACAGACAGTGACAAACGGTGCCAGAAACTGATGGAGATCATTGGTGCGTCAATAAATAGCCATATGATGAATAGGAACATGATGCTGAACATGATCATGATGGGTGAAGATGATGCAAACGCTCTGTAACTTATGGATGTGATAAATATGAACTGACGCCTATGGCAGAACTCCACACGGCTCCTATGGGATGTGGTGGCAGCATATTAATTACACGCACCCCTCTCGTGGGATAATTACACATGCAGATGGTTTAATATGGACTGGATTAGTGAAAAGCGATAGTTGATGGAGTAGATTAAAGCACGACAGAGCTGAAGAGGAGAGATGGATGGGAGGCATGATGACTGTTAGCATCCAATCAGAATGCAACGTGGGAGGTGCCTCATATATAAGCAAGAGCTATTCAACTAGTGTAAAATCAGCAAACAGCACTGATCTAAATATTTACATCTATACATTTGGCATAACTTTTCTGTCCAAAGCGACTTTTTATCTATAGGTGTGTTAGTTGGGATGCGATCCAATTACCTTACATTGCTATAACTAAAGCTTGAACAATTGAGCCACAGAAACACAGCTTAGAAACATAAATATGTGCTGATAAAGAGAAAAACCTAAGTCAATTTAAGTAAATTAAGCCCCACCCTTAAACCCAACGTCACTGGGGCGTCTGTGGCCTCGCAACAAATTTGGCCTACTGCTCCATTTATTTTTATTTGATGTCTGATGACGACACCAAGGTAACCACTAAGATGTGCATTCAAAATTTATTGACAAGGTTTAGCTCAATGAAAACTAACTTACTGCCAGCCACACAACTGACAAACAGAGAAGGGGTTGGAAAAGGAGATTTACCCGCAAGATAATTCCAGTCTTCTCAGGTCCGTTTGGCAAAAAAAAAAACATAAATTTTTATGTACCCAAGACCAGATTCCGCTAATATTATACCCGACAGGTGAAACTTTTAGACCCAAACCCGCTCAGGTCTCGGGTCAGACATCGGGTAAAGGCCTCTACCGCCAGTCACAGTAGCAGAGCGACATAATCTCATTCATTTTAAAGGACATTTGGCGACTTCTGGTGACACAAGCGAAAGTGACCGTTGGCGACCGGATGGGGAGTGTCAGCCTGATCTCACGAGAATCTGTATATTTTACGAGTGTTGATTAATTTGTATGTATTCATACGAAGTTAATCGTGCAAAAACATAAGATTTCTATGAAAAAACAACAACAACAAAACTGAACCCCTAACCCCACACCTAATGGCTAGCCTGGTCCAACCAGACTCTCGTACATTCATTTCATTTGTACAGAGAGTCTGGCCACGCTCCATTGCAAAGCGTTACTTCTGTTAAGGAGGGTCTTCTGTTGAAGTTTAAAACTATTGGATCTGCGCAGAGTCACTCAGGATCTGCCATACGCAGTCACTAACGTGTGGTCATGACGTATATCATGCGCCGAAACCGGATGGAAACAACAAGTACGAATAATCAGACCAACAAAACTTAGCAAACCTGGTTCTTGCTCCGGCTTTAACTTCTGTATATTCGGCAGCTTTGCAACAATGGACCGAATAGCTTTTCTCACGTCTTTCTCCGCTGCCATTACTGAACTACAACTCAAACTGACGCACGACCTCTACGTCATCATTTTTAGCCACCCCCCTCTGTTCGCTGATTGGACCTGCAGATTTTTGCAGGAGAAAACGAAACTCTACAGAGCAGTCCCAGACGTTCTTCTGAAGCGAAATGAAAATTAAGCGGAAGCACGTAGGAGGGCGGAGCCAGGCTACCTAATGGCAACATCACAGGGGTAAAGGCAAATCAAACTAAGACTTACGAATGTGATTGTATGAATTCATACGAATTAGCCAACTTAGCCAATTCTCGTGACAATAGCGTTGGGTGTTTCCAGGGCAGCCTGTTCTCACAAATTTGGGATAGTCACAGAATTTTTTGCTTATTTTTCCATGGCATTCTCACGGATTGGTTATTCAACTGTTTTTTACCATTTTTGCTTCGGTTTAGGGTTAGATTTACATGAAATGACATCCCTACCCAAACCCAACTCTAACTCCAATGCCAGGCAACAATTGTTTGAAGTTTAGAAAATCTAAAAGAATAAACCATAAAAAAATAGTATAAACCAATACTTAAAGTGACATACTAGCGCAAACCCCAAATCTAACCCTAAACCGAAGCAAAAATGGTTTGAAAATAGGAAAAAGCAGTTGAGTAACCAATCCGTGAGAATGCTATGGAAAAATTAGCAAAAAATTCTGTGTCTATCCCACGGAACTTTGTGAGATCAGGTTGTTCCAGCGACATGACAAAGTTGAGAAAAGTTTATGCAAATGATGAGCGCGTTTTAAGAGCATCTACCAATGACAGCGAAGCAGTGGAGTTCATGTCATCCATCTCTCGTCAGTTACTGGAGTGGACGGTACTCATCTATTTATGACAACCAGATTTAGAAACGCCTACTAATGACCTCATTGAAAGAGTCGGGCAACACGCAACACGCTAAGTGTACTTTTAATGTGCAAATGAGATTGTACAAATTCATATAAATTAGCAAACTGACTCGATATTCAAACAAAAATGTCACAAAGAGATCAAAGTGTTTTTTGTATAAATATACTTTTTGAAAAGAAGGCACTAACAAATAATCACATTTTTCATAATTTGCAGAAAGGCAGATCTGTTCATTGGCAATACTGCATTACTGTCATTCTTTACTACATGTTATTTTAGATTGCAAAATCTCTTGGAACAAATATACAGTTCTGAAAATAAAAGTAAGTGCTTTCTCTTTCAAATAAATACTTTTCAATACAGTTTTTTCATAATCTTGTCTAAGGTCTCACAAACCCAAGGCCTGGCCCTATTTTAACAAGTGGAATACTTCATAAACCTAGCACAACACAAAAGACCCAAGATGATAAGAGAAAAAATGAAAGGCCTTGTTCACTGACATGCCAGAAAGAAGTTTCATCATTGATATAGTCATTCTACAGTTCATAGCGGGGACACGTGTATTTTAGGGAGACAGCATCACGCTCATCACAGGAATATCAAACACAGCTCACCTCGAAATCTCCTTTACCGCTTCTCATAAAGAATTTTAGCATTTTCTGAAGTTTCTTACCATAACCTTCTTCTGGATCCTCCTAAAGTTCATTTGATGTTCGCCTTTGAGCTTCTGTTTACTTCACCGGCCCGGTTGCAGAACTTTCTCTCTTCATTTTTTCCCTTCTTTTCCGGTGGCGATGAACGCAGGTTTGTCTTTATGTTCTGGAATGGAAAGTTAAGTCACAGATGAATGGTTCCTGCACTCATTTTTGGGACACACAAAACCATATCTGGGAATAAAAAGTAACCCTGACATTTCAGCAAGTTGCATATCTGGAAGGGGGTGAGGGTGGACTACATTTCGAGCTACAACATTTTCTAAGATCGATTGCTTGATAACGTGCTATTCTGAGATGTGACATGTAAAGAAATAATAATGCAATTATTACATTACTATCTATGTGCACAAAAATTATGTTAATTTGATGTTGGCACAACAAGGCAGATTTAAATTACTAGTAAAATAGCTTGCTAAAACTTGTCATCTTTTTCAAACTCAAGTTCAAAGCCTACGTGGCGGCATTTTAAAGCTAGTTTAGTTGATTAATATGTGATGTTAGTCTTAGGATCCAAGGAAACTGATAATCAGTTTTTGCACTAACATTTGGCTGTTTGATATTTTTAACAGGATTTAGGCTTGTTTACTGCATATATTTATAGGGGCGGTGTCCGGGACAGGGCTTATCCTAGTACCAGACTAAAATGTTTGAGCTGACTTAATTTAAAAACTCCTTGTACTGACATATCGTGACATATATCAGTGTCATTGTTTTGTGTCATGATTCAAGATGCACACCAGTATTGTTGTGGGTTTTTTTGTAAGGTTTGTAAAAACTACTTAAAAGTCCTAATTAGGGATGCACTAATAGGATTTTTTTGGGCCGATACCGATTTAAAGAGACAACTTCTGGCCGATACCGATATTAAACACTTGTATACAATACTATACAGTTGGTCTATTAGCTAGTTTATTTCTGCATCAAATTATTTTTACTGAACATGGATTGGATCTAATTAACATTCAACTGACCATCATAATAAGAGAGGCACAAATTAAGCTTAAACAAATATAAGAAGACAGCATGACAACCTTCAAAGGCGGTTTTGGCTATTCAGCATTTATTTTATTAACAACATTAACTCATTTTTTTTACCTATAATGGATTTCTTTATGCAGTTAATTAGTAAACAATCGGTATCGGCCTTTCTCGTGCTATTGCCGATGGTTTCAAATTCATCAAAAATCGGCCGATAAATATCGGTGGCCGATACATTGGTGCATCACTAGTCCTAATATTACTAAGGCCTAGTCCTGGATTAATCTAGACTCTGTCCAGGAAACTGCCCCATAATGTTTACTGCAAGAATTTAAAGGGATATTTCATCCACAAGTGACAAATTGCTTGTTTACCGCATGTTGCTTTAAATCAAAATGACTTATTTCTTCAAGAACTTCCAGACAGAATCAGTGAATCTCATTTGTAAACCAGATCAACTGGTTTATAAAAATAACATAGATCACAGTGTTCATAGATCAAATTGTTCAATTGTTCAGTACAAAGTGATTCTTAAAAATTGTGACTTAATAATAACAACAGATTTTTTTTAATACAAAGTATTCCTTTTTGACAACAGTAAAAACAGTGGAAATAAATACAAACACATTTAGGGGTGGTTTCCCGGACAGGGATTAGCTTAAGCCAAGGCTAGGCCTTGGTTTAATTAGGAAATATAACTACACTGTAAAAAATACTTTGCTGCCTTAACATTTTTTGGTGAATCAACTCAGATTTACAAGTCATGTCAACAGAGATGAGTTGTCATAACTTATAAAATATAGTTGAGAAAAGTCAACTTAATTTTATACGTTATAACAACTCACCTGCAGTTATAACAACTCATCTCTAGTCAAGATATATAATAGTAAGTTGAAGTGACTTGTAAATCCAAGTTGATTCGACAAAACATTTTAAGGCAGCAAAGTATTTTTTACAGTGTAGTTTTAACAAACATGCATTACTAAAAACATTACTCATGCTTTTTGAGGCAAAACAAAGGACACTGATGTATTTTAAGATATGTAAGTGCAAATTGTTTTCAGTTTGGAGAGCTCTTACATTTATTTTAGTCTAGGAAATAAATTTGTGTATGATCTTGGAATGAAAATTGTGTATGATTTTTTCATTAACAGATTTTGAGTAAAAAAATGCAACATGTATTTGCTGCACATGGTGGATGAGGAGATTCCCCTGTTCATATGTAAAGCACTTTGAGTATTGAGAAAAGCACTATAGAAATGTAAGGAATTATTATTTATTATTATTATTATTATTATGTACCAATCAGCGTTGCGCGGGTTGATCCGAAATGAGCGGGTGCCGTGGTTACGAGTCATCCAAAAATATTTCTAATAATATTTGAGTCGCAGTCAGTCGGGTCGTTTGAAATAAAGATGCCAGTAAACTATTTTAAATAATTACTACTTTTAAAAAATGCAGGCCAGGGAGCGGATCAGGTACACTATTTTTTTTTTTTTTGTTGGTCGGGTGCGGGTTGTTTATACATTGACCCGCGCATCACTGGTACCAATGTATAGAGATGTTAGATTAACTTAATACACAGCACTCTACAATGCTTGATTCTGATTGGCTAGTCACGAGTTATGCAATTTCGAGATAACATAGCCTTACAGTACATTCACACGGGACGAAAGCGTTAACGCTTGACGGAAGGCTTGTCTGAAGCGTGACCAACAGCCAATCACAGTAGCCGCAACATATGCTCCGGCCATAAACGTAATTGGCTGGCTCTGCCTAGGTTATTTGCATAAGGGTATCTGACTGGCTGACGCACGCTTTGCTGCTTGAAAAGTTGAGAAATGTTCAACTTTTAATTTCACAAATATTAAATCTAAATTTATCTTTAAATAACATATATGACATTATATTTACAAATGATTAAACCAAATAGTGTGTTCATGAACATCTTATCTTAAAACTGAAAGTAAACGTTTTGCGGAAGGTCTGCATTCATTAAAAATAGCAAATAAAATATTTAAAATCAATATTTAATGCTCCTTACCTTACTTATGAGGATAATGTAGGCTACAGGCAGCAGGTTGTTATTGCGAAATAAACCCCTTCAGTGTGCTACAAGACCCTTTGCTTCTGGCTGGGTCCAGATCCCACTGTCGGAGTTTTTCTACCATAACAACCTGTTGCTTATACATTATCTCTTACTTAAACATACTCCATAAAGTACAAAATGTGACAAGAAAGATGGTTTTAAGGGATAGTTTACACAGAAAATGTAATTCTGACATGATTTTCTCATCCTTAAAGGAATATTCCATTTTCTTAAAAGAAAAATCCAGATAATTTACTCACCACCATGTCATCCAAAATGTTGATGTCTTTCTTTGTTTAGTCGAGAAGAAATTATGTTTTTTCAGGAAAACATTGCAGGATTTTTCTCATTTTAATGGACTTTAATAGAGCCCAACATGTAATATTTAACTCAACACTTTTTTTCAACGGAGTTTCAAAGGACTATAAACGATCCCAAAGGAGGCATAAGGCTCTTATCCAGACATGGGGACTTGTGACTTGGTGACTTGGACTCGAGTCGACTCGAGTCGCTATTTTTGTGACTTGTGACTTGACAAAAAATAAAATACTTGAGACTCGACTCGGACTTGGAAGTTAAAGACTCGGGACTTGACTTGACTTGAGACACAATGACTTGAATGACTTGAGTGTTAATCACATCATGTTTTCAGTTTAAATATAAAATATATAAATTATTTAAAAAAATAAAGTCGACCCAGCTGGCGCGCAGGCTGAGAATGGTGTTGTCATGACTGAATCCCGACACTATCATTCGCCATGCCCTCTCGTACGCACACGCACACCACGCCCACTTAGATCAGATATCAACATGTCAGCCGGAGGGGTACGGAGGGTCATCGCTTTTGGCTTCAACAAGATTGCAAAAGACGAACAGTGCTTTGCAAGACATGCAACATTAAAATCACAAGCAGCCAGAAGGCAACCTCCAATTTTGGTCGTCATTTAAAGAGCCATTATGCCCAGAAAGTGCTTGTCAATTTGTTAATATCTGGTTAGTTGGTAGTTAGCTAATGTAATAATAGCTAATGTAGCCCTCATCATACTGTGTTGGGGACAAATGTGGGCAAAATAATTTTGATTTATTTTTTTTAAATACTTATTTTTATTTTGGAATACTTCTTTTTCAAGTTTGCCACCTGAACACACACACAGAGAAAAATTACTTGATTCTACAGTGTTAGGAGCGGTTCACATGTCATGTCTTTTGCGCGCTCAAGTTCGTTATTTCAAATTTAGGCGCGCGAACGGAAGAGATGCGACACACTCGTTTATTCTGGGCACATGTGAGAGAGAGAGAGAGAGAGAGAGAGAGAGAGAGAGAGAGAGAGAGAGAGATATGTAACAAAGTTTAATGTTGTACGTGAACTGTGTTTGAGAGAGAGGGAGGTGTTCAGAGAGGGGTCTGTTGGATGTTAAGCTGTTATTTGTTTTATGGACTCAATGTGGAAAATTTCAAACATGGTTGGCAGAAGTGAAAAATAAATAATTTATGAAGTTACAATTTTGTTTGATTCCAAGATGTATTTTACTGAACATGAGAATTTACAATGCAAATCCAAATTATAGTAATTTACTGATTGTTACTTTCCGTATATCTTGTCCTTTCACTTTATTAAGATCAGATTCTGCAAGTAAAATTACAATAATAAGGTGACTTGACTTGGACTTGACTTGACTTGACATAGCCTGTGACTCGACTTGTCTTGACTTGCCCAAGAAAAAAAATACTTGGGACTTACTTGAGACTTGAAGGTTCAGACTTGAGACTTACTTGAGACTTGCACATGTGTGACTTGGTCCCATCTCTGCTCTTATCTAGCGAAACGATTGTCATTTTTGACAAGAAAAATAAAAAATATGCTCTTTTAAACCACAACTTTTCGTCTAAATCCGGTCGTGATGCATTAGCGTGACCCCACGCAATACGTCATGACGTCAAGAGGTCACAGAGGACGAACACAAAACTCCGCCCCAGTGTTTACAAATGTGTAATTTAATGTCTTTGTGTCAGTTTATTGTTTAAAATGGTCCGCAAATGTGCGTTTTATATATGTAACACGTGACCTCCCTACGTCACTACGCATTTACGTTAGGTCGCGCTGGACCGGACCTGGACGAAAAGTTGTGGTTTAAAAGAGCATATTTTTTATTTTTCTTGTCAAAAATGACAATCGTTTCGCTAGATAAGACCCTTATGCCTCGTTTGGGATCGTTTAAAGTCCTTTGAAACTCCGTTGAATAAAACTGTTAAGTGTTGAGTTAAGTATTAAATGTTGGGCTCTATTAAAGTCCATTAAAATGAGAAAAATCCTGCAATGTTTTCCTCAAAAAACATAATTTCTCCTCGACTGAACAAAGAAAGACATCAACATTTTGGATGACATGGTGGTGAGTAAATTATCTGGATTTTTCTTTTAAGAAAATGGACTATTCCTTTAAGTAACCTGTTAAATTTATTTGTTCAGCTAAACACAAAGGACCAAACAGTTTTTGAACACCACTGACTTCCATACATTTTTATTGTATTTTTTCTACTATTGAAGTTAATGGTGCTCCTGCTTCTTGCTTGATTTATAAATATATTCCTTACTTGTTTTCTGCAGAATAAAAACATTTATAAAGGTTTAAAGCTGTAGTGTACGATGTTGAAAATCGGTAGAGAAAGCCTGAGACGGTTAGTAAGTTTTAAAAAACTCATCCCGCCCCTCTGTGCTACCTGATCCCTCCCCCCGGGAAACCACCTGAACAAAGTCACTCATTCAAGCTGTGATCACTGGTAGTAAACATCAGAACAGAGATTTACCGAGCAGTAAACACATAAAGCCTTGAAGGAATGTACAATTACAATTATGATTGTAATTGACGTTATTTACTTTCACAACAACGTTTGGCATACGTTTCCCCTCCTGAGCTTCAAGAAATGACTTTATAAATATAATTATTTTGACCCGTGATACGCGATGCTAAACGGCTAACATTCCGATGCCGACCGACAGCATGTTGTCAGACTCACACAATACAAAGTATAAATAAATGCGTACCTGTTCAACAAAAGTCTGCCGTGTCGGCGTCGGTTTTCAGCCCCAAATCTCCCAGAAGTTTCCTCCAACAGTCAATGGCGGAGCGTCTCTCCAGTTTTTGCAATTTTGCAGTATTATTCCTGCTCATCTCGGGTCTGTTCGTACTGAACAGCTTTGCTTTAACATCATACACCCGACAGGAGCTTTTGGGTATCGGTGAGGACTTTACCAGCAGTTTTATCACCAATCTTCGACTCTAGAACGCTAGAACAACCGAGGCTTCGCACTCTACCCGGCCGGGCGGAAGTGCTCGCAGGCGGCGTCGAGATCGTAAACAAAGGCGGGGGAAGCGCGGAGGTCTAAGAGCCAAGCTAAAGCTAACACCGCTCCGGCTCTCTTTACCCAGCATTTTCCTCGCTAATGTGCGGTCACTGGTGAACAAAATGGATGAGTTACGACTCCGCATCACCCACAGTAAGAGACTTACATATTATAGACCTTTATTCTGTACTTACTGCTTATTGCACTTCTGGTTAGATGCTAACTGCATTTCGTTGCCTTGTACCTACATGTGCAGTGACAATAAAGTTGAATCTAATCTATCTAATCTATGTTGCTGCTTCGCTAGCTACCATACACTGACACAAATTTCATGTCGCAGGCAGGAGAGGGGCGGGGTGGTGTGCGATGGGGTGGAGACGCGAGCACGAGGTGGATTTTCAAATGTAGCAGGGATTGGATGAGAGCAGTTAACCAATGTAAGCTGTCCGGCCGGACAGTTTACATTGGTCAACTTATCTGCTACCATACACCCAATAGACTGAATGGATTTTTTAAATTCTTTTTTCTCTTTATATTGTTAGGATGTTACTGTAGAACCATAACCAGCATATAAACGAGGTTATTAATAATGAACAATCTTTGAAATCGTAGACGATAGCTTTAAGGGTGAGTAAATCATGACAATATATTTTTTTGTGTGCCTTTAATCACTGTTTGCCATCAAACTCTAAGGGATTTCCATTACCCTGTTTACTCTGTTTGTTCTGTTAACCGTGATTCAGCTCTGTGCCACTGATGGCAACAAAACCTTTGATTTTGTTCATTTTCTCACGCTCCCTTGGCTCCTAAAGGGATTTTTCTCATAGATGGCAGAAAAACAGGACAATGTTCAGTGAATGACACACCATAGAGAGTTGAAGTCACATTTTATCTAAAGTCTGACACCTGATTGACGACAGGCTTTTCTTTTCTATCTCAGCTTATTTAGAAATCATTTTCTTCCCAGCGTACATAGAAAACAACAAGTTTGTTTGGCAAAGCGGCACTGAAAAGTAATTCACCGGGGTCAACTCCTTTCAAAACAAAACAAGACATTGAGCATAAAAATTCAATTCAATAATTAAATAACTTTGACAGAGTTTCACATTCTTAAAGATCTTATGACAAAAGATAACAAGAAAGAAAGTTTTAGAGATCCAAAAAGAAGCATGCTTATACTGAACAGACTTAAATATTGCAAATTCCAAAATTGAAAAACTAGAATTGAAAATATAATGAAAAAGCAGTTGGCCTTGTGTTGATGAGAAGCTAATAAATTTAATAAAACTCAAAGGCATGGAAACATTAAAGTATTTCTGTGTCATGCATGCATGATTTGATTCAGGAGGTGGAAGCATTGACTTTGTAAAACTGGTGAAATATTTTGACCTGTTACAGCAAGACATCATATTCAAAGAAAAGATGATATGATTGTCCTGGTGTTAATAAATAGGAAATATGCTTAATGATTTTCTTCAGTTGCTGCTCTGCTTGTCTGAGAGCTGTGACTGTGGGATTTCTGAATCGTGTCAAAGATGTCAACAGACCCAACAGTCAGTAATAACAGCTGTCAATGTCAATCAGTGTCAAAGAAAAAAAAACATCTGCACAGTATGCAGTGCACCGTCTCCAAAAAGTTTTTGACAATTTCTGACGTTTCGTTTCTCTTATGAGGCTTATATTGGCAAGGGTTATGCTAGCATTTTGAAACAGAGCAGGCCGTAACTTTTTGGCACATATTGCTGGAAACACAAGGATGAACAAACTGAACAGTGGTGTGCTGATATTGTACTCCAAATATTTCTGATTGATTTTTATGACATAGGAACAAGCAAATTAAATAAAGTCCTTTATCAACTACTGGATATTGATTTATATTTTATACGTTTGCCTTTTACAGATACTTCCAAAATCCAAAGGGACCCACAGTGCATTCAAGGTATACGTTTTATCAGTATATGTGTTCCCTGAGATTAAAGAGGACATTTCATAAGACTTTTTAAAGATATCAACTAAATCTTTGTTGTCCTCAGAGTATGTATGTGACTTTGTAGCTGAAAATAGAGGATGACTTAAGCAATTTTGAGCGTGGCATGGTTGTTGGTGCCAGACGGGCCGGTTGGAGTATTTCACAATCTGCTCAGTTACTGGAATTTTCGCGCACAACCATTTCTAGGGTTTACGAAGAATGGTGTGAAAGGGGAAAAACATCCAGTATGTGGCAGTCCTATGGGCGAAAATGCCTTGTTGATGCTGAAGGTCAAAGGAGAATGGGCCGACTGATTCAAACTGAAAGAAGAGCAACTTTGACTGAAATAATCACTTGTTACAACCGAGGTATGCAGCAAAGCATTTGTGAAGCCACAACACGCACAACCATGAGGCTGATGGGCTACAACAGCAGAAAACACCACCGGGTACCACTCATCTCCACTACAAATAGGAAAAAGAGGCTACAATTTGCACAAGCTCACCAAAAGTGGACAGTTAAAGAATGTAAATAATGTTGCCTGGTCTGATGAGTTTCGATTTCTGTTGAGACATTCAGATGGTAGAGTCAGAATTTGGCGTAAACAGAATGAGAACATGGATCCATCATGTCTTATTACCACTGTGCAGGCTGCTGGTGGTGGTGTAATGGTGTGGGGGATGTTTTCTTGGCACACTATAGGCCCTTTAGTGTCAATTGGACATTGTTTAAATGTCACGGCCTACCTGAGCATTGTTTCTGACCATGTCCATCCCTTTATGACCACCATGTACCCATCCTCTGATGGCTACTTCCAGCAGGATAATGCGCCATGTCACAAAGCTTGAATCATTTCAAATTGGTTTCTTGAACATGACAATGAGTTCACTGTAGTAAGATCTCAACCCAATAGAGCATCTTTGGGATGTGGTGGAATGGGAGCTTTGTTCCCTGGATGTGCATCCCACAAATCTCCATCAACTGCAAGATGCTATCCTATCAATATGGGCCAATATTTCTAAAGAATCAATGCCACATATAATTAATGCAGCTCTGAAAGTGAAAGGCAAACACACTATTAGTATGGTGTTCCTAATAATCCTTTAGGTGCGTGTATACTATCTCTAATTTTAAATACTCATCAAGATGGTGTGAACACATGAAGTGAGAATCATCAACCAAAAATGTGTCAAGGAAAATATCTAAAAATGTCCTTCAAGTAAAACATGTTTAAATGCAGAGCGGGACAGTCTCATGAGAGTAAAGACAGCAGTTGGTGAAGGCGTGCAGGGTTTATATTGGCAGCTGTGAGCAGCTGGCTTACTCTGATTTAACAAGACTGCTGCCAAAAGTAATTAAACTTTGTCAGAGATAAAATGGCCGTCTACATCATATGTCCGGTAAGCACTGATATCAGGCTTGCTTTCACAGAATGATTTCAGATTGGACGGGTCAGCAGGCTTTAATAACTAAATATTTCAACGTTATTCTTATGACGCTATGATTTTTTACATGGCATTAAATTGTGTGGTTGCTGTACATTAAGTATGCATGTCTTCCATTAAATTATTATGTAAAATATAAGCTGCATAGGATACAAGGTTGAGCTCAATGTAATGTATCAACTTCTGCAGAGATAACACAGTCTCACCCCATGGCGTCAATATTTGACGACACTTGACCATGCGTCAATATGTTGACGCGGAGGGTATACCTTTCGCGTCATTTTTTGACGAACTGGGGACTTCAATACTATTACGTCCGTTGCATTCTCTTTCCTATTTTCTTACCATTTTCGCGTCGGTTTAGGGTTAGATTACGCAAAATTAAACAGTGTACGCGAAATTAAACAGTTGTCACCTGGCGTTGGGGTTAGAGTTAGGTACGCGAAATTAAACAGTTGTCACCTGGCGTTGGGGTTAGAGTTAGGTTTGGGTAGGGATGTCATTATGTAAATCTAACCCTAAACCGACGCGAAAATGGTAAGAAAATAGGAAAGAGAATGCAACGGACTTAATAGTATTGAAGTCCCCAGTTCGTCAAAAAATGACGCGAAAGGTATACCCTCCGCGTCAACATATTGACGCATGGTCAAGTGTCGTCAAATATTGACGCCAAAAAAGAGAGAAAGTTTTTCTGTCCTTTCCTTGAAAATAAACTGCTATAAGAAGCAAAATTGTTTACTTTTAAGGCATATAAAGTAATAAACCTCGAGAGTACAATCTATCTTTCATGTTTAAATTAATAAAAAAAAACTTAAATAGGGAAATTTCCTCTATGATATTTTAATTTATTTTTCTTATAATATAAATGCTTTCTTATGTAACTCAGGAACCCCAGCAGTAGATGAATCTCAAAGGAGTTTGTTCAAGTGTACAATTTTTGAAATCAAAGCATCACCAGGCACCCCAACAGACATCAATAGATTCAGTAACTATGTTTTTTTTTCCTCTGTAAGGTAATATTGCCCCTAGTTGAATTGTCCGATCCTTTTGTTTAGCTTCAAAGAAAATGTCTACAGCAACAATTACATAATGTAGTTCTTTACCGTCAGTATATGTAAGTCCTAATAATAACCTCAAAGCAAACCCAATGTACACACAAACATGATTTGCCTTAAGCTCAAATGATTAAATCCCAGCAGATGTCATAAAGGATTAAGATAAAAATCATTAGACAGTGACATTAGACAATACAGGTTGACCAGCTTAACCAGGTTTTGCTAAACAGCATGGACTAGCAAAAAAATAAATAAAATAAAATAAAATAAAAATACATTATATGCAACCAGCATGCTAACAATTAAAATTGTTAAGTATCCCATCTCAAGAAACTGCTTTGGTTTTGTGCAACTTTAACCCAACTACAGTCAACAGTGATAGTTAGGGATTTTAAAATGATTTGTGACCAATTTCCAGTGAACAACTTATAGTTTACTTGGAGAAAGGTAAATATAAGATCTGTAGATCTGTAACCTACCACAGCACCACCTGTTGTTTTGGAGAAAAACAACAGTATACACGCTGCATAAAAATGCTTGCCAGCAGGGTTGCCAGATCTGTGTAAACAAAACCAGCCCAAAGGTTAATCACAGCTAGCCCAATGACCCCAGTCCAAAGGCCAAAACTCAAAATATCACAATTCAATACCCAAAATACATTTGCTATGTCTTTATAAGCAATCATGAACACGGTTTGTTTTAAAAAATAAAATCATCATGCCTTAAAATGTACTGATGAAAAAATCTTTGTCCACCCAGGGAAAATTAGAAAACCCAAAGCAAAAAATTAAATAAGTAAATAAATAAATAAATACAAATAAATAAAAAAATACACATTCTGTGGTAAATGCTCATTTAATATAATAGAGAGGAGAAATAAATTACTTTCAAACATAAATATTGGTGACGTGATGGATTATTTTATGGTTACTCACATGTTCCCATAAATGAGAAATAAAAGAATAAAAAAACTTCTGTCAGCATAAATTTTAATGGTTATATTTAATATCACATCAACACACTGAGCTCTGCGATATCAATTAAATTCAAATTACATTTGAAATTGTTAGGTACAAGACCTTGAAGCATAAGAGATCAAGTAAAATTCAATAAAAATGGTTTGGTCCAGTGAGATCTAATTTCACGCTAAGATGCTTGTGAAATAATGGTTAGACAAGATGTGTGGAAATCTAGTAGATAGATTGTATTCACATTGACAATGTATATTAAATTAGGAAAGTACGTGATTTCTATTTACTCTGCACATGGCATAAGCAAACATTATTATGATATCATTTACGTGACCCATAAAACATGCTTAGGGTGTATAATGCACAGCACACAATAATAAAACGATCTTACATCATTAAAAAAGACGCCGTTAAACACCAATTCAAATGCACGATAAATCATTCATTTATAATAAAGATGTGCGATTACTGCGGCTTAACAGCCTCATAGTGAGCTAATTCAGCCGAATACATGCAATGAGCCAATTCAACACAGTCAGCATATCCAGAAGTTCAAACTGAAAGCCTAAATAAATAACTATTATACGTGCCTCAAAATAGTAACTTGCAAATCAATGTAATATAGATATTTATATGGTAATATATCAGTACATAATGACAAGTATGGACATTTTCATACATCGCCAAATATTAGAACAATAATAAAAGCCATAAACTAACTGTGGGATTTTTATTGGCCAAGCTGTGGATAAGCGGACCCACGCTGCACATCCAGCCATGCTATTTACAACATCGAATAATTATCCAGATTGCTAATGCTCGATTTGGAGATGAAAAACTGTAGTTTGCCAGTGCATCTTTCACGGCATTGCAAGAATATCCCAGTACGTCCAGTTAGACACACTTTTTTAAATTTTATCAGACATCTTCCGCGCAATATTTGCTTTCGCCCTCCCAAGTCCCATAGCTTCATATTGATTGTTTTCATTTCTGTAAACTATATTTGCCTAAGGATAATGAGAGGCAAAATTGTCGCGTATAGGGAACAACAACACAACTCAAATTGAAAAGAGATGAGACTCATAATGAGGATGATGGCGTGCCCAAAATGGTGCTTGACTGAATATTAAAACTCTAATGTTTGGAGCAGAGAGTTCTTCAGATGTAGTTTAACCATGAGTAACATTGGAATGATGATCAAATTGCTGCAGGCAGAGAGAGAGTAAAAATAAATCGGTTCATTACAATTCCTATAAGTGTTTGAGAACTATTCTTTGTGAAGTATCTTTATGGATGTATGACTTTCTGTTACAATAATGTCTCTATATGAACAAACAACTGTCGAGTCTCTTATCTATTCTTGCTATAGCGGTGAACACCTGTAACCATAGTGACAGTGATAAAAGATAATATGGTGACAAGAATGATGTTCTATAACAGTGGAAAATCTTAAAACAATTAGCATTACTTTATTTAATAAGTCCAAAATAAATAGTGTCACTTTGTAGACATTTTTATTATTTATTTAGTTTCAGTATAGCATTTAGACTTCAAAAACAAGACGGACAACCAAATTCTGCAGCTGTGTGAACATAAACAATGTATTCAAGTACAGTGTGTTTTTTTTTTCAATGGAAATTACAACAGTTATCAACACAAGCAGTATTGTAGTTTTCTTTGTAAAATCATAAAGGAGCCTTTTCACAGACCAGGCTTAAGATTAGTCCCAGACTAAGGTGCCAATTACACAACATTGCAGATTGCAGGATTAGTGTGTATGTTAGATTTAGGTTTCGGATTGGGTTAGGGGCTTTTAAGAAATACTCATCAAACTATTATTTCACACTAAGGGGTTGTGTACACCAAAATTTGTACGCCCGCGGCCGGCGCATGTTTTCAATTGTTTCCAATGGAAGCTCGGAAGTTCCGAAAGAGATTCAACTTTGGGAGAAAAGCTCTGCTCGTCAATGTCAGTTCTCACACGGCCGCCCAATCACAGTGGAGGAGGGACGGGACATTACCACAGCAACCAACCGGCTCGCAGCTGAAGTATCACAGCTACCAAAGCGCTCAGCTGAAGAAAGCTGGCACTCAGCTGAAAAACAGATGGCATTCGGCGTCCTCAAGGCGTTTTCAGCCGTGTTTAAAAGTTTTGGTGTGTCCATCCCTTAACCCCGGATTTCCACCGACTGGGGAACGGCTGCGGAACGGCTGCGGATCCGTTGCGGAACGGCGGCGGAGTCAATCGGTTTCCATTCAAGTCAATGTGTGTATTTCCACTGACTGCGCTCCGAATCCTTCACAGCTCCAGCCATCTGCAGCCCTCCGGCAAAAATACGCCGAGCTTCTATTTTTGACGGATGCCGGACAGCTCCGCAGGGCGGAGCCATGACTTTATCGCGTGATCATACCTGAATTCGCGAGATCTCGTGTTTTTTTCCTTTGTTAAATCTTTGCAATACAAACATTACAAAGTCATTAATATAGAAACAACAAATAATAGACAAGAACAGAGCTAGGGGTAGTTAAATGATAAAGTATATGGTATAATAAATACATTAAAGATAGAGCATAAATAAATGGTTTTAGCAGCTTTCTTATTTTTGAATGTTGGATGGATTTGATGTACTGCTCTGTCTACGCGAGATCTCGTGTTGTGATCTGGGCTGGTTTGTTAAAACGTCATAATTGGAGGAAACCGAACTAGGTATCGCGCGATCATCACGTGAATTTGCGAGACCTCATGGGTCCTCGTCACTTCAGCACGCAGCCGCTCTGCAACCAATACGGAACTGGTGGGTATTGACGGACGGCAGAGTACGGAGCCGTAACGCAGCGGAGCAGATCTGCAGCCGCTCCGCAGTCTGTGGAAATCCGGCGTAATAATATCTTTGATTAATTATCTTTGATTAAAAGGTTGATCCAGGATCAACAAAAAATGTTGATCCAGGATCACATCTTACTTGGTGAAATCACGGTGACCGAGCAGGCCCTGGGGGTCGTGGCCCAGTCACTTAAGTTGCTGTGCCCCCTTCTTGAAATAATAATATATAACTTTTTGTAAATTATTTTGGTTATACAATGAATTGCTCATGGCCTTAATCTAAACCTTATCTGCAAAACCAGGCAAAGATGTTTTAAAGGCATTTCAGGGGTACTTAACTGCTTTAGGTCCCAAATTGTGAGCTGGACATCAATTGGTGACCCAACACAATACAAATACCCATAACCTTAATGCGGTCCAGATTATTTTCTTGCTGAGGATTGAAAATTACCAATGCCCATATTGGTATCTAGCGGATGCAGCTAGCTTTTGCTATGTAAGAGATGAACTTTTGCAAAAAACAACCATATTCACCATATTAATCATGCTCTCCTAGTATTTCAGAATTTTTGGGTCGGGACACAACAGTTGAGAAGCACCTCCGTCAAACATGACTGCTTCATTTTACACAGGTGAAGGGAAAACATAGATAAAGAGAAAGATGGTTCAAAAATAAAAACGAACAAAGTGAAATGCGGCATGAGTGATGGCAGATGCCCAGAGGCAGAAAAACACATTGGTATTCCCAGTCTCTCTAATGATCTCATATCTGTGTTGAGGATACGTTCCAAGAAAAGCTGAGCCGTATTTAACACACGCAGCAACAGTAACCTGTCATATTAACCTGCATCTCTTTGATTTTCTAATCCAAAAGTTCCAGAGAAAAAAAAACAATTGCATTTCTTCTGCACCTCCTCTGTAGTTTTTTATGCTCTTAACTTTGATTTACAGAAGTGGGCGTCTTCAGATCACAGCAGTAATGGTAATGTTATTGTTTCAAGCCAAGAATTTCCAAAGTTTAGGATCCTTAGCATCTCAGAGAGAGTTCAAAACCCACCTACGCGGCTTTGTTATGAAGCGAAGCTGACAGAGAATCTCATCACGCAAAGCATTTTTGTCAGACTGCGGCACAAATTGTTTTATTTCATCTTGACATATTATCTGTGCATGCAAGAATTCTCACAACAGATTATGGGTCAGAACGCTGAAGGATGCAAAGACAAACTCATAAATTGTTAATGCACATGTTGGCACACAGGCATAGCATTTAGTCTAGCTTATTATAATGTCTAGTTCTAAACTATTAAACGCATTCATGCAGGGGTAAAGCAACTGTAGGATGGATAAGAAATTGTGTTTTGGATCCAAAGATGAACAATTTCAGGCTGTATTCCCAAACGTCCAAAGCTATCTGTGCCACACGGTCAGACGATACTTCTCCACTTTACATAACAATGTAAAATGCAATGATGCCCGACTTCTACATTTGACCTTATCTATTTTCAGCGAACGACCACAGGACTTGTGTAACAAATGTGAAATGTGTAACCTACATGGGGCAGAGCGAATTTGCATCCATTTCTGCAAAGTGCTCAGTTTTGGCAAGAAATACCACATAACAGAGCCGAAGCATTTCTGTGTAATTGCTTATTTACGTGCCTGATTAAAAAAGCAAGATTGTTATTGCCGTTATTAGCAGGCATCTACATGCTGTAAACACTTTGGTTATTGCGCAGATCAGCCAAATAGCTTAATTTGATATGGTGACACAATGTTTCATTCATTTGTCCTAATGAGAGAGTAGAGCCGGCAAAGTGAAGGGTGCAGCGTGACATTTATCATTATTTAACATCTGTGTAATGAACCCAAAAGCTGTCATTTCTGCTGTGATGTGAATGAATACTTCTTCTCTATCTAAAATGCTTTGGAGGAGAAGGTATAATAGAGATGAGTTATAGATCTGCATTGTAATTGACAGAGACAGTATTATGGGGTGGAGACTATACATTTAAGATATTGTAGCACTAAATATGGTTGGCATAGAAATAAAAGCTACTAATAGAGTCCCCATAGAAGTTTTAAGCATAGTTTGGGGGCCTAAAGAAGTGAAATATATACCTAGGTTTATTTAAAATATATTTAGGGCTGGATTGGAAGTGCATTCTGTAATGAGTTTGCATGATCTTCTGTGTCAGTGTAGGTTTACTCCGTTTTTTTATCCCAAAGTCCAAAAACTACCAGGTTTGGTAAATTGGAGATGTCAAATTCTCCTTCCCCAAACATGTGTATCAACTAGTGTGGATTAACTTTAATCCATAGATCCATAGTCCATAGATTATCCGGTTTTCATCATAGACATAGTTTCTGGAATTGCATTAAGAATTTAAGGGCTCTATCATACACCTGGCGCAATGCAGCGCAATGTGCGACGCAAGTGTCTTTTGCTAGTTTCAACCCGGCGCAATTATTATTTTCACGTTTAGCGCCACGTTGTTTAAATAGCAAATGCATTTGCGCCCATGGGCGTTCTGATCTAAAAACAAGGTGTGTTCAAGCACATTGTTGGCGTGTTGCTAGTTTGGGGCAACTAAAATAGACTACGCCATTGACCAACAAAAACCTTGTCTAAAGTCAATGGTACAATGTGTTTTTTGTTATTTAAAAAGCTCATTAGTAATATGCGCCTATAAACGGGACGACAACGCAGGTTTGCTTATCACACACATGGATGCGCAGCAGCACAAAAAGCTTTTAAAAATGACAAATTAAAGCATTCAAATGTAGAAGATTATAATGGGGTCTCTTGGACATAAATGAGGACCGATTAGGAGACTTTAGAAGGTTTAAAGAGCTGCTTCACCTGTAGCCTGGTAAGTAAGTAAATGCTTTGCTTTAAACAAATGCATCTGTTTTTAAATGTTTTTTTTTTTTAAATGCTACCCCACAGATTAATTGTATACGATGACTCTGTACCTGTGGATATGGTTAGATGAGAAACATTTTTAAGTAATGATTTAAAAAAAACTCATGCCGCTGTCCGAGTGCTGAAACGTGCGGACAGCCGTTTGTAAATTCTTTATCTCCTGTTTGTTACAAATAAAGTATTTTTACAGTACAAACCTTTTCTAAGATACTTGTAAATAATTTTTTGATGATATTGGATAGCCATACATTTACAGCAATTAAAAGCCTGCTATTTTTACTTCCATGACTAAAAGAAAACGGGTTTTAAAGGTTTTAATAAAAAAACAATTTCATACAAGTTAAAAACAACACAATTATTTAACATTAATTTTAAACTGGGGGTCTTCTTCCCCCCTTTAGTTTTTCAGTTTACAAAGTCCGTCATCTAAATAGGGATTATACACAGCGCCAACGCAACTGTCTTTTTAAGGGGATGAGAGCTGAGACTCTCATTGGTTTATTGCACGTTACGCCCAAAACACTACCATTACTCATTAGGAGAATAGGATCAACCCTTTTCGACCGTTTTCACAAACCATTTTTCCCGTCGTTAAATTAGCAAAAGTGGATTCGGACACCCCCATTTAGACCGTGCGCTGTGCGCTTTAGACATTTTGTTAAAAATATTAAATATATGTTACTGAAATATACCAGCCCAGTCTCACGAAATTTCGTTATATAGTCACGTATTTTTTTGATTCTTTTTTCGTGCTATTATCACGAAATTTCGTGTTTTTTCGTGGTCGTATAACGAATTCCTGTTTTCGTGTGATTATCACGTATTGGTTACTCAACTGTTTTGTCCTATTTTCTTACCATTGTCGCTTCGGTTTAGGGTTAGATTTACATAAAATGACATCCCTAACCAAACCCAACTCTAACCCCAACGCCAGGCGACATGTAAAAAAATAAATCAGAAAAAATAGTATAAACCAATATATAAAGTGACTTTCTAATGCAAGCACCAAATCTAACCCTAAACCGAAGCGACAATGGTTTAAAAATAGGAAAAAGCAGTTGAGTAACCAATACGTGATAATCACACGAAAACAGGAATTAGTTATACGATCACGAAAAAACACGAAATTTCGTGATAATAGCACGAAAAAAGAATCAAAAAAATACGTGACTATATCACGAAACTTTGTGAGACTGGGCAGCATATACACAGAGGAAAATTTTGCCCAGAGTTTGCTTTTACAGCCCAGGACAGAATTTAGGTGGGGCTGATTCTTCTTTAACTCTTTCACCGCCAGCTTTTTTAAAAAAAGTTGCCAGCCAGCGCCAGCGTTTTTCATGATTTTCACCAAAGTTTAATGCCTTCCAGAAAATGTTCTTCTTTAAATAAATAAACATACAATATACCAAATGAAAGAACAGACCCTCTGCTTTCAAACAAAAAAAAAACGTTTCATCCTACCTTTAGTGGTTCTTTTGCAATCAGCTTTTGAATATGGGTAGGTTTTTGCAAAAACACCATATTTTGAGCAAAAAGCAAAAATAATTCCATATTTGTGACGGACTTTTCATAGAGATCCCATTCAGAGCGATCTTTAAAACAGACACGGACATGCAGCAGCTTGCCATAAGGCAATACTTCCGGTTTTAAAAAGTTGCGGAAGGGCGCCACCTGGTGGATAATAGCGGTATTGCGGAAAGACGGAAAATCTCGTCATTGGCGGGGAAGCGTTTTCTCTTAATTGACGAGATATCTCGTCAATGGCGGGGAAAGAGTTAACAAGAACCTTTGACTAAATGGTTCTTTGAAGAACCAAAAAAGTTTATTCTATGGCATCGTTGTGAAGAACCTTTTAAGCACTTTTATTTTTAAGAGTGTAGGCTATATGACTAACCTATAATTAACTGCTAGTGGTATAGGTTTTACACTGAAATGACTGAACGCATGCAGTACACTGGGCAGAGGTCTAGTGTCCTTCCGTAATTCAGCCTGACTCTTGGTTTTAGCCTTTCAGATAAGTGCTTGAAAAATGAAAACGTAAGCACGGGAAATAAAACACTCCATTCCATTTAGTACAACCAGACAGCCAAAGCTTTATGTCATCCCACAAACCTTTAAATGCCCAATCAGGTAAATTCGTAGTTTGGCTGTTGCACAGTTTTTATATCTGGCTTGTCAGGGCAAAGGTGTTTGATGTCCATTTTCTCATTAACTGACAATCTATTCTAAAAGAATACTGTAATACAAACTCTACACTATTACAGCCGGGTTGATTTGTATCACCCCCTAATGCTCACAACCTGAATAATCAGTCGTACTAATGTTGTCACGCAGATGCAGCATTGTCCAGAATTGCGGTCACGTAACGTAAAAGCTGGAGGGGCAGATTTAAATCTGCACATATGGGTCTCTATTAGGGCTTGCTGCATTTCCATTTTTTACCACACAAAATGTGGGGCGCTGTTGAGCTCAGGAGGGCAGAGGAAACCTCTGCCCCTCTCGGCCCAATCATTACATACAGTAGCCAACTGTGCCATGCAATCAATTTCCAAACATATTCATCTCACTTTACAACTTAAAATAGTTTAGAAACTCAGAAAATATTTGTAGAAAAATATTAGAGACATTTACAAGTTAACAGTTTAGATTAGTTTATATAGAGTCCTATATTTTCAAGTGGATTGATATTTTTTGGAGGGGCAGTGCCTCATCTGCCCATACAGCCGAGCCGCACCTGGCTCAGGAGATTTGATTTTAAGTGTTTTATTTAAGTATCAACTTAGTTTTAGATATTTTACCTACAATTCTTTAGAATAATAAGAAATCCTCAATAATGTTAAGCTTAGTTTGTGACATTATTGAGATCTCTTCTGAAACTCTTATGTAGATATTTGTGATTATTTTTCTCAGGTGAAATATCTGAAATGCGTGAGACTTATACAAAAGTTTCCTGCTGGTTTCCCTTTAATCTTATTGATGTCTAGAATAAATAATTAAGATATTAAAGAGATCATCTGTGATTTTTCTTTCTTATGGGATAATCTCTTTAGACACTTCAAATGCTAAGCGGTGGATTCAGATGGGGGACTGACAGGCACACCGCCTACAGTCTTATACATCTGCTATTTTACACAATACGAAGTGAATGTCTTCCACGCCAATGGACACAGTAGTGTAAGAGAAGTAAACTTCTTATGCTCATGCCAGCAAGACTAAATACATCACACAGTTTTCTGACCAGGTGGGCCATTTGTTCCCTCAGGCTCTGCATGTACTTTTCCAGAGATTAACTCAGTGTCCGTATCTCTGAAAGGACAGCGTGCGTAGGGTAAGAGGGGTAAACCAACGCTCAGGGTCCAAAACACTGCGGCCCGCTGGGATGTACCTTCTATCAGCACTTTGCAAAACAGCAGATTGCTTTAGAAGAGCCTACGTGTCACAGCTGGGACAGAAGAAGAAGCTCTAAGGCAGAAAACAAACAACCTATTAATAATAGATAAAGAGAAACTGGATACCATTGAGGAAACAGAAATTGATTGCAGGAGCATTTTGAGTTTCTATATTTTCTTTGCACATACAGTGTACCATAAGTACTGAAGTGTGTTGTAAAGTATAGAAATACTTAAAAGATGGATGGTAAGGATGTTCTATTGTGCAATATTTTATTGTACAAGCTATTTTGAGAAATCAACATTATATACAGCAATGCTAATATAATGGGTTCATACCATGGGATGCTGGACGCTTTATACTGATTAGTTGAGAAATGTTCCAGGGGTATGCATTATTTTTCGATAAACGCACACCTTTGGCAATGTCTGTGGTAATGAAGTAGAATAATTAACTCCGGTCCTTTGAATTATTTGAAAATGATTATTTTACTTTAAGGTCACTTGACTTAATTTAAATAAAAAAACTGGGTAGCGCTTTATTTTAGAGTATGTGTACTTACCTTTTACATATATGGTAAATATGTTGTACTTACAGACAAATGTGTGGTACTTAGTTTTGAGTATATACATGGTAATTAAAGAGCTGTACTTACCAGTGGTACATACTTGGTAGTTATTATGTAACTCTAGGTAAGTACTGGGTTATACCAGATACATAATTATAGTGTAGGTCTACTGTTTGTTATTTGTTATCATGCACTATAAGTACCTGTCATTAACCCACAGTAGCCTGTACAGTAAGTACTAAATACTTATATTGTACATTAAGTGCAAGTACAGTAGTGTTTCTTGTTAGTTACACTATAAATACACCATAAGTATGTATATGGCATTACCCAGTACTTACCTAGAGTTACATAACAACTACCAAGTATGTACCACTGGTAAGTACAGTAATGATACCCTTTAATTACCATGTAGATACTCAAAACTAAGTACCACACATTTGTCTGTAAGTGCAACATATTTACCATATATGTACATGGTAAGTACACGTACTCTAAAATAAAGTGCTACCAAAACCAGCCATAGATACAATGATAGCATCAAACAGCCACTTAATAGAAAACAACAGGCTGAAAAATAAATATTAGATCATTTTCTGTCAACGTTAATTTATTTAAAAACACTCCAAACAAGCCCTTTATAGGCAAACATCCAAACAACAAGACCCCTTAGGCCATGAATGCCAGCAGCAGACGAATATGTCAATATTAAGCCCCTTGCTTTGAAAAGATGTGAAATGAAAACACTTTAATAAGATCACAGAGGAGAGGTGGATGTGTTTACATGGAAGTCTTCGGCTGTTTAGCAGCTTTTGTTGGCCCAGACTGCCTTTGACACACAGCGTCCTTTTGCCATCGCTGGCAGGCGTCCCGGAGACTGAACTGTGTCTTCTGTGATTAGTCAGAAGTGAGAAAGCCAATTAGGATGGCGAGTAACTGCTTCTTCTTATTAAGCCAACAGACAAGAGATGGCGTGTCATTTGTTCAAAAGAGAGACAGCGGGACTGCTTACATAATCTATAACTTTTGCGTCAAACATGCAGAGAACAAATGCCAAATAAGATGTTCTTTCAAATAGTTTTTTTTTAGTTCAATAAGAATGAAATGTGTCAGATTAAATTATACAATTGTGCCAGTAGGTAACAACCCAACCATGTCCACCACAAAATTTGATGTATTCTTGATTTCATAGCTCAGTGGTAGAGCATTGCATTAGCAGTGCAAAAGGTCATTGGTTCGAATACAGTGAACACACATGCTGCTAAAATGTATACGTTGTAATGCACTGTAAGTAACCTTGGATAAAAGTGTCTGCCAAATGCATAAATGTAATTTCACAGGACATTTCCAGACTCAAACCTGTAAGCAAACGCAGATGTCAATCCTTCCTCAACATTGATGGCGTGAACATAGGCTATATGACAACTAAAAGGTTCTTGAAGGAACAAGAAGTGGTATTTTTATGGCATCACAACAAAAAAATTGCGCCTTTATTTGTGTAGGGTTGTAGCTTTTCTCGACTCTTTAAAATTATGGAATTCCTACATCACGAGTCTGAAATATATTATCTGCATATGTCTGCATTTAATTATCATTTTATAAACTACTGCTGGCATGATCATAGAAACCATTTACAAACAACTCTTTTAAAAAGAAATTTAAAATGCCTTCCACAGGGGGTAACACAGGGGGTGGAATCACCAGACGAAAATCTCAGATTTTAGTGAATAATTTACAATTAATTTGTCTAATT
This sequence comes from Paramisgurnus dabryanus, assembly GCF_030506205.2. NCBI lineage: Eukaryota > Metazoa > Chordata > Actinopteri > Cypriniformes > Cobitidae > Paramisgurnus > Paramisgurnus dabryanus. The sequence continues at coordinate 43,216,173 of NC_133337.1, read as the reverse complement.
AATGAATTAGATCTATTAGTCTAATTAAAAGTAAAAGGAGACAAGTTTGTGCTGAAGATAATGATAATAGCCTCTTTCACACAGTAGTTTCGCAAATTACCATGAATTTACCAGAATGAATTTACCAGTAAATAAAAATATGTTCTGTTCACGCAGGCAGTGACGTTTTTACCAGTAAGATATCATTCACACATCAGTATCAAAATACCAGTACACTCGGTGAGAAAGCGGAAGTCACTTGTGCCATGTGGCGAGCCCAGTGTTTTATTTGTAAACAATGGTGGGTTTGACTTCATTTCCACGGTCTGTATTTTTTTTTTTCACATCTGTGGCAAACGCTGCAGGTCTTGAAGTTGCTCGTGACCAAAGAACATCGCATTAGGCGACGTCAAACGAAACTGCGTCTTAAAGGTGACATAGAATGATTGAACGGGGTATTTATCCTTGTTTTGGTTGGGGTCTGTAATGCCTTAGAAGCTTCATAAAAACCTCTCTCAGATTAGGGCTATTAGGGTGGGGGATTTTAAACAAGTGGTTTTGCACCTATTTGGCTCCCCCTACTGGCTTAACTTGCAATCTCATTACTGATTGACTGACTTTGCTGCCACTCAAAAAATGTAGACAATTATTTTAAAGTGGAGGGGCAGTTAGATGCCTGTGATGTCATAAGCATCAGTTTTAGATAGGGCCGTTTTCTGGCTAACATTTCTAAAAGAGGAATTTCTATGAGACTGAGATGTTTAGCATGTCTAGCACTTTTTGTATGTTCGTGAATGCGGGTAGACTACCATTATTCAACAAAGACAAGGTAAAAATGCTTTTTCATTCTCTGTCCCCTTAAAGCAACACCAAAGAGTTTTTTTTTACCTTAAAATAATGTTTCCAAAAAAGTTTCAATGGTTCATCCACTCAAAACAGGGTGAATGGCACTTTCACATTCGCTTTGCAGCCCTCTATCGGCCAAAACCGCACTAAAGAAGTTTCCAACCGTCGGGTAGTGGTCCTGTAGTTCGAGTGAAAACTACAAAAACTTGCTTTACGGCAGACCTACAATCCAATCAGAGCCAGCTATGCTGCAGTAGTTACGACAGTGCTAATGAACAATTACGCGTCTAACCTGTAGGGGGAGCAAAGAGCAAGAACTCTTTAGTGTTGCTTTAAAGCAACAGTACTGTTTGCACATAAGGCTTCACAGAGTGTGTGCTAAGGACATCAGCCATTCGTCAAATACTGTAGATGGTAAGCTGTTTTAAACTTTGTTTCTCAACTTTGTTGAAGAAATGTGGATGTTAACTTCAGGTGTGCTCGAACTTTTAAGCAGCGTGTGTGTGGAAACATCCGTAAACATTTCTTCTGACATTGAACACATACTGTAGTTAACCTGGAATGTCCATATTTGAACCAACCATGCATTGAAACATCCTAGCCTTTTTATATGAAGCATTGATAAATCCATTTAAACTTATCTTCACCTCATCCAGAGGATTTAACCAGTCATTCCTGTTAAAAATCAATACCCGTGCATCTGTAAACTCCAGGGGTTTGTTTTTAACCTGTGCTGAAGGCTTTATTAGAAAGATTTGGACTAATCAGCACAGCTAATCTCGTCCGACCCCTGGCATTCAACCTTTATTATACTGAGTGATAGAAGAGAGGGTAAACTAAAGCCCATGCTGTCAAATCTTCTTTTACAGCAGGGCAATATATGCACATGCATTGTATGTCAAGTTTGACCGCTCTGCAGGGGCGTCAGTTTGTGTTGAAAAGTGGTGGGGACAAAAGATCAGATGAAAAAACATTACAGCAGGAGGGGGAAAAATATTGTATAATGACGCATAAAAATGGGCAAAAACACACCATAAGCACACAACGCAACTTATGTGACCCTGGACCACAAAACCAGACATACACTGCAGAAAATTATTTTCAAGAAAAAAAATTAGTATTTTTGTCTTGTTTTCAGTAAAAATATCTAAAAAAATTTAAATCAAGATGTAGTTTTTTAATGAGCAAAACGACCCAAGAAAATAAGTCTAGTTTTTAGACCAAATATATCAAATTTAAGTGATTTTGTGCATTAAACAAGCAAAAAAATCTGCCAATGGAGTAAGCAAAATCATCTTGAAATTTTTATTAAACACTAAATTCAGGAAAAATTTGCTTACCCCATTGGCAGATTTTTTTGCTTGTTTTATGCTCAAAATCACTTAAATTTGATATTTTTGGTCTAAAAACTAGACTTAATTTATCTTAATTTAATAATTTTTTAGATATTTTTACTGAAAGCAAGACAAAAATACTAAGATTTTTTTTTTCATGAAAATCATTTTTTGCAGTGTGCACTGCAAAAATGACTTTCCTACTTTTTCAGTAGAAATATCTAAAAATTCTTAAATTAAGATGCTTTCTCTTGATGTGCAAAATGACCTAAGAAAATAAGTCTAGTTTTTAGACCAAACATACAATTTAAGTGAATTTGAAATTTAAGTGATAGTGTGCATAAAACAAGCCAAAATAAAATCTGCCAATGGGTTTGAATTTTTCTTGAATTGAGTGTTTTTTTAGAAAAAGGTTCAAGATTTTTTGCTTAACCCATTGGCAGATTTTTTTTGGCTTGTTTTATGCACAAAATCACTTAAATTTCATATTTTTGGTCTAAAACTAGACTTATTTTCTTAGGTCATTTTGCTCATCAAGAAAAAGCATCTTAATTTAAGATACTAAGAATACTAAGAATTTTTTTCTTAAAAATCCTTTTTTTGAAGTGTAAAACAAGCCAAATTATCTGCCAATGGGGTGAGAAATTTTTGCTTAAATTAAGTTTTTAAGAAAAAACTAATCTTATTTTAAGATTTTTTTCTCACCCCATTGGCAGACATTTTTGCTTGTTTTAATCACAAATTCACTTAAATTGTATGTTTGGTCTAAAAACTAGACTTATTTCTTAGGTCATTTTGCACATCAAGAGAAAGCATATTAATTTAAGATTTTTTTTATATTTCTACTGAAAACAAGACAAAAGAAGAAAAAGTAGGAAAGTCATTTTTGCAGTGTATGTCGCACAGGTATTGCTTGATTTTTCAGAACATTTTAACCAAATGCTTAAAAAAAGTGGTGGGGACAAAATCAGCCATTTCAAAAAGTGGTGGGGACATGTCCCCAGCGTCCCCAGTGTAAATGACACCTATGCCGCTCTGTCTATATACAGTAAAGTTTAAAACAACAGTATGGCCATAGTCAATCTTCATCTTTCTTCTTGCAACATTTTTTTTTGTTGGTACAACCTCTCTTCGCATCCTTTTCATCTTTCTCTGTAATTCTTTTCTCTCCTACAGTAGTTGTTGGTTACACCTTCTGTTCTCCCTTGTGCGTTATTGTTTTCCCTGAAGATTAACTACATAAACAGTGGCACCGTCAGAGAATTTTAATAGGTACAGCAGAGCACCATGGCTGAATTGTGGTGTATGCAACTGTAGACCTGCAGACTGATTGATATGAAGTTCCAGCATTTGACTGAGGTCTGTCGATGAATCACTGTCAGGTCAAATTGATTAAACATGATCAAATAGGACAGATGTGATCCATTAACATTCCTTAAGATCTTAACTCTAAATGACCTTCACAACAAAAAAAGTCTTACTGTTTCAGACATCAATATCTTATATGACTATGAAATCAAAGATGTACATTTATGTACATGCACACCTTCAGTCTGTTCTGACTCATCTTCTTTTCTTTAGTCATTAAAGTGTACTTCAAACAAATGTTTAGTTGCACAATCTCACAAAGATTTCAGCTGGCATTTTTGATATTTGCCTTTACGTTTGTTGAAATTGTATTGGAATAAAGTCTTGACAGAGCAATAATATCACAATGGCTATTGTTCATGACTGAAGTGCAAACATGCAACATGAAAGAAGACAACATTTTGCGTTGGCAACTTAAAAGGCTTCAGTTGAATTAGTTGATGCTTCAGTTTTTTATAAATTGGGTAAAAGCGTCACCTAGTGGACAATAGCAGAAATATAAATTACCGTAAAAACTTGTCATTGGCAATTGGAAACGTTTTCTCTTAATTGACAAAATAACTTGTTAATGGTGGGGAAAGAGTTAACATTTAATTTGCTTTCCATTTAATCTCATTGATATCTATGAAAGTAATCAAAATATTTAAAGATTATAATTATGTTGTTTCATTTTTATATACACCAGATTAACAAAGAAATCTAGATTTATCTTAACAGGTCACTCAAACCTTCACACTAGCAAATTAACAGTCAAGTATTCGTTTTCTATGGATTGTCGTGGATTTATAAATAAAATCCTCTCCCTTACATCTACTTACAGTATCTGAGTTATTATTCTGTACATCTTCATATTTCTTGTCCCTCTGTCATCTATGTAGCAGCATTTTGTCCCTTTATATGACAAGCCGTCCTCTTCAACTCTTCTATATCTGTCATTGCCGCCCTCGCCTGACTGTCTAAACTGACAGGGATTTGCCGTGGGGGCTCTCACGAGGACCGTCTGAGGCTGATTGCCTTGAAGCTGGAAAAGCTGTTAAAAGCATCTCTTTTCATGTTTTTTATCCCTTGCTCAAAAGGAAGAGAGGAGGTACTTTGTCTTTTAATGATGGAGATCAACCCCTCCCTCCATTCGCAATAATTACCTGCCATTCCTGACTCTGATATGCTGTGACATACGGTGAGCATTTTATCAACAACTCCTAATATGTTACCTTGTATGTAAAAATAACTTGCAGATGACAGATACAAGACCAACAGTTATATAAAAAATTAACTAATAATTTACTCATCCTCATGTTTAAATTTCTTTCTTTTGTAAAACAGAAAATCCTGGCCATGCACTTATTTTTCATTTAATCTAATCAGAACATGAACATACAGTATATCCCACTTAATAATGATATTGTAGTATACTCTAGTACTTACTATAACCTGTGGTTAATAGGCTTTATGCCCAGCTGCACTACTTCCTGAACTTCAGCCAGCTCCTTGTTTCCTGTCTGCCATTATTGGACAAACTGATTAATCCAAGTGTGCCTGACCTCAGTAGTCACAACAACAATAATCAGACACACCTGGATTTATCAGTTTGTCCAATAATGAAAGACAGGAAACAAGGAGCTGGCTGAAGTTCAGCAAGTAGTGCAGCTGGGCATGAAGCCTATTCTAGTATACTGTACTATATTATAGTAAATATAAAATATTAATATAGCATTAACTATAAGTTTATAAAATAAATTTATAAACTGTATTAAACGTTGTTGTATGCATATACATTTGCGATTGCAAGGATTAACAATACAGTATAAAAATGTTACTATTACTATACTATAATATAGTAAATGTTACAAATTGTTAATTCATAAACTATACAGTATAAACTCTTGTGAAGTGATAAAGATTGCAGTAAGCTTTAACATTTACTATTCTACTAAGGGTCAAAAACACTTTAGACATTTTACTACAATTTACTATAGTAAACACTGAAGTATACTACTACTTCAGTATACTAAAGTATTTTATTTTTAAGGTGTTCCACGCTTCAGGACTTTTAATAAAATTATTTTACATAATGTAAAAACAGTCTGTGAAAATATAACCTTGATTCCTTTATGTCAAAGATTAAAATCATTCAGTGAAATCAAACTTTAATGCTTTTTAGATTATGATACTTAAGCACAGATTCACAGACAGGGTCACCAATTTTAAAGACAGACGCAGGATATTTTTAAAACAACCTTTTTGTTACAAATAATAATAATAATAATAAAACTACAGGTTTTGGAATAACACTGATGTGATTAAATTATATCAGAAGTTTTATTTTTGGGTAAACTTTCCCCGCATGTTTAAACATGGCTGTGTGCTGAAAGAAAAATATGTAGAGAAATGAAGTCGAGACTCGAAATGTAACTAAGAAAGTTTGCAGCTCCTCTTTTGGGGGCTGTTACTGAGCCAGGGGTGGGCATGAGGGACTGAAATGTGTTTGAAATGCTAATTAGTAACAGGCATGGAAATTGCCACTGGTTCACGTGGTATATGAAGGAGTGAACACGAGAGACTGTGCATAAATGAAAGTAATGTAATAGTGAAATTGATGGTATGGAGAATACAACTGTCTGTATATAAGGTGGAAAGCGGCAGGGGGTGAAGCAGCACAGTTGAAATAGAAATAGATAAAAGATGCTGAACCAGTATTAGTATGTTAATTGTGTAACTCAGAAGAGTAAGTAGGTGAAAACTACTTCGTGGGTTATATGTAACTGAGTTCGTTATGTAGTTTTAATCATTACCACTAACATGTCACTTAAAGCAAATATTGCACCTTTGTTAAGACATGTTAAGACATAAAAGACACAAGATGTGATCGCTGTTTTTGTCCTTGTGTTTTTGTATATAGACTGTATATAGTGTTTTTGTATGTATTTATTGACTGGCATATATTATATATTTTTCCTTTACAATTTTTTTATATGTGTCTTCTGGACACTTGATAGTTATGGTTGAATAACAGAACAAACAAAACTGATCATGTATCATTTTTATGTATTTATTTAAAAGAAAAAAGGGGAAACAATACATATTAATGAACATTTTTACAAATGTGTATATGTCAGATTATAGCCTTAGGCTAATTTTCATCTGCAGACCCCTTGGCAGATTGATGTTACATGCAATGCATGAATCAATTCATGAATATTTTTTGAAAACTTTTTGGGTTTATCATAAAACACATCAATTTTTGAAAATACATGAGGGTAAATAAATAGTGTCCGGAATTTGTTGATTATATCTACATTTTTTAATTTAAAGAGATGTTAAAGCACATTTCATGGTATTTTTTTACCCTTTTTACTCTTTCCCCGCCAGCACTTTCAAAAAAGTTACCACAGTCTTATAATGATGTTTTAATTTTGTACACATATTTTTGTGTTAAACTTTTAACACCTTGTGTGATTTTAACACATTATGTGTCATTTTGTGTTGATTTTATGTTAAAATATAACACAAGTTGCGTTAAAAGTAACACAAAATGTGTTGTTTAAATAATAACACATAGATGGGTGGATTCTGGGACAACGCATTTAGGGTGAATCAACACTAATGTGTTGTTTTGAACACATCTGTTCTAAGAGTGCAGCCAGAGCCATCCAGCATTTCTTTTGATTTTTACAACAGTTTTATGCCTTCCAGAAAATTGTCTTCTATAAATATATAAACATACAATATTTCAAATGAAAGAATATAAATATAAATAAATATAAATATATAAACTTTAAAAATGTAAACAGGATAATTACTTAGCAATCTTACTTCAGACAGATGTAAGAGGGTGTGAGAGAGAGCACCAACATTAAAAAATTTTGTTATAATGGAAGTCAATGGGGTAAAAACAGCCACTAACAATAAATGAGGAAGAAAAAAAATAAAAACTGATGTTACACAAAAACTAAAAATGCTTCAAAGCCAATGTTTTTACCAATCTTTGACATGTCCAAGACTGTGAAAAAGGTAAACAAAAATCCAGTTTACAATCACTTTTTATATTGAAAATCGTCATTTTGTGTGTGTGTTTTTCCCCAAATCAGTGACACCACTTATAAACTTGGCAATTAAAGAGTTAAAATTAGTGATGCAGCGATGGTGGTTGTCCAGTGTTTGTCACAAGATGCCGCCAAACAGCGATTTTAATCGTACAAGTAGTGCCGGCTATGCGTTATTACTTTGGAGCGGTTATTATTTGAAAAGAACGAACCTGCAAATGTCTCAACTGACCAATCAGAATCAAGCATTCCAGAGAGCCGTGTAATAATTAGATCTAATCCATGTTCAGTAAAAATAATTTGATGCAGAAATAAACTAGCTAATAGACCAACTGTATAGTATTGTATACAAGTGTTTAATATCGGCATCGGTATTTGCCAGAAGTTGTCTGTTTAAATCAGCACCGGCCCAAAAAAATCCTATCGGTGCATCCCTAGTTAAAATCATGGAATGTTTGTGAAGATTTGGTAGTTTTGATCAGTACTGAGGTTGATTAACAGATTTATGAAAAAAAAATGGAAAAAGTATTCATCTAATACATTTTTATAGCCGTTGAATCCCACGGTATATCGTTGAGTATTTGAAAAATTCCATAGCATTTTCTTAAAATATATGTAAATATAAGATTTGTCACCAAAAATCATTCAATTTGATAAAACAGAGAGAAAGTTGTGGTCAAATTAAGAGTAAAAAACCCTCTAGTCGATGAAACCATCCCCGACACCACTTAAAGGTTAACTTTCATTTAACAAAATTTACACTCAAAAGCCAAATTAAAACAATATGATGTCAAAATCATTAAAGAACCAGAAATGAAGTCTACACTTATTATCAACCCAGCGTTGGGTCAAAAAGGGACAACCCCAGCCATTGGGTTAAATTTGGCCCTGCAGAACGCGTTTATATTTGACCCAACAATGGGTAAAAACAATTCCACATTTTGCAAAACAGTGCAATATAAAATAGCATTTCTTTTAAAGGGTATACAAAAAACTATGTTACTAACAATTACACACAAGCAAACCAAAGCTGACGAATCTCCCATTACTTATTTTACCGTTAATCTCATGTGAACTGTCCATGCACACTTTTGCATTTTCTCATGTACTGTTCCTTTAAGAATAATAGACCAAAAACTTGCACTGACTAGATGTATCGTCCGCTTTCAAAGCCATAGTTAAAGGTGAAACTCTACTTATATCAATACAAGGTTAGCGATAACATAAACACTTAGAGAATTTATAGAGCACTGGAGTCTGGCCATCTCAAGGACAAAGACAGAGGAAGGACACTGATCTGCATATGGCATTTGAGTTCCTCTGAGAGACGTGTCTAACGCTCAATGTGTCTGATGGGCCGACATTTACTACACTGAAGATGACACAGTACACTAGGGACGGTATTCACGAAGCGTATACAACATATGCACACGAGGACAAAAGCAACCTGAATACCGAATGAACTTAGACAACCGTTTGAAATCATTTCAGCAAGGTCATAGTTCACATTTAAAACTGTTTGTATATGATTTGAGTCAGCCTTCCTTTAAAAACATTGTTATTATGCTCATTCATAATTCATCATAGATTTAAACCTGTGTATTAACCTTATTTTTGAAAGTCAAAGCAGTCCTGAGCACAATAGGCTATTACGCCGAAGGATTTATTTTTTCGCAGATGCTTTTATCCAAATGAAAAATATTTCACAACAAAGAAACACATCACAAGGACACAACCATGAAGTGTAGCAATTTTTGCAAAAGCACAAATATAATTGTTTAATTCATGGTTATGTATTTGTACTCTACCTGAGATGAACTCACACGTTTCTGTAACATTATGATTTTGAAAGTTTTTCAAAAAGCATCTTTTTATTTTAATAAAAGCAAGAAAATGTCACAATTTAGCTTATTTAACTAGCCACCCTCCTTTGGTTTGGTCTTATCTCTCCAAGGTTACCAAATGAGGCAACTGGCCGCAGACCTTGAAACACCTGCTCATTTCTATGGAGAGCGTCATGTCTTTATTAAATTTAGCATCGCTACAACACAATTATCATGAAGCGTGTGAACAGTTCGACTTTACTCTCTAATCTATAATGTACCGCTATTCCTCGAGAACATTTAGCCCTTGTAGGAGTTAAAGGATTATTAAAGTCAAACTCGGCAACTCCCAAAGTTGCTTATGCTGTTAGAAGTATGATGACACAAGCTCTCCGCTCAAATCTTGTTTGGCTTTTTCGAGAGCCGCCCTGAACTCGGCCCTGTTAAAGCTCATTACTTGTCTGAGTCTCACAGAAATGTATTACCTCAAGAGTCCAGCATTTCCAACCAGGAGATTTACAATTTACTTATCACATTTTCTTCACTGAGTTCGTAACTTTCCAGTATTTCCGAAAGAGCCGCTTTTAATTCAATAAAGTCCCTTTTGCTTCCAGGAAGGCCTGCATATTGGACCTATATATTAAACTATGACTCGTAATAGAAGATGTCAAACTGCCCAGTAAAGCAGAACTTAACAACACCATTTCAAGGGTTCTACAAGGGATAATATAAAATGTCCATAGTTAGAGGTTCTGGCATGTAGACTGGAATTTCAGCAATGCAGTTTTCAGTAGATTCACTTAATCGGTCTCTCTTTTGGACTGTTGGTTATAGATTACACTATATTTACTTAAAGAACAGCCTTAAAACATATTATATATTTTTATATGTATGTTTATATAAACATAACATGAGTGGCGGATTTAGCAAATTGGGGGCCCAAGGCGAAGGTATGTTTGGGGCCCCCATTTGATCTTTAAAAGAGATTGACATTTTTTACTCCAAAATGAAGATGGAAGACAGAGAACACACAAAGTGTAGCACTACACAAACTAATAGTCACAATGGAACCCAATAGAGAAGAAGTAAATGCTACGGACAATAAATGAAGGAGAAATAAAAATTAATCTGATGCTGCACAAAAACTAACAATGCATCAAAGCCAATTTTTTTTTACCAAATTATTTTTGTGTGAGTTTTTGAAAAATCACTGGCAATCAGTGCCGCTGCTAGCCATTTTGGTGCCCTAAGCATAATTCCTTTTTAATGCCCCCCACCCCGACCCTGACAAATGTTTTTGCCAGTTTAATTTTTTATTACCAAACATATAACATAATAGCAGAAAGTCAAATCTTCACAGCTTTAGCCAACACACATTAGGCTACACATTTGAAAGTGCAAACTTTTATAGAATAGCAAAATAGAAAAAAAATACCAAACTTAAATTATCAAAATAATTTTCCCAAGTACAATGTCACTTTAAATAAATTACATTAAATAAACATCAATAAGTAAACAAGAATACTCAATATTCTTAAATAAAACAATGATTCAGAGAACTAAGTGTCACAGTAATGTTTGCTTCATATCATAATGACGTTTTATATATTTAACAGTCAGGAATTGTTAGCCTAGCATGTGCACTGACTGCTAACATTAACTTTTACTGAGAAAGTCTTAACCACCGTCACGTCAAAATAAACCACAAAATAAACTACTGCTCAATATCTAAAGAAACGTAGTAAAGAAAGTAACAGCTGACGTCAGTCATTTGTAAAATGCATATGCATAGATAATGTTTTACAGTAAAATCTTACTTAACTTGCACTGAGATTATAAATTATAACAACATAGTTGCTAACATTAATGTCAGCACAGCAAGTTCGAGGCGCATTACGATTAGCAGCAGCTGCAGCCCATGCGCATTTCCCTTATTTAGGAATTAAACATGATGGACTTACCTGCAAGTGATGCACGGGCATCAACCCGCAGTTTCTTCTTTTTTTATTTTTTCCGATCCTGACTCCTGCTGTCTTTTCGGGCCATTTCTAAAAGTTGCCTACTGACTGTCCGTTTCTCAATCCGAAGGGCTGCAGCCTGCGCGAGGTCGCATATGCAGGCTGCATACGTCATCAAGCCTGGTTTATTTCAGTTAACTGAACATTACATTAGCAAGTCATAAGCATATTACAACAATTTACGATTAACTAAGAATAATAGTTCACTTTATAATCGTTAATATTACGAAATAAGAACGTTTTGATGACGTATGCAGCCTAGAAATGCGACCTCTGGAGGCTGCAGCCTTCGGATTGAGAAACGGTCTCTGTCAAACTTCGTCAGGCGCCCGCGCGTTCAAGCGGCACAGACTATCAAAGGCTGGGGGGCATACTTTCTAGACTAGAGCAATTTAATTATCTCGTTCCCCCTTTTTTTGTAACATATACATGGATAAAAAGTGCCTAATAACATTTCTATAGGCTAATGAAATAATTTCAGCATTATAATTTTTTTTTCATTAGGCTATTATTTTTGGTGCCCTCTCAGCACGTGGTGCCCCACGCACAGCGCGTGATGCGCGTTATGGGAGCGGCGGGGCTGCTGGCAATTAAAGAGTAAAAATCCTGGATTTTTTCTTAAACATTTAGCAGTTTTGATCAGGAATGAGGCTGATTAACAGATACAAAAAAAGTTTGAAACCAAATAATTATCTGATTTTTACAGCAGTTTAATTTAGTGGATGTTTTAATCACGAACATAACAAAATGGATGTGAAGTTGCCAACAGTGTATTGTTAAAGGGGGGGGGGGGTTCAATGGTATTTCAAGCATTCTGACTTATTAACACAGTTATAGAGTTGTTTCCTCATGCTAAACGTAGGCAAAGTGTCAAAAAAGCAGTTGGATGTGTTACAGAGTATTTCTGTGCCAAATGCACTTCACCAGGGTTCGTACAAGTTTCGGAAAGTTTTTTTCGATTACAGGTCCAACTGACGTTTCAGGGGTTTTCTATACGTATCACTTCTTATGGGCACTTCCCCCGGAAAACCCCGCCCATCCGTCAATCAGCGGGAGACTTTATTAACGAAAATAACTACCTTCTGGTAGCGTCCGCATTCAGGATATGAGCTTACGCAGCCTACGGAGGCTACTCTGCTGCTGCTCTGTGCCCCCGCCCTCCGAATTTGTCATACGTCACTAAGAAAAGTGCGTACACTACGCTAATACTCTCTCCTGAATACAGAGGAGTCTAAGATGGCGACGCTACCGGAAGGTATTTATTTACGTTAATAAAGTTTTAAATATGGATATTTCTACAACAACACCGCACGGATTACCCACAGAAGACCTTTGTTTATCATCCTGGAGCCGTTTGGATTTAATTTGTGAAGGATGGACGCACTTTTTTTGGACTTGAAGGTCGTGGACTATGGCTGGACCCCGTAACATCACATTTAATCAACTGAAAGATCTAAAATATTTTATAAAATATCCGAAAACGTGTTTGTCTGAACAACGATGGACATATGCAACTCGGACAGCTTGGGGGTGAGTAAATCATGGGTTTAATATCGTTTTTGGCCGAACTATCCCTTTAAACAATTTTTCCAATAGTGGGAAAATGTGTGTTTATCTGTCAATAGCAATTAGAGACACAGATGTTTCAGATAGATTTTAAGTATAAGCAATCAACACATAGTGGGAAAAAACAGCTAAAATCTCCCACTGTTTAAATCGCCGCTCATCTAAACAACATGCATCCAACACCAGGAACATCATGCTGTGCAGTCATTATTTACTCTGACCCTATTATTAAGATACCTCTCATATAGTCAGAGAGAAAAATAAAGAGATCTCAACTGCAAAGTTTAAAGTTCAGATTCATTCTACATGCATATACAGTAATGTCACTTTAATATTTCTTAGCTATATTTGGAAGGATTAATTTCACAGGTGCAATGTCTGTATTTTCTGCAAAAGACATTAACTTTAGCTTCTGTCAAACTTGCACAAATTTTGATGCAAACTTTTTTGATAGCAACTGTTTTTCTGAAAAATTTCTGAACTTTAGACTTTTCAATAGTCGTGAGCGGCCCACTAAATGTACTGGTTAATTAATGTACATGACATCAGAATATAAACTTGAGTTAAAAACAAGTGGAAAATTCATTTAATGATTTCTTTTGTAAGAAGCATAATGTTCAAATAAGGTGTATTTTTAACGGTAAGATACTTTCTCTTTTCCAGTCATTGGACAGCGAAATCATTGGATGTTGAATTTAATTAACTTATAAAAACACATTTCACAATAGTACTATTTCTTAACATCAGAAAATGTGTGCACATTGACATTGTAAGCTGTGGTAAGTAATCAAGATTTTAAGTTTTTAAGAACTGAGAAATAACTTAAAGGTGGCAAAGAATGCATTAAAAAATAAATTTAATTGTTCTCTGATATCTACATAGAAGGTATGTGGCTTTATTAGGGGAGAACCGGGGCAAAAGTTTCTCCCAGCCCTGATAAGATTTGTATCGCAAACTATGACGTGATGAAAGACGATGTTCAATTACTGACTGTGTGTTGTCAACAGTGCCCCCTGCAGGCCAGAACAGATACTCTACTGTTTAACAACTCGACACGACACTTGATAACTTTTAACTGAATAAATCACACAAAAATAAGCGCAGATCTACAGTAGGAAAACACTTTATAAATAATAATAACAAAATCGTTTTCAATCTTAAAAAAAAAATTGAAACTTTTAACTTATGAACTAAGATTAATAAATGCTGTAGAAATATTGTTCATTGTTAGCTAATGCATTTACTAATTTTAACAAATACATACAATTGAATTAAGAAATCTTTACAGTTTAAATAATATTTTACACACTTATTGAGCATGCATGGACAAAATTTTCTTTTGATAAATGTTTGAAGCATACTTTTTGTTAATTATAAATGACTCTTTAATCTTTAACAGTCCTTTACACATAAGAAACTATAAAATGCCTTTTAAAATATCTATTGCAAAAATCTATTTTATTTCTGCATGCCTGTGTTTTCTGACATCTTTAGTTGACGCATCTCGGTGACATTTTCTTTAAAGGTTTTCCATCATGAACTAGACATTTGTGAGACTACACACCTGTCCACCGAGGTAACACCAAAATGAGATTTCGAAATTACTCTGTACTGCTGCCAACCTTTCCCAGACCGCTCTAAACATGTCAAATATTGGTGGATTGATGGCAGATACTTCACAGAGTCAAAATGGCCACTACTGTGACTTCATAATGTGGAATGGCCACCATTGTAGTTCAATACATATTTGGCTTTAGACTGTCTTTTGCATGCATTGTAATTTCATGAATGTAGCATAACCTTTTCATAAAAATTCATATTTCATAAATTAGAGTATCCATTAGGGATGCACCGATAGGATTTTTTTTGGGCAGATACCGATACCGATTTAAACAGACAACTTCTGGCCGATACTGATGCCGATACCGATATTAAACACTTGTATACAATACTATACAGTTGGTCTATTAGCTAGTTTATTTCTGCATCAAATTATTTTTACTGAACATGGATTGGATCTAATTAACATTCAACTGACCAACCTAATAAGAGAGGCACAAAGTAAGCTAAAACAAATATAATAAGACAGCATGACAACCTTCAAAGGTGGTTTTTGCTATTCAGCATTTATTTTATTAATTAATATTTTTTTTTTACATATAATGGATTTCTTTATGCAGTTAATTAATAAACAATCGGTATCGGCCTTTCTCGTGCTATTGCCGATATGCCGATGGTTTCAAATTCATCAAAACTCGGCCGATAAATATCGGCGGCCAATACATCGGTGCATCACTAGTATCCATTAACCAAACTTCTGCAGTGTTGTCTGGAAATTATAAACAATAGAAAAATTAAAGTCACCCACAGTTGGTTCATTAACCCTGAATTAGATCCAAATTCAGCTCATGAACTGTTTTTACATTAGATTTGTGCCTTTAGTTTTCGGGGGGTGCCGTGAATGCTCATTTAAAAAGCACCTATTACATTGGTAAATCAACTTTATTTTGTGTATTTGGGTTACATTATTGTTGTTCCATTAATCCCTGCCTTCCTCAAATGCATTGATTTTGTACAAAGCTCATTGTTCTGAAAAGTGCTGTCCTTCGTTTGGCCAGACGTTGTGATTGGCCTAAATACCTCTGACGTCATCCAGAATTGTGATGCTCCTTACCATGTTTTGAAGATTAGCTCACAATGCAGTACTGAAAGAAGTTAATATCATTACTACACTGTAAAAAAAATCCATAGAAATTACAATGTTATTGCAGCTGGGTTGCCGGTAATTTACAGTAAATTTAAATTGATGTTATTTACTGGCAAGAGGTTGTTCAAAGTTAAATAAATTTTAAATATTAAAAAGTCTTTATCTTTACAGAATAAAACTATACAATAACAGCCTCATGCAAAGCATTCTGGGAACCAGAAATCATCATCAACCTTTTTCTGTTTTTTGCTTCAGATTTTGTATCCCAGAATGTTTAGCTTGATGCTGTTTTTTTTTTGTTTTACGCTGTAAAGACAAAGACTTGTAAATGTTTAATGTTCATTTAACTTTGAACAAAATGTTGCCAGTAAAAAACATAAATTTAAATCTACGGTAAGTTACCGGCAGCTGCAATTTCTACGGAATTTTTTTACAGTGTATCTTAAATACGTGCCAGAAATCTGATCCAGAAAATGTAGATTACCAAGTATATCGATTAAACTTACCAGAGTGGATTGAGCAGGATGTAACCTCAGGTCTTGCGTTTGAATCATGGTTGAGTCAGTAGTAAATTCTTTAAATATAAAAACATACACTACTTACAGGCTGTGAGCCAGAAGCGGGCAGAATTATGATAATGACCGTTGTGTCCACATCAACAGGCCCAGGAAGTAAACTGTTGACTACAATCTGTGTGTTTGTTGTAGTCCAAGAAAAGAGATTTACATCTGAGACAATAACCCGCGTCATCCTTAATTTGGGATTCGTTCCTTTTGCGTATCATTAACATGAACTAATACACACCTACACACCAAAGGAAATGTAAAATGGTGAATCCGATAATTGGTCACATTTGGTATTCAGAGAATCCTCCGGACAAGTCACACTTTATTCTGCATGCGGATGAGTCAATATAATTGTTAAACTTGTTATGTAAAATAATCCAGATCTATTCAAAACAACTTGTTACTTCTTTTTAGCATCTTATAGTGCAGCCAACTATATTATAAAAAGTTCAAAATCTTTCACTGTTAATTCATAGCTCCAGGCCCACGATGAAAGTACGCCGAACAGATGCGGGTTACTAAACTCGTGTTGGAGATGTGACCTCTTGCTAATGAAGAACTGAAGTTTAAAGGCTGAGACCATCCCGTGCTGGGTCCCAAATGACTTCTCAGATAACAATTTACTCAGGGGTGTAGTGGTGATTGGAGAAATGGAGGTACTCCATATACCTGCGTATACCCTGATCCACACCACTCAGTACTGAATTTACTCATCTGTGATTTTCTTCTTCTTTAAGCTCATGCTTGCTCTTTAACTACCACCCTACCTTATATCTGTTTACCTATGTGACCTGGGACCACAAAACCAGTCATAAGTCATACCGGTATATTTGTAGCAATAGCCAAAAATAGGTATTGCATTGCTCAAGGGTCAAAAATGCATAAATGCATTTACTTTTTGTGGCATTTTATGTATTGTTTTCTTATAGTTTTTTTCCTATTTTCTTACCATTGTTGCTTGGGGATGGGGTTAGAATCACTTTCTGTTATATTTTTAGACATCCTAACCCAAACCCCAACTCTAACCCCAAGCGACAATGATTTAAAAAAGGGAAAAAAAAAACATAAAATTACACAAAAAAGAAAGTTGTGCCATGGACACAAGAAACTATTTATAGAAATTTGTGAGTGTCACAAAAAAGACATTCGTGCTCAAGGCATGCAAAAAAAGCTATCTTGTGTGACTATAATACGATTCCCTGTGAGATCATGTTGTTTTTTTTATATTAAAATAGCTCTCCGGCCCTCCAACGAGATGTAAATCTCAGAAATGGCCCCAAGCCAGGTTGAAATGATATTTTGAGATTATAGGCATTTAGTTTATGGCCCTGATCACACCTGCTATTAACATCCATTTGGAGTTATCTGATCAACAGAGGTGAGTCGAAACAAATTGCAGGTTGCACCTGATATTTACCTGTCAATTGCATTTCCTGTGACTGGATTTCACAGAAGGGAGGTGTGATGTTATGGTGCTTGTTAGAGCTATGCCATATAAACCAGCATTTACTTTCCATCTATACAAAACCGGAACTCAAACATTCAGCCTAAAGAATCATTTTATATTGCATGGAATAAATACAATATTTTGGTTAGAATGACATGAAGGTGAATAAATGACTACTACTTTTGATTTTTGGGTGAGTGCTGCAGAATGGATTCACCACACAGGATCAAAGTAAACCCCCAACTGCTCTCTCCCGAACACTTACCCAAACCAACAGAAGAGGAAAAGCAGACCTGATCTCAAAACAGACGACAAGATGGCAAGATGACATACTTACAGATGCCTACCGCCTCTCAAGGACGGTCCTCCAGAGACTCTCTGAAGCACTCGGAGCAAAGACGAACGGCCTGCCCAGAAATGCGTGTGCTCTCCGGGCTAGCTATTGGCTGACTCGCAAAGTCTTTTTTATGTCCCTTTGATGAAGCCCTGTGGTGCATGGCATCAACTCACAGAAACTCTCAGCTTTTCATTATCAAAGAAACATTAGAGTACAGTTCACCTCCGGTTCTGCCTGAAATCAGACCGTTAGGCAAAGCATCAGGATGACAGCCTGGCACAATCGTGTATCTGCGGACGTTATGTTGCTGTCTAAGCTTCTCTCGGGCTACGGGCAGCTCACTGGTAACTTGTTAAGAAAATGAAACCAACACATCATGCTTTCCTGCACTGACTACCAGTACGTAAAGAGTATGAAACTCCCCAAGGAGGCATTCGGAGAAATCGTATTTTAAAAATTGTATCTCAAAGCGATGTAACATAAACAGCCATCTGCGACTCTCTCTGTCTCTGTGTGGTGGTGTAACAATACAATATGCAAATACCTAATTCAATTGGGAATATGATTGTTCAATCTTTTCTGGATTTATACATGTAGTGATGTTGTGTTTCCTTTATTAGCCAGCAGAAAGGCTGGCATCTGCTCCGATATGAAATATTGATCATTCTATTGTATCATTAATCAGTAAAACAGTAAAAGCGTTGTTTTATTCTGCCCGAGGAGTTGTGTTGTTTGTTTTGACTCGTATTTTTTATGTATGTGCACTTGATTTGTGTTGCTTACACCGTATTCCCTGTTTGTCTTTTCTTTGCCAACAACGGGGGAAGAATTTAATTAGATGCACGGAGATGTATAAATGCTCCCCGTGTGTCGCCAGCATCCAGTTGATGGATTCGGGTCTCACGCAGACCTTCATTAAAAATCAGAAGCATCTCAACTGGCTTGCAGTGAATTCGGTCTCTTTATCCCATAATGACACAAGGTTACGTGAAGATATGTTTTTTTTTTTTACAAAAGTAGATTTCAAACTTTCTTTAAAAGCTTTCTCACTGCACGGGTTTGCTTACTTGAGATATTCTGTCACTCCCACTCTCAAAACCCCGCCCATCCACAGTCCGGAAGTCAGCAAATCTATGAAATGATTGACAGGTGAGACATTTCTGATTGGCTTGTTTTCTAATAGCGTTTTCACTCCCTGGCTTTCTTTTTTTGATGTTTTAAAAGACAGGTGCACTTTCTCAGTACGATTTTATTGATCTTTCACGGCTTAAATCACTTTTAAAGTAGAATGTACAGAATTTACAACTGCAGGCAATTAATAGGCTTTCACTGTCACCTGCCAAGATAAAGGCTGTAAATGCCAAAGAAAGCTACACAGAAAGGTGCTAGTGGCATTTCTGGCACTGATGTGCTGTTGGTTAGATCGCTGTGTGATAAAGTAACAGACGGCTGCTTTCACTTAAAGGAAAATTGGACTCTTGGCTTCATGTGTCGAGTGATTTTTTCAATTCGGGTTGTGTGTTAAGTATTCCCTTTGTTTGGATATATGGTGGAGAGCTGCACCTAAAGCAGATGAAAATGAAAAAGTGTCAATATATATACCCTATCTGTCACTAGGGCGGCTTTGCACTAAAGAGTTGATATTAGTATCTCAGAGATACATTATGGTACCAAATAGAGCCTATTGGTACCTTAAAGATGCATATTAGTATCTCAAAAATACATTTTGGTGTACAAATCTGTACCTAATGATACATATTAGGACATTTTTAAAGTGTAGCTCCGCAGTGACAGCTGGGGAACATAGTTTGACCTTGAATTTAACAGTGTATAAAAACAAAGCTTGGTTTCACAGGCATGGCTTAGCTAAAGCCAGCACAAGGCTTCGGCTAAATAAGATGCTTAAGCATCTTTAATAAAAATGCCTTAGAAAAGACATTTCTGGCGTGTAGCATGAGACAAATCAATGGCACATCTGTTATAGGATATTTTAAGTTCAGAAAGCTCAAACATGTGTTTAGTCTAGGATTGGCATTAAAGGGATAGTTTACCCAAAAATGAAAATTCTGTCATCATTTACTTAACTAATTTCTTTGTTCTGATGAACACAAAGGAAGATATTTGAGAAATCTTTGTAACCAAAACAATCATTTGGTTACAAACATGTACTCAAAATATCTTCAGAGAAATGGCAAATAGGACAAAACAATACCTGTTGCGAGAAAAGAAAGAGTTAGTTAAGGTCGGTGCACTGAATCACTTACAAAAGAACCAGAGTCCCGCCCCTGAACAATGGGCTTAACATTACAAATCGATACCCATCGAGGGTCATCAAAAACTGGTAGAGTAAGAGAGTAAGAGGAGACGTATACGAGACTGCGTCAGCCATCACCCTGATACATGTCTAGGCTTCATACTACTCCCTTACTTGACGCCCTCCTCCTCAGAAACCTCAAGGGGGACGACCGAGTAAATGATAACATTATGCGATACTTATCTTTTACTCTTAACTCTGTGTTTGGGAATTAATAGCCTGATTTCATTTTGGGGTGAACAAACCCTTTAAGCCTTATCTGTGAAACCGCACTGCAAAAAAATGACTTTCTTAATTAGTATTTTTGTCTTGTTTTAAGTAAAAATAGAAAAAAAATTCTTAAAATAAGATTGCCATCTGCCAGTGGAATGAGAAAAATGTTCTTGAAGTGTTTATGAAAAGTAAACTTATTTCAAGAAAAAAATATATATATTCCATTTGCAGATTTTTTTGTTGTTTTTAAGCACTAATTTACTTAAAGATGAACAAAAAAAAAATTGAACTGGTTTAACTTTTACATTTTTTTTGATGAGCAAAACGACCCAGGAAAATAGTGTTTAGACCAAAAATATCAAATTTAAGTAATTTTGTGCATAAAACAAGCAAAAAAAAGAAAAAAAAAAGATTTTTTTGCTTGTTTTATGCACAAAATCACTTACATTCGATATTTTTGGTTTTAAAAACTAGACCTAGTTTCTTGGGTCATTTTGCTCATCAAGAAAAATGATCTTCATTTAAGAATTTTTATATTTTTTACCGAAAACAAGACAAAAATTACCAATTATCCTTTGTGCCAAATGCTGTCAAGATTTTAAATGGTACTGATTGATGTGTGTTTGTTTTTTCTATTTTCTTTTTTTTTATTGTATTTTGTTATGTTATGTGTTGTTGTATCGATGCATGTGAAGCCAGAGACAAATTTCCACTACGTGGACAATAAAGTAAAGTAAAGTAAAGTAAAATACTAATAAATGTTTTCTTGAAAATATTTTTTTGCAGTGTAAAGGTATAGCGGAAGATTTTATTTTTTCCTTGTGGATCATCAAGACTATTGGTCATCCCAGCTGTCAATCATTCTGGTGATATGTTTACTTAAGGCCGTCGTACTTGCTCGCCCCTAGGTTAGCTTTCTGCACATGTGCACTTTCAGGTGTATGTGTGGTGGTCTATGGTTTCAGTCATTCATTACAGCTCGCATTCTCACTGTGTTTTTTCAAAAGAAAGAGTGTCGACGAATTGTATGACAAAAAGAGAAAGGACTATGAAGAAAGAAACAAGACCAAGCAAGAGTGTTTTTGGGAGAATATTTCACACGCTGGCGTGTACTAAAATCACAGGTTGGGTTTCCGACTGATGCCTCAGTCACAAAGTGTCTACTCGAAAGGTAAAGTTTGGCATGCTATTTGGAGAAATCTTTTAACAAATTATGTTGAATTGACTTTTTTCTTCTTTTACAGTGTATGCTTGAGTTCAAAAAGTTTACATGTGGCATCAAACTTTGATGCTTCTAGTCTCATCATTATGAGACTTAGATTGCCCGGATTTTACAGACAGGGTCACATGGGCAAACACAACCTTTGTTTAAATTAACCTAAACATTTTCACATTGACCCAACCATAGGTTGAAACAACCCAGCATTTGTAGCTGAAACAAAGCAGCAAATGATAATTTAAGCCCAACGGTTGGGTCCATATTTTACCCAACCATGGTTTGAAACAACCCAGTGTTTTATGTTAAAGCAGACACAAGCAGTAAATGCTTACATGTTAAAGTAAAACAAGTGTCAATTAAAAGCACACTAATTCACAGTCTGTCTTTCTAATCCATTTACAGTCATAAATTCCTGCTTGGAAAAGAATATGCTGGAATGCTATTTAGTTTGCCAGTGTTTTTAAGAGACCCTTCTTACCCACTCAGATAATTAAATACTAAAAGCAAACATTTTTATTGCTGTTGAATTAGGTCATGATTTATTTTCTCTCATTAGCTAAGTAAAGAAAAACACAACTATGCATTGTGTGATCGCCCTTGACACCGCTTGACCATAAAGAGCAAATTACTTTATGCTTATGAAATAAGACCTCAAATCAAACAATCTATTATGGCACTTGATTGAATGAGTGCATTTGTAAAAGCATATAAAAATTACGAGGTTTTAGCCATATTGGTTTACTTTAACTGGCAATAAAATGCATCCTAATTGTTTTTTCAAGCATGCACAATAAAGTTAGACTTATTTCCATTGAGGTTCCTAATAAGTACAGTATTTTTAAGCCACATAGGCTGTTGTCTGGAATAGATGAGCAGATAAATTATGACACCACTTAATGATTTTTCAGCACTTGGCTATAAAAGAAGTTCAGATTTAATTGGGTTCACAAAGTCTGCAAACTAAAGTCTATTCCTGATAGTCAACGTGATAAAGACTCCAAGACAATTTGAGCTTAATTTAATTAAACTGCCCTCTAAGTACCTCTAGTATGGGGAAGAATTGCATGAGCGAGTAATTTGAAAATATTACTTCAATCTGTATGCAATCCAGCATCAGCTCCAAACTTTCCCAGCAGGCAATTTTGCATTTAAAGGACTTCTAATAGCCGTCCAAACACAGTCCAGACGTCTAGGAAACTGTCAGAGAATTTAATAGACATCAACCATAGGTCAAAAATAAATTAAATTAAACAAATTAATAAAACCAAACACCTTGTAATCACTGTTGACTTTAATATATTATACATATTGTAAGATAATTAGGCAAAAACGACATTTAACCAGGTTCAAGTTTATTTTGTCAACACAGTCTCACCCCATGGCGTCAATATTTGACGACACTTGACCATGCGTCAATATGTTGACGCGGAGGGTATACCTTTCGTTCATTTTTTGACGAACTGGGGACTTCAATACTATTACGTCCGTTGCATTCTCTTTCCTATTTTCTTACCATTTTAAACAGTTGTCACCTGGCGTTGGGGTTAGAGTTAGGTTTGGGTAGGGATGTCATTATGTAAATCTAACCCTAAACCGACGCTAAAATGGTAAGAAAATAGGAAAGAGAATGCAACAGACTTAATAGTATTGAAGTCCCCAGTTCGTCAAAAAATGACGCGAAAGGTATACCCTCCGCGTCAACATATTGACGCATGGTCAAGTGTCGTCAAATATTGACGCCATGGGGTGAGACTGGGTTGATTTTGTCTATAGTGGGTTACTCATAGCTGGATTAAATGGGGTCTATTAACCTAGAAGCTGAAATGATGGCTATTGCTTGTTAAGCATTCAACATTTATCAAATTTGCACGGATGTGATGTGGTCACAGGCACAAGACCGCAGGTGCTAAACAACAGTATAAGTTAACATTGAGCAACTTGCAATTCAGACCAAATTTATTTAATTAGTGTGCATAGATTGTCTCCACCAGCAAACAGTTATAAGAGAAGCCAAAACATCAACGTTCCCCAGAGCCAAAAATGACAAAACACTGACAGACAATGTTAGAGGACCATTGGATGCCCCAGTAAACAATTCATGCAAAAAATACTGAAACTTTGTATGCTGAAAGTCACTTTGTGTAGCACTTGTCGTATTATTGCTTTCCTCTGTTTGCATTTTCCCTCACTATTGTAAGTGGTTTTGGATAAAAGCATTTACTAAATTCTCAAAAAAAGTCACTCATAGGTACGTTTACATGCAACCAAATTGTAATGGTTTTGTTCTGTGTTCTGTGTATTTTTGTATTTTGGACTTTTATTTTGATACTCTGCTCTGTTCTGACTTTTATTTTGATATTCATCATGCCATGTTTCAGTTCACACTTCCTGTCTGTTTTGTATATAAGTCACTTCCTGTTCACCTGTTCCTGGCTGATTAATGCTTAGCCCAACCAACCTGTTTCCCTGTACTCTGTATCTGTTATGTTATCTGTATTCTGCCTGTATTTGACCCGTGCCTGTTTACTTGGATTTTTGATTGAACTCTGCCTGCCTTGACCTTGTGCCTGATTTGGATTACGTTTTTGGATCACCCTTTATGGATATGTTTGCTGGCCCTTTTTGGGATTTTTCTAATAAACACCTTTTGCAAATGGATTCTCCTTCTCACTCGCTTTCATCAAAGCAACACCCGTTACAGATTAATCAGCCTAAACCGGAATCCAGCAGAGGTTTGAAAATTCCCACCAGCACCATGACTCCAGCAGATCAACTTGTTTGTCTCCGCCAGAACCACCGCCCCATTGAGAACTATGTAGAGGATTTCTGTGAACTATCATATCAGGTAAACTTCAAAGATTCTTTTCTGAAAGACATTTTTTATTGTGGACTAGATCGAGACATTGCCCGTTCCATGCCGCTCCATACACCACACTGGACCATTGAGATGTATATCGATCACGCTCTTTTGTTGTGTGGTTCACCATTCACTGTGGGTGTTGGGGATGCACCTCCAGTGAATATTCACAACACGCCAAGCCCTGTTATGCCTGTTTTGTCTATGTCTGTTCCTAAAATGGCCGCCACCATGCCTGTTACTAAAATGGCCGCCACCATGCCTGTTGACAAAATGGCCGCCATCCTGCCTAATCCCAAAATGGCCGCCATCCTGCCTATCTCTGCACCTGCACCTGTCTATGTGAGAGCAACCACAATTTCTGCACCTGTTTTTGAGAGAGCTACTGTCATCCCAGCACCTGTGATTGAGAGGGCCATCGTCACCACCACACCTGCACCTGTCTATGTGAGAGCAACCACAATTTCTGCACCTGCTTTTGAGAGAGCTACTGTCATCCCAGCACCTGTGATTGAGAGGGCCATCGTCACCACCACACCTGCACTGATGAGGGCTATTGTTCACCCTGAACCTATCATCAAGATGGCCGCCCTGCCTGAAACAACCGCCACAGAGGTATGCCTCATTGACTGTGACATTCTTGAATTTGCCATGGCCCTGTGGTGCGTTTGGTCTGCCTTCTGTTTGTTTGTTCCCGAGGTTCCTCAAGACCCTGATTCTGATCTGCCCGTCTCATCCGAGCTGCCCGTCTCATCCGAGCTGCCCGTCTCATCCGAGCTGCCCGTCTCATCCGAGCTGCCCGTCTCATCCGAGCTGCCCGTCTCATCCGAGCTGCCCGTCTCATCCGAGCTGCCCGTCTCATCCGAGCTGCCCGACTCCTCCGAGCTGCCCGACTCCTCCGATCTGCCCGACTCCTCCGATCTGCCCGACTCCTCCGATCTGCCCGACTCCTCCGATCTGCCCGACTCCTCCGATCTGCCCGACTCCTCCGATCTGCCCGACTCCTCCGATCTGCCCGACTCCTCCGATCTGCCCGACTCCTCCGATCTGCCCGACTCCTCCGATCTGCCCGACTCCTCCGATCTGCCCGACTCCTCCGATCTGCCCGACTCCTCCGATCTGCCCGACTCCTCCGATCTGCCCGACTCCTCCGATCTGCCCGACTCCTCCGATCTGCCCGACTCCTCCGATCTGCCCGACTCCTCCGATCTGCCCGACTCCTCCGATCTGCCCGACTCCTCCGATCTGCCCGACTCCTCCGATCTGCCCGACTCCTCCGATCTGCCCGACTCCTCCGATCTGCCCGACTCCTCCGATCTGCCCGACTCCTCCGATCTGCCCGACTCCTCCGATCTGCCCGACTCCTCCGATCTGCCCGACTCCTCCGATCTGCCCGACTCCTCTGATTCGTCTGTCCCGTCTGGTTCATCTGGCTTACCTGATTCACCTGTCCCATCTGATTCATCTGCCTCACCTGATTCACATGATTCGTCTGACCCACCTGATTCATCAGATTCGTCTGTTCTGCCTGATTCACCTGTTCCGTCTGACTCATCTGATTCAGCTGTCCTGCCTGATTCACATGTCCCGTCTGACTCACCCGGTTTATCTGGTTCATCTGATTCACTTGGCTCACCTGGCTCGTCTGATTCGTCGGCTCCACCATCTGGAATATCGTCACCCTGGTCTGTGGAAGCTCTTCCAAGTTTTTTTGGGGGGGGGTAGTACCCGGACACAGGAGGGAGGCAGAGGACACCGAGGCGGAGGCCGAAGTGTACTCTGATCCTCCCTTTCCTTGTGATCTGGGTCTATTCCTACCCCATGACCCAGGTCCCAGCCTGCCCCATGACCCAGGTCCCAGCCTGCCCCATGACCCAGGTCCCAGCCTGCCCCATGACCCAGGTCCCAGCCTGCCCCATGACCCGGGCCCACACCTGCCCCATGACCCGGGCCCACACCTGCCCCATGACCCGGGCCCACACCTGCCCCATGACCCGGGCCCACACCTGCCCCATGACCCGGGCCCACACCTGCCCCATGACCCGGGCCCACACCTGCCCCATGACCCGGGCCCACATCTGCCCCACGATCCGGGACCATCCTGGCCTCATGACCCAGGACCTCTCCTGAACTGCCCTGCCTTGCCAAGAGGTCCTGGCCCGCCCGCCCACCCTCCATTTGGACTTTGTTATCTGTATGTTGGGCTCCGGGAGTCGCCCTTTAGAGGGGGGGTTCTGTAATGGTTTTGTTCTGTGTTCTGTGTATTTTTGTATTTTGGACTTTTATTTTGATACTCTGCTCTGTTCTGACTTTGATTTTGATATTCATCATGCCATGTTTCAGTTCACACTTCCTGTCTGTTTTGTATATAAGTCACTTCCTGTTCACCTGTTCCTGGCTGATTAATGCTTAGCCCAACCAACCTGTTTCCCTGTACTCTGTATCTGTTATGTTATCTGTATTCTGCCTGTATTTGACCCGTGCCTGTTTACTTGGATTTTTGATTGAACTCTGCCTGCCTTGACCTTGTGCCTGATTTGGATTACGTTTTTGGATCACCCTTTATGGATATGTTTGCTGGCCCTTTTTGGGATTTTTCTAATAAACACCTTTTGCAAATGGATTCTCCTTCTCACTCGCTTTCATCAAAGCAACACCCGTTACACAAATAATCTGTTTGTAATCAAATCGACGGCTCAATCGGATTAAAAATCCTTAATGTAAACACCTTAATCAATACACTGCAAAAAAATATTTTCAAGAAAAAATTCTTAATGTGTTTGTCTTGTTTTCAGTAAAAATATCTAAAAATCCTTAAATTAAGATGCTTTTTCTTAATGAGCAAAATGACCCAAGAAAATAAGTGTAGTTTTTAGAACAAAAAAGTGATTTTGTGCATAAAACAAGCAAAAACAAATTGCCAATGGGGTAAGCAAAACATCTTTAAAATTCTTCTTAAACATTAAATTTAAAACAATTCAAGAAGAATTAGCTTACCCCATTGGCCGATTTTTTTTTTTTGCTTGTTTTATGCACAAAATCAATTTTTTTTTTTTTTTTTTGCAGTGTGTGTTTTCTTTGACAATACCTGAAAACTTCTTAAGAATATCTTTCTTCAACTCAGCTTTTACTTTTTACATTTATAAAGAGATGTATGCGTGAGTACGACGAGAGATTATGTGCGCTGTGTTGCCAGATCCTCTACTTTATTGTGGACTTCAGTTTCAGCGAGTTAATATTGTACTGCAGGTTAAAAATGAAAGGATTTTATTTATAAGTTATTGGTATTTAGTCTGTGAATAGTCATTGGGATGCTTTTGGGCTAGTTTTGAATGTCCACTGGGCTGGTTTTGATACGCAAATATGGCAACCTTAGTTGTGCGCTTGCGCAGATGTTTGATTCGGATTATATAGAATGTACATGTAAACGAACATTTTAATCAGATTGCAATGTTTAGAGTGCATGTCAGATTGGAATAAATTCAGTCGGATTAAAAAAAATGTTGTGCATGTAAACATAGCCATTGATTTTACTTTCATTTAAATATTTGACCTTACTCGGTCAACATTAAAGCATCTGTCTAAGTCTGGGGGGCTGTGTAGTGCAGTAAAGAATGTGATGAGATAAAAATAGAGATGAGAGTAAGAGGGGACAAAGAAGGCCGTTCTGTACAATGACTCGTTCAGACAGCTCGGGTAGGAGCTGTTGAGTGGTGTGACAGCCTACGGGAGGAAAACTGTTCCTTAGGCTGCTTGTTTTGGCCTAAAAGGACCTTAACCCTTTTTGCAGGTGATAATGGACAGATCATGCAACAGGTAACATGGGTTTTTGACGCTGAATCTCTCCATATACACATATAAATTCAGGTGTACTGGGTGGACCATGTCGTCATCACACACTATGGGGTTGCATGGTAAGTAAGTCCAGTTTACAATAGGCTATATACTGTACAAGTGCTATATATTCACAGTGATACTGCTTTTAGGGTTGGGTGATATGAGCTAAAATTCATATCAAGGTATTTTCCACTTCCAGCTCGTATGTTGGTGTTTTATTGCCATATGAGAAAAAAAATAGGAATCACACGCTGCTCCTTTTATGAAAGGAGATTGTCCACGTTATTATAAACCAATAAACTAAACTAAACATTGTGCACTGCAAAAAAATACTTTCTTAGTTAGTATGTTTGTCTTGTTTTAAGCACAAATATCTTAAAGTTCTCAAGTCAAAGAATTTGTGGATCAAACAAGCAAAAAAATCTGCCAATGGGCTAAGCAAAAAAAATATTTAACGTTTTTCTTAAACACTTAATTCAAGAAAAAATCAAGAACTATTTGCTTACCCCACTGGTAGATTTTTTTTCTGCTTGTTTTATCAATAAATTCACTTAGATTTTATTAGGTAATTTTGCTCATAAAGAAAAAACTTCTTGATTTAGGAATTTAATAAAAGTAAACCTTACACTGCAAAAAAAAATAAATAAAAAAAATAAATGATTTTCAAGAAAAAAATTCAAGTAATTTTGTCTTGTTTTCAGTAAAAATATCAGCAAATAAATCTTGAAATTTTTTCTTAAACATTACATTTAAGAATTTAATTCAGATTTTTTTACATGTTTTATGCACAAAATCAATTAAATTTGATATTTTTGGTCTAAAAACTAGACTTATTTTCTTGGGTCGTTTTGCTCATCAAGAAAGCATCTTAATTTAAGAATTTTTATATTTTTACTTAAAAAAGACAAAAAATACTAAGATTTTTTTTTGTTGAAAATACATTTACAGGTTACTGTCAATATAAATATACCCAATATAACTGAAAAAAATTCAAGTAATTTTGTCTTGTTTTCAGTAAAAATATCAGCAAATAAATCTTGAAATTTTTTCTTAAACATTACATTTAAAAATTTAATTCAGATTTTTTTACATGTTTTATGCACAAAATCAATTAAATTTGATATTTTTGGTCTAAAAACTAGACTTATTTTCTTGGGTCGTTTTGCTCATCAAGAAAAGCATCTTAATTTAAGAATTTTTATATTTTTACTTAAAAAAGACAAAAAATACTAAGATTTTTTTTTGTTGAAAATACATTTACAGGTTACTGTCAATATAAATATACCCAATATAACTTGACAAAGTAAAGAATTAGACATAGACATAAATTGTTTTTCCCATTTTTTTCTCAAAAAGTGCCACTGTGTGGATGGGCGGACTCATCTTGTTATGAATACTATGCATATTGTCACTGTTGGATTGAATTGTTGGATTAATTTTTTTCTGAAATGTAACAAACACTGTATTTCTGAAATGATTCAACACAAACACATATACAAAATATAAGTGATGCCTTTACAAAAACGCCTTTAAATTTATTTTGCAGCAAACATTGTGCTTCTGGATTTTTCTTTTAGTCCACTTTAACATAATTTTCACACACTGCAAAATTACTAAAAGATACACATATTTCCAATCATATAAATAATTTTCTAACATGGCAGCCATGGTATTTTGAAAAAAAGAAAACTGCAAAACCAAATATAGCCATGACCAGGTTTTACACATTTATTGTTTCATGTGCACTCATTTAATCTGTACGGGTACTGCACTGTGACATAAAAGATAGTTTGCCGTGGTTTGTAAATGTATGAACCCTGTTAGTGTTAAAAGTTGCAATAAAAAAAAAACAAATTGAGCAAACAATATAAATGCAAAAATAAAATTCATGAGTATGTAACAGTATTAACAGTACTGCAAACTCCATATCATGGTGCAACACAATACCGGTATATCCCCCACCCCTAACAGCTGCTATTATCTCAGTAATGGTAAAGAATCTCTTTGTGTTCTTTTCATTATCAGCGAATGTAGTTTGAAATGCTGAATTCATTGTCACCCAGTGTATTTACTGCATTGAGCTGTGTTTTTGTGTCTCCAGCCTGAGCAGTTGTCAAGTAATAAATTTGTATGTTTGGAGGTAGCCTTTGTGTGTGAGAAATCATTAAAGTGCAATTATTCTGGTTGGCCTGGGTTGCGAGGCGGCCGTAGGAAGGTATGCCACACATTACAGGCAAGCAACATGATCCATGGCTACGTAGACTGTTCATTGTTCATCATTTCAAACTTTTACAATTAGCCACGGTCTTATGAAAGGGACATTTTAAATAGCACCTCGCTAATAAGACCTCTGGATAACTAAATTGCAAAACACTGATGTTTCCCAAGCTAACCTTTCTCTGTGTGTGCTGCCTAAGAGCACAGTGATTTGTGACATTTATATTTTATACCTGTTCTACCTTCCTGTGAATGAATATTATACTTCAGAATTGAAATTGAAGCATGTGGTTAATTACAGACTGATCTCTTTGACCTTGATGGGCACGCGGTACAAATGATTAAACGGCCACTTGCATTTCATTACCGATGGGAGGGACGCGCTACCGTGGTCCCAGCATGAATCACGGGTTACAATTTAATAGCGTAGTAAAATTTACATATTATTATCTAAATGCAAGTTGGCTTGTACCTGCCAAAATGTCTGCCTCAATCTGCAGTTTAACAACAGCATTAACACACTCACAAGTGTTGGGTCAAAAAAAGGGATGAATCCAACTTTTTTGGATTGCTTTAACCCTATATGCCAGGTTATTGTAACCCATTATTCAACCCAGTCTCACCCCATGGCGTCCATATTTGATGACACTTGACCATGCGTCAATATGTTGACGCGGAGGGTATACCTTTCGCATCATTTTTTGACGAACTGGGGACTTCAGTACTATTAAGTCCGTTGCATTCTCTTTCCTATTTTCTTACCATTTTCGCGTCGGTTTAGGGTTAGATTTACATAATGACATCCCTACCCAAACCTAACTCTAACCCCAACGCCAGGTGACAACTGTTTAATTTCGCATACACTGTTTAATTTTGCGTAATCTAACCCTAAACCGACGCGAAAATGGTAAGAAAATAGGAAAGAGAATGCAACGGACGTAAAAGTATTGAAGTCCCCAGTTTGTTAAAAAATGACGCGAAAGGTATACCCTCCGCGTCAACATATTGACGCATGGTCAAGTGTCGTCAAATATTGACGCCATGGGGTGAGACTGTGTTACATTATTGGGTCATACATACAGTATATAAACATTTTCTGGGTTAATTAAACCCATCGTCTGTGGTAACCCAATGCTTGGTTGAAAATAATCGACACGTCTTAAATGCACCTGCGCTTGAGACCATGCGATTAGATAAAATTCAAATACGACCCTTTGTATTTTTTTACCAAACGAGAAAATTCCTGGAGTGAGGTAATGGGATGTCATGACCTCGAGTCCGTTTCATGCCAATGCCGCCCCAATCTGTTCATTCACATTGTTAAGGAAATGTGGATGAGATAGTTTGACAAGTTCGCCCTCATGGTCTCATCTATGTATCATCATAAACTCCAAATATAAATAATTCATGCTTTTTGCTCTTGAGAAAATCTGTTCCTCCACAAGGCACAATTAAAACCATAACTTATAGTTCCTCTGGGGCGTATGCTGTATCTTAAAGACTGTCTGCTAAAAAAAAAAATGCTTATTTTTTAACAGATGTCATTAAATAACCTTGTCACCATTTTTGAGATGGTAGCCTTGAAATTTCTTACAAGCAATAGAGTCGTGAAGTGATTTTGCTCATTGTTGACAGACGTGGTTTACTATGAGCTGTCTTGAACGGAGAAACATTGCCGTGAAGGTTTTCTTCTAAAGCGGATACGTTTGAAAGACACACGAGTGAGTAAATAATGACAGAATTTTCATTTTTGGGTGAAGTAATATTATTGAGAACATACACTCACGTGCCAGGCAAACCAGAAACTGATGTCTGGATTGCATCGTCAACGTCGATGACAATTTGATGCGTGCGACATATCTTCTGACAGCTGGTCCCACGAACACATCAACACATGCACGTCAGTGAATTATACATGAAAGTCACCTTCTGTGTTTCCTGCCATCGTGTTGGGCTTTCTCCGTAAGCCTTGACAATGTAATGACAGCTTATTATAAACATTAGATAAGCCAACGCACACAGATTTGGCAAAACATTCGTAGCACACACTACTTTTTCACTGACTCATGCTGGATTCGTAGAAAAGAGCAGTATTGTACTCCCAGGTACCATTTTGTCCACTTGAGCAGAAAATAATAGTTTAAACACCCACCTCTTGAATTGATAGGCATGTTATAGACAAGATTGGCCCTTCCCTTTTACTGTAGCAGTCTGGGTTTCAGAAGCAAGTGACTCCTTTCAAGCTCTGAGTCAGGACAGATTTGTCAGATTTTAGGTGTTGGTGGCCTTGTCTTTTTGTCCCTCTCCTTTCTCTATCACCCAGTGCATGTGCACAAAAAGAATGGCTTTCGGGTCATAGAGAAAAAAATATTTTTCAGTGTTTATACCCCACTGTTCTTTCTGCGAGCCATTGTGTTGTAATTGTAGAGACGCAGGCGATATTTTCTTGACAAACACATACGAGTGCTTCCCTTCCACATTAAACTGACTCATCCATTAGTGAAACTACAGCTGCTGTGAAATGTGAAAAAATTTTTTGTGAGAGAATTGTTTTAACATTTTCTCACCAGGAAAAATATGATTCGAATTATGAGACATGAAAAAATAATAATAGCGAGACGCATCTGCTTCGGCAAAATAAAATTATGCTCTGGGCGACGCTAACGTTTCTTTCTCCTCTTCTCTTGCCTTTCCAGTTAATAGGAAACATTTATAATATGAAACATTAATATACAGTTACATATTCATGAATTGGATAGTGATGGTCCTAGATGGTTGGTCAATATAGCATTTACCGGTGCTAAAAATACACAGCATAGTAATAACTATGAGGTAAAACACGGTCGCCACTTTGCCGCGCATTTATACATTTGCCATGATTGTAAGAGGATCGTACACCAACACAAAGTCCATTATATTTTCAGTCTCTCATTTATGTAATTGAATGTTTTTTTTTGCGCTTGAGAAGTCAAGCACATTCTCTGACAGAGAAACACATTACATTTACAGTTATGCATTTGGCAAATGCTTTTATCCAAAGCCATTTACAGTGGTATACACTTTTATTAGTATGTGTGTTCCCTGGGTTCAAACTCATGCCCTTTGTGCTGCTAATGCAATGCTCTACCACTGAGCTATGCAGGAGCACCACATTTATATTTAAATTTATGCATTTGGCATTTGGTATACATTTTTAGTAGTATGTGTGTTTCATGGGTTCGAACTCACAACCTATTGTGCTGCTTACGCGGTGCTAAGCAACCACATAAACTTCACGTATCCACATGCAATTTACATTTAAAAAAAACGTGATTACATGCATAAAAAAATATGAATCCCATGTAGATTCCCATTTTAAACTGATAGGACCAAAGGTGAAGGAATTGCCATATCACCAGAATTCACAAGTGAGTTTTTTACCCAGGGGCTTCCTTCCAATTTCTCTGACGAAGCCAATACGGAAGTGACTTCAACTGCAATTCATCGACGGGCCACTAGAGACTTGCTCCAAAAGGGAGACAATTCTCATAGGCCCCCCATGTAAAATTGTCCAACTTTACAGTAAAAAAATAATATGCCTGGTACAAAAAGTTATTTGGGTCTATATAGCTAAATTTTCCCTTCATGACCACTGTGAGGGGTGTGGTTTTTTTGTATCTCATCCGTTTCAATTATATAAAGCGTTAAAATTCTGCATAATTAACTCTTTATGAGATATCTCGTCAATTAAGAGAAAACGCTTCCCCGCCAATGACGAAATTTTCCGTCTTTCCGCAATACCGCTATTATCCACCAGTTGGCGCCCTTCCGCAACTTTTTAAAACCGGAAGTATTGCCCTATGGCAAGCTGCTGCATGTCCGTGTCTCTTTTAAAGATCGCTCTGAATGGGATCTCTATGAAAAGTCTGTCATAAAAATGGAATTATCTCTGCTTTTTGCTCAAAATATGGTGTTTTTGCAAAAACCTACCCATATTCAAAAGCTGATTGCAAAAGAACCACTAAACGTAGGATGAAACGTTTTTTTTTTTTTTTTTTTGAAAGCAGAGGGTCAGTTCTTTCATTTGGTATATTGTATGTTTATATATTTAAAGAAGAAAATTTTCTGGAAGGCATTAAACTTTGGTGAAAATCATGAAAAACGCTGGCTGGCAACTTTTTTTAAAAATGCTGGCGGTGAAAGAGTTAAGGGTGTGGCCACTTGGATGACAGGTGAACTGCCACTACTGTCACTAAGCTCGAGTTAGGTGGGCGTGGTTTCAGCAACCAGCCACCTTAACTTGACCCACATCCCACCTCTATACCCATTTTCGGTTATCTGCGAGTGATGTGCGATGACACGCGGCCAAGATGTCGACGGCTCTTTACAAACCTATGGGTGACGTCACAGACCCTACGTCTGTATTTTTTACAGTCTATGGTTTTTACATAGGGATTCACATGAAAATCTTTTAAATGTGATCATGTTTTTCCACACATAACATTTTGCGTGCACATAAAATTCTCAACATGATCTCACGGAAAGTCGTGGGATAGTCATGAAAAATTTGATTAATTTATTCATGTCCATGGCATGAAATTCAGCTTTTTTCATGCCTTGAGTACAACTTTCTTTTTCGTGTCATTTTACGTATTGTTTTCTAATTTTTTCCCCTATTTTTAAATCATTGTCACTTGGGATTAGGGTTAGATTTGGGGTTTAGGTAGGATGTAATTTGATATATTGGTTTCTGCTTTTCTTCTTCATTTAAAACTTTTCTAGCCTGGAGTTGGGGTGGGGTTTGGGTTAGGATGTCTAAAAATGTAACAAAAAGTGATTCTAACTCAACCCCAAGCGACAATGGTAAAAAAATAGGAAAAAAAACTATTTATAGAAATTAGAGCAAAAATACATTTGTGCTCAAAGGCATGATAGAAAGCTACATTTCGTGCCAGGACACAAATAAATTAATCAAATTGTTTGTGACTATAACACGTCTTTCTGTGAGATCAGATTGAAAATTCTTGTGGAAATGAGATTCAATTTAAAATTAAAACCTTAATTTAAAAAAATAGTGTGATATTGAAGCGAGGGTGGGTATCGGGAAAAGATTTGCAATTTGCGATTTGCAGTTAGCAACATGACCCAAGTTGCAAAAATCCAATCAGTTCTCGTCGGACAAAATCGCTACATCCGCTTCATAATGACTTTAAAGGCACTCTAAGCGTATCTGTGAGACGTCACTTTTTGTTGATGTTTGAACTGTTTTCAAACAAACGGAGGGGAGCTAACTCCTCACCCTCCCTTCCGTGCTTTCATGAACACGCCCAACCCCAACCCCCAAATCCTTCTTGTTGTTTATTGGCTGGGACACTTTCTTATGTTTCGTGGTGCTAGGTTTGGCCACTGTGTTTTTATTGCAGTTTGTGGAGCCTGGGATGTCTACAGATCACGTTTTTTTACAGTTTGATCAGCGGACAGGCAGCAAGCAGATAGTGAGGAGATGTTTGCTGTATGTAACAAAAAATGTTTTATGGTCTAAAACGCGCAAATTCGCTTAGAGCAACTTTAAGATTAAAGGTTTGATTACAACATTGAATGCAACAAATGTCTATAGTGTTAAAAACATACACACTCGTTCAACTTTATAAAGTTTTGGAATGAGAAGTAGATTTCTAAACTTATTTGAACCAGATAAGCATGGGGATATATAATATAAATGTTTGAGATATAAATGTTCACGCTAAACATACTCCCTGGAATCTCCCATCATAATCAGAAATGATATTTTCCGATCCGAGCAGGAGGGGTGACACATATTAAACTTGATTGACGCCTTCAAATTGGCTGACATCTGCAGACACATTTGAAAATGTCAGTAGCTACAGCTCTTATTCACCGCTGTATGAATTAATTAAACCTTTCAAGTAAATTATCCAGGTTGGTGGCCAACTCAGCTGAAAGATCTGACAGAGATTGTAAGATTCTCTCTCTCTTCACCACTATCAACAGAGAGACACATATGGAGGCAGATAATAGCCTTTAATATTTGCCTCCTTGTTATTTCCAAACCACATGCCAACACAACATTATGAAACGCATTTGCTGACAGCAAAACTATGCCGCTACGTTCACATCAACCTTATTAAATGAAGTGTGCACAGGCTCCACACCTGCATTACCAGAGTAACAATACTTGTCATTTTCAATTTTTAGATAATAGTTTGCCCAAAAAAATTGTAATAATTTACTCTCCCCCATGCCGTTCCAAAATCATGTTATTTTCTTTTATTCTGCAAAACACTAAAGGAAAATTTTGTCAAAACATCAGTGACTTTATTGAAGTAAAGTAGATGCTGATTTTTCTGCCAAACTCTGTATTTTTAATAAATAAGCACATTAAAAAGATGACTCAAATGTCAGTTTTGGACTACACTGT
This sequence comes from Paramisgurnus dabryanus, assembly GCF_030506205.2. Classification (NCBI taxonomy): domain Eukaryota; kingdom Metazoa; phylum Chordata; class Actinopteri; order Cypriniformes; family Cobitidae; genus Paramisgurnus; species Paramisgurnus dabryanus. The sequence continues at coordinate 43,179,064 of NC_133337.1, read as the reverse complement.
CAAAAAAAGGTAAAAAAAAGCTGTCATTTGAGCAGTACCCTTTAAAAGGTCCTAATATGTAATATTTACATACATATACATTTAGTACCTTTGAGATATTGGTGGGGTGTAAATAAAAGTATCCTTTTTGGGTAAACTATTCCTTTAAAAAGAAGTTTAATTCACTACACAAAAAAAGTTGTTCTAGATTTAGCTTCGCCAACAGGCATCTTTATCTAAATCATCCGATATGAATTTTATTGTTAAGAAAGAAATGGCTTTCGCCTGAATGAAGTTTGTTTTAGTGTCTTTAAGATATCTGTAACTTCCATATGGGGATTGTTTGCACAGATAGCATCATTTAGCCGATGGGCTCCAGTAATCTCTATATCTAAATATCCCTCGACTTCTCTCCACAGCTGTCTGACATTTACTCCCATGTTGTTTCAAGCTATTAACCGATGTGGGTGTCTCTAACACATATGGATTAAGAGATAAATACCTGAAGTTAATTACATAATACTTTCAGATGAATATTACATTTGAGTCACCATCTGTGCAGAATTGGGAAGTTTGCAAAAGCAACAAAATACTGCCTGTACTTATAGTTTAGGTTTATTAAAAGCTGTTACTTTGATAAAAATGCATTGTGACACATAGGGCCCTATTTTAACGATCTGAAATGCAAGTGCGAAGCGCAAAGCGCAAGTGACTTTGTGGGCGGATCTTGGGCGCTGTTGCTATTTTCTCGGTGGGAGAAATAACTCTTGCGCCAGGCGCAAATCAATAAGGGGTTGGTCTGAAGTAGGTTCATTATTCATAGGTGTGGTTTGGGCGTAACGTCAAATAAACCAATCAGAACGTCATCCAACATTCCCTTTAAAAGCAAGTGCTCAAGTTCCATGGCGGGTTACTATTTTTATGACGGTTTACCAGGCGCACCCCAGGAGCGGTTCACAGCCGAGGAGACCGACGTTCTTGTAAGAGCAGTCAAAGACAAAGAAGTTGTTTTGTATGGGGATGGGAGAAACCCGCCCAAATCAGCGTCGATTAAACAGGCGTAGGAGGAAGTAGCCACAAATGTCTCATCAGCTGGCATCCCCAGGACGTTGCGCCGCAAGCGCTACAATGATGTCAGGAGACGGGGGAATCCCAAGCTTGCCAGCATAAATCGGGCACTCCGTGTAACGGGAGGTGGATCTGCCTCAGGACCTGACGCCAGCAGAGGACATCGCTGCGTCCACCCTCACCGCTGAAAGCCAAAAAAACGCAAGCAGTCCAACCCCAAAGTACACTTACAAATCAAGTTCACATACATTCAGGTTTCTTATGAAAACATTTTAATTATTATTTACATAAAATAAACGTAATACAGCCACACAACAAACTTATGAAAATATTTTAATCGTTATTTGCATGAGAATTTTTTAACGCAGCCACACAATAAATAAAAACTATCACCACAATGCTCACCACTATGATTCCCCTTATCTCATGTGTTAATATTTTTTATTGTAACAATTTATGATTTGCAAAAATAACTGTTGCATCTGTGTAGATTAGATAAGCAAAGTGTGTGCGCGTTGTGCACGCTATACATTATGGTCAAGCATGCGCCCTTAAAATAGCATAATGAACAACGCGCAACACGCCACTGACTAGTTTTTTTCTGGTCAGTGACGCAATTGTTTTTTGAAACTGCAAAATAGCATCAGGGATGGTTTGCGCCGGAACACGCCTCCTTTTTTGCGCTGAACCGCCCAGGGAGCGCAAGTTCATTCCCTATTACATATCTGTCTACAAATTTAATTTCAAACATTTTAGATTTTTAAGAAATCAAAATGTTTTTAAGATCATGAAAAACATTCCAGTCAAGTTAATTTACAGTAAGCATTTAACACTAAACTAGCATATAGTTTTGTTCATATTGTAAACTAGTGTATATCTTAGATTTACATTTATCCAAAGCAACTTTAAATGAGAAAACCTTAATTTATTTTATTCATTATTGCATTTATCAATTTCCTTATTCACATAAAGTATAATTCTCAACCAGTGTAACTTTACTAATATGACTACATTTAAAAAAAAGTTATTAAATGAGAAAGATGTCTTATATCCAACATTTTTTTTAAGTTACATCTATCCATGTTGTTAAATTGGAGTCTAAAATTGTGATGTCAAGGAAAAGGAATTTGAGTGAGTATACAGTTTAAAATTATGAAGACAATTTTTTTTTTTCGCACAATATGACCGGGAACATGGATTATGAAGGTACACAGTGTCAACTTAGATTTATTTCTCCCTATCTGAAATGCTGTCAAAGCTTTGCTACTTATTTCTTCATCTCAGCAGTTCTTCTTAAAATATTGTAGCCTACGTTAAGATCTGTCACAGTCAGCAAGTCAAGAAAGCACTCATATATTTGGCGAAGGCTGAGAGCTGTAGAGATGTGCAGGATGTCATGGGATAGAGAGGTCATTACCTGGTCACTTAGACTTAGACTGACCCCAGAAAAATGCTTCAGCTATGTTGCAGTGATCAGCAGGGAATCAGCTCTGTGTGGCCCGACTTTAAGCAACAGACATCCTTTTTGATGATGTGTTGTGGCAGATCTGCAAAAACAGAAGAAACTGTCACCACTAATAAAAAGCAGACCAAAGATAGAGAAGAAAAAATCAGGGACAGATACTCCAACCCAGATTGATGTACTATACACTATGCACTCCACCAACTAGTGTATGAATGATACAGCATCATCTTCACTGAAGCACCAATGTTTTATTTTTACTAAACGGAAGTATGAGCCATTTCCCAGACAGAGACAAACCATTGCAGGTCAGTAAGAAATTCAATTTGTATTTTTATTTTAGTGTTATATGTTTTGCCAGCCTGATCTCACGAGAATTTGTACATATTTTACGAGTTGGCTAATTTGTATGAATTTGTACGAAGTTAATCATGCAAAAATGTATGATTATCATTTAAAAACAACAATGAAACCCCACCCCTAACCCCAATGTCACAGGGGCAAAGCAAATCATAGAAAAATATACAAATATGGTCGTACGAATTAATATGAATTAGCCACCTCGTAAAATACGTATAAATTGCTATGATTGGTTTTGCCCAACACAACCTTATGACAAAAAAAATAGTGCATTTTTAATGTGCATGATGCAATTTCTGTCATAAGAAAAGTGCACGTGGGCTTACAGGAGAATGTAGCGTGTAGGCCAGGAGATGTATTGCATTTTGTCCCAATGCGCATGCGTCAAACGCCTCTGTACACGTTTGAGTGAAATAAACTATACTTTGCAAGGCTGTGCATTCGACGAACATACACATAAAAAAGTTGAGTCATCATCAAACTAAAGTGGGTCGCACACCGGACGCGCAGCTCAGCACCGTGCAGCGTCATGTCGACGCACTTCTAGGACAAATCGGAGGTTTTGAACACTGGAAGTGCACAGTAAATAGCGCGAGCTTAGTCAGATAGCATCTACTTCAAAATGCAAAATATACGTTAGCAGCCAATCTTAATCGCTAACGATTTGGGACAAATATGATGTTATGTAATGTTAAACTATGTGAGTGGCGCTCTGTGGCACGACAGGATTTGAGAAACTTCCTGAGTCGTAGCTGGGCGCTGCGGACAGGCGTCACCTGTTGGCGCAGGTGTGCGTATACTCATAGAAAACAATGTGTGTTTTTTTTAGAAATGCGCGACGCCGCATGGCGCTGCCCTGCTGATAAAACCAGCATACCAGCAAGACCAGCATATGTTGTGTTTTGGTGCTGGTTTTCTAGTGAACACCAGCTAAACCAGCATCAAACCAGCATCAGCACCAGCATTAGTACCAGCTAAACCAGCACCAAACCAGCATTAGCACCAGCTAAACCAGCATTCGCACCAGCATCCCATGCTGGTCATACCAGCATATGTTGTGTTTTGATGCTGGTATGCTGTGACCACCAGCTAAACCAGCATAGACCAGCATAATTCCCATGCTGGTCCATGCTGGTTTGATGCTGTTTTTTCAGCAGGGTGAGCTGCACGTCCGATGTGCGACCCCCATAAGGCTGTGTCCGAAAGTTTATGCAGCTGATTTGTTGCCTTGCTGCCTCATGAGGCAATGACTTTGGAGGTATAAAGGCAGCTCAGAGAAATGCATTCAGACACAATTCATAGGCAGCAAAATTAAATTCTGTTTGAAATATAAACAGTGCCTTTTTGATAACTAAACCCGTATTTGAAAACTACAATACTAATTTCATTTGGGTACATAAAGTGCACTTATTCTTGTTAGAAATTTCCATGTGAATTAGTGTTTAGGGAGTCGGTTTGTAGCCCGAGAGTTGCTGTTTTGAGTCTCACGGCTTGCAACTATGGTGCTCTTGAGCAAGACATCTTAACCGCAATTGATCTCCAGGTGCTGCAGAAATAGCCGCCCGGTGCTATTGGTGTCCGTGTGTGTGTGTGCGTGTGTGTTCACTACTTACTAGGATGCATTAAATGCAGAGTTAAGTGCATTTCAAGTGAACAAGTATCCGTTGCATACTTAACAAAACATGTCACACTTTCACAATATTAGCGTGTGTGTTCAATTGGATTGGAAGAAAGAAAAAAGTCATGCACATTCAGTTGAAACTGCATTTAACAGGTTCTGAAAAGAAATACATAAATATACTATGTTTAATAAAATGCTGACAGCAAAATCTTTTCTTTTAATTGAATGTAGCAAGTGAGTTTTCTTTTAGTGCACACTACATCTCTTTTGATGTCCAGTTTGAGTCGGAGACGTTGTCATTAGATCTCATACACTGGACAGACCTGTCAAGCACTTTCAACCACCCCATTTTTCTTTTAGCCTTACCTTTCATATCAAAAATCCAACAGCAGACCAGACCAGGCTCAGTCTGTTAGGATAAAGACTTTGGCTCACTTCCCAAGCCTTGATCCATGCTGCCAACAAATCCATCTTGGATTTTTCGCTGATATCTTGCAATTCATGCCCTTTTCAAAGAAAGCAATAACTGCCTATGTTATGATACAGAATGTCACATTGGGAAAATGCCTATGACACCTTGCTGTCTATGTAGGCAGCTCACTAAAGTTTTGGAACAGAGTTTAGAGTTACAGTTGAAGCCATAGCATAGAAGTTTGCACCAGACATCTGGAGGTGACACAGATTTGAATCCAGCCTAACGTGCCCTTATCTCAGGGACTGATGTAGCATGTTACACAATGGTAGCCAATACAGAATAGCCAATACTTCCTCTAAATATGTTGCAATTGTATGTTTAAACACCGTAGAAGAAAACCAATGGGTTGACAGCTTTCGAGACACACAACCATCAAAGGTGACGATAAAGTAACAATTAGTCCTGAAAGTCGCCGCCAGCTTCATTTGAACCTTCGGGTAAAGATAAAAGGGGTTGAAAAAACATCAGCAAAGGTAAACAAAGGAGAAAATTACACGGGACCAGAGCTTTTAATTGAGAGAGATTTCCTTTTGATGTAACTCCAGAGATCTGAGAGTCATTGTTTGTGTACTCATTACAGTGCCATGGCAGCAAGCTAATTAGCGCAATGCTAATGATCCTTGTTTACTACAATCTAATGTCAAAATGCCATGTGTGATCCAGAAAAAAAGCGCGGATGCGAAGGCCTGCCAAATGTAATAAAGAACTGAGAGATGATATTTTATATATACTGTCAGATGCATAATATTACATATTCATGGTTTTCTCAAAATAATACATTTTCTGATGAGAAGGGTTTTTCAGTAATAAGTAATAATTAAGCATGGAAGTATTTATGAAAAACTAACAAACACACAGACCCACAGGTACACATCATTAGCACTTTAAAGGTGTAAAACTGTGACACAACCAAACCAAGTAAGAATTTTAAGCACCCCACATTAAAACCTTAGATTTTAAATATTTTTGAATCACTTAAAATGAGATTAACTTAAAAAATCTCTATATTTTACCACTCTTAAATCAATTTGTGTTTCCCCAAAGAACTATTCAGTCAAAAATTTCTTACCTTTTTGTAGTCTAAAAAACTTTTCTTTTTTTGAAGGTTGGAAAAATGCAACCAAAAAAAGTTATTCTATGGCATTGTTTAGGACTTTTATCTAAGAGTGTGGACCAAAAAAAGATGGACGTCCGATATACGTCACCCATAGGTTTCCGAAGATCATTTTTGAAGCCAATAGTAGGCGGTGCTTGCTGTCGCCATCTTGTCCGCACGTCACCGCGCATCACTCCTGGATATCCGAAAATGGGTAAAGAGGCGGGACGTGGGTGAAGCTGAGGTGGCTATTTGCGTAGGTCTATGGGAATAGGCTTTATGTCCATCTGCACTACTTCCTGAACTTCAGCCAGCTCCTTGTTTCCTGTCTGCCATTATTGGACAAACTGATTAATCCAGGTGTGCCTGACCTCAGTAGTCACAACAACAATAATCAGACACACCTGGATTAATCAGTTTGTCCAATAATGGTAGACAGGAAACAAGGAGCTGGCTGAAGTTCAGGAAGTAGTGCAGCTGGGCATAAAGCCTATTGACTCCCTTTTGGAATCAGCCTTTAGTGGCCTGTCGATGAATCAAAAGAGAGATCAGAAGGTTGTCCCTCGGGACCAACCAAGGGTGCCACACGCCCCCTGGTAGCTGGCTGCATTATAGGTCATAAACCCCATCTCCATGCTATGAATAGGACGTTAGACAATTGTAAAAGTCTAATTCACTTTCCCCAAAAAATTCTCAATGTTGTTTTTTGTTATTTTAGTAATTTTTTAATCAAATTGATTAACTTTTAAAGTCCCTGTAAAGTCAGATATTAAATGTGTTCATAGTTTTTCATACCACATAAAAAATGTGTTATTAACCACCCAACCAAATTTGAATGCTGAAAAGGGTAGTTCAATGAAATAAGTTAATCAAAATCTTTGAAAAAAAGGTAGCCTTCTCTGCTCACAAGCAGTGGGGACGTGTCCGCTGTGATGCTAAACCACACCCCCTCTCGGAAAAGCTGCTGTTTTTCTCAACTTTCAACACAGCTACAACCTGAACTGTTTTAACTTCACATGTCTTTTGGCATGTTTAAGCACTACATTTCTTACATTTATAATATGTTTACAAACAATTTATACGATTTGTATTCATTTTTTGTAATGTTTGTGAGTGATCGCTTGACACCGCCACTTTACCTCACTATCATCACTATGTGGACTCTGTCTCTAAATGACACAAGATGTTGGCAGCCATTTTTGAGATATTCTGGCTTTTTTACAGTGGAAGTCTATATCCAACTATATTTTAAAAACCAGTGTCATAATTCTAGGTTGTCAGTCTATTTCCTTGACCAATGGCAGACAAGTGGCGTTTTCTGTAAACCTGTTTTAAAGGGTTATAATTTGAACAGTTCAATTTAATAAAGTGACTGCAGCAGAAATTACATACTTCTTTTTTACACACAAAAGGCAAATGCCATACAGCTAAATGGCTATACATCTGAGTGGTGGAGTCGTGTAAATATTAGGATCGGATGTGATTTGCTGCCGTCAAAGTAACACTAAGAGAAAGAACGTAGCTTGGAAAAAACACAATGATGAAACGAAGGCGATTTTGGCACAATAGAGATGCCCTACAGAGCTCCTCGGAGCCAAATTACATTCCTGACAGTTTCTTTTATATTAGATTATCAACCATTTAAACGGGATGTCTAAGGTCTCAAAAGAGGTCAGTCTCTCCCGAGTAAGAGTCTCCTTTCAAAGCCCATCATAATGTGGAGCAGGGACTCCCTTGGGAAAATAGATTTTCATTTGAGAAAATAGCCGGTGTTTGAGAATTTTTCAAAAAAAAAAACAAAAAAAACCCTGCAATGTTAACTTGTTGTTCTGAAATCCCTTCTCAATTTATTAATACACACATTTCATATTTAGTGTCAATCATTTTAATCCATCAGCCTTTTAAAGCGCCCATGCAGTATACCACCGAAGCACCTTGTAATACTAAAGTAATCCCACTTTTTACCACATCATTGAACAATGGGATGGATTTAGGTCTAAATACACCAGAGAGAAAAGCAGCAGTAAGTTCAGGAAAAACAATAAAAGATAACATATACGCTGGCTTTTCCCCATGAGGGCCGAATCGAGCTGGACATCAATAACAATGGCAGCAACCATCCACGATTCTCAGCAAGATGTCTTTTGGCATTACACATCTTCCTCCTACAAGACAATACAATGTAAATGAGTGATGAGTGTTGGGTCCCTAAGGATTTGACAATGTGTGGGCGAACTGGGTTGTAGGTTACAAATGTATAGTATGATCCAGTTGAACAGAACCAAAAAAGAGAGAAAACCTCTGTTTGAAATACTGAAGCAGACCATGAATGTCAAAGCCTATTTTTGAAGAGCCACCATCCTTCAGATTCAAGCTCCAGCTCTCATTAAACAGACTTGAAAAAGCAAACCACGGCCTTCAAGATCACATACTAAAAAAGACAGGCAGGTATATTAAAGCAGGGTTGGAACTAGGACATTGTTTTACAGGTTAGATAATCACTCATCAAAATGAAACCAAGGACGTGCTACCTCGAGAAGTTACGGTTCTCGTTCTATTCCTGAGTGATAGCTGAAAATCTCAGACGTAGCTATGAAATAATTGCATACTTTATGCTTAAAATAAACGCATAGTAGTAAAACATTTTTTGAACTCTTTTATGTAACGATGACACCTTGTAAGAGGCATGTTTCCAGAGATCACAAGCATTTGTGGATGTTAAAGGATGCAATAATATTTCTTTGAGGTTGACAGACATGACAGATGATGGTGGTAGAAATAAGAATGAGTAGGAAAAATGTGGGCTCCCATTGGGTGAGGGATTGTATTATAAAATAATTGAATGATTACAGTGAATAATGGCAAAGCTGATGGGACAATATGAAAACCATTTTAGGATCTATATTTGGACAGGAGAAATTCAGAAACCTGCACAGGGGCATACAGAGCAATGTTACAGAGCAAGATATTGTTTGAATGCACAAAAAGTGATGGCAAATATGTTGTGCTAAAACTTTCTATTCAACTTTTGCTTGTTTAAAAATTATTTAAAAACAAAAAAGTTTTTATTAAAAAGCAATTAAAAAGTAATTAAAAATCATCCTTGACCCTTTACAAAGTCGTAGCTTAGTGATGCCATTTTAGCACTTATCATATTTAACATGTAGAAAGTCATTAACCTGACTACTGACAAGTTGCAAACTTACTGTATAATAAAAGGTACTTAACTTGCTTTACTTTTTTTAGTTTTTTAAAACTTTATTTTTGCTTTACGTTTTTTAAACATTTCTTAAATAAAGAGATACTCCATCTAAATGCTTTACTCACTGTCAATTCAAGATACGTATGTCCATCATCTGTCAGATGAACACATTTGGATTTTAGAAATTTTAGTAAATGCCCTTGCATGCTACTCCAAGCTTATAATGATAGAAAACATGGATCAGGGAACAACTTCTTACTTTAACCCCCCAAAAAGTGCATTCATGAGGTAATCCACATGCCTCCAATTGGTTAATAAAGGTCTTCCGTGGGCAATTGATGTGATTTTGTACAAAAATATTTATATTTCAAAATCGTTGCAAAACGAGATAACTCCGTTTTTTTATTTTTCAGAAATCTCATTTTTTGGTTGTGCATTCCAATAAATATCAATTCAACTGCAGTTGGTTTGTGTTGATTTAAACCTTCATAACTTAAAAAATACAGCTAAGCAGCACCATAAAACAAAATAATAACATGATAACATAATAATAAACATGTTTTAACAAAAATGTTATAAAACGGATTTATTTTTGTTTGCAACGAAACTCTTCATGTATAAAGTGTAATAACTAATGACGCGTCTTACAAAATCGCATCGATTACCCGCAAAAGACATTTATTAACCCCTTAGAGACATCTGGATTACTTCTGTGAAGGATGAATGCACTTTTTGGGGGGCTTTAAAGTCAGAAGTTGTTTCCTGATTTCTACCATTATAAGCTTGGAAAAGCAAGAAGATTTACTACAATAACTCCAAATGTGCTGGTCTAAAAAATGATGGACATGTGAATTTTGGATTGCTTTAAGATAAGTAAATCATAGGGTAATTTTCATATTTAGCTGTAGTATCGCTTTAAATAAACAAAGTTAAATGTAACAAAAGGAAGAGTTTAAATATCATAAAAATTATTTCCAAATATCAGAGTAAGGACTTACGTAAGATGTTTACATGACTCCAGCAAACCTCCTTACTCCAGTTTACATGCCGTTTTTATTGTTCTGATTATTCATTAATTTTGGTGACTTTGGTTATTATTAACAGAGTCAAATGCAAATGACAAATATTGACCTCACATACAGTAGGTGTATTACTGGCCACTGATTTAATATATTTACTTTAAATTACAAACACATTCCTATGGCCATATTTCATTATTCGGTGCTGTGATGACAATGTCTCTGCAAAGGTTGCACATGCTCCTCTAGCATTCTGGATGAAAGTAAGAATCAGAGACTGATGGCAGAGAGTCGAGTTCATCATAAAAAAACTTCCTAATTCATGTTTACTATGAATCTGTGCCTGAGAAAAGCACCTGCTCACATCAGTTAGGGCGTACTTCAATTTTATTATGATGAGGGTTGCTCCAACTAAGCGCTTAATAGCACTATATTGAAGTAGCCTATTGTGTTTATATGAGGAAACATGTCATTGGAATATTGCCAAATTCTGATTTAAATTACGTAGGGTGCATGTAAATAGATTATTTTAGTGTTGTCCTTTAATATAATGATAGGCTACAATGTTTCTCGGTTGAGCTAGTTAAGCATGAATCCAAGCTACTTGTTCTTGCAGCTTTGTGTTTCTTACTGGTTCCTTAATTACTTTTCTTCTGATATTCCAGGTGTTTCATTCATCTTCTTTAAATACTTCTGAGTATAAATTAACCTATAAACATAGGTTAATAGCAGGGAAGGCCTTAGTCATTTCGAAATTTCGTGAGACTGGGCTGTTTTTTCTACATTCGAAACCTTTAGTGGTTCGTATCGCCAATTTACCTCAGCAAACGTATTAATATAAAGCCTGAGTAAGGCCCCAGAAACAACTTAAAAATGAAGAACAACTATGTGCGGTGAGTAATAAATAATACACCATCACTGTGCATATATTCGGCTTTATAAAATGCACTTTGTCAGGACTCCACCGTTAGTTAATTACTATGTGTGTTGATAAGCTCATGACTAGAACACTTAGTGGGAAATTAATGTTACAGTCTCTAAAAAAGTGCTCTTTACAAAAATATAGAAGGCATTTATTAAACTGTCATTTTGGTATTATTGAACTACCCTGTGCATGTGGTGTGGGTGTTAAAACTTTCATTTATCTGACACACTGTTATATCTTCATCCTACAGCATGTGTTTATCCAAAAATAGATTGCTGCCAAAATGATGAAGATCATGAAGAATACAGCAAGCCTTGTTGCTAGTACAGCTGGCATAGGCGTTCATTCAAAGTTGGGTAGGACTGTTAGTTCATGCAAAACAAAGGGTTGTGAGATAAAGTGTACTACCCTAAAAACTACATATGATAGGAAAAACTAGGCCAAGAATTTATCACTATGATTGCACTTTACTATGCTAAAAGGCAATAATCTGGTTAATTATACCTTAATATATTATCCCTCTCCAAGAACAAATAATGAAGATGTTAATTTTTAAAGAGACACAATTTTTTTTAATATTCTCATTTTCCACACACCCCTAGAGAACTTCTTCCACCCTGAAGCTATTTTGGGGATTTTCGCCTGGATTTGGCCTACCCAACTCAAAAGCTTTCCATACCCACATGCAGAGGTTTACATACAAAAGTTTGGTATCATTTTACAGGAAACCCTTTGAAATGACATAAAACACAGTTGAAAGTGCTAAACATGGTTGTATGTGATATCAGTCCTCTAATAAACACAAAAATAAATAGGTGCTTTTTGATGTTTTTTTTTCTAAAGTTTTTATTTGAAAGTATATCTCTGGCCCTGGGTGCCTCAGCTACCTGCAGACAGTTTTGTTTGATTCCAGCAATTGTCAGCTTACAGAGGGAAAGGGAATTTTTTCTCTATCGTAATCTATGCAAAAGTTATTTTACTCCAACTACCTCCAGGGAGGTTTTTGTACCCTTTTTGTATACAATTTCTGCCTAAAAACATTTGAAGTGTCCCCATAACCACATACAGTGGAATAAATGCAATATCTTTATATCATTTTAAAGAAAACCCTTTAAAGTTACATAAAAAGCTGCTGTTTGTGACAAATATTGTTATTTATGTTGTTTTTCATATGATGAAACACCAAATTTTCTTTTTTTATGTTGTAAGCACTGTCTTTGATAGTGTATAACTCTGGTTCTGTGTGCTCTAGCAGACTGCAGACAGTTCTGGTTGTTAGCAGCAGCAGACAGTAAACACCCCAAAAAAGAATGATCTCTTTAGCATGTCGCATTCAAAAGTTATTCTCATTTTACTGAAGGGTGTGAAAATACATTTTTCATATAAATATTAATTTTTTGTTTTGCACATATAATAAATAGCAAGGGATTATTAATGAACACAACCAAAGAAAATGCTGTGAATGGACTCATTTTTTAGAGTAGGACCTAAGATAAAAGATGGTGTATCATTTGTGGCTATCTGTGCTATCTGAGGCAGTTCACACTCTCAAGTTTCACATATGTTTACAAAAGACCATTTTTTACCTTATTATTCATTCAAAAATTGTTGGATATGTGATGATAATAGAACAAAAATAACGCTGTAGCCTTATTCCTGAGAGTAAGAGCTTTCATTTGATATAAGACTTGCCCATGTTTGTCATATTTGAAAAATATTAAATACGTGAATATTAAATTATATAAAAAATATGGGGGGGGGGGGTGAAAATGTAAATTAAGTGTAAATAACTTTCTTACAGTAAAAGATATGTCAAAGTGATGCATATCTGCAGAAAGTAGAGATTCTAAGCTTTCAAACAGTATCTCATATGTGTTATTGGGTTCCATGACGGAGCATTAAAGATTAAAATAATCTTTTATATTAAGTCAAAATACAAAATTTTGGACCCGGGACAGGGTCCTCAGGGTTGAAGAGGTTTTAAACACTTGATTTTTACTGTTTTGCAATCCATTCACCCGATTTGGCCAGGTCTGGCAGAACCATTTTTAGCATAGCTTAGCATAATCCATTGAATCTGATTAGACCATTAGCATCGCTCAAAAAAATAACCAAAGAGTTTCGATATGTTTCCTATTTAAAAATGACTCTTCTGTAGTTACATCCTGTACTAAAACTGACGGAAAATTTAAAGTTGTTATTTTCTAGGCCGATATCACTAGAAACTATACTCTCTAACTGGCGTAATAATCAAGGACTTTGCTGTCGTGACATGGCTGCAGCAGGTGCAATGATATTATGCAGCGCCTGAAAGTAGTCCCCTTGGTAACTTTTAATAGCAGCGTCCAAAAATAGTCCTCTGCTATTAAAAGTTACCAAGGGGACTACTTTCAGGCGCTGCATAATATCATTGCACCTGCTGCAGCCATGTTACGACAGCAAAGTCCTTGATTATATGCCAGAATGAAAGTATAGTTCCTAGCCATATCGGCCTAGAAAATCGCAACTTTTAATTTTCAGTTGTTCTTAGTACACGATGTAACTACAGAAGAGTCAAGATTTAAATAGGAAAAATATCGAAACTCTTTCGTTATTTTTTAACGTGATGCTAATGGTCTAATCAGATTCAATGGATTATGCTAAGCTATGCTAAAAGTGGTACCGCCAGACCCAGAGATCGGCTGAATGGATTCTAAAACGGTAAAAATTAAGTGTTTAACTCTAGGGGAACTGGAAAATTAGCATAAAAAAGTGGAGTGTCCCTTTAACTTTTGTTTATTATTCCTTCAAATGCTATATATGTTTGCAATCTTTAACTTGTATTGTAAGTGATGTAAACAAAACATGCAATTAAATAATCAATCAATTAACCAAAAACCAAAAAGTAAAAAAAGAGGACTGTAAAACATACTTTGCTTTGGGTTATACTGTAGTTCATCAGAATGCACACTACATCCCAATAAACTCATCAACAAATGAATTACATCTAGTTTGAATTATGTTTGTCAGACCCGGATGCCAGATTACAAACCGGTATGAAATTGTCTCCACCGCATCGCCCTACAAAACAACAATACTCAATGGAGAGACACTCAATAAGTGGACCTGGAATGTGAGATAAGGACACCTGACAAATCTCCTACAGTCATCATTAATCGATGTGAAGCTGTACTCTTGTGCCCCTCCTTCTGATTTTGCCCTTGAAAGTTTTCTGGCATCTGAAACGAAATGTCAAGGGAAAAAACGGCCTGCCAAGATCTGAATTAATATATCTTGAACAACAAATCCATCCCTCAGAAAACCACTACACTCCCCCGATACATGCAATTCAATTATAAGAGGATGGAGGACATTAATAAGATCCAAGGATCATTGAGAAAGAAGCTGAAAAATGAAGAAGCAAATCATGTCATCGCATCTGCCTATTTGAATCTTTCTCTGTGGCCTTCCCACACAGCCTGTTAAATTTTATGGAAGTTGTTTCATGGTCGTTGCCCACCCAACATGACTATATACTATAACAGTGCCAAATAGGTAATATGGTCACATAATTCATTTAACGTTTAATACGGCATGTCACGTCAAGGGCCAAACACTTGCCGGGCAAAATGTCAACACGCTAATCGGTGTGAAAACTTGAAGTTGCCTGAACTCAAGGCTTTGAAAGTCCTCTAAGTCTTTAAGGACACCTAGCAACGCACCTCGCTCAGGTATTATTGCCGAGATAGATAAAAAGCTTTGAGGATTAAGTCGTTTAATTGGCTATTGTCCTTGTAGTTACACCAGAAGCCAATAATATGGCAGCACTCTGATGTGAGTTGGAAGTCTAATGGGAAACAGAAGAGAGTCGTTTTGTGTTCCCCTGCCCTGTGCGGAGACATATATGGGACATGGCAAACATCAAACAGTGACACGGGACAGTCACGCCTGTCCTCTGAATGAACACAGCTTCATTTATCATTTGTGAAAAGTGTAGTCACACGGCCCTCAGTGAACTCGAACCAATGAAATACTGCTGATCCCTGACACATGAGGGGTGTGTATGCGCTGTGAGTGAGGTTTCACGCCCGCGGGTGTGTTAGGAACGAAAAGTAGAAGAGCCAAGAGATTTTCAACAACCTTGACACCCTCAAGACCTGATTTTACAGTGAAGCAAAAATATGCTAGCATGCAAGACTGATGCAAGGGCTAGCACTACTATATGTGTGTGCACTAAAAATACTGGGTTATTTTCAACCCACACTGTAAAAAAATGTAGCATGAAGTTAAAATAACTTGGTTTTGCAAGTCAATTAAGCATTCTATTTTAAGTGTTGACATTTGATAGGTTGACATAATAAAAAAACAAGTTGAAATTGTTTAACTAAATGTTTTAAGTTAAAGTAGCATTATGTTGATTTGACAAAAATGCATTTTTTTACAGTGCAGCGTTTGGTCAAAAAGGGACAAACACAACCCGTTGGATTGTAATTTAACCTATGCTAGATTGTTTTATCCCAAAATCCGTTTTTTTTTAACCTATACAGTATTTCTTGGGCAAAATATATATTTAAAAAAATAACTCAGGATTTAAAGTGTATTTTTTAAAAAACAAGCTAAATTTACAGTATTAAAAGAATAATCAAAAAAATTGTGTCAGATTTCAGGTTTAAAATCACTGCATCAACGCATCTGTGATCTTGGACTTTTCTATTTACATTTAGGGATTTAGCGGCAGTGTTGGGTGTAATAGATTACTACTGTAAGTAACCCATTACATTTTTCCTGTAGCTCAATTGGTAGACCCGGGTGACAAAGTAGTACACTTCCATTGTGTACTTAAAGTGGTCTATTTTCGCACAGTAATTTTATACTTGGTATACTAAAAAATTCTTCTTTAGTAATACTTAAGATAATCTTAAACGCATCTAAGTGTACTTATCTGTGCTATTTTGACACCATTAATATGAACTTAAAAGTGCTAAAAAATTTACTTAGGTACCACTTGTACATAGTAAACTTGAACCCATCTTTGTATGAAAGTTGGGTTCAAGTTTAAAGGGGATATTCCACAAGACTTTTCCAAGATGTCAAATAAATCGTTTGGTGTCCCCAGAATACATATGTGAAGTTTTAGCTTAAAATCCCATATAGATAATTTATTATAGCATATTAAAATTGCCACTTTGTAGGTGTGAGCAAAAATGTGCTGTTTGGGTGTGTCCTTTAACATGCGAATGAGCTGATCTCTGCACTAAATATCAGTGCAGTGGTTGGATGATGCAGAATAAGGGGCGGTATTATCCCCCTCTGACATCACAAGGGGAGCCAAATTTCAATTACATATTTTTTCACAATGATTTAACAAAAATAAGTTACTGGATTGATCTTTATCAAATTTGCTTGGTTGATAGAAGCACTGGGGACCCAATTATAGCACTTAAACATAGAAAAAGTCTGATTTTTATGATGTGTCTCCTTTAATACAAGAGTTAACTTTTTTTTTTAATACAGAGATGTTAAAAGCACATTTTAGTTCATATTCAAAGCACATATAAGTAAAGAAGCATTTTTAGTATATTAAGTACAAAATTAGTATGTGAAAATAGAGCACTTTAAGTACATTATGTAAGTGTACTACTTTTTAACATTGAGAGCCATGCGTTAGCAGTGCAAAAGGTTATGGGTTTGATCCCGCATGAGCACACATACCGTACTGTTTAAATGTATACCTGGAAAACACTTTAAGTTGCTTTAAATAAAAACATCTGCCAAATTCATAAATGTAAAGTTTTTTCTAAAGTGTTTTCTTCTGATAAAAGTAAAAAGATTTACTTACAGTACCTATGTCAGAAATAAAGGTCCAGTAACCTTTCAAAAAGTACACATTTGAAACTAAAGGGTGCGTATTAGAAAATATGCTACACTCTAAAACAGTGTTTCTCAAACTTTTTCAACCCAAGGACCACTTTATCTTCCAATTTTTTTCTGAGGACCACCTAACAGAATCCCACTCTAACACGCCCCCAAAAAACAACAAAATAGGAAGGATAAGCTAAATTTAAGTTTAATATGCACTGTTTTTATGTCAAAAACTAATTTTTTAAATACAAATGCAATGCTATTTTCAGAAATTATTATATGAATTTTATTTCATTTGAAAAAGTAAATGTAAAATGAGTTGCAACCTAATATGAACAACAAACTGCCCATGTGAAAAAAACTGCAATTAAACATACTTTAACAGCCTAGGTCCCAATTAATGTCATTCCAAAGAGCCATTAGTTTAAAACTGAGATGGTGGGTATATGAAGTCACACTAAAATCCTGAAAAACAATTCCCCTTAATTTCCAAAATCACTGAAATTACAGGGATTTTACATATGAAACAAAAACTGGTACATTACAAAACTAATAGATCTGTGGATTTTAGCTGTATTTAGTTGACGCTTGATCTTTTCTTTTGACTCCTCTTTGGTTTAGCCACCGATCCATTTTTACGTTATTAAAACACAATGGCAAATCTGATATCACAGTTTTGCAAGTGCATTAAAAATCTACTTGAATGAGTGACTATTTTATATAAACACTTGCCTAGTTTAGGTCATCTTTTGGCGGACCACTGGGGGGGTTTGGTGGACCACTAGTGGTCCGCGGACCACACTTTGAGAATTACTGCTCTAAAAAAACAAACGGTGCTATATAGCACCAAAACTGTTGATTTGAATCGTAACCATAGAAGAACCGTTTTTAGTGCCATATAGCACCGGTGAAGAACCGGTGAAGCACCTGTGTAGAACCATATAGGGGCCATATAGCACCACATTTGGTTCTACATAGCACTATATGGTTCTACACAGGTGCTTCACCGGTGCTATATGGCACTAAAAACGGTTCTTCTATGATTACGAGCAAAGAACCACTTTTGGTGCTATATAGCACCGTTTGTTTTTAGCATGCAAGACTAATGCAAGGGCTAGCACTACTGTATGTGTTTGCACTAAAAAATACTGGGTTATTTTCAACCCACACTGTAAAAAAAGATTTTTAGTAACCTTTAGTAACCTTTCAAAAAGTACACATTTGAACCTAAAGGGTGCGTATTAGTGCCGTTAGGGTAAATATAAGCACACAAAGCGACATATTAGGACATTTTTTAAAGGTACAGCATTAGAAATTATATAATAATATTTTTTTGGAAAAGTGTTTGTTGATTTAAAAATGCATTGCAAAAATGCAATGTTGATGAAAGTATTAGTAATAAGTATGCAATTGGATTTTAGACAGTGTAAGTGATTTAAATACAAATAGTTAAATAAATGCTGACATTGCATTTCGCTTTAATCTTGTAGAGTGATTTCGACTTTGCACCAAGACAAAGCCATCAAGGTGGTTTTACTGGGTGCTAAAATATATAATGACATTGCGGTACAATATATCACAGGCTTATACTAACTAGGCCTCTGAAGCAGTATTTTCCAATGACTGGTGTGACATTGATATAATTTAAGTCATAACCCACACATGATCTATTAAATCACGCCACTATCTATGACCAGATACAGAATGCCATTACATGAACCATTTCCTACAATCAGATTCAACGGCTGCCAATTCCATAGCGGCGCTTAACCAGCATCCATTACACTTTTACCCGGACATATCCTTGGAGTCTTCCCGCTGAGATGTGTTGACTGAAACGTAACAGAGAGCATTGAAAGTGACATTGTTCGATATACAGCCATTGACTCACCTGGTCCCATCCCATAACTCACCAGAAGATTGATGTGTGGGTAATCTCATTCACACGCAGCTTGACCTATGTACGCCTTTCGTGCACGTAGGGACTTCAGAGTGAAATGCGATGGTTGCAATTAATCAGGACGTCCGTGCAGATTAAGAGAAATGAGCATTCATCTTAAACTCTTTATGCAATGTTGCAAAAGCCCCAGGATTACAAAACCGCATGCGTGTAATCGTTGTTTACAGATAAATAGAGTCGTGTCTTGGAAAGCCCCCCAATTAGAGCAGATATACTGCCTGTCAACCACCCGCTTATGTTTATCGTACTCATTATTCGGGATTGTGAGGTGGAAGAAATCCAAAACGGAATTTAGGTGAAATGGAGGATTACTTTAACCAATTAAGCTGTAAATTAATGATGCTTTAATACATTTTTTAAAAGCTAATCACAGTGAAGGTTTTTGATGTGTCTTCATTATTTGTAGACCCCAATTAAATCAACCAATGTTCAATTAATCATGGTTTATAAATGCCTTTCATTGTACTGCAGATATATTAGAGCTGGAAGAGAAATATGAAAGAAAAAAAAACAATGCACAATGGATTGTTTCAGGCTGTGATTCTAGCATTGACTAGTATGACTAGTCTCCCCAGATACCGCTGCTATGTGATCTCAGCGAGGAGGGATTAGTCTTACACCATATTAGCAACAACAAGTCATCAGTCACTCGCTCACAGAGCACAAACAGAGAAAGATCCCCTTGTTTGCTATTGTGCACAAAGCGTTATTAAATCAGAGACTAAACCAGACCAGACCAGCAAGACCCACAGACAAACTGAGGTATGGGTGAAACAGGGAAACGTTAGTGCAGGTTTGACAGGACAACAATAAGCCTGAACAAAAGGCATTAGCTTACCCAGTATAATGGTTTTATTTGGGATACAGATACAGTACAGTTCAAGGACGGGTAAAATGTGACATCATTTAAGCTGTCAGAAGTTGTTCACCTGTGGTAAAGTTAATGAACTGTTTCTCAAATCTGACAGATGGTGTTCAGGACAAGATCATTTACAAATCATGCTACATTTCAATACTGTAACCTGGAAGAGAGAAGTTAGGTGTTATTAGCTTTATTGGATGGATGGAAGTCGACTTAGAATAGAAAACCTCTCACAGAGATCCTGAAAATGTTTCAGTTAAAACATATATATATATATATATATATATATATATATATATATATATATATATATATATATATATATATATATATATATATATATATATATATATATATATATATATATTATATTTACATGCATGCATTTGGCAGACACTTTTATCCAAAGCGACTTACTGTGCATTGCAACATATGCATTTTTTAATAATGAAGTTTGGTAACACTTTATTTGAAGGGGTGTTCATAAGACTGACATGACACCTTTATATTCATAACATGACACGTGCTATGAAACTGACAGAGATTTTATGTCACCAGTCTTTAAGTGTCATTTGTTCAATTATGTCATTTTTAATGCAAATATGACATTGTTTGAATTGTATTTGTTATGACAACTTGACCCAAACCAATCTGTTATAACTTAGAAATAGCAGAATAATTATCAAACTTAAAGGAATATTCAATTTTCTTAAAAGAAAAATCCAGATAATTTACTCACCACCATGTCATCCAAAATGTTGATGTCTTTCTTTGTTCAGTCGAGAAGAAATTATGTTTTTTGAGGAAAACATTGTAGAATTTTTCTCATTTTAATGGACTTTAATAGAGCCCAAAATTTAATACTTAACTCAACACTTAACAGTTTTATTCAACAGAGATTCAAATGACTATAAACGATCCCAAACGAGGCATAAGGGTCTTATCTAGCGAAACAATTGTCATTTTTGACAAGAAAAATAACAAATATATACTTTAAAGCACAACTTCTCGTCTAGATCCGGTCCAGCGTGACCTAACGTAAATGTGTAGTGACCTAGGGAGGTCACGTGTTACATATATAAAACGCACATATGCGGACCATTGTAAACAATAAACTGACACAAAGACATTAATTAATATCATCCGACATACAACAACGTAGGAACGGTCCTCTTTCTCAAAACTTGTAAACACTGGGGCGGAGTTTCGCGTTCGTCCTCTGTGACCTCTTGGCGTCATGACGTATTGCATGGGTCACGCTAGCGCATCACAACCGGATCTGGATGAGAAGTTGTGCTTTAAAAGTGTATATTTATTATTTTTATTATACTTAACTTTATGTATGTGTAATTATTATTATTATTATTATTAGGGCAGGTATACACTGAAGACCTTTTTGTTTATTTGTCTTTTCTTAAGTTAGCGTAGAGGTCTTTAAAATAGTTATTTTCATTCTGTTTTGTTTCTTAGCACCACTCTCGTCCCTTTTCCCATGGTTTTGTGTTTTGTGTTCAATCCCTGTATATATTGTCAATAACCATTATATCATTTTGTTATCCTTATTGTTGTCTTATTATTATTATTATTATTACTATTTACACCTTTTGTCATTTTATTCACAAATTCACATTTCAAATAATTTCCAGTTTATTCCCGTGTCTGTCTCGGGCCATCCACTCATACACACCCAAAAGAAAAAAATATTCTATTAAATGTTACATCCCTTTTCTCTAGACTAAGCCTGGGTCGTAACATTATTATTATTATTATTATTATTATTATTATTAAATGATTGATTTCAATTGTTAAACATGTGGAGGAAACTAAAAAAAAAACATTATGAACTGAAGAATATTCATGACACTGATATAAAACTATTTGACAAAGTATTAACACTTAATGAAATTTTAATGACAAATTATATTTGTACCACTGTAGATGAGGTCAAGAAAAATATTCATCACGCTGTTATAAAACTATATGAGAGAGTATTAACAATTAATGACATTTTAATGACAAATTCAATTTGTATCGCTGGTAAAAAGTGGTCATTTATGTTGTCTTGGTAATGTCAAGTTGTCGTGACAAGTTATGATGTATTGGTTAATGTCAAGTTGTCATAACAAAGACATCTCAGACAATGTCATCTTTGCATTAAAAAATAACATAACTGAACGATACTTTTCATAAAAGTGCATAAAATCTCCTTCATGTTCATAGCACGTGTTACGTCATGATAATTAATGTGACATGTCAGTCTTATGAATAACCCTTCAAGTAAAGTGTTACCTGAAGTTTACTTAACTAAGTCCGGCAGGAGCATGGTCATGTAATCCAATCAATCAGCATGAAGAGGTGTCTATAAATAGCCGTCCCTCACCTCTGTCCCATGACAGTTTTTGCAGCATCCCTCCTCCAACCCATTGCCTGACTCTCAGTTAGTATCAATCCCAGTTAAATAGGGGGGAGTACTTTGGGTTCAGGCTCTGAGTCCTCCCATCAGACAGCACGGTTAATATGCTTTACCTCATTCCCTATTGATTAGATGTTAATGCAAACTCGTGAAACAGTATGTGGCTCGAACCCACAGGGTTTAGCACTGCTAACTCAATGCTCGATCACCCTGAGCTATACAGGACCACAAGAATTCACTGGCAAACAAGCATTTATCATTATTACATGCAGTTGTTTATATTTTCCCAACTTTTATTTCCCTTCATTCATAAGAAATCTGAGGTAAGACCCCAAAATTTGCTTGTCTTGCACACTCATGCCTGTAAGCATTAGCATTCCATTAACCTTATTACTCAATAATCCCTGAGCGTGTGACATTTCATTTTAGATGACTGAAATTGCATTTTAAATTATTCTTGGCACACAAGTTTCTGCTGGATTCTTTTTGACAGATTTCCAGGGTGTTCTCCAACGCCGGCACATATTTTAAACTCTCTGCTTTTGCTGTTGACAGATACATTTCTTAAGACCAATTAACTGTGCATGTTTATTTGTTGTTTGTCGTGAAAGATAATGTGTTCCTTGTCTGGAATACAATTAAACGGCGCAACTAATTCAACAAAAGAAATTGCATCGAGCGGCACAAGACGTTTATAGAAACTGGCTCTTCGTAAATTCCCATTTGTTTTCTACATCAATACAACGTTTATTGTTACATGGCCACATAAAGAAAGTAATAATGGCTCACTATGAAGGTAAGATGTAATACTAACTGCAATGAAAAGGTGAATTGACAACTGGATGAGAGTGTTATGGTCTCAAGACCTATGGGAAATTATTGGCAGTTACAAATAAAGCAATCTGAGGTAAACTCCTATTTCATGACCACAATTCAGAATTGATGTAAGCATAAAAAATATTACGTTTTACTCATGTTTAGAAAGGTTTTATTATTAATATTGAATAAATCAATACTTGTTTTTGCATAGATTTCATGAGGCAGAGGATATAACTTTATTATTTATTATTATTATTATTATACTATCATTACATTCCTACACGTAGTTTGTCACTACGTACAACAAAACTGTCCTAAATGCATGTGAGGTTTAATCTAAGGCCTGTTTACACGAGAACGCTCGAATGTGAAAATGTAAAAATATTTTATCGGATGTGCTTTTTGTTTACATGGCACCGGTGTTTTTGGGACTTAAAAATGCAAAAAAGTGAATCCACCATACAGAGTGGAAATCTTAAAAACGCTCTACTGTCACGTTCCCGTCTAAAGAGTAAAAACTAGGGTGGCCATTCGTGCCAGTTCCGCCGGACACGTCCCGAACATGTTTTCGGGTTTGTTCTCCGGAATTCGCGTTGGTCGACCGCATACGTCATCGAGGTTCTCACATTTCAGTTAAATTACATTAGAAATTTAAGATTAATTTCTTTTAAGAAATTAATTATTAATTAATTAATTATTCATTTTCTTTTAATTAATTTCTTTCTCATTATAGTTTTATTCTTACCTTGAAATGTAACGGTTGCTTGTCTGAAATTAAACCCGAAATATTAAACCTTTATGACGTATGCGGTCGACCTAAGCGACTTCCGGAGAACGAACCCGAAAACATGTTCGGGACATGTCCGGCGGAACTGGCACGAATGGCCACCCTAGTAAAAACATAAAAGTTTGCTCACGGTGGCTCTTGTTGTGTAACGCCGGTTTCACACCGCATGCGTGAGCAGCGCGTAAGCAGCGCGTGTTTTTTTCGGCGCCCATGTTAACAAGTTAAAGCATGTACACCGCACGCGTGAGCAGCGCGTGCCTGCGTGGCAGGAGCGTTGCTGAAGCAGCAGTGCTGCTATCGTTTCGGCGTCGGCTCTATTTTTGCTGCGCTGTTCACGCTCAATTAAAGTGACAGGGCATTGTTTATAGTTTAAATGGTCGTGGATTGACGCGAAAAAGGGTAATTTTACAATAAAATCACGAATGTGAAGCTAAGTGTGTTTGAAACAGTCATGACTTTGAGCAATTTAAAAGAAAGCAATGAAATATTAACACACTGTTGCCAGAAGACTGCGTTCATTCACTTTCTGCCCAGCAAATGAGTCCTCATCTATCTTAATAATCTTCAGAGAAATAGATTAATTTATAAATTTAAATCTTATGCTTAAACTGTTGAAGGTAAACACGATCGACTGCTATATGCTGTCAATCACTGAGTGAATTATTTATTCCCTTACGAAAATTAACCATGGTTATATTGTGGTAAAAGTGTAGTAACCATGGTTTTTTGGTGTATTGATTACTATCAGCAAAACCATGGTTTTACTACACTAACTATGGTTTAACTATGGTTTTTGAAAACCATGATTGTCAAAACCATGGTTATTTTGTAGTTGCTATGGTTTTACTACAGTAACCATGGTTTTTTGGTTTTAACTGTAGTAAAACCATGGTTAATTTTCGTAAGGGTTTTATCGTAAAAATTCAGAGAAACAGATTTTATAATGTGCCATGGGCTTTTTATGTCTATAATTGTGTTTTGTGTCTATATCTGTACTTACATGGACCAGAACAGCACGAAAACAATGTGGATTAAACAAATCACAGTTATATAAATTACACTGACTTTCAAAAAGTGTCTTAAAGAGGTTTTGCTCATAAATGCATGTAAAATAAAGTATTGTGAACTTGAGATTTTTATACTGTTATTTAAACTGCACAGTATGCGCTGCAAACGCAGCCGGTGTGAAAGTACAATGGCCACGCGCAGCAAACGCTCTCCTCACGCGCTGCTCACGCTACGCATACGCGTTGCTCACGCATGCGGTGTGAAACAGGCGTAAGTGTTTATATCACAGGCATGCGCCTGTTCAGGAAAATAACAACAAACATGTCAGATTATTTCCATACGTTGGAGCTTCAAATTGCCATAGCAGCTCTGATAAATATATGAGAGTCTATCCAGTAGTTGTACGAAATATTCACAGCTGGTATTACTGATCAGAAAATCTGCATTAATTACCTCCATCAAATTGTTGATGCACCAATTCGTCGGAGCCAAACCAGACGAAACCTGGGAGAAATAAGGAAGAAGGTTGTATGCAGGCGCATGGACTTGGTGTTGTTGTGTGTCAATGCTTCACATTGCCACCTAGCTGCCTGGAGTGCATACTACATCGAATATCACACACTTTTGCGTCACCATATGCACGCAGATCCCCCCCAAAACGCTTGTATAAATGCAGAATAAAAATTGATAATGCAACGCCACTTTTGCGTTTTCTCTTCAGATTGTTTCTGTGTAAACGTAGCCTAAAATGGTGCGATACAAATTGTGTCACTCTTGATAAATACAATGTTTTCATATTGCAAAGCATCTAATGTGCCTAATTATAATTTTATATTTTTTTCTACCATGTTGAACTTTGACATTAGAGAAAAACATTTCCAAAACCCTGTTGCACCTGCAAGTTAAACAGAATATTTTTTGTTGCTGTTGTTGTTTTTAACTGAAACCTTTCACCATCACTAAATGAATGATTTAGTACAAATATAGCCCGAAATGAAAAGAGAAACACTATTGACCTGAAAAAAAGGCAACGGGGAGCGTGTGAGTCAGCTGAGGTTGATGAAACGCTGCTCTCTCTCTGTTGACATTGTGTTAAAGAGACATCTTCCAATCTGCAACCGAGTTTATGGACATAATGGTATTTCTTAGCCTTCGCCCTCCACTTTTCATCCGCAACCTCCATTTTCTCGGCTCAGCTACACACAGTCGTCTCATATTTTCTCTCTATAATCTGGTTCCAGACTAGCATACTGTATCATAGCTGATTCAGTCTTCGTGCTGATAAGAATGTGAATGATTTCCTGCAGGTGTGGAAATGTGAGAAGAACATAAATGGAGCTTTGCATTGCAATACAGTTTGTCCTAATAAAGGTTACTTGTATAGTAAAGTTACCTAAAAAATGGGTGTTGCTGTATAGCTCAGTTGGTGGGGCATTTGGTTGGCAACACAAAGGTCATGGGTTCGATGAGAGAGAAAACACACTGATAAAAATATATTGGTGAAATAAGATATTTCTGTAGGGTAGCTTTGGATAAGAGCTGTCAGAAATAAACGGTAAATATGTGTATACATTTGGTATCAAAAAGTAATTCTGAGATACTAATATGAACTGTGTACTTTTTGAAAGGATACTGCCACAGTGACAGCTAGGGACCATTTTTTATGACAGTGCTATAGATTTGGGCTGTCTACATTTTGTCCATCTCTTTGTCTTTTTCAAAGCCCAAACTGATGAAAGAAGAGATCATTGTATTTGCCATAACATCTGTTGTCCACGTGTATAGGAAAATACCACTTATTTATTATTATTATTTATTTTAGGTAATGGCAAAAAGTGTCAGTTTGGAAATCAAATCTGATATTTTCTACTGACACAGTAAAGAATAAGTTTTAAATAAAATTTCTGCAGAAATTGCAGTATGACTTGCATTGATGTTATTTACCGGCAAAAGTTTGTTCAAAGTTAAATGAACACTAAACATTTAAATTTTTGAGGCCCCTATTATACATCTGGCGCAATGATCATTTTCATGTTTAGCACCACGTTGTTTAAATAGCAAATGCATTTGCGCCCAATTTTTTGCCCATGGGCATTCAGG
The DNA here is from genome assembly GCF_030506205.2 of Paramisgurnus dabryanus. Lineage (NCBI taxonomy): Eukaryota > Metazoa > Chordata > Actinopteri > Cypriniformes > Cobitidae > Paramisgurnus > Paramisgurnus dabryanus. Next base: position 43,152,067 of record NC_133337.1, on the reverse strand, counting down.
CACAAGGTGTGTTCAGGGGCAATGTTGGCACATTGCTATTTTGAGGCAACTAAAATAGACTACGCCATTGACCAACTAAAAACCGCTTTAAAGCCAAACGTCAATGGCACAATATTGTTTTTGATATTTAATGAGTGCGTTAGTAATATGCGCCTATAAACGGCGTTTGCTTATCACACACAAGGATGCCCAGCAGCACACAAACATAAAAAAGGATTAAAATGTAAAAGATTATTATTGAGTCTCTTGGATGAAAAATGAGGACCGATTACGAGACGTTACAAGGTGTAAAGAGCTTTTATTTAGATTTTTTTTAATGCTACCCCACGGATTTATTGTATATGATGACTTTGTACCTGTGGATATTTTAAGAAGTGCTTTTCAAAACACGTATGGCGCTTTCCGAGTGCTGAAACGTTTCGGCTTTCCACACGTTTGTACATTTTTTATCTCCTTTGTTACAAATAAAGTATTTTTAGAGTACAAACCTTCTCTTGCATATTTATAAATTATTCTTTTAAATTATTATTATTATTTTAATATTTTTTACTTCTTTGACATAAACAAAAAAACAATATCAATACAAATAAAAATCGACACAATTTTTTAACACTTAACTGGTGGTCTTCTTCCTCCACTTAGTTTGTCAATTTACAAATTCTGCCATCTGAATAGGTAATCGGCATGGCACAAGCGCAACTGACTTTTAAAGGGAATGTGAGCTAAGACTCGCCCAAAACACACCAATTACTCATTACGAGAATAGGAACAACCCTTTTAGACTGTGCGCTTGACGCACAAACATTTTTCCCGTCGATAAATTAGCAAAAGTGGATTCGGACACACCTGTTTAGACAATGCACTTAGATGGTTAAAATAGGACCCTTTACAGAATAAACTAAAATAACAGCCTCATGCAAAGCATTCTGGGAACCAAAATCTGAAGGAAAAAAACAGAAAAGGTTTGATGAGGATTTCTGGCTCCCAGATGGTTTGCATGAGAGTGTTATTTTATAGTTTTATTCTGTAAAGACAAAGACTTATTAATGTTTAATGTTCATTTAACTTTGAAGAAACTGTTCTAACAAAAATAATACATTTAAGTAAGTTACTAGTAAACAACTGCCTAACTAGGGCAAAATGTTTTACAGTGAAGATAAAAACATCTATTTATTACCATTCATTTAAGCAACAGTGTTTGCTCTTAGTTTAAATTTTAAATGACTGCTCAATAGGTTAACTTCAACTTATTTCAAATAAACCACCGGATCTAAAATAAAACTCAATACTTCCAGACTCTGGACTTCCCCCAGGAAAGTATTAGCGAAAACTGTATTTCTTTTCACATGTATAAAAAATATGAAGAAAATTGCTCTCACTATCTCGAGAGAAATATGAGTTTCGGTGAGAAAAAGAGAAAAATGTTCCTGAAGGCTCAGCACAAAATGAGACTGAAAACCATAATGGTCTAAAACGCATTTACATACCCACAATCCATTCACTGTCTGATGCATATAGCACAATAAAATGCAAATGATATATTGATGAAATATTGAAATTTTCAGATCTAATTAGCAGATCCAATTAACATTCTCTATACCTTTTGTCAAAGTAGAATTTTTTCATTTATGCACGTGTGATGCTTTTATCTAAACAAACTTACCGTGCATTCAAAGGTATACATTTTATCAGTATGTGTGTTCCCTAGAAATCAAACCCTTGACCTTTTGCACTGCTAATGCAATGCTGTAGCAGTTGAGCTACAAAAGGGATCTACAAAACCATTTGCAAAAATTCACTCAATTTTCAGTTCATTTCATTTTTAGTTGCCAGACAGCGGCAGCATTTTTATGATTTTCACAAAAACTTAAAGGGATAGTTCACCCAAAAATGAAAATTCTGCTATCATTCACTCACTCTCATGTTGTTACAAACCCACATAAATTTCTTTGTTCTGATGAACACAAAGGAAGATATTTTGAGAAATGTTTATAACCAAACCCTTCATGGACGCCATTCACGTCCATAGTAGAAAAAATAATACTATGGAAGCAGTATTTTCTTCAAAAATAACAAATTTAAGCTAAAATAGTTGCATTTTTGTTAAAGATTTTGATAGAAATCCGATTTTTGTATGATTATTAAAACATACACTGAGTTTTTACTGTCAGGTTTTTTAAGTTGGGTAAGAGCGCCACCTGGTGGATAATAGCAGAAATTTGGATTGCCGTAAAAACAGGCAGGGAAGTGTTTTCTCTCAATTGACGAGATAACTCGCGGGGAAAGAGTTAAATACAGCAAATAAACATTTCATTCTGTCTAAGTGGGTGATTCCAAACTAACCTGGGGTGCGTTTCCCAAAAGCATCGTTAGCCAACTAACATCGTAAGTTCCATTATTACTAACATCGTTCAACGATTTAGTGTTTCCCGAAACCATCGTTCAAACGAACATTTGCAAACTGCATCGCTAACTTGTGTCGTTGGAACGACAGCTCTTGACCTGTCGTTAGAAGCATCGTTCCTTGTTTTTATCATATGTAGACTTACGTTGATCATGCTTTTGAACAAAATAAGCAAAAAACATGTAGTACAGTCTATATCCATCATTCGAAATATATTACAATTATATTTTACGGCTTTAAATTTGTAAACAGAATGAAAGCGCTGCATTTGAAAACTCCGCAGCCCTACGAGCTTTAAGACCCTGGGGAATCCCTGGGAGGAGTGACGTAAGAAGGAACTTGAGCGTGAACTAAATATCTTGAAAATAAACAGTAGATAACTAAATCACGATAACAAAAATCAGTCTTCCGATTCAATATATGTTATTTACAGCACTAATCTGACGTTAAATCGATTTGCACAGATTAATTAGTACTTTACCTCCCACGTGACATCATCAACTATGTTGTTAAACCAACATCGTTCAAATGACGAATGTGCGACAAAGTTACTTTGTTTTCGGGAAACAGTCGTGACAAGGTAGTTAGTTTCTCCAACGATGCATCGTACTATGGTCGTTCAGCAACGAATGACGTCGTTGTTTGGGAAACGCACCCCTGAGGTGCAATATAAGCCATACAAGTCAAAGATTTGGCACATGAGTATAATAATGTGCCTGGGGAAAAACACATGCATCAAATAACATCAAGAGCTACGACTGATACAGCAAGTGAAGAAAATAAAGCGTGGTCTGAGATGGACTACAGACCCAAAACCAGTCCAACCCACAATTCTCCTGTGACGGCAAAATCTGCCCATCCTTGTATAAACTGTTGACATATTGCAACAAATACTTACATCAGCATTTAATTCTTTTTATTTTTTTGATTAACCACCAGGATTGGAGACATTTTTCACAGAGCTGACAGCACCGTGACAGCTGATCCCAACTGAGAGAGAGAAAACTAGAGAAAAAAAGCAACATTTTACAAGAATTACATTTCAGTGGATATTAAAACTGACAGTAGAAATTCAGTTTTCCCTCCAAACCCAAACCTCAGGGATGGCAGTCAAGCTAAAGTAAGGCTTTTTTAAATACAATGTTATTTTTCAAAGTGTCATCCTGGTATGATGATGCATTACTGTACCAGCTTTGGCCATATTTACTTAAACTCAAGGGTTTGTTTTTCGTAAATCTTTCTTTCCCTTAGGTAAGGTGGATTTGAAACATACTGCAGTAGATAATGCTCAAAACTTTCTTTAAAGTTTCTTAAACAGTTTATTTTTGGAAGACAACGACATATGTTTTATTAAAACTATTAATTCAAGTTAATGTTTACCGAAAGCTTACTCGAATAATACATATCGCTTCAGCTGAAGCAAAGTGAAAGGCAGGTTCATATCAGCAAAAAAGAGATAAAATCATTAATTTTTAATGACATACCAACTTAATGGACAATCCACAGGCCAAATGGGCACTGTCTGCCATTATTGAAGACACATCTTAAATAGTGCTTTACTGATGTAAGAACAGAAATGAACCCATTTATTTTTAATGGGCCCTCTCTCTCACTACAGTATCTTTGTGTATGTACGCACCATTCATTGCCATTGTGCTCCGGCTATACTGTTTGGTCATTCAGACATGTCCGGAGGGGACACGGGTCTGAGGCTGGGCCACCAGCCGCCTGTAAGCCATCACTTCCCCACTGCCATGCACAAATAACGGTCCTGGTCCACGACTTTTTCCACAGCAGGTGCCCTGAGTGTTGCAGAATAATTGAGGTAACCCGGAAGGCTAATGGAGGCAAGCTAATGTTCTCCCTGTAAGCTTACATTAACATCATCATCATCTGAAAAAAAAAAGGATGTTGGTGATATGTTTGTTGCCGCTTACGATAAAACGAGGAAAAGTCATACAGCTTCTTCTTGAGATGAAGACGTGAGAAGGATTTAAATGTAAAAAAGTTTGTGGAGACTTTGTTTATATTTAGCAGACACATTTAACCAAAACTACTTATAATTGAGGAATACAAGTGATGCTGTCCAAAGGCTTGACAACATCTGTATTTTTCTAACACTACAATAAGCTTGTATTCAGGCCCGGATTAACACAGTGTAGGGCCCCAGGGTGACCACATTTAAAGTGCCCCCCCCCCTCCAAAAAAAATAAAAAAAATAAACTTTTGTCATTTAGGGCTCCAGACTAACTTTTTTGTTATTACTGTAGGACCCCTGTAGCGCCTGACTAAAAAATTTAGGAGCGCCAGCAGAAAATTTAGGGCACACCTTAAATCAGCCTGCAAAACAATTATTTATATTTTCAAAAAAAAAAAATCGCATTACTGAAAATGTGTTAAATTATTACTATTATAACTAAATTGACTTAACTTCATGCAGTTGCTGCACACGACATTGTGCACAATTGATGAAACTTTCAGAATAGGAAACATAATCCCCTTAACTTATTCTAGGCATAAGACCTTAACTAATTCTATGCATAGGATACATACATATACAATAAGTTATATCCAGATAGAATAATGTAATGAGATGAGTGGCATGACAATAAATCCTATATATTATATACACATGTATCCTTTACACGTTTCTCGTCTTCTATCCAGTTTTGGGAACTGATGAAGACCTTTATTCTCATCTATAATGTTTTTGGGGTTAATGTAGGCTAAAATTATCACACTATCTTTATCTGTCATGCAGTGTCTTCTCGCGAATCTGAGTGAGATGTGACTCATCGGTAGATACAACTGCGCACGGTGACATTAAACAATGCGTCATGCAAATGAGTGGTTAAAACCCAATCGTGCATTCAGTAGTTTTGTTGAGGCTTCCTGCACATGCGCAAATACTTATAAAAAACACATTAGTCGCAGGCTGGAGCCTTTGGTGCCCCCCCATTGCCTGTTGCCCCAGGGCACTCGCCCAATCCCGTCTATGCATAATCTGGCCCTGCTTGTATTTGTTAAAGTCTGTGTAAAGTCAGATATTAACTCTTTCACCGCCAGCGTTTTTAAAAAAAGTTGCCAGCCAGCGCCAGCGTTTTTTATGATTTTCACCAAAGTTTAATGCCTTCCAGAAAATGTTCTTCTTTAAATATATAAACATACAATATACTGAATGAAAGAACAGACCCTCTGCTTTCAAAAAAAAAAACAGTTTCATCCTACCTTCAGTGGTTCTTTTGTAATCAGCTTTTGAATATGCGTAGGTTTCTGCAAAAACATCACATTTTGAGCCAAAAGCAGAGATAATTAAATTTTTGTGACGGACTTTTCATCGAGATCCCATTCAGAGCAATCTTTAAAACAGACACAGACATGCAGCCGCTTGCCATAGGGCAATACTTCCTAATAACCCCAACCTGGTGGATAATAGCGGTATTGCGGAAAGACGGAAAATCTCATCATTGGCGGGGAAGCGTTTTCTTTTAATTGACAAGATATCTAGTCAGACCATTAAAAAACGAAACCGGAAGTAAGGTTCGGATCCAGACATGTATCACGTGCGTCAGATGAAACCGTCTATAACACAACTTGCCTTGAGATTGTTTTGGATTGTGTTAGGGGCGGGGCCAAACTTGGTGGCTGCAGTACATCACCGAGCCACCATTTTAGCCCCGCCCAAATTATCCTGAACACAAAAAGTGTGAAAAAAATGTTTAACGGTGTAACTCCACAATTTAGTACTACATAGTTCACAGTCTTTGTAATGTGTTTCAGCAATAGCCTAACATTTATAATGTGTTTAGAAACCGTTCTCTGAAATGACATTACAAAGACATTAACATTGAATGCATTAGCTTATTTAAACTAGCAATTAGCGATTTAATTTTTTATTTCTTAATCTTTGGCAATGTTAGTTAATGCCAATGCAATTAAAGAGTTTTCACCTTTATACTTCATCATAATTATTAATCTCATTCATTAGGTTAAGAGAGCGGCGGAGCCAGGAAACACAAAAAGGTGCACAGCCTTATAAAGAGGACATATTTCACCATGTTACTGAAGCAAGAAATAAAGCAAGAAAGCGGCACAATATATTACTTTGACACATATACATGAATGTGCTCTTGTGCTTTACTGACAGAATGCACTCAAGCTGTCACGTACTCCATTACTTGCGCATAACCTGATGATTCATGTCATCCCAGTTTTCAACATTTCCCAAAAATCATCTTTTTGCATTCAATGCTGCTGACATTTTATACAAAGGCACTTCCACAAAAAAAGTTTTGCTTACATAAACTATTTATTTAGGTTTATACACTTCCAGTGTGCTCTCAGACCTACAGTATATTCCATGCTAAATATTTCCTGGGTTGACATTTTTATGCACTTTAGTGCATTACCAAATTAAAGGGCCCCATTTTAACTATCTAAGCACACCACGCAAGTGCACTTGGGGCGTGTCTGATTCCACTTTTGTTAGTTTACTGAAAGGAAAAATGGTCAGGGTTGTCACTATTCTCTTAAATCAGAGTCTCATCTTTCATCACCTTTAAAAGCCCGTTGCGTTCGCGCCATGGTGGAAGAAGACCACCAGTTTAAGATTGATGTTCAATATTAAAATTGCAAAATTGTGAAATTTTTATTTCTGTAATAAAAGCTTTGGTTCTCTTTAAAATCCGTTATTTTAGTAATTGAGTAATAAGTCAAATCAGCAAGGTTTTAATTGCTGAAGACGTACGGATACATGATCACTGTAATCTCAAAAAGTATTTTTATGAGAATAATTTACAAATATGGGAAAAAAAGGTTTGCAATCTAAAAATACTTAATTTTTTAACAAATCCAGGATAAATAATTTACAAACGTGTCGAAAAGTGAATCGTTTTCAGCACCTGGAAGGGCGCTTTTGAATTATTAATTAACAATGGTTCTCACCTCACCATATTCAGATGTACAACGTCATTTTATACAATAAATGTGTGGCCAGCATACAAAAACATATTTAAAAAATTGAATATTTACACTTTTTAAATGAAAAAAATCAGCTTACATACCTTGTCCTGTTATCTGTCATTATTTATAGGGACTCAATAATAATTTTTTAGATTTAAAAATGTTTGTGTCCTGCTGCACATAAACTGTGTGTGTAATAAGCAAAGTGTATGCACGTTGTCATCCTGTTTATAGGTGCAATTAAAAAGAAAAAACGGCCCCATTGACTTTAGACCTGGTTGGTCGCTGGTCTACTTCAGTTTTCCCCAAAAAACAACACTGCAACAATGCACCTTTTCAGACCACAAATGGGCCCAAATGCATTTGCTATTCAACTATTTCCCTGTCATTGACGAGTTTTTGTAGTAATCTATAATTCCGCTATTGTTCACTAGGTGCCGCTCTTACCCAACTTATAAAAACTGAAACATCAACTAATTCAATAAACTCTGTGTATGGTTTGATTATCGTTCTGTATATGGGGCCCTATTTTAACGATCTGAAACGCAAGTGCGAAGCGCAACGCGCAAGTGAGTTTGTGGGCGGATCTTGGGCGCTGTTGCTATTTTACTGGCGTGAGAAATAACTCTTATCAATAAGGGGTTGGTCTGAAGTAGGTTCATTATTCATAGGTGTGGTTTGGGCGTAACGTCAAATAAACCAATCAGAATGCTATCCAACATTCCCTTTAAACGCAAGGGAGCAAGTCCTTGGCGGGTTGCTATTATTATGACAGATTTACCAGGCGCACGCCAGGAGCGGTTCACAGCCGAGGAGACCGACGTTCTTGTAAGAGCAGTCAAAGACACAGAAGTTGTTTTGTATGGGGATAGGAGAAACCCGCCCAAATCAGCGTAGGTTAAACAGGCGTGAGAGGAAATAGCCACAGTCTCATCAGCTGGCATCCCCATCGTTGCGCCAAGCGCTACAATGATGTCAGGAGACGGGGGAATCCCAAGCTTGCAAGCATAAATCGGGCACGCCGTGTAACGGGAGGTTGATCTGCCTCTATACAGGACCTGATGCCAGCAGAGGACATCGCTGTGTCAACCCTCACTGCTGAAAGGGTTTGGGGGCTTTGAAATCGGACCCAAGAAACGCAAGCAAGGTCCAACCCCAAAGTACTCTTACAAATCAAGTTCATATACATTAAGGTTTCTTATGAAAACATTTTAATGATTATTTAGATGAAATAAACGTAATACAGCTACACAAAAAACTTACGAAAATATTTTAATCGTTATTTGCATGAGAACTTTTTAACGCAGCCACACAATAAATAAAAACTATCACCACAATGCTCACCACTATGATTCCCCTTATCTCGTGTATTAATATTTTTTAGTGTAACAATTTATGATTTGCAAAAATAACTGTTGCATCTGTGTAGATTAGATGCAAAGTGTATGCGCGTTGTGCACGCTATACATTATGGTCAAGCATGCGCCCTTAAAATAGCATAATGAACAACGCGCCATTGACTTTAAACTTTTGTTTTTGGTCAGTGGCGCAATTGTTTTTTGAAACTGCAAAATAGCATCAGGGATGGTTTGCGACGGAACACGCCTCTTTTTTTGCGCTGAACCACCCAGGGAGCGCAAGTTCATTCCCTAGTTTGCCGACGTGCATCTGTGGAGGGAAAAACCTGCTGTGCGCCGGTGCAAAATACGAATGATACATGCGGCACTGAAAAAGTCAATTGTGCTGGGTGCAAGATAGGGCCCATGATCTCTAACAAAAGTTATTTACAAAAATGCAATTATTTCATTTTTTGCTCAAAATTGTGTATTTTTGAAGAAACCTACCCATATTTGAGAGGTAATAAAATAGAACAAATACAGATAGAATGAAACACTTTTTTATTTGTTTGTTTTTAAAAGAGGTTCTGTTCTTTCATTTCATACTGTATGGTTATATATTTATAGAAAAACAAAACTTTCTGGAAGGCATTTTCTTAAACTTTGTGAAAATCACAAAAAAAATGCCGGCAGGGAATGGGTTAAACAACGTGGCACAGGATGAGAAAGTGATAACTGTGCCGGGCTAAAACTACCAAAAACACTTGTGCCGTGCTTGCGCTGCATTGCGATAGGGCTCAAAGTCTCTATAAAGACAAAACTACTTCCTTGTGCTTTACTGCATGCTGTCAACTTGCAATACCCAAAAAATGAAGATGGCTTCAGATTTATTACTTAAAGGTGATAACTAATCCCTCCAAGTGACATTTGCTGATTAATTTACTAAGAAATATGTGTCACAGTGGAGCCACTTAAATCCCACATAAATAAAAGATGCTTTAAAAGGTTTTTTATATCTTCAATAACTAAATGGATCCTCTATAAGTCTAGATCCCAGACCTAATGGCGTCAAAAAGCTCACAACTAGATATTCTCCATTATCATTGTGACCCATCCCGGTTTTATGAATTTATGGGTCTATAGATTTATCTGTGTGTGTTTGTGTGTGTGTTAGACAAACACAGTTTTTACTGTGAAGCGTTACCGGGGTCTGGGGTACGAGCAGACTCTTAAAGGAACCATTTAGATATTGTGGATATAAATAAAATATGTTTTAAAAGGGGCAGATGGCTAAATTGGTCTTATAAAAGGTGAAGAAAATTAAATGCACACTTCTAATACACTTAGCAAATTGCATTATATTGACTGTCAGAGACGTGAAATCCCTGGAGATGCGGAGAGGCGAGATGGTCCGCATTTACTCTGGAGAAAATAAATGTTTAATCACTGATTTGAAAAACAAACACAAATAAACATGTACACCTATACATCACTGTACCAAATACACACATATACCTCACCAGCGAAGTTTAAGTTGCTCTATTTTAATTCCCAGACACACACCCACATCCCAGAGTAAATGCATTCGCTTTGTACAAAAGCCCACGTGTGCATGATGGAAATCAAATTGACAAAATGTATGTCGGTGTCCGTGACTGCGGCTTCTGTCGGCAGATTAATGGGTAACTAGGGATTGTCTTTAACACGGATTGTGCAGTTGATGATTTATTAAAAACAGAGTCTATTCATTTTGCAATTAAAATTTGACTGTGATCTGACAGCTTGAGAAATGAAGGCCACGAAGTAAAGTCCTTATGATATTCTGCTCCTTAATAATTGCTCTTTATTCAATGTCGAATCTAAACCACAGGATTTTTCCAGTTTCACAGCTGTTTAAGATTTTATTCCAACCTTTCCTCCAAACCATACGATTGTTTTGGTAATTTGGCCATTCTCCCAAATATGACCAACAGATGTGTTTACTAAATTAGCGCATCTATTGGCAGCAGGTGAAACTTGAAATATATTAGGGTATGAAATTATATTATATATGATGACATGTATTTGGATATAATTTTCAATTTAAACTGCCATGAATAATTGTATTTATATTATACATTACACTATTCAGCAATTTATGGCAAATAACGTACCCATTTATTTATTATATGATATAAAACACAGCATACAAAACAGTCACAACTTTTGGTAACACTTTACTTGAAGGAGTGTTCATAAGACTGACATGACACCTTCATAATCATGACATGACACGTGTCATGAACATGAAGGACATTTATCCACATTTATGACAACTATCAATAAGTGTCATTGGTTCGATTATGTTATGTTTAATGCAAAGATGACATTGTTTGAGATGTCTTTGTTATGACAGCTTGATATAAACCAATACATCAAAAACCAATGCATCATAACTTGTCATGAATCTGTCATAATCATGACATAGCAGAATTATTATCAAACTTAAGAAACTTTATGGGTTAACATTACATTAAGTGTTGATACCCTGTAAAATAAATTTAAATGCAACAGACACGTCAATATATTATACTTAACTTTATGTATGTGCACAATACATAAAAACTGACAAATAACAGAATCTGTTCTTTCTTCTTCCTTCCTGAAAATTTTCTGACATAGAAGAAAAAACTATCTACACATTTAATCAATTAAATTTAATGTAATTAACTTTGCAGCAATATGGACCGAACGCTGCATGGCTTAACACATTATTTTACTGTTTTAATTTAATTTTAAATGTCTCCAAATGCAATAAAATATAATTTTATTAATTTTAATTATTATCATTATTATAATTAAATGATAGATTGTATTTGTTAAACACATGGAGGATACAAACAAACAAACAAACAAACAAAACATTATGAACTTAAAGGTGACATAGAATGATTTAACGGAGTTTATAAAACGGGCAGTTCTGGTTCTTCATTCTGATTGGTTGAGACGCGTTCTAAGCCGTGATAAAATACACCGGTAACCTCACGGTTCAGACCACATTACATAGGTATCACTGCGCCACTGTTACTGCGTATTGATTTATGAAAATAAACACCACACTCTTAAATCATATTTTTAATTTGTCTACAATTGCACAATTAATGGCGATATCCAGATGAATGTCAATAAATATTGTTGAGTCATCTCGTCGATAAAGAGAAAACATTGTCTGAGGATTTATAACTCAAGTTCATACGTCCGCTATTATCCACTGGGTGGCGATCTTACCCAACTTAAACACTGACGCATTCACTGAAAACACCGTGTAGTACTGTTCATGGCTCCGTCTGAATCTGATCTCTTACTAAAGTTCTTCACAAAAATGGAATTATCTCCGCTTTTAATAAAAAATTTGAAAGGTGATAAGAGATCAAATGAAGGTAGGATGAAATGTTTTTTGTTTGTTTTTGTTTCAAAGCGGATGGTCTGTTCTTTCATTTGATATTTTATGTTTATATAAAGAAGATAATTTTCTGGAAGGCATTAAACTAAAACTGGGTGGCAACTTAAAAAAAAAAAAAACGCTGACGGGGAAAGAGTTTAGCATGCTTCCAAGCAAATTTGATCATCACTTCAACAGTTGCACGATATAAATGTTAATGTATAAATTAGATGAATGGTGATTTATAAAATAAACACCACAGTCTTAAATCATATTTTCATTGTGTCTTTGCTGTGTCTGTGTTGGTTGGGAACTGCGCTCTGTTTCAGTCACACTTGATTCTGAGGAACTACTTTGTTTGGCGGAAGAGTAATATTTGTACTAATATAATTACAACTTTTTTGGGTTTTATTTTATAAAATCCCGCTAACGTTATGCATATGAAGTAACCGTTTTATAAACGCAATAAACCCCTCGAAGCGTTGGGTTACCAGTGCATTTTATAACAGCTAAGGGGGTTTAGGCACTCCGCTTCGCGTCGTGCCTAACAACGCTCCTTAGCTGTTATAAAATGCACTGGTAACCCACTGCTTCTCGGGGTTTATTGCTTTAATTTATCCTTGTTCTGTGATGTGACATGTAGAAAAAAAAAAATTGTTTTGGTCTGTAATGCCTTAGAACAGGGGTGTCAAACATGCCGGGTATGGCCCGCAAAGGTGTCCAATCCGGCCCGCGTGATGATTTATACAATTTTATTAAATATTAAATACATATTTTAAAAACCCTTTTAGGCGGGTGTCTAGTTCGTTTTTAATATGAGAGACTTGCGGAAAGCAGCAAAACGCGGAACATAGACTAAACACGGTGCCCAAAAATCTTGCAGTTTTATTGTTTCCGCTCCGCTAAAGATCCACTGATTCCGGTGATCCACTTCGTGTTTTCTCGCCCGCTCCGCAGCATCTCTGTGTCCACTCTCTGCCTGCAGTGTGAAGACGACAGTTTTCGAAGTTCGTTGCATTAACAAGTAGATTCATTACATTATATCAGTTGTTAAACCGCAGAATTAGTAATTTGTAAGTATGTTTATGTATTTCTTCCGGTAATGATTTGCTGTCAGTGTTCTAAAAGTGCTAACAACTTAGCAAGCTAACAAAAACAAAATATCCACATTCTTATTAACGTTACAATAATCGATTTAATGTTCCCGATCAGATCTAAGTTAATATAAACACTAAATTCGCTGTTGGCACACTTTGTAGACAAAAAATACAAAAAACACCCATGCCTTCACAAAATAACGACAGAGAACGGAAAGGGAGGCTTTTAGCAGCAGTTCAACATTGCAAACATGGATTCAAAGCTCCATCAAGCCAGCAGGTAAATCATGTTGAATATTTAGCAGATTGTCACACTTTAATTCTTATTATATTTCCCATTATAATCACTTGTCTAAGTTGATATAATACATTATATTTATAATACTTTATTAAAACCATAATAATAGTACCACCCCCCATAGTGCCATTTTTGGTTTGGGCCACTGCCCCATCTAGCATTTTCTAAATGACTGTTCTCATTACAAATATATTCCAAAGAAAAGTGAATGGTTTATAAATAATTTTGGCATTAAGGCAAAAGAATTTAAATTAAAGCTTTTCAACCTATAAGGCCAGTGGGTTTTGTTCAGATGTAAATTTGTGTGTATAATATACAGTATGAGTGTGACCTTATGAAATGTAGTTTTCACAGAGCTGTGTGTTTCTCTGGTTTTCTTGCTAAACAAACTAATTAATTGGTTTGTTAAGTTAATTTTAACACAATTATCAGCACACTAAGGTTTAAAAAAATTATCCGGCCCGCACTTCATGGCGTTATTTACCATCCGGCCCACAGCCTAAAATGAGTTTGACACCCCTGCCTTAGAAGCTTCCTAAAAACCTCTCTCAGATAGCTCTATTAGGGTGGGGGCTTTTAAACAAGTGGTTTTGCACCTATTTGGCTCCCCCTACTGGCTTAACTTGCAATCTCATTACTGATTGGCTGACTTTGCTGCCACTCAAAAAATGTAGCCAATTATTTTAAAGTGGAGGGGCAGTGAGATGCCTGTGATGTCATAAGCATCAGTTTTTCAGATTGGGCCGTTTTCTGGCTGACATTTCTAAAAGAGGAATTTCTATGAGACTGAGATGGTAAAGAAAAGGTAAAATGGGTTTTCACTCTCTGTCCCCTTTAAGAATATTCATGATGTTGTTATAAAACTATTTGACAGAGTATTAACACAATGTAATTTTAATGACAAATTATATTTGTACCACTGTAGTTGAGGTCAAGAAAAATATTAATGACGCTGTTATATGACAGAGTATTAACACTTAATAACATTTTAATGACAAATTCAATTCGTATCACTGATAGTTCATGAAAGTTATGATGTGTTGGTTAATGTCAAGTTGTTATAACAAAGACATCTCAGGTAATGTCATCTTTGCATTAAAAATGACATAATTGAATGAATGACACTTAATGATAGTTGTCATAAATGTGGATAAATTGTCCTTCATGTTCATGACACATGTCATGTCATGATTATGAAGGTGTCATGTCAGTCTTATGAACACCCCTTCGAGTAAAGTGTTACCCAACTTAAGCACTTAAAATATTCCAAGTGCTCCAAAATATCTTTAAAACCATAAATGCGTATGAAACTATTTCAACATTTACAAATGCAGAACATGAAATGCGTGTAATCCTGCATATTAGGTCAAAACATTAAAAAGTACACATGTTGTATAAACAATGTCTACACGTACATTGACATTGCAATTAGATGCTTATGCAAACAAACTATAAGGACGTTATTTTTGAAAGCTTTCAAAAAGTTCTCTAGGACTCAAACCCATAACTTTACTGTTGCTAGCATGCATAGCTCAGTGGTACAACAGTGTTTACGCAGCACAAAATGTCATGGGTTTAATCATAGAATAACAAGCATACTGGTTAAAAAATATATATCTGTAAGTCGCTTTGGATAAAATATCTCGCAGAAGTATAAACGTAAACGTACTCCATCAGCCTTATTATTTTTTTGCCAACACCTCTCTGTTACTGTGTCACTTTTGATCTTTATGCGACCCTACAGTATCACTTTTCCTTTCTAACAAGGGCATTTGGGAGACAGTTTTGCTACAGCCTCTTCAAACAGCATGAGAGGAGAAAGAAATTTTGAATTTATGTAAATGAACAGTGGTGCAACTCTCAAGAGTCTCTCTCTCTCTCTCTCTCTCTCTCTCTCTCTCTCTCTCTCTCTCTCTCTCTCTCTCTCTCACTCGTGGGAACAAAGATGCACCACACACACACACACACACACACACAACATAATCCAAGAAAGAATAAAGACCTGGCAAACAGCACAAACACATTTTCAAGTGCAAAACATGCTGTTTTTACATCTGAAAAGTATAATTATAGAAACAGCGGCCCTGCGCTTTATGCTTTTGAGGTCATTATACAACTCCACAAATGTCTAAACAAAACTACACATTTATTTATATATTATAACACCTAATAGAAAACAATAGCTGTTTTATCACTTCGTTCTTGCCAGATTCAATCTGTTTTCATTCCAAACGAACTTCATTTTTTATTTATAAGCCCCATAAATAATTAATGCCAGTCTAGTATTGCGTTTCCTCTGCAGTTTAAAATAAGGTTAAAAATAAAAGTGTACAGACTGCATATTTACAGGTGTACGAGGCATCGGCCAGATACAGCAGAACATCCATAACAGTGAAGAAGTGTTAACCTTGACTTTGCGAAACAAGGAGAGAGCTCTTGTGGAAGGAATACAAAGCAAGCGAGACGACAACTTCAGCACAGTGGGCGACAAACACATCCCTGTAACCTCCTACCAGTCACTGTTTCTTATATAATACAAAAGGAAAGGATAAAAGAAAAACAAACCTTGCAAGCAATCAAGTGTCATTTTTGTTGCTGATGTTATCTTTATGCACCTAAGCATATTAAGATGCGACTGTGGCTAAACTTTAAGCTAATGACAAATTGTAATAAATTGTTAATCGCTTTAAGATAAATTTGAGATATTTGAAATATCTTTAAAAGTATGCATCCAAAACTGTTTTTATTTTGAATATCATATCAGTATATGAGTTCCCTTGAAAGCAACCCCATGAACTTACCTGTAAGCTTCAGGAACATACACCAGTTATGCGCGGGTTGATCCAAAATGAGCGGGTACCTGTGGTCACTCGCGGTTACCCGCAGTATTGAGTCATCCAAAAATATTTGTAATGCTATTCGGGTCGTGGTTGGTCGGCTATTTGAAATAAAGATGCCAATTAACAATTTTAAACAATTACTACTTTTAAAAAATGCGGGCCAGGAAGTGGGTTGGGTACCATATATGAAGTATGAAAAACAAGAATGAAAAACATTTGAATTATTCTGCTTATCACAACTTATCTCATTTATATATATATATAACTACCCTAAAGTACTAAAACATCTTTCAGAAAATACAGTATTATTGTAAGTGTAATTTATTTTAACGAAGTCCCGTTTGGGCGGGGTTTATGACTTGTACTGCAACCTGCCACCAGGTGGCGATCAAAAAGCCAGCAGCTTCACTTTTCAGGATGTATGAGACACACCTGGTGCCAATGTATAGTGAGCAAGTGCCCTTACCAGTGCCCAAGCGCCTGTAAACTATATTCTGATTCAAAACCTAGGGAGCTAGGGTACCGATTGAGACACACAAATAGACGACCCATTCATGCCCAGTTTGCCAAAAACCTCTGATGTTCTTCTATTGGTCTCCTTTGTTGTTTTGGGGTGACTTTCCTTTTACACTGGGGTTAGTAACCCAGCTAAGTATTGGCACATTATTATGTTCGAGTCTCATATCTAGCGTGCCATTGTTTGTTGTGTTGCATAGTGATAGGCGTTTAAGTTAGCAAGAAATGCATAAATGCTGCGCAGTAATGCTGTATTTATTATAACATGATGCCGATTTGAGTATTTGTTCTAAAACTTTGCAGATTTGGCTTACATGAGTTTTACAAAGAAATTAAAGATTGATCATAATTTATAAAAAAGTAACCCACCTAATTGGCTAGTGATTTGACAACGTTACCCACCAACGCTGATTTTTACTGCATTTGTTGTGTGTTAATTTCAAACCCTGATGTTTATCTATTCAGTATTTCCAACAAAAACAAATAATAATGCTATAGGCCGTTTCAGCAGTAACAACATAAACAAGCGGCTGTCGCGGTCCACACGTAACTTCCGGTAAACTCCGCTAAGAATAAATAACAACAAAGTTCTTTAAACGTAGTTTATTTATATAACAAGCAAAAAAAACAACACATAGATTACCTAGGAAACCAAAACATTTGTTATTTTCGACGAGGCATTCGTTCAAGAAATCAGTTTAGTAACTAGTCAGACCATTAAAAAAAACGAAACCGGAAGTAAGGTTCGGATCCAGACGTGTATCACGTGCGTCCGATGAAACCGTCTATAAAGACTATAAACACTTAAGTTTTTAAGTTGAATCAACTAGGATTTACAAGTCATTTCAACTGTCTTGACAGTGATAAGTTGCTGTTATTTATTAAATCAAGTTAATTTGCTTTAATTATGTCAACTTTATTTTATAAGTCACAGCAACTAATCACTAGTCAATGCAGTTTAAATGACTTGTCAACCCAAGTTGATTCAACTTAAAAATGTAAGTGCAAAAATATTTTTAGCAAGATATTGATGGGTTTGGGTAAAGGCTGTATGTTTGCCCTTAAAGCCTGCAAGTCATACCAAATGTGTTCAGCCCCAAAATTTTTGTTGATACAGTGTATAAATCTACCTAAACATACATTGTTACATGTGTGTGAGATTTTCCATAACCCTAACATATTAAAATTAAGTTTTCTTGCCTGAAAGCTGCCTGTTAAAGCTCTTAACTTATCAAATCCTTAACAACAGGAACCCTTAAAATATTAACATTTGGAAAAGCACAATGGCCCTCCAATGTGTGATTGCATTATTTTGATTAGCTTAGAATACGAGATGGGGCTGGCACGAATAAAAACAAACGCTCTTAATTAGAAATGTAAATTAAATTACAACCAAAGTGAGCATAGCTCGCCATGACTTATTATTTTCCTATGAATGCATTCGAAATCCCTAGGAGAAGATGGGAACATGCATGAATTTATAAATAAGTGTGTTTTGGTGTTGTTTTGTGTCATTAAATACGCTGGAAAGAAGAAAACCATCAGAATTTTAATGCTGCGTCTGGAATCTGGTCAAAAAATGGTTGTTTGCGCCTAACTAGTCAACCATGGAGCCTTTTGTAACCACGATGGGCACCAGCATGGCTGTCAGCAGCCGGTCCCTGAAGCGATGTGCTAAAGTGCTTAACCTCTCTGCAGGGAGGTCGCTGGCCAGACTGCACCTGAACACTGAATTTGTCACGCACAGAAGTCCCATCAGGGACTGGAGAGAAAAAAAGAGCGCGGCACACAGGGCCGAAATGCAATCTGTCCACCGCAGCATTTATTTAGACACATTGCACCCACACACACACACGTCATGTCAGGTTTTTTGCACACAAACTAAGCCACAGTGACACACAACATACAGTATATCAATGACATTATGAACTCTCTCTCTCTCACACACACACACACACAGTGAGATTGTCAAATCTCCAAACCATCTGACAAGGCTGTGTGCTTGATTCACACACATAAACATGTCAAAATGAGACTAACACCTCTCTCACCGCATCTCAATAGAAGTAAAAAAAAAAAACAATTTCAGCTAGCACACACAATAAACTACAAGAACACACAATAGCGAAGCCGCTCCAATGTCATTGTGCAAATGGACATATGAGATGGCAGACGCACAAACGCACTTTCTCCGGGGTCAGATGCTTATTGCTCCAGACCTAAAACACACAACGGGAATCATGTTCCTGTTAACTCGAGCACGACAGAGAAACACCATACAGCAGCACTTCACAGCCTATCAAACCTTTAACACGTCTGCACATCCACTTCCATTCAAACACCCTTGAGCTACAGCACCAATTTACTTTTGCAGCACAAATCTTTTTGCAGTTCTTTAAGATAAAGGTTCCTCAAAGGATCTGTGTTGAGGTGTATGGTTCCAAAAAGAACCTTTAACATCCACAGAATCCTTGTGTTGCACAAAAGACTATAAATAGGTCAGAAAAAAAAATGTTATTTTAAGATATGCTGACCCAATGGTTCTTTGGGGACACAAACAATCTTTTCTAAGGCATCGCTGAAGATGCCCCTTTATTTTAAGAGTACAGAAATGACGACTTGCTAATGCAGGTTAACGTCACATGAAACAGAGATGCTGTCTTAAAGGTATAGCGGAAGATGTTCTTTTTCCGGGTGGATCATCTAGACTATTGGTCATCCCATTTGTCAATCATTCTGATGATATGTTGACGTAAGGCGTTCGGACGTGCTCGTCCCTCGGTTCGCTTTCTGCACATGCACACTTTCAGGTGTATATGTTTGGAAAGGTTTCAGCCATTCATTGAAGCTCGCATTCTCACCATGTTTTTTCAAAATGTCTGAGGGTCTCAAGGGAAAAGGTGTCTGTGAATTGTATGACAAGAAGAGAAAGGCCTCTTAAGAAATAAATAAAACCAGAGTGTTTTTGGGAGATTTCACATGCTTTTTAAAGCGGAGGGGCATTTATTTTCAAAAATTTGGGAAAATCTCCCACCATACCTTAAATACTGCGGCTCAGAGGAATTTTATTGAAAAGATACAATTTAAAGGTCTGGGTTTGAATAACATAAAATGAATCTGTGCATGCAAAGCTCTGGTAAAAACACTGTTTACTTTAGAACAGGGGTCCCTTTCGGTGGGCCAGGTTCCTGCATAGTTTAGCTTCAACCCAATCAAACATAGACTGAACCATAGATGGATCCTCAACCATAAGAACCATTTTGGCTGCATTGTTCCATAAAGAACCTTTCACATCCAAAGTACCTTTTTGTTTCACAAAATAATGTTTAGACCAGGGGTCTCCAACTTTTTTCTGAGCAAGGGCGACCACAGATAAAATAATCTGGAGGACTACTTTTTTAATAAAGTCTACTCAAAACATTTTTGTTTTTCTCTTTTAACATTGATGATTTATAAAAGAAGTCAAGCTTTTTGTAATAAATATGTAATAAATAAATATTAAAATTAAAGCTATTAATAGAATGTGCTTTGGCGGGCGACTCGCAGACATGTTGGAGACCACTGCTATAGACTATGAAAAGGTAAGAAAGAAATTATTTTTTAAAATTATTATTTACTAACCCTTATGTAATTTGAACCTCAATGTCTTTATTTGTTCTTCATAGAACCCTTAAAGAAAAAGACAGATTTTAGAAATGTTGGGGTTTCTTGGCGGGGACTCTTCGAGCTTTAAAAATGACCAAAAAGTGATAACTTCACTCGACTCATATATTATCCTGAAGACATTTTCTCTTCTACTTTTTTGTGGATATCGCTGTTGGTTCAGTTGATGAGAGGAACAGCTCAATACTTTAATCAAATAGTGAATCATATTCTAGTTTGTTTTTTTCCTAATTTTTTTACCCTTAAAATAAACGACACAAGTCGAGTGGAGTCATTTGGTTAACACTTTTGGGTCCTTATGAAGCTTGAAGAGGCGGTCATAGTCCACTGCTTAATAACCAGAAAACATTTAAAGGGCCAATATTCCATTGCTAAAAATCACATTATTGTGTGTATATTTGGTGTAATACAATATGTTTGGGTGGTTTATGGTTAAAAAACTCATTATTTTCCACATACCTTACATTGTTGTAGCCCCTCTATGCCCCGCCTCTGTATAATGCATGGATTTGTTCAAAGCTCATCGCTCTGAGAAAGTGCGGTGTGATCTGATTGACCAGCTATCCGATGCGTTGTGATTGGCAGAATACCTCAATTGCGTAAACGGAAATGTGACGCCCCTTACCATGTTTGAAAGATGAGCTCCCAAAGCAAAAGTGAAAGCCAAGAGATAGTATCATATTTACTACCTTATCAATACGAGCCTGAATCTGACCAAGAAAACACTGATTTACCAAGCTGATTGATTCACTTTTCTAGCGCGACTTGAGCAGAACTTAAAAAAAAAATCGGCAAATAAAACCAAACCACTAGTTTCTTAAAGAGCACCTATTGTCTGATTCATGACTTTTTATTTCCTTTGGTGTGTAAGTGTGTATTAGTACATGTTAACGATATGCAAAAGGTACAAACCCTAAAGTAAGCAATGACATGAGTTATCATCTCCAATGTAAATCTCTTTTCTTGGAATACAACAAACACACAGATTGAAGGCAACAGTTTGCTGCCTGGGATTGGTGATGTAGACAAAACAACATTATCTTAATTCCTCCCGCTTCGATGTTACAGCCTGTAAGTTAACTCCTGTTAGCATTCCATTGTGAGGGAATCTTTCATACATGGTAAAGAGCGAACAGTTCAGCTGTCCGGCTGAGTTCAGAGGTATTCAGACCAATCACAATGTACAGTTTAGCTGGTCAATCAAGGACACAGAGCTTTTCAAATCGATGAGTTTTGTACAAAATCTGTGCATTTCAGAAAGAAAGTGAAGTCTGAGCTACAAAAATGCACGGTATGTGGAAAAGAATGTGTTTTTTTAAGCATTGTATTATACCAAATACACAAAAAAACATAGTTTTTTAGCAATGAAATAGGTGCTCTTAAATGTTTCCTCTATTGGAAGGCCAATTAAAGTAGTTTGCCCACATGGTGGCGGCAACGATACTACAGCGCGTATAAAAGTTACACCCTCTATATTTGCATATATATTAGGGCGTGCATGAGGCTTCACTTTTAAAACAGAAAATCGCATTGGATTTTAAACTTACATTTTTGCAACTTTACAGATGCACAGACATCTTTTAATACTCTAAAAACAAAGGAAAACATGAAATGGGGTCATATGACTCCTTTAAACAACAATAACATTTAACAACATTAAAATGTGTTGGGTTATAAAGAGAACAGAAAGACTTGAGTGTGAAAAAATAATGACAACGTTCACCCCAATTCAATTTGACTGAGTGATTCTTCTTTGGGGAAACAAAAGTGGTGCTTCTATGGCATTGCTGTGAAGACACAATTTTGTAGCACCTTTATTCTTAAAGAGTAACTAAACCCTAAACCAACTTTTTTTAGTTAATGATCTGTAAGAATGATGCTTTATTAGTGCTGTTCATTGATTTTAGTAAGTTTTTTGACATTTGGATATAAAGTGTTTCAATACTACAATATATGGTGTAAAAACGTCTGAGTGCTGCCCTCTTCAGGTTGAACAGTGGCTACTGCAGTTGAATTTTCCTATTGGATGTTGGGTCCAAGAAATAACTCGTGACGTAAGCAGGTTCAAGCTCACCACGCCCTCGTTACGATCTCACCACACACTTGGTACGAGGCTAGTTCGTCCCCTCTATCTCCGTTGGGATCTGCCCACTTTTCTTGCATTTTTCAAATATTGCCAGTGGGTGGAGTCAGGCTCTGACCAGGGGTTTAGTTACTCTTTAAGAATGCAAACCTTCACACATCACCTGACCCTTGTGTGTTTGTTTATTCATTATTTTGCCTGATTAGATGTGTTTTACCATGAAAGATTTTTCCCAAATATGCAAAAATGTATGCAGATTATATTATTCTCTGTTCAGGAATTATTTCCCCCAATCTGTTTATTAAATAAATGTTTTTAAAAGGCCTCTTATATACAAGTCTGAAAAACACTTATTGCTACTCATCTTAATTGCGCTCCTTTCTGTCAAAATTACCCAGGACTCAAAAGGAGCCATTTAAAACTATTAAAGCACAATCAAGTGGTCTTTGGTTCCACTCACACTGAGGGTCAAAACGCTTTGATTACAGGTTGTCCAGGAAAGGAACGGGTCCATTCAGACGACCCTTTCAATAAAGTGTGTCATGAAGGTCTACAGCCAAAGAATTCAAAAAAGACTCAGCAGGTTGCCTCGAGCGCAGACAGTCGAACGACCTTTGTTCAAGCATTCTCTACCTATGCTGTAATTGCAATCGATTCATTTACTTTTCTCTCGTTTTAGTACCGCAAAGCAATGGGCTTCCTGCACACTCTCTTCCACATTCAGCCGGTGCACGTAGCTGTGGGGTCACGATGTGAGTCAAATTATCCAAAAACTTTGTCCTACATGGACAACCAAGAAAGAGAAGGGCTTAAGAAGTATGTCATCACCTCATTGTGCACATTGCCCGTTTCCAAACATATGGCATCTTAGAAAACCAACCAAAAATAATCATTGCCTCTGGCAAACTGTGAAGCGCAGTCGGTGCCTCAGGAGCAATACTGGAAAAAGACAGTAATGTGTCAATTATGCTTTTGTTCTTCTTCACAAGTTTTCACCTGTTTTAAGGTATCAGCATATGTGTTACCTGGAGATCAAACCAGTGCTAATGCAATGCCCTAAAATGAGTTGGACTAAATGAATGCATGAGATGCATATACAATTTAGGATATTAACCTATGTATGTTTTCTTTTGTTAATACTTTAAATAGGCTTTAAGAACCTATATTTTTTGAACCTATAAAATAGCTTACAGACAATCCCCTGATCTATTTTCAGCTGTAGAAAACAGAAAATTGTTGTTTTGCCTAAGAAAACTGAAGTCTATTTTAACCACATCCTTGCTCACCGCTTACATCACCGTTCTGCACAGAAAGAAGGGAGAAACCCATGGGAATGAGAAATTTCAGGGGACCATGACTGAAGCCATGACCAGACGACCCAGATGGAAAACCTATTTGATGGTTGAGCTCAAAAGACCATCTGCTATTTTAAACCCACTCTGATGTTTTGATATGTGGGGGAAACTTTAAATAAGCATAATTCTAAACACAATGGTCATATCAATATCACAATGTTTATGCAGGCAAGCTCATACAGCACTTGCAGCACCAGAACTCAAAAATCACACTTAGCTCTTTCCCCGCCATTGACGAGATATCTCTTCAATCAAGAGAAAACGCTTCCCTGCCAATGACGAGTTTTTCCGTCTTTCCGCAATACCGCTATTATCCACTAGGTTGCCTTCCGCAACTTTTTAAAACCGGAAGTATTGCCCTATGGCAAGCGGCTGCATGTCCGTGTCTGTTTTAAAGATCGCTCTGAATGGGATCTGTATGAAAAGTCCGTCACAAAAATGGAATTATCTCTGCTTTTTGCTCAAAATGTGGTGTTTTTGCAGAAACCTACCCATATTCAAAAGCTGATTACAAAAGAACCACTGAAGGTAGGATGAAACGGCTTTTTTGTTTGAAAGCAGAGGGTCTGTTCTTTCATTTGGTATATTGTATGTTTATATATTTGAAGAAGAACTTTTTCTGGAAGACATTAAACTTTTGTGAAAATCATGAAAAACGCTGGCGCTGGCTGGCAACTTTTTTTTTAAACGCTGGCAGTGAAAGAGTTAGGAGGATTTTGCAAATCTTTGGCAACCTATGGTCAATATTGGAAACACAGGGGGTATCTTTACATATAATGATGCAAAACACGACTTCAATGTGCACATTTTGTAGGAAAATGTAATCGTTGTTCACGAAAAGTCTTTTGTTCAACCACTTATCTTGAAGTTACCATCTTGGTCAAAATTTCCCCCTTCACTTAAAATGTATTGCAAGACTCTTTGCAAAGCCGTGTGATCATGACAGTCACCATTAGGGCCAAGCCATCTAAAATAAAACTTTTCATGTTGTTTCAAATCTATTCTGGACTTTTTAAGCTGCTTTTTTTATTATTTAGTCATCCAATTTGATAATGAAAGAAAATAATCCTTGCACAATTATATTTTTGTCAACAAAATTTTAGACATTTAAGCTAAAACCTTCAAATTAAAATTTCACTGTAAACTTTTGAATGCTACTGAAATGTGTTTGTCTTGAAAATGTCGGCATGCAAAATTATTTAGTAGACTTTAGATTTTGGTTTCCAGAATGCTTTGCATGAAGCTGTTATTTTAGTTTTATTCTGTAAAGACTTGTTATTGATCATTTAACTTTGAACAAACTGTTGCCAGTACATAAAAATACATTTAAGTAGTGCTGGGCATAGATTAATCTAGATACACAGTATCTCATACAAAATAAAATCATTTTTTTGCATAATTTATGAGTTTGTGCTGCGTGTAAATATTATTTATATTTAAACACACACACACATACATATATATAATTTTTTTATTTATATAAATATAGAACATAAAAAAATATATACACATGTAAATGTTTCTTAAATACATACATGAATGTGTGTGCATTTAAATATATACATAATATTTATACACAGCACAAATTCATATATTATTAAAAAAAACTTTCATTTTGTATGAGATTATTCTAGATTAATCTATGCCCAGCACTAATTTATATCTACAGTAATTAACAGGCAAACAGCTGCCAGTAATACTGTAATTTATACAGACATTTTTTTACAGTGTTGGTATCTTAAAGGAATATTCCCTTTTCTTAAAAGAAAAATCCAGATAATTTACTCACCACCATGTCATCCAAAATGTTGATGTCTTTCTTTGTTCAGTCGAGAAGAAATTATGTTTTTTGAGGAAAACATTCCAGGATTTTTCTCATTTTAATGGACTTTAATAGAGCCCAACATTTAATACTTAACTCAACACTTAACAGTTTTTTTCAACGGAGTTTCAGAGGACTATAAACAATCCCAAACGAGGCATAAGGGTCTTATCTAGCGAAACGATTGTCATTTAAAAAAATAAAAATTATCCACTTTTTAACCACAACTTTTCGTCTAGATCCGGTCGTGATGCGCCAACGTGAACCCACGCAATACATCATGACGTCAAGAGGTCACAGAGGACGAACGCGAAACTCCGCCCCAGTGTTTACAAGTGTTGAGAACGAGGACCGTTCCTACGTTGTTGTATGTCAACTGATACCAATTAATGTCTTTGTGTCAGTTTATTGTTTAAAATGGTCCGCAAATGTGCATTTTATATATGTAACACGTGACCTCCCTACATCACTACGCATTTACGTTAGGTAGTGCTGGACCGGATTTAGACGAGAAGTTGTGCTTTAAAAGTGTATATTTGTTATTTTTATTGTCAAAAATGACAATCGTTTCGCTAGATAATGCCGTTATGCCTCGTTTGGGATTGTTTATAGTCCTTTGAAACTCCGCTGAAAAAAACTGTTAAGTGTTGAGTTAAGTATTAAATGTTGGGCTCTATTAAAGTCCATTAAAATGATAAAAATCCTGCAATGTTTTCCTCAAAAAACATAATTTCTTCTCGACTGAACAAAGAAAGACATCAACATTTTGGATGCCATGGTGGTGAGTAAATTATCTGGATTTTTCTTTTAAGAAAATGGAATATTCCTTTAAAAGTACATACTGGTAACTCAAATGTACATTTCTGTGCCAAAATGGTACATATTAGGACCTTTTGAAAAGGTAGGCTACTGTCCTAGTGACAACTTTTGTACCTTTTTTCTAAGAGTGTACTTTAAATGCAAAACAATCTTATAAACTGGAAAATAAATATCCAAAAGTAAATATATAAAAGTCTAAATAATATCCAATACACAATACAAACATTGTCAGTGCTGCTGTTTGTTTATATATTTAGACCTTTGAATGTCATAAAAATACTGTTGAAGCAGCTATTTTCTATACGCTCCAAAAGTGCAAAACCTTATATTTTCCAGGACTGCAGGGAGATATTTGATAACCATCTCATTGTACGAATCAGTAAGAACCTCTTTTGCCATTTTCACTACATGCTGTTCAGATAATATAAAGGGCAAGATGGCCTGTGCGATTTCCAAAACAGAAAATTGACCTGACTTACAAATGCAACGCTCTCAGTGCAGCCTTAACAAGCAGCAAACGTTTGCATATTGTGAGGAATAAAAAATTAATGGAGAGGGATTTTAAGCATTCAAAGCAATTTTCATGCAATTCAAATGTTATTTTGAGATATCAGATATAGGGTCAACAGTTTAGCACAGCCTCACTATGTTCAAAAGACAATTAAAAATAAAATAAAACAAAAGCAGGGATAGGAGATAAAAGAAAGAGTAATTATACTGTAGCTATGAAATAAACAATGCATGAGAGGACTGAATAAGTCAGGCCTCCATACTAAACCTTATACGGTTTCGGTTTTGGCCAAATCATTTAAAAGT
Source organism: Paramisgurnus dabryanus (assembly GCF_030506205.2). Classification (NCBI taxonomy): domain Eukaryota; kingdom Metazoa; phylum Chordata; class Actinopteri; order Cypriniformes; family Cobitidae; genus Paramisgurnus; species Paramisgurnus dabryanus. The sequence goes on along the minus strand of NC_133337.1, from coordinate 43,124,634 downwards.
TAGAAAAAATATATTTATATACTGTACAAGAAACGTGAATATAGTATAATGTATAAATGAATTTAGGTTTGATTTTACCACTTATTACAAAGCATAAGTAATACTGTATACAATTTATAAAATGAAGAGTGTGGTTCCAAAACGCAATAAATCTATTTTGACTAATTTCGTCAAAATTGTGTTTTCTATACCAAGAAAGTGACAAGATAAAAACCACAATTTTCTGTTTCAAACTTTTACATAGCATCTTTAAATTATAGTAACATAAAATCCATAATTTGATTTTCAAAGATGTATTATTATTTTTTGTCAAAATGCTATAAATCTATTGAATCAATATATAAATGTGCATTCATCTTTGCCATGTTATATTCATTTAGTTGACTAAAAGTATACACTGATAAAACAATAAACAATAATAACATTAATCAAAACACTTACTTTGTCATATTAATTACACTGTCATTGCTGCTGTCATTCATGGGACGTCGTCGCTGATTCTTTTTGACAGCGATCAGCTGTAAAATGTTTTGGTCCTGCTCGATTTTCATTGACTTTGAGTAAAATAATGGAAAGTTTTTCATAAGATCCCCTGGGGTCAGTGTGTTAGCATGACAGAAGCTTGGTGCTTTCATGAGAACAAGCAACAGCCAGCATTTTCCTTTGCACGAGTGTCTCTCGCGTAAATTATTTTATTTTGATGGCTACATTTCTTCCCTGCCACAGAAAACCACCACAGGTTTATCAATGCCATCAAAATGTATATTTTGCCTTTGTTTGTTTATTGATCATGCAGTAAAAAGTAGATGAGGAAAACTAGGAATATGTGTGTATTCAAAGTGACGCCATTATTGTTTACAATGCTTGGAATGGTGCGTTGTGATTGGTTAAGCGGATTTATTGCATTCTGCAGAGAAAAAGGACTTGTGTTCTGTCCTCACTAGACGTGTAGCTTCTATATCCAGCTAGACAGACAGTGAACAGGCGAGATATTGATTCATAGCTTTTAATCTTTCAGATGCTTTTATAAATCTTTCTCGTGTAACTTTGACATTGTAAAACTGTAAACAGACATAGAAAATAGAGAAATTAGAATTGTATTAAATTTACATTTTCAAAGTGCATAACTTACTAAGCAGTATTTACTGCCTAAAAACATTCAAAGGAAACATTAAATAAACAAATTAAGCATTAAACGTTACATTGTCATGTACCCCTGTAAATATATCCTTAGTTTTAGGTAATGTGTATAATCACAAAATCCAAATTATTATAATTATCATAGCAAAAGACCGCTAGCATACGGTGCTACTTAATGCTCACTATTTACACTTTCCGTTTTGTTTTAGCAACATTTGCATCTCTAGATTAATCAATATACTGACAAACATCTTTAACATACTGAACTTTATGTTTATATGAGAAATTATAGCGACTTACAGCCTTATGCGGGTCACAAGTTCCCTGAACGAGCCGCTCTTCAGCCATAACACTTTACAATGAGCTCACCTCAACACGTGCAACACGGCTCTACCATACACAATACTCGCCACAAGAGGGCGCTAAAGGTCAACATAAAACCAAATCAAACTGAAACCATTACACTCCCCGCCTGGTGTAAATGCTTTTATACCATTACTTAATTCTAATCAGTCTTTGTATCACTACTGCGGGGAAACAAGAGAATAAGTTGAGTCACTGGGCGCAAGTAGACACGAGTATTCCCTTGCTTCACAACTTTAACTTCCACTTTTCTGATTCTCTTATCTTCGCTTGGGATGCTTTTAGTAATGAGCCCAATGGGCCATTCATTACGTTTAACTTGATCATCTTTTAACAAGACTACATCCCCTACTTGAATGTTATCTTTGTCATGAGTCCATTTCCTTCTTTGCTGAAGCACTGACAGATACTCTTGTCTCCAACGCTTCCAAAATGTATCTGCAAGACCTTGAACATGTTGCCATTGCTTTTTATACATGTCCTTCATGTCAAATGTTCCTTCAGGAGCAGGAGCAACTCCTGCCTTTGGAGTTAGAAGCATTGACGGTGTCAAAATGGTTGGTGAGTCTGAATCAGTACTTATGGGAACCAATGGACGAGCATTAATGATTGCCATGACTTCGGCCATTAGCGTTGCGAGGACTTCATGGGTAAGACGAGTTGGACCTGACTGCAGTAACATTGCGTCTAGAATGCGGCGGGCGATGCCAATCATTCTTTCCCATGATCCTCCCATGTGTGATGAGTAAGGTGTGTTGAATGTCCATGTACAGCCTTCATTGCTGAGGTAGTTTTGGATCTCAGGGTGATCTGTATTGATCTTTAGCTCCTTACAGGCTCCAATGAAGTTAGTGCCTCTGTCTGATCTGAGAACTTTGGAAGGGCCTCTAACTGCAAAAAACCTTCTCAGCGCGTTAATGAAACACGAGGTGGACATGGTTTCGATTACTTCTATGTGAACTGCACGAGTCCCTAAGCAACTAAATAAAACTGCCCAGCGTTTGCTTTCTGCGGCCCCACCCCTTGTCTTGCGAGTGACTACGCTCCAGGGCCCAAAAACATCTAAGCCTACCCTAGTGAACGGGGGCTCCATGGTGAGTCGATCTTCTGGGAGGTTGGCCATTTTTTGTTCGACAGGCTTTCCTCTAAGCCTACGACAAGTGACACACTGATAGATTACACTTGAGACTAGTTTCCTGCCTCCAATTACCCAAACACCAGCAGATCTCAACGCTCCCTCAGTGAGGTGACGACCTTGGTGAGCAACGCTTTGATGGTAATGTCTCACAAGCAGAGTTGACACATGATGTTTTTTAGGGAGTATCAGAGGGTGCTTTTCATCATATGGGAGGTTAGCTAGAGACGTCCGACCCCCCACCCTTAACAGTCCCTCTGGGTCTATGAAAGGGTTTAGAGTCCATAAGGGGCTTGTTTTAGGGAGTCGTTCCCCTTTCTGCAGTTTCTTTAAGTCCTCTTTGAATGAATATTGTTGGACGCTTGAGATGACTGTAAGTTTAGCTTGAGTTTGAGGATTTGTAGTGTTTTGATCTGGGGCTTTGGACTTGTTTCTAGCCAGAGTAACGAGTTTTGCCATACCTCGTATGAGATGTTTCCATGTTGAGAATCGTTCGAACCGGTGTGATCCGAGTGGTTCGATGATGGCTTTAGTTGCATAGATATTCACCTCTGGTCGAATCTCTGAATCATGCTCTGGTTTTATTAGCTCAAACACATCCGTATCTGCTGTTGTTGAACACTGTGGCAGTTCCTCCGTCAAGAATGGCGGTCCGGTGAACCAGTAGGTTTGTGGCAGAAGGAGAGCTGCTATCGGACGAGTAGCAATGTCTGCTGAGTTGTTTTCTGATGAGACATGATGCCATTGCGTTGGTACTGAAGATTTTCTGATTCTACAGACTCTGTTCGATACATAGACGTAAAACCTTCTTGAAGTGTTGTAGATGTAACCTAGTACAATCTTGCTGTCGGTGTAATACTTTACATCATGAAGCTTTAGGTCAATTTCTTGACATATAAGCTCTGCTATTTCTACAGCAAGGACCGCGGCGCATAGCTCCAGTCGTGGAATGGTGTGAGCTGGTTTTGGTGCCAGTTTGGCTTTTCCCATGACAAATCCGGTGAGATGCTGTCCCTGCTCGTTGACAACTCGCAAGTAGGCAACAGCTGCAATTGCTGTAGATGAGGCGTCACTGAAGACACACAGCTCTCTGTGATGTGTTGAGGAAAGAGACAATGTTAAGTATGGTCTGGGAATGTGTAGGTTCTCTAACTCAATAAGCGAGTCTCTCCATACAGACCATAGTCTTTCTTTGTCTGGCGATAGGGGGTCATCCCAGTCACATGGTTCAGAGGTTAGTTCTCTTATGAGTGCTTTTCCCTGTACAGTTATAGGCGCAACAAAGCCTAAGGGGTCGTACAAACTATTAACAGTGGATAGCACGCCTCTTTTGGTGAATGGTTTTTGTTCTTTAGAGACTTGAAATGTGAAAGTATCTGATTCAAGACTCCAGCTGATGCCTAAGCTTCTTTGCACAGGTAATGGGTCGTTGTCTAAGTCAAGGCTTTTGATTTCTTTTGCCAAGTCACTTGCTGGGAACGCCTCCATGACCTTGCTGCTGTTTGAGGCAATTTTGTGTAAACGCAGATTCGACTCAGCTAACATTTTCTGTGTTTTTTGCAGTAGAGTGATTGCTTCAAGTTCAGTTGGGAGTGAGGTTAGACCGTCGTCCACGTAAAAGTTTCTGGTGACAAAATGCTCTGCATCCTTGCCATATTTCTTCACACCGGCTTCAGCTGCTTTGCGGAGCCCGTAGATTGCAACAGAGGGAGACGGACGATTTCCAAAAACATGGACTTTCATGCGATACTCGATGATCTCTTTTGTGACATCGTTGTCTTTAAACCAGAGAAATCGCAAGAAATTGCGATGGTCTTCCCTTACTGTGAAACAGTAGAACATTTGTTCCACATCTGCTGTTATTGCGATGGGCTCTCTGCGAAATCTGATCAGAACCCCAAGCAGAGCGTTGTTGAGATCTGGACCGCTTAATAGGATGTCATTGAGTGCTACGCCCTCATGTTTGGCGCTTGAGTCAAAAACCACACGTATTTGATTAGGTTTCTGTGGATGATACACCCCAAACATGGGGAGATACCAACACTCTTCATTCAGCTGTAAGGTGGGTGCGACTTCTGCTTGTTTGTTGTCTATGACTTTTTGCATGAACTGTACAAAGTGCTCTCTCATCTCAGGTTTTTTGACAAGACTTCGTTTTAGTGTGTCCAGTCTTTTTAATGCCTGATCTCGATTATTTGGTAGACTTTGTCTGGGTGTAACAAAGGGAAGGGGTGCAACCCAGCTGTTGGTCTCATCCTGATACATTTCGTTCTGCATTATTGTTAGAAATTGCATATCCTGTTGTGAAGGTGCTAACCTTTCATCATCCTCCCTCTTGATGAAGATGTTGTCTCCGAGATTGTCTGTTTGCATTGCCTGGTAAGTATCTGTGCAGATTTGAGTGTCTTTTAATTGCCTTACAGATTTCTCTTTTATTTGCAGGACATTGGTACATGGACTGAGGTACGATGGACGTCCGTTGAGCAATGTGTTTGTTTTGTACGTTGCAACAGACCTTGGTTTGTGTACACCATTCAAACAGACATCTCCCACGATAACCCAGCCAAGGTCCAGACGCTGGGCGAATGGTGCATTATGGGGACCATTGCACTGTTCTCTCACTTTGTGCAAACTCAGTATGTCTCTCCCCAAGAGCAACAGGATTTGTGCATTTGAATCTATAGCATGTATCTTGTGCGAAAGCGCCTTTAAGTGTGGGTGATATTGGGCGACTTCAGGCGAAGGTATTTCCGATCTATCCTCAGGGATCATGTCACACTCTAGCATCGGAGGCAGTGGCAACTTTATGTGACCGTCTGTGGATTCGATAATAAAGTCTTTAGCCTTTCTCCCTCTGACTTCCTTGATACCTGAACATGTTTTTAAGGTATACACCTCAGTGTCTCCTTTAACACTAAATATGTCAAAAAAGTCAGAGCGGGCAAGAGACTGATTACTTTGTTCGTCCATAACGGCATACAGGTTTATTGCCTTGTCCCTTTGACCTGATGGATACACTTTCGCTAGGCATATTTTAGCACAAGACCTTGAGCCACGCTGTTCAACACATACCTCTGTGCACATTGCTGTAGCTGAGACTGATGGTGTAATAAGCTCAGGCTCCCCGCCATGCTGTTTCACCTCTCTTGACGGTGTGATGCTGTTAGGAGGGGGTGGACCTGGGTGTAACACCGTATTGTGTCTTTCACTACCACATTCTTTGCAGGTGACTTTGATCTGACAGTTTTTGGCTTGGTGTTTGGTTGATGCGCAACACTTGAAGCATATGTTTTTATCCTTCAGATATGTTTTTCTCTCTTCTAGGGACTTGCTGCGAAAACTGCGACATCTCCTAAGAGGATGCGGTTTTTTATGCAGAGGACATTGTTTGTCTGGATCTTCACTGATGTCTGTGGTTCCATTACCCTCTGTTATTTCTGTCTTTTTTACTGTAATCATAGGGCGAGAACTGTTTTTAACAGGCCTGTCAAACTTGGACTGCGCTGCTGACAGAAAGGAGAAACTAGGATCATTTCTTATGCGTGCTTGCTCCCGTACAAAGTTAGAAAAGGTAGAAAATGGTGGAAATGTGGCGTTGTAATCTACCTTGTATTTTGATGCATGCGAGATCCATCTTTCTTGTATAGAATAAGGGAGCTTTTCAACTATAGGGTTAACACCACGAGCTGTATCCAGAAAGGCTAACCCAGGTGAATAACCCTCTGCTTTAGCTAGTTGTAGTTCAAGCAGGAGATCTCCCAGCTCTCTTAGCTTACTTGAGTCTCTAGCTGCAATCTTAGGGAAGTTTTCAACCTTTTGAAACAGTGTATGTTCTATTACCTCAGGTGCTCCGTAGGTTTCTTCCAAGCGTTGCCAGATCATTTTAAGGGCTTCACTGACATCATTGATTTGAGCCGCACTGATTCTTTTAGCTTGTTGGTTTGACTTTGGTCCGAGCCATTTTACAAGTAGATCTATTTCTTCTTTAGGGGACAGGGACAAGTCTTTAATGACATTCATAAATGAGGATTTCCAGCTACGATAATTTTGTGGATCGTCATCAAATGTTTGCAAAGTGGCTGACACCAGTTCACGTTTCATTAGATATTTGGCCATGTCATTTACCGTAGAGGTCGGTTGAGGATTTGGGGGCCTTAAGCTGAATGACTGGTGTTGATGATTGAGAACTGGATGTGATATGTTAGGATGTGGTGTTGACATGTATATGGACGGTCGTTTTTGTCTGTGTGGCGGACTTTCTTGCTTGATTACAGGAGTAATGTAGGGGGATGATAATGGTTCTGCTCCTGTGTTATCATGATGGTAGAAGGGGTTCGTGATTGAGATTTGAGGTTGTGATAGCACTTGGTTGCTTTGCAAGAATACTTGACTATCAATGAAATTTTGAACCTTTTCCGTGGGATCCACGGGGTTGTCGCACAGATGTTCTTTGCTGCATGACTGTTGTTCTTCAAACTGTGCGGCTGCTTCTAGTATCTGTGCTTCTGCTGCAGCAGCAGCTGCTTCTTTCTTTATCTTTAAAATATGTAGCTGAGCCTGCATTTCAGCTTGTTGTTTCATTACTTCAGCTTCCTCCTGTGCATAGACCACCTGCGCTTGTGCAGCCTCAGCTTTGGCACGTGCTCTAAGAGCTGCTACGCTTGCAGATGACCTAGTAGACCGCGATGAAGAAGCAGAGCACCGGGATCTCGTTTCCAGTACCTCTTCTTGTGCTTTTAGCACGTGGCTCCCTGGCGATCGTTGGGGTTGCGTGTTCAATGGCTGCGACATGATGATTTGATGACTGAAGTTAACTGCTTCTGAAGGGTGTTGTATGCTGATAATAAGGCTTTTTACTGTTCTGTCCTCACTAGACGTGTAGCTTCTATATCCAGCTAGACAGACAGTGAACAGGCGAGATATTGATTCATAGCTTTTAATCTTTCAGATGCTTTTATAAATCTTTCTCGTGTAACTTTGACATTGTAAAACTGTAAACAGACATAGAAAATAGAGAAATTAGAATTGTATTAAATTTACATTTTCAAAGTGCATAACTTACTAAGCAGTATTTACTGCCTAAAAACATTCAAAGGAAACATTAAATAAACAAATTAAGCATTAAACGTTACATTGTCATGTACCCCTGTAAATATATCCTTAGTTTTAGGTAATGTGTATAATCACAAAATCCAAATTATTATAATTATCATAGCAAAAGACCGCTAGCATACGGTGCTACTTAATGCTCACTATTTACACTTTCCGTTTTGTTTTAGCAACATTTGCATCTCTAGATTAATCAATATACTGACAAACATCTTTAACATACTGAACTTTATGTTTATATGAGAAATTATAGCGACTTACAGCCTTATGCGGGTCACAAGTTCCCTGAACGAGCCGCTCTTCAGCCATAACACTTTACAATGAGCTCACCTCAACACGTGCAACACGGCTCTACCATACACAATACTCGCCACAAGAGGGCGCTAAAGGTCAACATAAAACCAAATCAAACTGAAACCATTACAACTTGCGTTTATCGGGTTTTGGGAAAAAAGGGAGGAAGATGACAGAATAACACGGCGGATATCATGTCACAAGGTGACGATCTTTTGGGCGGAACCAAAAGTCGGGAAACTTTGGTTCCGCCCGGATGTTTCCGCCCAGACCGAAGAACGGAAACACCGGACATCCGGCAGATTCGCGGAGGCTGTAATCAGCCGATTGGGCACAGCTGTGCCTAGTTGAAGAGATCGCTGGGCAATTGGATGACTGAAGTACAGAGAGGAGTATATAAAGCACAGTTAGATCACAGTTCGGGAGCTCGGGCACGAGAGGGGGATTGACACGGGGAGAGCTCCTCTGCTTAGGGCAGGAGAGGTAACTACGTACCTTTTGAAGAGCCCGCAGGCTCCGTTGATCCGGGCTGCGCTTGAAGCGCGCAGAAAGAAGACAGGAGCTGCCTGGGGTGAAAGAAAGGCGATACGTGAGTGGAGAAAAGGAGCACCCCGAAGAGAGCATTGTGCTGTCAAGCCTGTGCTTAGTGTGTGCTGGGAAACGGAGCTGTGCTCATTTTTGGACGTGGTGGCTGTCTGTGTTTCTCTCTCTCTCTCTCGTTTCAGTCTTTATTGTGGACCTGCTGGAGTAAACAGGAAAGTCCTGTGGGTAAGAAGGAACTTTGTTCTAGCCAATACTGAAGGAGTAAAGCAGGAAGAGATATTGACCGTCTGGTACAACGTAAATAAAGGCTATCCGCCGTGAGTATACCCTTCTTGTGTGGAGTAACTGGCAAAAATTAACTTGTGTAGCCATTGGAAACCTCCAGGAGAAGGAGGGCGGCCCTACCCCTACAAGAGTGTGGTGGGCGAGCCGTTAGAAGTACACATTCAAACAGCCGCCGCAACGAGACTTATTGTGGTCGTATTTCCCATCGCCTTATCGTAGCCCAAGCGCAGTGGAGGACACCGGGCGCTTCCCTTGTTGTGGTGCACTTATAGTGTGGTGAGTGAGACTGTGTAATAAATCTTTTCACGTTGGAGTGGTGCTGTGTATTTGCTGTGGGTTGCTGTGTGTCTTGTAGACGAAGCCCCGCATCATCCGTTTTCTTCCACTGGGCAGAGGACGGAGAGGCCAACGACCTCAGAAATCACTGTTACTATAAGTAGTGTGCTGTTGGAGTGCGAAGGGACGCAGACTAAGAGCTGTCCGTGACCGTGAGTAAACCATTGGAAAACATTTCGTGGTGTGAACTTACCTGTGCCTGTTTCGTCGCAGAGTCAGAGGCGAAAGGGTCCGCCGCCCCGGGGTCTCTACGAAAAGGGCGCCCCCGTCTAGGAATCGATCGGCCTATGGGCATTGGAGATAGGGCAGCGCTCGACCCGGTGAGGTGGTGTGGGACCTTCGCCCCTCTGTTGACCTACGGAGGAGAACCATACCTACCCAGAAAGCTGTAAACAGCAGAGCCGGTGAGAAATACTCGAAGTCTCAGTAACAGTGTCTTTGTGTTCTAGCGGCCACCTGTGGAGAGAGAGCAGAACGAGAGTGAATCATTGAAGAGCAAACTGTGAATGTGATACCTGCCCAGAAAGCTGTAAACAGCAGAGCCGCGGCCACCTGTGGAGAGAGAGCAGAACGAGAGTGAACCATTGAAGAGCAAACTGTGAACGTGATACCTACCCAGAAAGCTGTAAACAGCAGAGCCGGTGAGCAATACTCGAAGTCTCAGTAACAGTGTCTTTGTGTCCTAGTGGCCTCCTGTGGAGAGAATGGAAAACGAGAAGGAACATGAGGAGAATGGACTGTGTGAAGATACAGTGGTGGTGGAGGAGAGCCTAGAGTGGCCATTGTTTTAAGTCCCCCGTTTCCCCTTCCCTATTTAATATTTTTAAGTAATTTAATAAAGGATATTTTAATTTTATGCTTACCTTGTGTGTCTGGTCATTGGGGTGGCTTTGGGAATCTCCTCGAGGTGGAGAAAGGGGCGTGACCTTATTTACATCTGGGTCCACCCCTACCTGTGACAGATTTGGCGTAGTCGGCAGTCCACCTCGGGTTGAGACCAAGGTCCCCCAATGGCCTACCACGTTTTTTTTAAAGAAAAGCTCCCATCAACACCCTATCAGTCCCTAAACAACGCGTTCTCGGGACGAGAACGGATTGGCGGGGGAGGATGTCACAAGGTGACGATCTTTTGGGCGGAACCAAAAGTCGGGAAACTTTGGTTCCGCCCGGATGTTTCCGCCCAGACCGAAGAACGGAAACACCGGACATCCGGCAGATTCGCGGAGGCTGTAATCAGCCGATTGGGCACAGCTGTGCCTAGTTGAAGAGATCGCTGGGCAATTGGATGACTGAAGTACAGAGAGGAGTATATAAAGCACAGTTAGATCACAGTTCGGGAGCTCGGGCACGAGAGGGGGATTGACACGGGGAGAGCTCCTCTGCTTAGGGCAGGAGAGGTAACTACGTACCTTTTGAAGAGCCCGCAGGCTCTGTTGATCCGGGCTGCGCTTGAAGCGCGCGGAAAGAAGACAGGAGCTGCCTGGGGTGAAAGAAAGGCGATACGTGAGTGGAGAAAAGGAGCACCCCGAAGAGAGCATTGTGCTGTCAAGCCTGTGCTTAGTGTGTGCTGGGAAACGGAGCTGTGCTCATTTTTGGACGTGGTGGCTGTCTGTGTTTCTCTCTCTCTCTCTCGTTTCAGTCTTTATTGTGGACCTGCTGGAGTAAACAGGAAAGTCCTGTGGGTAAGAAGGAACTTTGTTCTAGCCAATACTGAAGGAGTAAAGCAGGAAGAGATATTGACCGTCTGGTACAACGTAAATAAAGGCTATCCGCCGTGAGTATACCCTTCTTGTGTGGAGTAACTGGCAAAAATTAACTTGTGTAGCCATTGGAAACCTCCAGGAGAAGGAGGGCGGCCCTACCCCTACAAGAGTGTGGTGGGCGAGCCGTTAGAAGTACACATTCAAACAGCCGCCGCAACGAGACTTATTGTGGTCGTATTTCCCATCGCCTTATCGTAGCCCAAGCGCAGTGGAGGACACCGGGCGCTTCCCTTGTTGTGGTGCACTTATAGTGTGGTGAGTGAGACTGTGTAATAAATCTTTTCACGTTGGAGTGGTGCTGTGTATTTGCTGTGGGTTGCTGTGTGTCTTGTAGACGAAGCCCCGCATCATCCATTTTCTTCCACTGGGCAGAGGACGGAGAGGCCAACGACCTCAGAAATCACTGTTACTATAAGTAGTGTGCTGTTGGAGTGCGAAGGGACGCAGACTAAGAGCTGTCCGTGACCGTGAGTAAACCATTGGAAAACATTTCGTGGTGTGAACTTACCTGTGCCTGTTTCGTCGCAGAGTCAGAGGCGAAAGGGTCCGCCGCCCCGGGGTCTCTACGAAAAGGGCGCCCCCGTCTAGGAATCGATCGGCCTATGGGCATTGGAGATAGGGCAGCGCTCGACCCGGTGAGGTGGTGTGGGACCTTCGCCCCTCTGTTGACCTACGAAGGAGAACCATACCTACCCAGAAAGCTGTAAACAGCAGAGCCGGTGAGAAATACTCGAAGTCTCAGTAACAGTGTCTTTGTGTTCTAGCGGCCACCTGTGGAGAGAGAGCAGAACGAGAGTGAATCATTGAAGAGCAAACTGTGAATGTGATACCTGCCCAGAAAGCTGTAAACAGCAGAGCCGCGGCCACCTGTGGAGAGAGAGCAGAACGAGAGTGAACCATTGAAGAGCAAACTGTGAACGTGATACCTACCCAGAAAGCTGTAAACAGCAGAGCCGGTGAGCAATACTCGAAGTCTCAGTAACAGTGTCTTTGTGTCCTAGTGGCCTCCTGTGGAGAGAATGGAAAACGAGAAGGAACATGAGGAGAATGGACTGTGTGAAGATACAGTGGTGGTGGAGGAGAGCCTAGAGTGGCCATTGTTTTAAGTCCCCCGTTTCCCCTTCCCTATTTAATATTTTTAAGTAATTTAATAAAGGATATTTTAATTTTATGCTTACCTTGTGTGTCTGGTCATTGGGGTGGCTTTGGGAATCTCCTCGAGGTGGAGAAAGGGGCGTGACCTTATTTACATCTGGGTCCACCCCTACCTGTGACAATCAGATTTTGCGTACAATTTTTTTTTTACCAAACTCTTCAAATATTTTCAAGTGATATAATTGCTCCAGACCGCACTTCTAAACACTTCTGCTCCCTTGTATTAAATGTAGTATTATGAGGTCTTTTTCATTATAACATCATCTATGGAACTGTAACTTTTGACATATCTAAGTTACAATTGTATACAAATGTTACAATTGAATAGCTCAGATGAAAAACTCTCTAAGTGTGTCTGACATGTTTTCTTGTGGCCAGGATTCAGCATGTTTGAAGCGAAAGTATTTGATGAATGTATAATAAGTGCCGAGAGGATTTGGTTAATATCATTAGTTTTGACAGAGATGGCATTTAGAGGCTTTTGCATCTGATCTCCTTAATTGTCCCCAGTCTCCCCTACTAACACAAGAATTTTTTTTATTTTTGCATAAAACTGATTGTGGGCAACACGCTAAAAGGTCCCAAGTAAATTGATGTCTGGAGAAGAGTACAAAACTCTCTAATTGTCATTTAAACAGACCAAAATAACCTTTCATGCACACAAATTAACAAAATAAATCAGAATGGAGCTCTTATCCTCCCGAAAACTAAACAAGCTAAATGTTTTCCAGTCCCACAGGCAAAAACAGATTAGGATCCTACAGGGCCATGTGTCACCAGCTTCATTGGCCGCAACAATCTTCCAACAATATTAAACCTAAAGTTGCATTTGTACTGTATAAATCCACATACAGAAGTTACTGTAATAAGAAAGAAAATCTCATGTGTGTTAAACAAAGATGTCAAATGTGCCCTGAATACATTAGAAAACACAGAAAGTGCTCAAGAGGGTGCAAAAACACAACATTTCTAATGTCTTTGTTTATTTCACAAAACTGTTCTTTATTTTAGATCTGTAGCGGCTTGTAATTGTTTTTCTCTCGCTTGTGGAGTCTATAATCTGTCCTTGAATGAAGTGAGACACACAACCAGGTCAGAATTTGCTCATCGAAAAACTGGCCGTGTAACTCTACAGCTCAGGTTGTGGTTTGACCCACAGGTCTCCACCATAACACTTCCTGAATTGGAAAACTTTCTTCCAGAGGACTTTTAGTTCATCATTACCGCCCTGTAGAAACGTATCAAGTAAACGGTGGAAAAAGAGGACAGCCATTACTATCGATTTTCAACCGTATGCCAGAGCGAGCTTTACACACTCTACCGTTTTAATGCTGTTTTCAGACAGCAACAGATTTTAGTCGGAGATCTTTTCTTAGGCCATTTTCACATTGGGATTGTTTGCTGTGGCCCGAGTGGAGTGTTCGTGCATCATCGGTTTCACATTCATTCAATCAAACCACAATTCACCATTGTAATCTTACATCATCGCCAACGTGGATGTAAATCACAACACGACTCAGCATATTTAAATTTTTTATATTGTTTGTGTATTCATGCACAGGAGAGAAAGCAACCTGCGCATATGTGTTTTGGAATAAGGAATTCATGGGGCTATTTATACCTGGTATAAAGATGCGTTTTGGTCAATCAGATCACAAGTGTACAAGAGAGACACATTCACGTCTACACCCGATATCTTAATCTGTCTCTTTTGTCTACTTTTGACCACTTTTATCTTATTTTTCTGAGGAGGGGGTTTGTGGGCGAGTCCCTCTGCTGTCGTTTAAACAAGAGCGAGAGTAATGATGGGTTTAAAATGATGCAATCTAATATTTGGTCGAAGTCTGCTGCATGTGCTATTAGTAAACATGCTGCACAGAGTTTTGTACATGTATATGAAAGAGCTTTTTATGATATTTCAGAGCAATTGATTAAATAAGCTCGCACAACTTTCACACGCTCGCAAAATGAAACTAATAAAAGAGGCGGTGAGCAGCCGCTTCAGTTTTATCAATGAAAGCCTAAAGGTCGATGAAATGAAAGGTCATGTCCAAAGGATAAACATCGTGATCATTACATTGCATTAGATAAATAGGTGGAGAGTAGGCTGTCTTTTTTGTGACATATTCGACCACTATGCCCAAAAGCAAACCGTTCAAAAACGTATATACCTCTGAATATGGTCGAAAGTGGACGAGCTTAAATGGACTAGGGATGCACCGAATCCAGATTTTTTGGGTTCGGCCGAATACCGAATCCACTGTTTAAGATTCGGCCGAAACCGAATACCGAATCCTACTCGCATCCTTATTCCATTACAGGGCTCGCAAAATTTCAAAATCATTGGTAGCCCTTCGGGCATGAACTCTTCAGTTTTTGGTAGCCTGAAATGTTGCCAATACAAAGCCAAAAGGGCCTCTAATCACAATGTTTAATCTGCTATTCTTGTTGTTGTTTTGATGCTGTTGGTTTTTTAACAAACAAAAAAACTGGATTTCCATGTAAACCAACTGTTCCTGCTCATCCCCACACCAGATATACCCACCATTTAAAAGTGGTTCAGTGGGTCACAAAACTCACAGTTTGGATCATCCAGTTAGAGATTGGATCATTTTTTCGATCAGAAAAACAGGGGCTACTGTCGCTTTAAGAGCGATTCTGCACAGAGTCACTTTCTTCACTGCCCGTACAATCTTCACTTTAAAGCTTGCTGCAAGAGATTTAATTTTCTTACGTGAGGATAGTAAAGACTGATAGGACGAAGTTGGAGGATTTTCACAAAAATCCATGACAAATCAGTACGGATAGCTTCCTGTACTGCGGCGTCGCCCGATTGTGAAGTGAAAGTAAAACTCGAGCACGCGCTCAAACGCAATTTAAATACCCAATGCCTGATTTCATGCACCACAATTACCCATCCAAATCTGTGAGAGGATACATAAGCATTTAAATATATTTTTTTCTCCCTATAAGTCAAGATAGCCCGACGGGCAGGGCGGGGATGCATTTTGATAGCCCGACTGCAAAGCACAATGAAAGCAATGCGGTGCGATGCGTTAGTTTTTCCAGGTGCGTCCACGAAATGTGAAACGCCCCTAAGGGTCACTGGAAAAAAACAACACTTATCTCCACGTCAGCACCTGATATGTGTAATCAACGGCCGCATGACATCGACCAGCGTAGCGCAAGCTTAGGGTTCGGTTCGGTGGAAAAAAAATCTAAGATTCGGTCGAACCCGAACCCCGTCAAAAAGCCCAGTATTCGGCCGAATCCGAATCCAGGATTCGGTGCATCCCTAAAATGGACATTCCACTTTTTTTGAAAATATGCTCATTTTCCAGCCTCCCGGGAGTTAAATATTTGATTCCTACCGTTTTGGAATCCATTCAGCTGATCACCGGGTCTGGCGGTACCACTTTTAGCATAGCTTAGCACAATCCAGAATTAGAGTATAGTTCTTAGCCATATCTGCCTAGAAAATCACAACTTTTATTTTTCTGTTGGTCTTAGTATACAATGTTACTACAAAAGAGTCAAATTTTAAATATTTAAAATATTGAAACTCTTTGGCTATTTTTTAACGCAATGCTAATGGTCTAATCAGATTCAATTGATTGTGCTAAGCTATGCTAAAAGTGATCATTGATCAGCTGAATGGATTCCAAAACATAAAAATCTAATGTTTAACTCTAGGGGAGCTGGGCTTATTGTGGAATATAAGTGGAACTTTTACACCTGTATGTAGCATCACACATCTTAATACCAGGTGTAAACAGCATCCATCAGTTGTCATGGTAATCGTGCGTTGTGCAAAGGTATGATCGACATTGGCTAAAATGCACACAAATTCCATATGGTTTCACATTTACGCAAACAACCCCACAGTTGTACTGCAACCAACCTCGGACCACCTCCTGTGTTCGGTAGCCCGGTGCACTCCCGGCTTCGCATGACAGCTTTCACAAGTTTTTCATACAAGCCAGTCGATGCTCTGCAAATCGAACTCGGACGCAGAAAGCAAAACGCTTTGCCATCTTCACAGGTAGTGACTGTTCACACAGTTTATCTACCTTTGCATTTGACACACATGACTTCCAGGGGTGGTAAACCTTGTTTTTTATTAACCATAAACTTGACAAGAATGAGCGAAAGCTCAATACAGACACATAAAATAAACGTAAGGCTGCAAGCTGCTTTGGAAAAAAGCCTGTAAAATGTTAAAACATCTTAATGATATTGTTTCAGCTCAATTGATTTCATAAACTTGGATGATATGACATCATGTAAGGACACACAAAGACTATTGTTAAAGTGTCTTAAAGTGTGAAAACGGAGGTTGTGCGTACAGTATGAAAAGACGTGAGCAGTAATTAAAGCCCACATACCGATCACGTTCTCCTTTGTGGCTTTCAAAGCCGCAGCTGCAGGTTCCCACTCAGCATGGAAGATTGAATCCAGCGTTCATCTCTGCATGAGACAGAATGCTATGTATGCATAAATGCACATAACTATATATATTACACACATCATTTAGGCAGAGCAAAGGTGTTGAGTTTGATTCACAGGTACATACATTGCAAGTCACTTTCGATAAAACCTGCCAAATGCAAAAATGTAAAACTTAAAAACAAGGATGCAGGAGAAACCCCAATACTTTTAGTGTCTGTTAATGAACAAAGAATACGGAGTCAAGCATCGGCTATGTTTACCTTGCACATCATCCCTTGGTATTCATTAGAGGTCACATTAATATTAGGCTGATGTTGCTTGGCAATGGAGCGACACAATTGTTCTGCTCTTGTATTCAAAAGTTTCGCTCTAATGGCAAAGCTAACGTCACCCACGCCTTGTCTTCTCCTCTACCTCCTCTTCTCCCGTTCATTACAAGCATGTCGAATATCGCGCCCACTTCGAAATCATTACACATGAGAAATCAGTCCCTAAATAATACTTAAAAATTAAGCATTAGTTCAACAGAAACCCCAGCTAAAGTCGACATAATGGCCCCTGACGTGTGATTTTGCCTCTAGTGTGAACATTTATGGAAAAACAATAATGTGCTCGTGGAAGCATGTGATGTGTAGCCTGAGCGCCTGAATAATGGCGAGCCGAACCGAGAGGCTTCGGTAACCGCGGCGAGCTCACCATGTCATTAGAGAGGAAAAGCCCACAGGAACTTGTTAAAGGACGGAGGGAAATAATGGTAAATAAGGTTAATTGGACCGATCTGTCAGAACGAGGGCGATGCGTTCACTGACACGATACCAGTCGTAACACGGCACACTCCTTCGCTGTTCATTAGGGTTATAGAGGGAAGAGAGAAACAGAGGACGAGAGACAGCGAGAGCGAGGGAACAAATTGACACTTATTGCGCCCGGTCTGGGAAACAGACTGACAGAATTAAAGGCGGTAAAGGGAGAAGAAAGGCGACAGGGTGAGATAGAAAGAACGTGTCGGGGAAATTGTGCGAGACAAAGTTTGATGAGCTCTGTTCTGAAATGTTAGATTCCTAACCATCTAGGGCTAACATAGGTGAGATTTATTGTACGCATTCATTTAATTATTTTAAACATACAGATTACACACAAATTATTGCATTTGATCAGCATGTGTGTTTCCTGGAAATAAAACCCATGACCTTTTCGCTCGTAATGCAATGCTTGACTTGCCTTTTCCAAGAAGGACCCTGCCTTTGCATTTGGTAAAAAGAATAAGGTATCCTGGGAGGACATCTTTGTGAAACAGCTTGTGTGTTTGTGACGTCTTAAAAATGTTGCCTCTAAAGGCACCTCGCTGGCGTTTGGCACAGATTGAAAGCGTATAGAGAAGATTGCACAATATATTGTTCTTGAATGATTTTTGGAAAGAAATTGTGTAATAACGAAAAGAGAGGAATATCAGAGTAAAGATGAGCTGGGTAAACAAAAAACGTATTGAGCAAGAGTGAATTGCTTTTACATTAAATATCTGTCGAGAGAGATTGAGATATGATGAGCATTGTGTAGAAAGAGGACAGTGTCTGCTTTGCTGAAGTGTTTGCACACTTTTTTCAAATCATACAAAATCCACTAAGGCTAGGACAATAAATCATGTGATTCTGCTTGCTATTCTTCTCAAGGAATTATGGTGAAATGTCGCTACATCCAAAATCCAGAGGGCGCTCTTGTGCAGAAACTCAATATGAGTTTTTTTCTATTTTCTAACCATTGTCGCTTGAGGTTGGGGTTAGAATCACTTTCTGTTACATTTTTAGACATCCTAACCCAAACCTCAACTCTAACCCGAGAGGCGAGAATAGTTTTTAAAGCGGAAGAAAAACATGTAGAAACCAATACATAAAAATGACACGAAAAAGAAAGTTGTGTCACAAACACGAGAAACTATTTATAGAAAGAGTGTCACAAAAAAATAGTTATCAAAAAAAGACATTTGTGCTCAAGGCACGACTTTCATGCCATGGACACGAATAAATGAATCAAATTTGCGTGACAATAACATGACTTTTCATGAGATCATGTTGAATTGACTTTACTTACGTATTGTGAGGTGTTTCGAAATATCACACAAGGAAATTATCAGGGCATGGCTTGTGCTTTTCATTGTAAATTGATTGGCAATGGAAAAGTAGGCGTTTCATTCAGAAATTAAGGAGGGATTAATGAACGCCCTTCCCAAGCTGACGTCATAAAAATAATAAATGCATAAAATGTTTATAATGAACGCTTCAATATTCCATTAAAATATTAAAATGTTCAGTTTTGAGTTCATGAGGACTTTAACCGTTAGAATCACACCTTTCTGTGTGTATTGTATTGTATTGTTAACCTTTCACAACGTAAGCTATGGTTCTCAAACTGGGGGCGGGTCCCTCTTGGCGGATGCGAGATTGTGCCAGGGGGCCCCAGTTTTATGACATTTTTGCAGGTGTGTGAAGGGTTGCCCCCCACACGGGGATGGGGCTAGGGCTGTACAAAAAAATCGCCTGCCATTATCATGCGTGTTTCATCAGTAAAGCCGGTTCCTTGATTAGTAGTAAATCGGCATCACCTGCTTTCAGATGGTGCGGCATTTACTACACAGAGCCATAGTTCACCGAGAAGCTAGGCAAAATCGATTTTCGATTTTCCTCGATAATGAACGAGATTTTGCCTAGTTTCTCTGTGAAATAAGTCTCTGTGTAGTAAATGCCGCTCCATCTGAAAGCAGGTTATAGTGATTTACTACTAATCAAGGAACCGGATTTACTGATGAAACTTGCATGAGAATTGCAGGCGATTTTTTGCACAGCCCTAGTTGGGACGCACACAAAAAATTGAGAATCATTGAGAGGCTAACTGATGCTTTTCAAAGATTCTTAAAAGATGAAGCGTTAAAAAAATGCATCAGTCTGCAGTAAAGTGCAGATTCGAACAGTACCTGTATCCCGTAGAAAAAGGAATGTGTAAAATGTCCGTAAAAAACAAATGATTGTTAATGGGACAAAACACTGAGTAATAATATGGGGGGAAATAAATTAATAAATAAAATTAATAGTATAAGCCATATAAAAAAAATATGGGACAATAAAGAGAAATGGAAAGGACTTATGAGAAATAGCAAGAGCGAAAAAATGAATGGAGCAGAAGTAAAAGCTCCCGCTGTCTCACTGATAGAGGGGAAAGAAAAGCACATCAGGCTAAGACATCAACAGTGAAGGATATGAAAAAAAAACGGAAAGGAAAGAAGGAAAGGTGGGCTCAGGAGAGGTTAACTGAAAGATTAAGACCTTTTGTTTCAAACCCTAGCAAGCTCCCTTGCTGTTCATGCCTATAGGGCTGTTAACTTCTAAGACAGAATCCTAACTGAAATAGTTCCTCACGCATAAGTGACATTTCAAAGTGCTCCTCATGCAACTCCATTAACATTCATTCATGTGTGTTTTAAGCAAATTGTGCTTCTCACATTAAGCACACAAGAGATTCAAGTAACACTCAAGGTTGCTTCCAACATTTCTGCCCCATTGGAAAGGCTGAATGAAAATCTTAACTGAATTCCTTGCGAAGCATTCTGGGATTGCAATGATCATTAACTTCTCCTCCCGTCCACGCCACAGACCCTGCACGCCACCTGACGTCACATCACGCGAGCTGCTCTGCTCCTCTAACAAAATCACAGCATTAAAACGCTCACAAGGAAGAGGCCTGGTGTTAATGAGAGTGATAAGACGATCACATCCGCTGCCGGCTCATTAGTTAAGAACGAGGGAGAAGAATGAGATGATAAGAGGAGAGAAAGAGGAGGAGGAGCTGGTTAAATATGTATGACATCACTTTTACTCCTAGAACAAGATGCTCCATTAAACCACTTTTCCTGTTTTCCCCAGTCACATCAACAGGAATGAGGAGAAGGTAAAATGTTTAATTGGAAAATGGATATTAATCATATCTTTCATATCTTTGTGATGTCAGAGCAGGCCAAGTGCAGTCTTAGCACTGTAAAATTTGAATGGCAGGACAGTTTGTCTGTTTATTTCAAGCAATGGTTTACCCAAAAGTGGTTGCAAGCTCTGAAATTGACAAAACGCCATAAAAACACCATAAACGTATAATGCATGACTTTTGTGATATATTAAAATACCTTTGAAGCCATTCATTAGCTTTTTGTTTACTCTCAATAGCGATGTAAAACTCATTCTGGATGTTTATGCTATGGACCTGATTGATTCATCATTCATCTGGACTGTTAAGGAGAGGTATGCTTGACTATTTTGCCTGCTAAACAACAAAATAGTCCACGGCAATGACTGAAAGAGGGACGCAAGTCATTTCTAGGGATTTGAATATCATAGGAATGTAAGTTGTGGGATATTTTAACTGAGTCATACAGTAGTACATTTGAAATCACCTTGCAAATATATCCAGAACACCCTAAAAACAACATAAGACCATAAGAGTTCAGCATTAGGATAGCAACATAACATAACACAAATAATGCTGTTGTTTGAACCCATGGTTGGGTTCAATATTGACCAATCTAACTTTTGATTTAACTTTCTAAGACCTGGTGTGTTCAAATAGGTGGACATCACTTTTTTTGCACCATAATACTTAATTCTGTGTAACTGGAACCTGTTGTACACTGCTAAAAAAAATTCTTAGTATTTTGTCTTGTTTTCAGTAAAATATCAAAAAATTCTTAAATTAAGATGATTTTTCTTGATGAGCAAAACGACCCAAGAAAATAAGGCTAGTTTTTAGACCAAAAATATTAAATTTAAGTGATTTTGTGCATAAAAAAATGCCATTGGG
The DNA here is from genome assembly GCF_030506205.2 of Paramisgurnus dabryanus. Classification (NCBI taxonomy): domain Eukaryota; kingdom Metazoa; phylum Chordata; class Actinopteri; order Cypriniformes; family Cobitidae; genus Paramisgurnus; species Paramisgurnus dabryanus. The sequence continues at coordinate 43,103,223 of NC_133337.1, read as the reverse complement.
GTGAGCAAAAAAAATCTTGAACATTTCCCTCTGATTTTAGGGATAAGTTATGGTTAGGGTTGGGGTGGGTTTAGGTTTTAGCAAAACGTTTTCTCATTGGATATGAACACACAGTCTCATTAATAATTATGAGGTGTCATTGATGCACTAGTACATTACCACATGACACCCTGTGATGAAAACCCAGACGAAAATAACGAAAAAAGTTCTCAAATCCTACTTTTTTTCTTATTGTTAAAAATAATGGATACTAGCATTGTCTTCTATGATGTGTAACACAACCACCTCTGTTAACATCTCAAAAAATGTTGTTTAGTATTTCATGACCCCATGGTTGGGTCAAATATGGACATTTTCTAGGTTAATATAAACCAACCATTAGGTTTGTACCCAACCATGGCTTAAAACAATCCAGCATTTTTTTTCTGAGTAAAGTTCGACCTCCCTGGTTTAATTCAAAGCACACAATGTGCTGAACACCAAAACTCATGAATATATTCAACAACTTGCAAAATTAGCCTTTGGCGAGACCTTACAATAATATCCACTGTATGCATGCAAGTCCGATTTTGAACATTTGATTTTGATAAATCTTTAAATTTTCCTGCATTCTAGCCTTAGACCTCATTACCTTGTTTTGGAGAAAACAGCCTTTCTCCAAAATCTCACCTTTGCCATCCAACTTTTAATTTTTCTCAAATTTTTCTTCGTCTGAAAGTCACAACTGCTCACGGCTCTAACATTTTCCTAACAAGCAACTAATATACACGAGGGCTCATTATGAGAAGCCGAATTAAGCACGGAGGCTATTAGTTTTCAGTGTTACAGTGATGCAGTGAACCTTTCCCAGTACCATTGTTATACATTGAACACTAAATGCCCAGCTTAAAAAGGGCAGTGCCCAAGCATTTGTAAGAGACCTGGGCCTCATTTATGTGCGTAGGATCCTTAATAAAAGTCTATGTAAATGGCAAACGCCAAAACATATTAAGACTTATAAAACAAAGCAATGTTCCCTTTATAAATCACAGATCACCTGCAAGTGTGCAAACATGAATTATCCTCAGATCCCACCCTGCAAGCCCATACTCCAATTAAGTTCGTTTTTTATAGATAACAACTTTTGCATGGGAAATGGTGTACGCACGGTTTATAAATGAGACCACTGGAGAGGGCAACTCATAACAATGACTGATTGTGGTTGCCAACATTTACTTTCGAAGGTGTCAATATGAATATGAAATGCTACAGAAAACGTCAGCCAGTTTAGCACGACAGTTCAAACAAGCCAAAGTGATCACCGCTCATAAACGTTTTAGCACACTCAGTGAATAAGATCGGGCCGTGCATCGTCCCACAGTGGCAAGTTTTGTAATAAAACAAGCCCAACATGACTTTGCACGTCTCCCATCAGTTACCAATCCTCACCTCGAGCGCTGCCGTCTGTGGAAACAGTTTATAAGATGCTATCTGATCGGACTGGCAAGTCTATCACGGGCCGGCCGCTTGTGTTAAACGAGATGGCTGCACCATTACAGGTCTCTAATCTCACGGCCATGCTCTCTAGTTATCCGATCGGCAATGAGACCATTTCCTTCTCTAGCCGCAGATCTAATTATGGGATGTTTTGGCCGTTTCAGACCTGTCTGCGCTCAAGCCCCCACAATCTTAGCCTGCGGGCTTTCTGATATCAGTCTATCGTGTGTCACTTCCCTGATCCGATGGTGCATTAGTGTCAGCTTCGCTCAGATGCAGCCCGGATGATTAGGCTCGGAGAACTCGACAGTTTTTGAACCCTGTGACTTTGCATGCTAGACTAACAATAACATGATAATGTGACAATGGAGCAACTGTATAACTACAAAGTGGACTGCGGTAAGCACAATTGTTTAAGTGTTGATCAATTTACAATAAAGAATACAGGAGCTATATTGGGAAAGAATACTCAAAACAGTGGGATCTCAAATGGGGTGATTGCACTGAACATAAGATTATTAAAGTGAAACAATTAAGAAACTTATTTAACCTTAGGATGCAAGGTTATACATTTTTACAGTATTTTACTGTTTCGTTTAAAAATAGCTTTTTTGCTGTAGAATCTGGCGGTTTTTACAGCAGTTTTTTACAAAAGTAGCTTACAAATGGAGCAACTCTGTTATACGTTTTCACGCTACTAAACTTAGGCTATTAACATAGCAAGTACATACTTCCCGAGACCGGTTCATAATAGTATTTTAATGAAAACCAGAATTCATGATGCAGTAGAGTTAAGAAATCAATGTAAACAAGATCACAGAACCTGGGCTCATTCCCAGTGCTAAATTTGCGGGTCGGAGCACAGCAAACATATGGCAACCGTTCACACGCAAAATTACAAAAATAAATCAACAGAATTAACAAACTGCACCCATTGGTGTTGATGAAAAGAGGCGGATGAGAGGCTGTAACACAGAGATAAGAGCTTGAGGATGAGTTATCCCTGCCTTTCGTGAAATTAACTGATATTGTTCATTTCAAAGACATTCGCAATTAGAGCTTTTGTTGCAGCGATTGCGAACAATCTCAGGAGCCGCTGATTTTATGACTTGATTTGAACAAGGGCTTTACTGAATCCCCAACAAATATAAGGTTGGGAAAACACGAACACTTTGTGTGTAACACTTCATGTAGAGCTTGAGATGGTTTTTATTATTTGCCAAGATACTCAATAAATTAAATTTTAGTTACGTCTGTATTTTTATTGTAGGGAATGATATTGTCCAGAATTGTATTGCATGAGACGTCAAAGTTTATATGGTTTATGAATGCATCAGTAAAAATTTTGGTCAAGTTTTGTTATTAATTTATAAATCTTATAAATTAAGATTTACAAGTAGTCTATTTTTAAAAAATCTGAAGGTGCATAATATAGGCAATATCCAATGTGATCTCATTAATATTCATATAAATTTGAATAACAGTACACAGTCTAGGCTAACATACAGAATTTATTATTGTTTGAGATATGAAATTATATAATATCAATACAGATTATTAAACATAAACTGTACACATGCTTGATTGTTTTCAACCCAACGTTGGGTCAAAAATGACGAACCCAACCCATTGGGTTGTGATTTAACATGTGATGGGGTGTTTCAATCCAAAAGGCGGGGTTATTTTAACCCATTGTTGGGTCAAATATAAACAACGTCTATAGTGTCTATAACATGTATAGATTATTTTTGACCCAACGCTGGGTTGACAATAACCCAGGACTTTTGTTATGTAAAGTGTACAGTTATGTAAAGAATTTTATGTAAAACCGTATTTGCAAATTATTTGAGACCTAGAATTAGAAATGTATTAATATATTCATTAACAGTCACATTTATTCAAGACAGTTAAAACTTTAACACCAAGTTTGCCTTTAAAATGGTTTCATTCTGTTCTGTGTGATTTCTAAAGGTCGAGAGCACTGACAGCACACACACATTCGCAAACATACTCAAACAAAATCTGTGACAAATACAAACAGTTAACACTTTAACTTACATGAACAATGTTAACAGTTTCAAAGTTCGATTTTGTTTGTTTATTCCCTGATAGCAATAGGCTCCAGGATGGATCCATACCAGGTCTGCTCCAAAGTTGGCCTCGGAGTTTATTGCTATCAGGGTTCTTAACAAATGTGGCATCTCCAGTTCACCTAACCTTCATGTTTTTGGCCTGTGGGAGGAAACCGGAGTACCCGGAGTAAACCCACGCTGACAAAGGGAGAATATGCAAACTTCACAGAAAAGGCCACCTGACCTAGCCGACCCTCTCGCTGTAGGCAACAGTGCTACCCACTGAGCGGCTGTTTGATTTAAAAACTGCTTATGTATTAAATGCTAAAAATAACATGATTAATAAATGCTGCAAAGGAAGTATTGTTCATTAATAGATTGTGTTAGTTGGATAATCCCTTAACTAATTGTTAACAAATACAACTTTAATGCAAAGTGTTACCAGCAAACATTATTGTTAAGAGTAAAAAAAATGCATCTTAAAAGATGAAAATTCCAATTTTGAAGCTGTCTTAAATGTATAGGGGAAGATTTTCTTTTTCCGGGTGGATCATCTAGACTATTGGTCATCTCAGTTGTCAATCATTCTGGTGATATGTTGACGTAGGCCGTCGTACGTGCTTATCCCTAGGTTCGCTTATTGCACATACGCACTTTCAGGTGTATATGTGTGGTGGGCTACTGTTTCAGCCATTCATTGAAGCTCGCGTTCTCACCGTGTTTTTTCAAAATATCTGATGGTCGCAAGAGAAAAAGTGTCTACGAATTGTATGACACGAAGAGAAAGGCCTATGAAGAAAGAAACAAGACCAGAGTGTTTATGGGAGACTATTTCACACGCTGGCGAGCGCTAAAAGCACAGGTTGGGCTTCCCACACAAAGTTTCTACTCGACAGGTAAAGTTTGGCATGCTATTTGGAGAAATCCACTTAAAAACCTGCTAGTAAAAGTTGATGTAAGCTATGATTAGCGATGCTAGACCTGGCACCAAGTCACGCACCGCTCAGACACGGTAAACATGCCGACAGAAACTTGTAAACAGAGCAAAGAGAAGAACTAGGCTTGTGCATGCTCTCTCTCTCGTGCACACGTTTAATAGGCGTTCCCTCTCGGGAGGAGGTAGAGGAGGGGTGGTTCTTTTCAAAAATTCGTGAAAATCTTCCGCTATACCTTTAAATAATGTATGAATGCTTTAGGTCACCTTAAAACAACTGTTTCCTGTGTAGCGAACAACTTTAATACTTAAGATTGACCCATGTGACATGAGACTCAAGTAGATCCTTTGACAAACAAAAATGCAAAAAGCTCTTGTATATAATTATTCCAGTCTGTGTCTTAAAGGAATTTACTTCTTACAAATCGAAACAGCGCATTGTTGTGATGCACTTTGGTTTGCTTTGAAAAATTGTGGGATTAATGGTGGGTGAGAAGAATTGAGCCCACTGAGGTGCATTGTGGGTGGCAATCATTAAGTATAGGTTGACTGAAGCCTATTGATCAACATCACCTCTTCAAAGTAATCCCTCATAGAGACCATCAGAAGACTCGAGATTCATGAGGACTCATGGAAAAGTACATAGTCATGAAAAGGGGCTGGGAAAATAATGTGTCGTATAAATGCATACATGCTGTAGACACATGCTGAGTTAGCTGACATGTTACTTGCGTCTCAATCAAAAAGATGGATTCAAAAAACAGACAGTGTTACTTGTCTTTGAGGGATTGGCTTTGAAGCCAGTTCACGGACGTCTCTCTTATAGCGTTGTATTGTGCCTTGGTACTTGCACTTTCATTTGAAATGTCTTTTTAGTCCACTGGGAAATCCAAACTTTATTTTGGAAATTTTACAAATGTGTTGTTCTTGCCAGTTTCACAACCAACTTATTTGCATAATTTTAATATACTCAAATTTAACCTAAAACATGTTTTTTTCCAAAACAACATGTGTGTCCGTCGCTTTAAAGAGAAATCTCAACCAACTAGGATGGATTTTACATGTTTTTAATGAGAATACAGGACCCTTTACGGAAATATGAAACATCTAAATACTACAGATGTCAATTTCATGGCTCAATTAAATGTGATCTAAATAGCATGCCGAAAAATTAACACAATTTTTGCCACCTTAACGCCTCTGTAAATTCCATTTTAAGATAATTTTCCCACCTTCTGAGTAACTCAAGCATGAAATACCAGATGTAAAATATATTTTAAATAAAACTAGCTCATTTAAAATATACCACTGATATAACAACATTCAAACAACTTTCCTTTACCAAATACAGGGATCAAGGCATGTTGAACCATTTTATTGTGCCAAATACATCCTTCTTCATGTTTACAGGCCAACCATGTTTCCAACGTACTGTAGAATGTGCTTACGCTTTTAGTTGTGGGGAGTAATGTGTTAACTACACTTCTCAGTGCATTGACGGTGTCTTACAGCAGACCTCAGTCTTTCAATTAGGTAATGCCCCATTTAGTTCATGCGTGGACCCCCATTTGTTAACTCATTCCCTGGTAATATTCTCTAAGTGATGAGCTCTCAGTGGTCATAGTAATTGACGGACCACTCCTGACATCTCAAGTCAAGGCACATCCACATTTCAACCAAACCCTTAACCTGTCACCTCTGCATCTTTAAAGAACTGTTCTACCCCTTAGTACTGTAAGCCTGCCTTACCTGCTAATCAGGAATTGCTGCTAGGGTTCTTAAACTACTCCTTTAACTCAGTGCTAAACATTGCGTTCTGTTACCACCGCAAAAGGTCATGGGTTCGATCCCAGGGAACACACACACACACTGATAAAATGTATCCTTTGTAATGTCACTCTGGATAAAAGCATTTGCCAGATGCACAACACCTGTTGCATGAAACTCAGATAAGTCATAAAAACAATCCAAATGTCTACAAAAGGGAGATACTTAACTAAATAATTTTTTAATCAAGTTAAAGTACTTGATTCTCATCATCGTTAAAGCCAAATCAAAGAGTGTTCTGAGAAGGATACCTCAATTTAATTTTAAACGTGCCCTATTATTAATATAACCAACATTAATCAAGGAATAATGTTTTTGTTCTTAATAGATAATGGGCTGTAGTGGTCATTTGATATGATAAAGGAAAGGGATCTTGGGGTGTGACGTAAACAGTGATGGGAATAACGGCGTTATAAGTAATTGGCGTTAGTAACTGCGTTATTTTTTCAGTAACGAGTAATCAAATAAATTACTGTTTCCCCCGTTATAACGCCGTTATCGTTACTGACATTAAAATGCTGCGTGTTACTAAAATTGATCTTACTGTAGTGATTTTCAGCCGCGTATGCTCACTCTCTCAGCCAAAAACTGTTTTTCTCTTGTGTGTGTTGTGAGAAACATAACGAATGATGATTGGCTTAATTTCCATCGGTAGCCAACCAGAGGCAGAGTTCACAAAAAGGCCCGCCCACACGCGCAGTCCATGTCAGAGGAGTGAGCAGCAGTGTTAAAAAGTCTGAGCAACTTGGTCACTTTGTCGCTAGATTCAGCAACTTTCTATCACTTTAGCGACTTTATAGGACAAATCTAGCTATCTTTTCTGGCGTGGTTGGAGACTTTTGTAGACTGACATGAAAATACGCGTCGTTTTGTCTTCTCAACGAGCAGCGGTGCTGCTGCTGACTGTGCCCATCTCAAAGCACTGACATGCAGCCCGGTCATCGCGCATCAATCACTCCAAAAACACCGGCGACAGGGCGATGGCAAGTACAACAAGCTCAAAGGTAGCGGTCGCAAACCCGAAGTATACAGCACTACTTTTCCATTGTTGAGGTGAAAGGCAAGAATGTTTGTGTAATGTGCAACTTATGCCCATGAAGAAAAAGTCTCTCCACGTCTGTGGCAAGTAATTCTGATCTAATAAAGCACCTCACATCGTCACATGCTGCCACAAAATTAGTGATTTCTCTTTAGTATCCATTTTAGTCATTTAACATATTTAATTTGTAAGGGGCATTCAAGTTATTTGAAATATTAATTTTTTTAAGTAACGCAGTAATTACTTTTCCTGGTAATTAATTACTTTTATAATAATGTAACGGAGTTACTATCTCAGTTACTATTTGTGAGAAGTAATTAGTAACTATAACTAATTACTTTTTTAAAGTAACGTTCCCAACACTGGACGTAAATGCTTGTACAGTAAGTACACCAAAGCCCACTTTAGCTTTAACACAATTTGTCACAAATCCAACAATGTTTCTTGATAGACACTTCCAGTAATGATAAATCAGCCTATTTCTAGAGAGCAGCTTTGCCTGAAATGCACATTTAGCAATGCCACGAAACAGTACTGTACAGAGCACAATAGGTTCTCAATTTGACTTGCCTTGAAAAATGTCCATGTATGATTTATTCTGAGTTTAACTTGTCATCTTTCTGAGACATTTTTTACCTCTGAAATACCAGCCCAGTCTCACAAACTTTTGTTATATAGTCTTGTATTTTTTTATACTTTTGTCGTGATATTATCACGAATTTCCGAGTTTTTTTGTGATCGTATAACGAATTCCTGTTTTCGTGTGATTATCACATATTGGTTACTCAACTGTTTTGTCCTATTTTCTTACCATTGTCGCTTCGGTTTAGGGTTAGATTTACATAAAATAACATCCCTACCCAAACCCAACTCCAACCCTAACGCCAGGCGACATATAAAAAAATAAATCAGAAACCAACAGTATAAACCAATGTATAAAGTGACATTCTAATGCAAGCACCAAATCTAACCCTAAACCGAAGCAACAATGGTTTCAAAATAGGAAAAAGCAGTTAAGTAACCAATACGTGATAATTACACGAAAACAGGAATTCGTTATACGATCACGAAAAATCGTGGAAATTAATGATAATATCACGAAAAAAGATTAAAGTCGCAATGAAACGGAAGTGGCGATTGCCTTATTTCTCCCGTGGTGACGTGCATCACGGCTTCTGAAGTAAAATAAAGGCAGGGCTGGATTTGAATTTGTCCATCGAGATCTGATTGGTTCGTTTGAAGTTAGGTCGTTATTGCTAATTGCTAATCGCTGCGATCTTCTCCCGGGCTCCGCCCACCTGCCATACCATATGACCAAAAGAGAGAGAGGTCGTTTTGAGTAGGGGACGAGATATGAGTTTTGATTAAAGATTATGAGGGCACATGAATTTAAAAAAAAATAATGAAGCACATATATAAGTCATTTGTCAATTTTTTACATTGTAAATAGTGAAAAGTTGGATCAACTTAAAAAATTTACTTTAATTGGTACACCCAAAATTTTCAAAATGTTTCCAATTGACGTATATCTCTCTTTTTTTTTTGCCATTTTTACAGTGTACAGTCTATGAATTATTTTGATCAAATAAGAAATATGAGGCATTACAGAAAAGCAATTGATTGACATGCAGAATGATGAATGGCTCAAGGTTTGACAGGGACAATACAAGCAACATACGTTTCAAAACACAATCAAACATTTAGCAACTTTAAGTTATAAAACACAACTGTGGCACAAGACTTTGTCTCTAAATGTGAATGAACTGCTTCATAGACGCCTCAAACCAAAATCCATTTAGATAACAATAATCATCTTTCAGCTACAGAACAATTTTAACATGAAAATTTGTATCGAGCAAATACAATTTCCACCTACACAGACAGAATCGCACACTATCTTGTTAGGAAAACAAAACACCTTTCCGTTGTTACTGAACAGATTTATCTGTAATCGCTCTCCGAATGAAAAACCCTATAATGAGATTACAAGATACCAGATATGGTTTATATTTACATATTACAGCAATAATTCCTTTACATTCTGAGCAGACACCACTTTATGGGAAATAAATAAGTCACAATTTATCTTACTCGTGTTGTATGCTAAATTATCAGAGTTAAAATGTTCTTTGCACAACCATGTGACCAACCCTCCTGCTAAACACCCATTACCAGTCCTATGGCTGCAAATGGAAAATACCAGCTATTTATCAAATGCTCCTCAATTATGTATGTTGGATATCTTGCACAGAGTTGCAGTAATACGTTTCCAGACGGTAAGTGGAGGGGTGGAAAAATGAGGGAAGCGCACTCACTTTTCACTATAACTGCCAAAAGTCCTGAGACAGGCGAGGGGCCGGAGGTTTAATCGATACAGCTGCTTCGGCAAGGGCCAGCGCGGAGTAAGATGCACATACACTTATAAATGCAGCACACACGAAGCATCTAAAAGTGTCAGAGAAAGATGGCTTTTTGGGGGGTATAAAAGTTTTGGTTGACGAACATTTTGTGCATCCCTACAGTTTAAATTAGATATTAAAATAAATTTGTTCAACTGGTTGTTGGGTCAACTATGGAGTTTTTTTTAAACCAATGTGGCGAAAATCTAAGCAGCATTGCTTGATAAAGAATAAGTGAAGTGTAGTGTAAACATATAATAAAGCAATAAAGAAGAATGTGAAACGTAGTGAGTGACGGTATAATCTTCAGCACGATCATAAATATTCCAGCATCTGCAAAATGCATAAATGAGTTCTTGTTGGTCTCCCTATGTGTCTCTGTAATCAGAGGATTTGGCATGAAGATAACAGGAAATCAACTCACACAACATGAGCTCAGATATCTGACTAAATCACTCCTTTATTACTTTACCGGAACAAAGACTTTCAGAAAACACGCAGGAGAAAAGGAAAAGGGAAATGTGAATGATTACAGGTCAAATCTTTGAAATTCTAAGGATGTCTTTAACTGTGTCATGACTCATGCCAATGACACAGTAAGCTTAGAAACACTTTGATGTTAGGTATTTCAAAACTCTGAGGGATTAACGTTTTTCACGGCACATAAAGAACTGATTATTTTTCAAACAACCTGCCACAAAAAAAAAATCAATATTTAAATGAACACTCAATTGGCATTTAAGAATGTTTAAGATTTTCATTCAATTTTAACCTGAACCATAAGTTGACTCCTTGCAGGAACTGTCTGCCAGCTACCAATATTAAATTATAATTCAGGTTTCCTTTTAACCAAATTTATGGATTGCAGCTGTAAAGTGCTGAGGAAAACTTATCCTCCCGGCTGAGCCTGGTTTTTAATACATACTGGAGTTTTGCTTCCTTGTCACTGTCACAGTGGCTTGATTCCTGTTAAACTGCTGACATTGGCTTAGGGTTGGGTTTTGTACATTGTTAATATTGCTTTAATATAATAATCCAACGCTCCACTTTTCCTTTCACTTTTTCTTTTCTGTTACATTTCTGTTTATGGTATTATTGCCAAATATAAATACCTGTTACAGCCCATATTAATATTAACTGACAATATTGTCTGAAAAAAATCCTTTCAGAATGTAAAGCTTTGCAACTAAATTGTTGATAATAATTTCTCAGAGGTACAAAATGGTACCAAAGAGTGCTTATTAGTACCTCAAATATAATATTTGAAAGGTACATATTTGTACCAAATGTATCTGTCCCCAATGGTACATATTAGGACACATTTAACACATTCACAGTGACAGTTGGGGTGCATATTTTGATATTATTTTTAACAGTGTATGCATTTAAAGGGAACATTTCACAAGACTTTTTTTAAAATATAAAATAAATATTTTGTGTCCCAAGAGCTGATCTCTGCACTAAATGGCAGTGCCGTATTTTTTCACATGCTGGGAGAGAATGGTTTACCAAAACGAAGGGCGCACTCATATTTTTCAAACCAAACCATACCCCAGCGCGATTGTCTCACCTCCCCAGAAGCACGCACTCACACTGTACCCGGGGCCGGGATTCGTAATTTAAAAATATGTGTTGGCGTGTTGAGTGAACCTATATGCATCACGTGTTTTGTCAAAATAAGTGCCTGCTACAGATGCGTCTAAAGGGTATATGATAAAAGAGACGATCGCGTTTACCAGATACTCGCATAATCTCATGTGTAATCAGAGTTTATTGTTAAGGGAGTGTCTTGCGTGTATTTTGTGAAGATGAGCGTCTCTTTTATCATAAACGGTTTTGACACATGTGCAGCAGGCACTTATTTTGACAAAACACGTGATGCACATGGTTCACATGACGCAACAAACAAATATTTTGAAAACACGAGCATCCCACATGACACATTAAACACATATTTTGAATTTGCGCCCCTCAGAAGACTAGCCATGAGCCGCCACTGATATTAATACATCTAAACTGATAACCAAAATGCCTTTTCAGCAAAGATACAATTTAAATTCATATTTAAGGTTTAATTCATTCAAATGTACTTTATCCTTATTCTCTCTGACACAAGAACAGAGTTTGATTATTTACTGTATATGTTGTCCTAAAGGCTTACCCCCAACACTCTGAATAACCCAAAATCAAGTTGATCAAGCTATAGCTGTGTAGACAGTCCTGAGGTGATAAGAAATAGATCAATACTGTCAAATGGCCAGCTGTAGGACTCTGTAGTCACAGTAGAGAAAGAGAGAGAGAGCCTTATGTTTGACAAACCCGCCTGTGACTCGTGAGAGCAGAGATCTGGTTGGATCGAGCGTTTTGATTCACAGTGAATGCAGGACTTACCGCATGACTTCCCTCAGACATCCCGGAGAGCTTTTGTGCTTAAAATCACCTCCGCCAACCTGGAAGGGTCTCAACAGGCAGTGAACGGCTCTTTTACACAATGTACACTCCTGAAGTGAAAAGTGCTATAGTGCATGAAACATACAACCAAAGAGCTGGATATATACTGTAGGCAGAAGCATCCTACTGTTTTATGAATCACCCTCTGGGTTCTCCTTGAACCCAGAGCTCCAGGTCCTGACTCCAAACCGCAGACCCTGCCACGGGGCATACACAAAGTCATGTTAGTAATAATCTTTGATGTAACCCATGGATTCCCTTTATCTGAACTGCTACCCTTGAAACTCTCACTGTTCGAATTATAGTAGTGTGTAATGTGCCTTTGGTGCTGTAAACCTCATATTTTATTTCTTTATGTAAGTATTCTGAAGACATTTACATACAGTAGATGTATGTTTGGGAACATTTTCATTTTAGAGCTACCCAGGGACTCAAATGCATTTATTTGCATATATTAGACATTTTATCTGAAACCCGGGATAGATTCGGTCTTAATGTGTTAGTAGCCATTTAATATCCTTAAGACTTGCTGATAGCCTCAGGTTAAATGTTTTCTTCATGATGAGGACTCTCCAGTGCTGTTTTACACCAGATTAGGCAATTTTACAGTGCAACAGCAAATAATGAGTAAAAAAGGAACAAAAGAAAAAAATAATTGTATCTAGCTTTCTCAGCTTCCCAACTTTAATATCAACAGATCAAACATTGGAGGATTTTTATATATATAATGCTGATACTAGACAAATTTCCTTTGGCACCTTGCTGTGCGGTAACAATGACCCAAGAGAGTTCTCCGGAAGATAATGAGTCTGAAAATGAGTGTGAGCCTAGGACGTGTCAGCAGGTGGAAATCAGCCTGATTCATTATCAGCTTCATTTCTATTTGTAACAAGCATTGTTAACCTGCCATATGAGGCACGTAAAAAGAGAAACTTATCTGATTTAAAGAGATGACAAAAGGGTTTTTATCACTGCTTTGAAACTATGTTCTCTGAACGAAGATAACGTTGTCTTTACCAGATTATTGATTTGGGTAGGGGCGCTAGGGACACTGAATTGTCCCTAGCAATAATTTCAACCAAACTGTGTGTCTGTTTTTGTGTTTTTTTTTTCACTTATTATTTATTTTACTTAACATGAATTTATTCAGGAATCATTAAATGAGATTAAAACAAGTTCTGTAAAAATAGCGCTATTGTGGTACACAAACAGTTAACAGATGAGTCCTGTCTTCGTAACTTACATCGCAAGTATGATTGGCTTTGCCTTTCTTAATTCTCGCGTCTCTAACCTACGTGGCTTTATCAGGGTTTCCTCACCTTAGTTAACTTCAAATTCAAGGACTTTCCAGGTCCAATATCCTCAAATTCAAGACTAAATGTGGGGATACATTTTAAGTAAGAGCAAGGTTTCATTGTGTTACCTTTAAAGATACATTTTTACAGTTCCCTTTCAAGGGAACTCGTGCTGCGTCACCGCGGTGACACTTTGGGGACGCCTCCAGGGGTAAGTGCGTCTGAATGTGTATATCAAATTCAACCAATGGTGAGGCTTAACGACAAAGACAGGGTGACGCGGGAGCCAGGAAGTATATCGCTATCTGAAATATTGCCAAAGACGGCGTTACAGGGACGCAGAAAGTATGGCAAAGGAGACGCAGCGTCTCGTTCCCTTCTCAGGAAACACCAGTTACATACGTAACCCGAGACGTTTTCATGTGTAAGGGGAAAAAGTATTCATATATTAACAATTTCATGCACAAATTATGGGACACATTGTGTTTATGGTACAAAATTTGTACCTTTTGCCTATTCTTTCTATTCAGAGTAGGCAAGGATAGTCGAATCTGCAACTATATACCAATCACATAACCTTACACTGCATAAAATTACTTTCTTACAGTACTTAGTTTTTTTGTCTTGTTTTCAGTAGAAATATCTAAAAATTCTTAAATTAAGATGCTTTTTTTGATGAGCAAAACAACCTAAGTAAATAAGTCTAGTTTTAAGACAAATAATATACAATTTAAGTGAAATTGTCCTTAAAACAAGCAAATTATCTGCCAATGGGGTAATAAGCGGGATAATGTAGAGGCAGCAGGTTTTTATCGTGAAATTAGCCCCTTCGCTGCGAATTTTGTGTCCTAATCACACCATCAGGGCTTACTTTTGCCATAACAACCTGCTGTCTATAAATTTTTTCTTACATATTAAAATGGGATTGAAGAATTGCATTATAGCAACAAGAAAAACACATACTTCAGATTTTACCAATGATCTTTTATATTCAAACCCTATTCAGCATACAGCAACCTACAAATGTCAATACACAAAAGGTCAGCCAAGTCATTTAGATAAACAAGTCATTAAAATTGTGCTAGTGTAAATTTCTAAGATTCAGATTAGGCTTATACAACCTGCTGCCTATACATTATCCCTTATTTAATGGAACTATAAAGCCAAACATGGCATCGTGAAGCTCCTTTATTTTTAAGATAGTACTGGCGATGCATGCGCTAATTTGTTTACACGGTGGAAAAATATCAATAAATGCTTTATGCCAATGCAGATAAGCAAGCATCTACATCGCCTTCATGTTGCGTTTGTAAACACACCTGATGATCAGAGTCGTCCCCAGCCCGACCTGCATCACTAAACGCATTCATCCTCATCTTCCTCCCATCAGCTCCGGCTTTGCACGGAGGCTCAGCGGGATCTGCTTTTTTACTTTCTTTTTCACGTTACAGTCTCAAATCAAAATGCTTTACAGATTAGACATCTCAACCTTCAAAAAAGAGAGAAGAGACAGGCAAAGAAAAAGAAATATTTTTAAAGATTACGCTTCAGAGAGAAACACAGCAAACCACAAAGGGAATTCTTAATCCAGTAGCTAATGAGGTGAAACAAGCGTTTGACAGACGCACTACATTTTCAAATACGCTTTGCTGAAGGCAGTTTACCAAGAAGCCAGCAGTTCGGTTTTCATGACAATGCAGGGCGAGAGAAAAGTGTCACACTATCTACAACATTACTGTATCTCTAGCACATGCTGCATGCACAGCTAGTCATGGGCTCTATTCCACAGGGGATGGATGAGCAAATAAAACATGCAGCATACCCCAAATGTGCACTACTGTATCAGTTTGGAAATAAGCTGATAGTAATGATTTGCCATGCTTGTATAGCCACATTTAGCCTATAATGTTTCATCTGTGAACAAGCAGTGTTGGCAGCAGTAAATATTTTAACAGCACAGCTCTGCATGAA
Source organism: Paramisgurnus dabryanus (assembly GCF_030506205.2). Taxonomy (NCBI): domain Eukaryota; kingdom Metazoa; phylum Chordata; class Actinopteri; order Cypriniformes; family Cobitidae; genus Paramisgurnus; species Paramisgurnus dabryanus. The sequence goes on along the minus strand of NC_133337.1, from coordinate 43,087,759 downwards.
CGTCTCTTTGTTATTAATATGCAACATTTAATTTAATACCACCAAACATGAAGCTCAGAAAAACCCTTCTAAGTGTTAAACATGCTCCATATTACGGACTTTAAAATCCCTTAAGGGAAACACTGTTTGTGAGCACAAAATGTTTACAGAAATTGGTTCAAGTCTTCTGCTGGCTATTTTATCATTTATATTTGATCATTTAGCAGACGCTTTCATTCGAAGTGACTATGCTTTGCAACTTTTGAATTTTAGATTGAACAAAGCTTTCTTTTCTTTAGCAACAACGTTTTGCATTTTAATCTTTTGATTGCTGACTCAAACCTGGTTTGCTTGAATGAAATTATGTTTCAAAGGCCCTTTTTTCATAAGAAATTGTCTTTGATCTTTTCAGATAAAAGAGTTTATTGGAGTATGAAACATAATGTAACCTTCATAAAGACTTTCTCCTTTCTTCCTGTCAAAGAAAAACAGCAAAAGTTGACTCGCTCTGTAACCCCTGCACCTGTCTGACATTAGACCGATGTAAACATAAGCTTGAAAATATAAGACCGACCACATTTACTCCTCAAAGTTATCAAGCCGGTCCTAAGAAACGTGGACCTTTCATTTAAGCTTAGCGATTTGATAGTTTACAGACTTAAAAAAAAAATGCTGGGTTATTTTTTAAGCAAGCTTGGAGCAAAAAGGATCCGTTGGGTTAAATTACCCAAAACATGTTTATATTTGAGCCATTTTGTAATAGGTTAAAACAACCCAGCAAACTGCTGGTTAAATTGCAACCCAACAGGTTATTTTGTCCCTTTTTTACCCAACACTGGGTTAAAAATAACCCAGCATTTATTCAAGTGTAGCTTAGCGATTGATTTTAGCTTAGGGTTTTGTAAATTTTGTTCATATAGCTTTCCTTGAACAAGGAAAAAATATATAAAATATATAACACAGATACATATTATAGGGTTCTTTTTCCTTGTTCATGATTGCATACGTGTGGTCTAAGTTGTTCTTACGTTTTTGCATACATTTCAAATAAATTTTAGTATGAACGTTTTTGTTGAATCATGATTTGTAAGTTAAAACGTTTGTGCGTACGCATGCTTAGTGAATGAGACCCATTAGTCCCTTTCACACATACAGTCTTTACTGGTAATTTACTGGTAAACTGCAGTTAACATGTCATGTGTGAACAGAACCTTTCCGGTAACTCAGTGCTCCCAATTTACCAGTAAGACAGGTTGTAAGATTACCAGTAATTTACCGGTAAGCGCTATGTGTGAACGGAAAATATAGGATTACCGGCATTTAGAACGGACGACGTCAGACCGCGCTGACAGATCGGGCCAATCAGAACGTTTTTAAACAGATGACGCGTTTACCACCGCACTGTTTACGCTCGTTTCCACACCCATGCTGCTTAAAAGTCGAGCACAACTGAAGTTAACATCCACATTTCTTCAAAGTTGTTTAAAACAGCTCACCATATATTTGCCAAATTGCCGACGTCCTTAGTACATTCTCTGTGAAGCCTAATGTGCAAACACAGGTTCCTTTTGACGCCGCCTATCGCAATGTTGTTTGGTCACGAGCAACTTCGTGACCGTTTGCCACAGATGTGAAAACAACAAAATACGGACCGACGATATTAAGTCATAACCCGCCATTGTGTACAAATACGACACGGAGCTCGCGGCCGCGCGCCACATGTAACTTCCGCTTTCTCTCCGAGTTTACCAGTATTTTGATACTAATGTGTGAATGATGTCTTACTGGTAAAAAGACGGAACGTCACTGCATGTGTGAACAGCACATTTTTGTATTTACTGGAAAATTCATTTTGGTAAATTCATGGTAATTTATTAGAATTACTGTGTGACAGAGGCTATTGTCTGCTCAACATGGCGGAAACAACAAAACTACAGCGTGACTGAAATTTACACCCTCTATCTTTGCGTATACATTAGGGCGGTGTTATGCAAATGTTTAAACAAGTATGACGTCTAACTGTGGGTTCACACCAGCCGCGGAAGAGGCGGCAAAAACGCGCTATTCGCGCGTAGTTGGACGCTTGAACATTTGAGTTCACTCGCTTCATTCTCGCGTGAAATCCGCGAGTGAAATTCTAGTCATTCGAGAAATTCACGCGGAAATCCGCGTCATGGGAGGGGCTTCTGCGACTCCGCGGAGACTACACCACTCCGCTCGCTTCCTGTAATCACGTCACTACTACAGCAAGCTCCTGATTGGTTAACGCGGCGCGAAATTCCGCCAAAGTTCAGATTTTTGAACTCACGCGTTTCCCGCGGCAACGCTCAATTCGTGCGGAACGCCCCGCGCGTTCCGCGACATCCGCGCCGCGGCTACCGCGTGTACCGCGCCGCAGGATGCCTAATCGCGTGTTTGCATTGACTTAACATGTAAATCATCCGCGCTTGCCGCCTCTTCTGCGGCTGGTGTGAATGCACAGTAACTGCATTGGCATGTTTGAACGAGCCATTTATGAGGCTTCATTTAAAAAAAAAAGATTTAAAACTTTAATTTTTGCAACTTTACAGATCTTTTATGTGACATCTTTAACACTCTAAAAACAAAGGAAATCATGAAATCAGGTCATATGACTCCTTTAATCATGTTCTAGTTTTCTTTGTTTTTCTTGTAAATCTGATTTGAGTGACAATGAGGTAATAACAAGAAAGAATAACTAACAATAACAGTATTAAAAAAGTCCACGAAGCACTGTGATTTTATAGAAACTGTCAAAATCTAATATGAACATAAAAATTATTGTTATCAAGTGATGGATCACATAAGTAGTGCACAGATCTCTGTGTTTTATTAAATGTTTATTCAAAATGAGCATTTATACAGAAAGGAAAAGCAACAAAAATAGCACATTTAGACATCAGAAAGAATACAAAATGCACAAATTAACTAATTTGAGTTACCTTTAGCACTCTTCGGACGGGATTAGTTTTCCAAACAACGTTTGAGTTTCAACGTGTCCCCCAGGACGTCTGTGATTTTATGTACCGATTCGGACGGGATTAAAATGATGCAGGCTATTCCAGAGATGGGAGTGTCTGTTTCATGCATTTGGGCGTTGCAGAAGAGCACGTGCTCTGGATACGCGTGTTTGTAATGTTTAATATTTTGCTTTAAATGTAAAATGATGAAAGAACATGTAATTTATTAATTTAATTTTAACAAATCAAAATAAAATATACAAATCCGTGTTTTATATAACTGTCTGCTTATAATAAACCCAAAAAAATGAAGAAATAATGATTAATAACAATTTATTATCTTTATTAATAAACATTACAATTCCGGAGTTGAACAACTTTGAACGGAGTTTCTTATAACGTTACTGATATTACAGTAGCCAGTCTTAACAGTGTTTGATATTCAGCTCGTCTTGATTTAATTATTTTATTTTGCTGAATGCGAAAAAACATCAATATCTGAATGAATGGGAGTCAGGAAATACAATATACGCGCATTAGTAAGACCGTACGGCAGATCACGTTGGCCAAAACACGAAATGAATCGCGTTTTCAAAAGATATTGCGGGCAAACACAGACATTTGCATCCGGACGGGATTCAATTTCTCAGAGGACCTCTGAGTTCGGCGAAAAACAGTAGGTAAATTTCTCTAAAATTCTTACAGAGGTCGTCAGAGAAAAACACAGACATGGCCGATTCGGACGGGATTAAAAACACAGAGGACCTCTGAGAAGCACGATTTTCTCAGAGGTCCCCCTGTAAAACTAATCCTGTCCGAATAGGGCTTTTGCCTAACTTCCGTATGTCCGTCTTTACATCTGAACTCCTTTTTAGTATGAAACGCATGAAAGTGTAACAGATTCCATTATAAGATGTAGACCGTGCCAGGTTTAAGTACGATTACAGATAACAGCCACGTCACACTGTACCTCCAAATCACAGAAAGTGCTTTCCATCTGTGTAACCTTGAGGAGAAAAGGGTGTGAAAGACAGATAGTCTGTTTGGCTGGGTAAATGTCTAAACAGGCTGCCCCTTCTCCCATACACCTGTTCGGCTTATATTAGCATATTTCTGAGAGGACAGCGTCTGCATGTAAAACTGGACTGTGAGGATTCAGAGTGCTGTTGTATTTATCCACTGCAGGAAGTGTTGAGGAGATGAGAAAATGGAAATAATACCCTCATATTTTTCAAAATTCACATTTCTTTTTCCACAAAACAAAGGCAAGTATAGGGATCTGCAGAAAGATGTATTTTCCAATTACTGGACATTTCCAAGCGGTACTTGCATTTGTTTAACCATCCAATAATAAGGACAGAAGCTCCAGAAGGCCGTGCATTATTGCTTTTCTTTTGCGTTTTCCCGTAAACTATTTTATGTCCTGATCACCGGAAAACAAGAAAGAGAAAACTAATGCTGCACAGCTTACGATCTCCATAACGAGCGTTTTTGTAGAGGTATAAGGAATCAGCCACTCGATTTTAGCAAATCAGGTACGAATGATGATTTGGGGAACGGCATAATTTTTAATGTGCAGTGGAAAGGCCCCTTAAGAGCCCCTGTACCCATTCACTTTAATTGTTTGGAAAAAGATGAAAGTAAATCAGAATGAGGCTGGCTCTTTCTAAGATTTTGCTTTTTGTAGCCCTTTTCACACAGAGATTAAGGAAAATAAATGGAAAATGCATCCGGAATTTGTACGGGATCTGTGACTTTTGGTAACCAACAACACTACTTTGTATATGTTTTGTTTAATTAAAATGTTACATTTCAGAACTAGTTTTTGTCATTCATTTTCTTTGGGGGGCCGCGAAGGAATGCACTGTACGGGGGGCCGCACGCTGAAAAAGTTTAAGAACCACTGCCGTAAAGATCCCGTAAAGACTCGTGATGTATTTAAAGTCCTGCACTTGGTAAGTTTTTCCACACCGTCTTAATTTGCTAATTATCCATGATTTCTCTCTCGAGAAAACACGCGCATGGATTGTTTATGACAAGATCATAAGGAGTGTTTGATGTGCTCTTCTCTCATTTTGGTGAATGATCTAAGCTTCAGTGTAGATAGTGTTAAGCTCCCTCATCTCTGCTTTAGTCTGGTTTTTGCCAACATTTGTCGTGTAAATGTTGATCTGCATTTAAATCTGTGTGTCGTAGAGCTGAACCATAACGCACATCCTCAATACGTCCCTTATGTCCCTGCATCTTGTTCACACAGAATGCTTTCTGTGAACAACTTCTGTGTTATGGTAATGTTACAAGGTCCTCTTTACGGGAGCGATCCCAGAACATTTACGGGATGTGTTTGTGTTCACAATGAAGCATCTCTGCCAATTTTATGGAAATTTTCTGGGACCAAAGTGCTGTGTGAATGGGGTTTGTGTTTCCAATAAGAGAGTAATAAAGGTTTATAACAACATTAAGTTGCATACATTTCAAAGGTTTCATGTTTAAGCATACTATCCCATTAATATAGTAGTTAGTTTAATTGCAACGTGATCTCACGGAAGGTCGTGTTACAGTCACGAAGATTTTGATCAATTTATTCGTGTCCATGGCACAACTTTCTTTATCGTATGATTTTATGTATTGTTTTCATTTTAAGTTTTTTTAAATCATTGTCGTTTGGTGTTAGATTCGAGGTTTGGGTTAGGATGAATTTTATGTATTGGTTTCTACTTGTTTTTCTTTCTCTCTTAAAACTATTCTCACCTGGAGTTGTGGTTAAAATGTCTAAAAATGTAACAGAAAGTGATTCTAACCCCAAGCGACAATTGCAAGAAAATATGAAAAAATTGTGCCACGGAAACAAAAAATTATTTATAGAAATTTGAGCGAGTGACATGAAAAAGACATTCATGCTCGAGAAATCAAAAAATGTAAATTTCATGCCATGGACAAGAAAAAAAAATATAATCAAAAATATAAACATGACTTTCAGTGATTTTTTATTTGTCTATATTCTGTGGTATAATATTAAAGAAAATGTTTCATTGTATTTGGTACTTTTACAAATATCAACAAATGCATTTGATTTAAATCAATAACATTTAATATTTTATAATCAAAGTCTTGTTTTAAAATGAAAAAGCAGAACTACATTTGTAAGCTCTCCCTGTAAAGCGTAGTAAGATGTCCCCAGATCTGATCTGGTCTTTTTACCAGAATTTGGATGTATTTTATCTCTAATGTACAGTACAGATTTATGCATAAATTTTCCAACTTAACAGGAAGGAGATAAAGGAAGAAAAGTAATGCAGACTCGGACCATGCTTATGAATCGGCTGGACATTGATGGAAAAAGAGATATAATGCTGTAGATATTGAATAATTCTAAGAAACCAATCTGAACAATTTAAAAAGCGAAATGACAGAAACTAAACTTTATCTGAACTTCTCTTGGTTCAGGATGAAATGTTTTTATTAGCCGGTGAACAGTTCTCAGAAGTTTCAGACGACCACAGCTTTAACGCTTGATAATTACCGGTTAACATTCTCTTCCCTAACCGCGCTTTGATGTCCAGTTCAAGAGAAGACCAATCTCCTCCATAGTGTGTAATCCATACCTAAATATAATCTCTTAATACTTACCACCGGGGGCCTTAAAACAATTATTCATCAATTATGATCTCATTCTTTAAATGGTGCTATTATCTAAGTCACTCTCAGCAGGGGGAAGGCCAGACTTTCACTTTCTCGGTCAAATTTGAAGCCATTAGAGTAGAGAACACATTTCCATATTGCTTTCCACACTGATGTGAATGGTTAGGCATTTAATTAAATTTGCTGTACATAAAGTCATTAGCGAGCTTTTGAAAAATGTTATGCTCAACTGAGTCTAATTATTACCCTGTGAAAGCTGGCTTCAAAGTTATTGTCTTTGATGATGATACACGGTCTCACACCGCTACTCCTTTCTGAACTTTCAGGGCCTCAATCCTCAAATTCACCTTCTTCTCACTAAAGTTCAAAGCAAACGCGAGTTTATTTTTAACTTCTCTGATTAGGTGAAACCATACAATTTTAAACCCCACTTTAAAACTTTGATTCACCTGAGAAAATGAAAGTTTTTCTTTTTTTACACCCTTTAAAAGATGGTCAAGGACACTACACTGTAACAAATTTCTGTAGTTTTCACAGCATTATTACTGTAAAATGAGCAAATGCTTACTGTAGAACTTGTATACAGCAAGTTGCTGTAGATCTGCAAAGCATCATGGTCTTTTTTCAACGGCGGGTAAATTCTACAGTAAAAATATTTTTTCTGTGAATCACAATACAGCAATTTCTAGAGGATTTTTTTCTTCAGCCAAGGAAAGCTACGAAATTCCACACTTTCATCAGAATTTTTACTTCAGAAAGGTAAATTTGCTAATTTAATTCCAAAGTTTACTCTTGTAAAGTCACCTGTTTGTTCAACTTTAAGAGTGCACTGAGAGAGAGGAGTAATGAGCGGCACACTTCCTAGTAAACCCGTCTCGTGTGTGCATTTTGCAATTTTATTACCACAAATATATATTTCTGCATGATTTCGATATATTTTCTAGTCTGGCAACATTTTATAACGTCATTAGATTAGAGAAGGATAATAATTTAATAATAATAGTAATTGGCCGTGTCTCAATGCGAAGGCTGCAGCCTCCGGAGGTCGCATTTCTCGGCTGCATACGTCATCAAAACTGTCTTGTTTCAGAATATTAACAATTATAAAGTTGACTGTTATTCTAAGTTAATAGTAAATTGTTTAATATGCTTATGACTTGCGAATCTAATGGTCAGTTAACTTAAATAACCCAGGGTTGATGACGTATGGACCCTGCATATGCGAGTGCGACGACCTCCGCAGGCTGAAACCAGTCTCTCGAGCTGAAAGAAAACGCAGCTGAGGAGATATGAGGTAAGACTTATCCGGCAACATTACATTTATAACGTCTTTAATTTAATTATAGCGTTAGCATTGTGAACCAAAATTAATTTAAAAGTGTGTATTTTTGTATTTATTGGCGCGATATTCGTTTAAATCTCTCGTTTTTTTCTCTTGCTCGCTTACGTTGCTGCCTGAGGAAACGGACATAAAGTTAAGCGGGCCGATTCGAAAGAAAACACAGTAACACACATTTTTCATAATTTCACGATTTTTCTGAACTTCATTGGAGGTCAAACTGCAGAAACTATAACGTTAGATTGTTAATAGCCTAATTTGAAGTGTTATACCCGACTTTGGGGAGCATATTGTATAAATATTTGTCTTATCTGGCGACATTACATTTATAACGTCTTTTATTTGATTAAAGAGTACCTAACGTTAGCATTGCTGAATTCAAAATAGTTTGAAATTGTGTATATATATTATACTATTATAATATTCTCGCACTGTATTAAGATATTTCGAGATCTTACTCGTTCTTTTATTCACCTCTTTTTTTTCCTTTCAGACTGCAGACAAGAGCCATCGACCATCGTTCCAGGTACATAAGTTACATGAACTGGCATGCATGATGATTTTCAAATGCAAGCAATGTTGTTTATTCTATGATTTATATATATATATTAATATATCAAACATGTTAAAGTGCACAGAAACCATGCAACAGGAAGAAGCTGTTTTTCTCTTGGTTGATGCAAGTTATTTTTGTACAGTATTGACACACTTTTTCTCTTATGAATATTGTACTTGTAATTTCTAATCGTTTTTATTTGTTTGTTTATTTTGTGTTACAGGAAACTTCCACCTAAACAGATGCTGAGGCCCAGATTTCCCTGCCAAGCACTCCAAGGCTCATCATGCTCAGTAAGATCCCAGCACTCGACATACACAATAGATGTCAATTTTAAGGGTTACTTCATCTATAAAGCATATTTGTATCGAGTCACTGTGTGGTGTGAACAAAGTTTTATGTCATCTTGCACATACATTCCAAAAATCTCTAGTGGTTATTGATCTAATAGGTAGTTATGTAGGGCTAGTGTTTTCAATAAATTTTGCTTATGTAAAATAGTGAACCATATCAGATTGAATACTGTGCAATGGCAACTTTTATTTAATATTTTTTAGGAGAGTCCATTCTGGGGGTAAAAAATGGATGCTTTCCATCGAGGGCAGAGTTCTCCTCCAATTGAGTGACCGTTGTGATTTCACTTCTGCTCTAGCCATGTATGATGCAGCCACTACATTGGAATTTATCCAGAGGTAAGCACTTATTTGTTTTTTATATAGTTTTGACTAGGAATGGGAACAAATATTTGAGTACTCATTCTTTAACCAACTACCCGATAAGTAAAATACTTTTTAAAGTGTTTATTTTTGTTTATCAACTGTTGTGCTATTGTTAAACATCAAACGTTTAATTTAACTCACCATGCAAATGGTAGAAAAGCAGCACAGCTAGTCTAATGCAGTGGCGGCCGGTGACTTCTTTTTTCGATGGCGCACGATGCAAAGTTTGTCACAACATGTATGTAGCCCGTCATGTGTGTGGTTCGTCATTTCAAAATATGTGTTTGGCGCGTCGAGTGAAACAATACTTTTCCATTCACAAATCAACAAATATTTACCATAAATTTCACTGTTGTATCACTAACTGTAAACATGGTATTGTGGCAGAAATGTGGGATATTTATGTATAATTTTATAATAGTATTAAAGGCGGAGTGCACAATGTTTGAAAGCCATTGTTGATATTTGAAATCACCTAAACAAACACGCCCCTACCCCAATAGAATCTGGACCTTCTTTTAAAAGACCCGCCTCACACATACGCAACCCAGCAAGGATGTCGGTTAGTAGACACGCTCCTTACTGCTGATTGGCTTTAAGTGTGTTTTGGTAGTCGGCCCGTCTCCTTTTCCAAAGCGTTTTTCAAACATTATGCACTCCGCCTTTAATGTAGACAGTTATTAAATAATAAATATTAGATTTTACTCCACAAACCACCAACAGAGCATATAAAAAAATAAAAATTGTTTATTTAAAGGTGCAGTGTGTAAATTTTAGCGGCATCTAGTGGTGAAGTTGTGAATTGCAACCAACTGCTCAGTCCACTGCTCACCTCTTGCTTTTGAAACACATAGAGAAGCTACGGTAGCTGCCACCGGACAAACATGTCATAGTTGGAGACAACTTAGTAAAAAAGTTTGTCCATTAAGGGCTTCTGTAGAAACATGGCTGCACAAAATGGCGGCTTCCATGTAAGGGGACCCTCTGTGTATGTAGTTAAAACGTCTCATTCTAAGGCAATAAACACATAACGGTTCATTATGAAAGGTCTTTATACACCCCTGATAATTAAGTTTTGTATATTATTTTGCATTTCTGTCAAGAGATCCTTCTTGAAATTACACACCGCAAAAAATTACTTTAAAACACTGTGAAGTAAACTTTTATGTATATGTCATCAACCCATCTGTCTTGCTTATAAACTTTTACATTAATAGTCAATTTCTTTCACTACAGGGTAGAGTCCAGCCCAGGAAGTCAACTAGTTCAGGTCCAGTTTTAAAAGAATAATAGTTCTGAAAAAAAAAACGTCTTGGAGAAAAACAATATTCAGGTTTGAAATCCTGCTGTAAATGTAAATCATTTAATTTTTATGCATTTGTAATTTACCAGAAACATTTTAATACATATTGATTGTTTTGTGTGTTCAGAAAAGTGTTTTTGTATGAAGTGTTGAAATTAAATGAAATATTCACAGAAAAATGTTAACATATTAAAAAAAATGTATGTGTTCAAAATAGTTTTGAGATGTTCACAGAAAAAATTTAACATGTTGAAAAAAATGTATGCTATGCTATTTTTAATTTATGAATTTTTGTAATTTAAAGTGAGAAAATAAATGGCATTTTTGTGACAAACAGTGTCTTCATTTTACAGTACACAAAATAAATGCAGTAATCCCTATTACAGTAGTAGTTATGAAATACAGTACTGTGATTATTACTGTAAAAGAGTTCACAGTAATTTTAATTTTACTGCAGTTACATTTACAGTAAGAATACTGTGAAATGAAATACAGCAACTTACTAGCTAATTGCTGCCAGCAAGTTACTGTATTTTTCACAGTATTCTTTTTACAGTGTACGATAAAACTCATTTTGGTAACTGAAGTTCCACTGGCACTTTGTTAAGTTGAAGTTTCCTGTCGTCTCAATCGTGACAAATTTGAAAATATCATTCATTTGTGAGGCAGACCCTCATAGAGTGATCAATTATCCTCTTCTCATACTAACCACCACTGCAAGTTATTTTCCCGATCGTATGTACGATAATATATCGTATGTACATACAAAAACTTACAATTATTATTATTTAACAAAAATATAAAAACAATAATTAAACCCCACCTCTAACCCCAATGTCACCGGGCCAAAAGCAAATTGTACAAAAATGTAATGCGGTCGTAACCTGGGTGATAGCCGAGCGTAGCCCCGCCCACAACATTTCAGGTCGAGAAGTTCGGTTTGGAGTCGCTCCGTTGTGGTGCTAGTATGGACGACCGAAAGACGATCAAACCAATCAAATTGTCAGGGAGGGCTTTATACAATGATGGACAGATGATCAACAGTAACATAATAAACCATGTCACCAAAGAGCACTTGTGTTGAATCCGTTTACAACAAAGACGACTGCCGCTGAAGAAATGAGATATGAAGATTCTGGCATCGAGTCTGTTCTAAAAGATATCGACAGCGCGATATAACTAGCGGTTGTTGCCAGCTCGTTTTCGGAAGGCTTTGGATGAAGTTCATCTAACATATCGTAAGGGATAGTCTGACTGTATGACTCAGTAAATAACTCACAATGTTGTGATATGAACGAAAAGTTGTAAACATAGTAGGTGTCAATGTACATTTGCTAACCCAAACTTAGTACAATCGTAATGTTAGTCATTGTAGCAAAATAACCAGCAGTTCAGGTCAGGCTGCAAAAGGACAGATGCTATTTCAACATGCGTCACAAACACAAATTTTGAGTATGACAATGTCAGGCTAATGCAAGTTAATACAAATTTGGGTAACACTTCATTTTAGGGGTCCATAGTAATGCATTAATAAGGCATTAATTAAGGCATAATTAGGTACATAGTTATACTATATTATCAATAAATTACACTAATAAACAGCCAATATGTAAGCTAATAAGAGTTAAAAGTGAGAATTGGTCCCTATACTAAAGTGTTACCAAAAAAATAACAAAACCCCACCCCTAATTCCAATGTCACACAGGGGTCAAGGCAAATCATAAAAATGTACAAATGTGGTCGCAAAAATTAATATGAATTTTACATTTTTAATTCTTTCCCCACCATTAAGAGAAAATGTTTCCCTACCAGTGATGCTTCCCAGACAAATTTTTACAGCAAACTGTATCGTCTAAATCTGATCGCAAACTAAAGTCCTTTATAAAATGCAATTATTTGGTATTTAAAAAAACCTACCCATATTTAAGAAGTGATAAAAGAGAACAAATGAAGATAGGATGAAACAGTTTTTATAATTTGTTTGTTTGAAAGAAGAGAGTCCGGTTTTTTTTTTTCATTTTACTCTTTCACCGCCAGCGTTTTTTTAAAAAGTTGCCAGCCAGCGCCAGCGTTTTTCATGATTTTCACCAAAGTTTAATGCCTTCCAGAAAATGTTCTTCTTTAAATATATAAACATACAATATACCAAATGAAAGAACAGACCCTTTGCTTTAAAAAAAAAAAACTTTCATCCTACCTTCAGTGGTTCTTTTGCAATCAGCTTTTGAATATGGGTAGGTTTCTGAAAAAACACCACATTTTGAGCAAAAAGCAGAGATAATTCCATTTTTGTGACGGACTTTTCATAGAGATCCCATTCAGAGCGATCTTTAAAACAGACACGGACATGCAGCCGCTTGCCATAGGGCAATACTTCCGGGTTTAAAAAGTTGCGGAAGGGCGCCACCTGGTGGATAATAGCGGTATTGCGGAAAGACGGAAAATCTCGTAATTGGCGGGGAAGCGTTTTCTCTTAATTGACGAGATATCTCGTCAATGGCGGGGAAAGAGTTAATATATCTACCCAGTCTCATGTAGATGTGTATAAATAGCACGAAGTGTGAAAATCGTGCAATACATACCTCCTCACTCACTTAAACGGCAAATCTTTTTTGGCGTTTTATTTATAGGTTTCTCTATTTTTTTCTGTTTTTTTTTTTTAAACCAGTTTCGCTCGGGTTTAGGGTTAGATTTCACATTTGCTTAGGAAGGTTATTTAATATACAGGTTTTCCATGTTTTTGTCTACTTTTAAGCCATGATCGCTTGTTGGGGTTAGGATGTCATTTTTACGTTACAAAAAGTTGTTCTAACCCTGAACCCAAGCGACAATGGTAAATAATAATAAAAAAAAGATAAACCAATAAATAAAACGACAACTAAAGATGCACCGGAGGACTGCCGTATCATATGCATGCCAAATTGAAATTTGGCGTATGTATTGCACGATTTTCACACTTCGTGCTATTTATACACATCTACATGAGACTGGGTATGTAAATTAAATGAAAAAAACAGACCCTCATCTTTCAAACAAACAAACAAACAATAAAAAAATTTTTTTTGGAAGGCATTACATTTTTGTAAAAATCATAAAAATTGCTGGTACTGACTGGGAACTCTTTTAAAAACATGTCAGGGAAAGAGTTAACATTTTTTTACCATCCTCCATCATCACAAACAGTTATAGGTGTTAAAATCAAGTTATTCTGAGTTGGCTATCTCAGTGACTACAGATATTCTCAAGAGGATAAACCACGTTTCCTAATTCAAACACTATTGATCTGAATGACAAGATTACCCCATCGGTTAAGCCAGACTCAGCAGAAAAAGGCTTCAAATTCTGTAGGTTAAAGCCAAGACCATTAAAATACAATAATATGATAATTAAGGGAGGTGTCCTTTCTTTGTTTTGGGCCGAAACTTAGCTTTCGAAATCGCTGACTCGCTATCAGTGAAAATCCCTGTCTGCAATGTGAGGATTAGTATACGAGTTCATCCGTAAAGGATGTAATAACACAATAGCTCAGCTGAGCGTTCCTAAGATGAAGGACTCTTCCGGTGGGAAAGAGACAAGTGAGCCTAAAGGATCCATCAGCGAGCCTTCAGCTAAAAGAAACAGCAGAAGGAAAACACATGAGAACGACTCTGATATCACAATCATCGCTCAGGGCCTCTGCTGTGCAGCGTTTCTGTCTATACTACAGCTAAAAAAGAAACATTTCCAGACTGCAGATCCACATGGAGCCATTCAGACCTGTTATTAGTGCTCTCTGTACAGGCAGACTTCTTTGATTGGCTGACTGATATCAGACTTGAGCTCCATGTTGTTTACTTTATTGGCAGCAAGATTAATGGGTAAGATATCAGTTTGGTGAGGTGGAAAGCTTTTCGTTTTCTGTATGAAGAGTGCTGTGGTATTTATAGTTAGGGTGAAATGGTATACTTGTGCTGCTTTTGTGGCGGTGCTAGGAAAGCAATAACAGACAAAAGCGGTCACTGGGGCGGTAACCTTTCACAAAGTACACCTTTGTACCTAAAGGCTGCACATTAGTACCCCAAAGGTACATATTGATTGCTCAAAAGTACATTTCTGTACTTAAATGATACAAATTGAGGCAATTTTAAGGGTACCATCCCAGTGACAGTTTTTGTGATTTTATTTCCGACAGTGTAGGGCTGCTATGCAATAACTTGCTAAATAATGCGATATACAATATGATATGATATGATAATGCTTTAAGTTTGTAAAATCATAGTATTATAGTAAAATTATATAACCAGCAAAAGTTTATGGGGAAAAAAACATCACGTTCTCTGCAATTCACATCAGCCTAAAACTTTGACTATGCATAACTTTTGAAGGAATTAAAAGCATTCGGTTATTGCAATCATTTTGCAATTGGTCAATATCTCATAGCCTCCACAGCCCAGTTAGTAATATCAACAAAAATCATTCATGTGGTCCCAACATAAAATTATTAAGTTAATGTCATTTTTTAAACTGAAGTGGATTGAACATGATAAAATTAGGTTGAGACAAAAAAAATACATAAATTGTGTTGTATTAACTTGTTTCATTTGAGTAAATTAGACAGTGTGCATATTTTTTTGAGTGTACTACTGCATTATTGAGGCACTAGATTATTCAATATCTATGGACAATAATTGGTAACTAGGGATGCACCGAAAATTCTTGTCCGAAACCGA